>NW_027551763.1:647500-1382500 GCF_045843805.1 Urocitellus parryii
ATGCATTGAGAAAATTCTTAAGATAAAGTAGTATGGTTTATTATATTACCATAGTTGTTTAATTTACAGCTATGATAGAGATAGAATATTTGGTAAATTATAATTGATATTACATTCCTCCATGAAAATATAGTTCATAGAGCTTCTAAGGAGGAGACATTTTCACAATACATTTATTAGAAAATATCTGCTTAAATAACAAACAACTGTGTTATTTAATTCAGATTGCATAAAGTTTCAAATATTTAAGTAGACAATCATTAAAAATACAGCTGTGAAGCAGGTTCATTTTGTACTGATTATCAACTTATTAGTTACACATAGGCAAAAGAAAAAAACAGAAACCTAGGATTCATTGTGAACTGGTCTGAAGGCTCAGGGGTCATTAAAAAGATGTAACACTAAAGGTAAATGACAGTATTAGCATGACCAATATCAGGGTTCTTAGTCTTCCAACATAGAGACTTCCAACATAGAAAGGCTGATATGAGAATCCCACATAAGCCACAAGTCTTTAAAGAATTATAAAATTGTTCTAAAATTGTTGACCCCTAGCTTCTGATGAAATATCACATACAAATCTTGTCTGGAAAAAGCCACATTTCCTTCAAATATTGATTGAACTAATTTCAAAAATAGAAGTTTAAAATGAGAAGATTAATAAATACAAGAGCAAAATCATGAGTCAAAATCAATAGAAAGGACAAATAACAAATTAGAAAAAAAAAAAAAAAACCCGGGGATTTCCATAATGAGATACAGAGTCCATAACTTAGTATAAATATTTTTTAAAAGTAAAATATTGAATAAACATTGATTTTAAAGTGAAATTGATAAACCCAGCTAATTCCCTCTTATATTGGAATCATCTCCCCACAAATTCATGAAAGGCTTTACTATAAAATACTGCAATTTCCAAACTTGCCTGGAATGCCTGCCGGTGCCTTGAACTCACTCGTGCCTGGATTTCCCTGATCAGATAGCAAACCTCTCTGAAATTTTAGTGGCTCCTCATAAATTCTAGCTCTCCCTGGCCAGATAATGACCTTCTGTGAAGCTCTAATGACACCTCATAAATTCTGATGTTGTGATCTAAATTTACTCCCTAAATGATGATCCATTTAGACTATTAACCAGCACAGATCCCAAATGGTATTGATGTTTTCATAAATTGGTCAATGAAACAAAGGGTTTAAAGTTACTTTGTCAGCATTAACAAGGTTTTACTAAAAATGTAAAGTCCCAATGGGCATAATTCTATATACTTAAACATTATGTTTTCATAAAATGGTAAACAAATGTAATTCCATATAAAAAGGTTTATTGAAGATTTTTAAGTGTGAAGGCCCAAAAGTTTAAACTGCTTCTATTAAGAGTGATGTAAACAACATAAAGTATTTCTTTTTATTAAAATTAAATAATTTGCCTAAACTCAAAAATTTACAAGGATTGTTTCATATTGTGAACAAAAGGAGGATAACCGATAAAAAAGAAAAATTAGTTCTATAAGAGTTGGTTTCATATATGTAAAAAAATTAGTCAAGGCTATTGGAGGTTTTTCTTTAAGGTCAAATGTTAATATACTGATATAAACCAAAGTTTAATCTGTATGTTAAAAATGAGGATTTCTTAAAACATTGATTTATCTCTAACATTATATTTATTAAGTCTCATTTTTTGAGCAAGTAATCTTAAAAAAATTAAAGATTATACAATTATGGTAAAACAACTTTTATTTTAAAATATTATAATGACATTTCCTAAGAGCTAAACTTAATTAATATAAAAACATCAAGGTAATTATGATACTATTGCTATTTTTTGTATATTAAATATGTTCATGTCTTCCAGGTATACAAGTTTTTAAAGTATAACCTTTAAAAGAACATTATATAAAGCTGGTGTTCTTCAACTAAAGTTGTATGGTAATTTGGGGCTTGTAAGGATGATAAACATTATTGGAGATTTATTTATACCATTTATTGTTCAATAACTGGACCTTTTATCACTAAGATCTAGAGTTTTATGTTACCTTTTATAGTAGGGTGCAATTTAAATGTATTTTAAGTTAATGAGAACCTAAAGTATGTAAATGTTAATATTAAAGAACACAGACATTTTGCAACTTTTCCACAAAGGTTAAAAGTTCTCAGCCTTTTTGTAATTCATGTTTTAAATATAATATTGTGTTAGCTAATATTCATGTGACCTTAAACAACAATATATGTAAACTTTATAAGATTATATTTAAGAAACAAAAATCAACTTCAAACTAGAACACTTTTCTTAAGATCTATATAGATTTATAAAGAGCCCTGCCTTACCTGAGATAAGGCTCTGCTTCCCATCTTAATGCATGTCAGAATGACTGCACAGCAGGCCAGATCTCAGTTCATTTACAGTTGTATTGAAAAGATTGATTTTTGTTGCTAAGATTACTAGGATCTCAAATAGGGGTTATAATATAACTCAGTCAAAATTGAAGCTAGATAATACACAAAATAAATATGTTTTTACTTTGGTTAATTTTATTTTTTATTTTCCTTACAAACTGTCTAAATGTTGCTAGTTTTGCATAGGGGAGGGCTATTCTCTCTGCTTCCTGGTTCAATGTCCTAAACTGTTTTTCTCTGCCATACTCTTCTACCAGGATGTTCTGCCTCACCTGTGGCTCAAAGCAATTAAGTCATCCATGTATGTATTGAGAACTTTGTTCTTGTCAGGTCTTTGGTCAAAAGCATTGAAAAAGTTTACTAAATGTTAATTTATTATAATAACTATTGTAATAGGTATAGATGATATCTTAATATCATTTTAATTGGCATTTCCCTTGTAGTTTAGTAGTACTGAGCATCTTTCATATTCACTGTACTTCTTGTCCCTTTTATGTACTCTTTTGAGAAATGTATAGTCAGGTCCTTTTCCCATTTTCTAATCAGGCTGTTTTCCTACTATTGAGTTAAAGCACTTGCTTATCTTTCTGAATATTAACTCCTTATTTGGGGTACCATTTACAAATATAGACTCTCAATCTATCTATTGCATTTGTTCCTGTTGTTACCATTTTTGTGCAGAATTATTTTAGTTTTTATTGCCTGTGCTTTTGGGGTCCTACCCAAAAAATTATTTTTTGGCCAATGTCATGGAGTTTTTCCATGTTTTATCCTATTTCTTATGGTGTGGGGTCTTATGTTGAATACTTTAATGCATTTTGAGTTGATTTTTATATATGGCAGGAGATTAGGGTCTCATTTCATTTTTCTGCACATGGATATCAATTTCCAACAATTACTGAAGTTATTGTTATTTCGCTATTATGAGTTCTTGGCATCTTTTTAAAAAATAAATTGATTATAAATGAGTGAATATACTTCTGAGGTTTATTTCTGTTCCATTGGTCAGTCTCCTTTATGTCAGTACTAAAACTATTTTAATTATTTTACATTTTGTAGTATATTTAGGGATCAGAAAGTTTAATGGCTTTATGTGTTGAATTTTGTATTGTCTAAAATCATACGTTGAAGTCCTTGAACCCGATATCTCAAAACATGGGTGTATGTGGAGAGTTTCAATGATGTTATTATGGAAAATTCAGTTATTATGATCATCTCTAATCCAATATGACTACTTTTCTTATAAGAAAAGGAAGTTAGAATGCAAATATGTTCAAAGGGAAAACTACATGAAGACCCAGGGAGAAAATGGTCACCTGAAGCCAAGGAGAGATTCTAAATCTTCCTTCACTTAAGAAGAAACGAAACCAGTTTAGATCTTGATCTGTGAGGAAATAAATTTCTGTTGTTTAAGCAATCTAGTCTATGGTATTTTGTATGGCAACCCTAGAAAACTAATAACATATCTAATCTCCACCGCTGTTTTCCATATGAGTGAGACATTATTTAAATCTGAAAAATGTAACAGGCTTTAAACTTCAAAGTAAGTTACATTTAATTCCACGTCTTATCAAATGCTTGTGAAATTTTGAACCAAGTATATCTTGAATTAAAAGGCCACAAAACTAGTCAATTGTCAAATCCTTTTATTTTGATGTTCCTTTATTATGATGATAACTATTATTGCTTTGATTTTAAATCTGACTTTACCATTTATTTGCTTTGAATCCATGGATAAGTTTCTCTCAATCTCTTTGGCTTAAATTCTCAGTGGCAAGATGCCAGATAATTATGTCTGCCTTATACAGGTATTATCAGAACAATATTAATGGCATACACTGACTGATAACTGTAGGAAATAACTGGAAGTTGCAGATAATATCCTCAGGAATAAATTTTACAAATCTAATAATCTATCAAATAAAATTACAATTTTCTGATCAATAGATATTTGAATTAGTTTTTTCTTGATTATTTAGTTTAAGGTACTTTCAATATATAAAACAGATTATGTAGTTATGCATTTTAAATAAATTGATTTTCTTGCATTTTAATCAATAAGATACTCAATATGGTAATAAACTTGTATTAATTTAATATACAACAGATGCTGGAATAGCATACCATCCCTGTGGATTAAATTCATTTAAATTTGAGATACTAGTCAGTAAATGTTAATATGTGAAGTTGAAATGGCAGAATTTAATTTAGATGAAGTTTGGAGTTCACCTGATTTGACTCACTCATTTTCTAAGATGGTCTCTGAATTCCAAATCCTTCTAGCAGCTGAACACAAGGATCAGATTTTATTGGTAGAATATTTTGCTTAGTGCTAAAGCATACAAAGTATACTTTTTATAGAGGCATGATTTTTATTTTTTATAAAGCTATTGTGTGAGATGTACTTTCAGTAATATAAAAATAAAAGCAGCAAATAGGAAAGCACAAGGCCACAATAGCATCATTATTTTGCAAACTCTTCCCTGAGCTATAACTAATCTGGTTAGTTTGGCTTAGAAGAACCATTTTAGTGTATGCAAAATCCTTCTCAAAATACTTAACTAGCTTGAATTCAAATGATAAGATAGATGAAAAATAAATATGAAGAAGGGAAGATTTCTATCACCTATAATCGGCCTGATGTTTAAATTTCTTGTGCAAAACAGAAATATCAAGTTATTTAAACCCATTATGACATTTTAAATTTGAGACACAGAAATATATACTTCAAAAATCTTGTCTAAATTATTTTATTTTAAAAAGTATAATTACTGAAATAATATGCCATTAAATATATGTAATAATCTCACCATTACTATCTAGTTCTAAGTAAACTTTTAAGACAGGAAAATTTTTTATTCAAATAGTCACTTTAATGCATAATAGTCACATATTGCATCTTTTTCCTGGTGGTTCACTGTGCTAAAACATCCCATACGTTTTTTCTTGTGGTGGGGGGCGGGCACTGGGGATTCAACCCAGGGGTGTTTTACTACTGAGTTACATCTCTGTCCCTTTGTATTTTTTTTTTAATTTTGAGATTGGTCTTGTTGAGTTGGATCTCATTAAATTACTGAGCCTAGACTCAAAATTATGACCCTTTTGCCTCAGCCTTTACAGAAGGTGTAATTCTCGGCATGTGCCATTGCACCTGGCTTGCTTTATTCATTTTGAAAAGTATCAGTATTAAATACTTAAAAAAGTGGCATAAAAATCATTCTTGGACAGTGGTTTTCATGTTAATGAGACCTCATGCTGATTCTTTAAATAATGAACTACTATACATAATAATTTAAATATTAAACTATAATTAAATCAATGTATTTTGTTTATATAGACAATGCTTCATTATTTCACTTGCTTAACACTACTCTTGTAATATCAACTAGATAACAGGAAAAATATGGGCCTCAGTAGACATACAAATTATCCAAAACCACAAGAACAAAAAAGATATAAATAAAATGTAAAAGTTAACTTATTTTGTTACAGAGCAAGGTCCATCCATAGAACCAAAGTGGTCACATGTGACCACCTGCTCTTTGCAACCCACAGGAAAAAATTCAATCAAGCCACACATGGTAATAGTAAACAGCAGTTTATCAGGGAAATTAAAAAGCTAAAAGGGACATTGTTAAGGGGAAAAAGGTAGATAGTGGGTCCTCAGAGAGGAGAGGGATGGTGCAACACCCGCTACTGCCCTTCAGTTTTACTGAGTGTCTCAGAGAAATTTCCAGAGATTCCTGCCTGAGTCCAGCTTTGGACTTTTGACTGACAATGGGATTGCACCAGATTTCCTAATCTCCACTGCACATGCTATTACCCACAGGCATGCAGGCAAAACCCAGGGAGGTGAAATTTTACTATTATAATGACATGCAAAATTTCCAAAGGCAATTCTGTGTCACAGTGGCCTATGCTGACATGTTCCAATTGCAACTTGTTCTTACAGATTTTATGGTTGGTGGGCTTTACTTCTAATAATCCTGTCCTGAGTTCTGGAACTTTGGCCTGCATAAAGGTCACAAGAGTCATCCCTTGGAGGGTAATTTGCTGTCTTTGTTTTTGCAAGGAGGTGCCTTTGGGCCCACATTTTTTCCTACAGATAAAAGGATGCTTGCTGAAGAATGTAACATATACTTTTGACATAAGCCAGAGCAGGGCCAGAGAGGCCCTAAGTAAATTACTTTTTAAAATAAAGCACTGTCTATAGATTTATCCCTTTAACCTCACATTTCCACTGCTCATGTCTGCCTACTACCTATCAGTTTTATCAAAAATTAATGCATGCTCATATATTACTGTATTGGAGTCATACATTTAGAATCCAGTCAGGACATATGGTACCATTTACTCAGAAAAGAAGCAGAGATGACTTAGCATCATTGTTTTGAAATCAGTGAAAAGTTAACATGAGGCTAAGAATGCTGCTTTTCTGGGAATGTTAAAATTATACACTGTAAAGAACTGAACACAAATATATAAATAAAATGAATCTATGAATTTACCTAGGAAAATTTAAAATTTGTATAAGGTATATATTAAATCTCCAGAAGTTTTGATTAATAATTAAAGAAAATTAGTTTTTCTCTGAAAATAATCAAGATAAAGTACAGATGATCTTTTTCAGAAATAGCTCTTAACTATCGAAATCTTTTAATAAGTTTAAAGTAAAACAAATCAACTCTAAAGAAAGTTATGGATTTTTAAAAAAAATACTAAATTTTACTTACCTCTATTTAATATGAGTCACTGAATATAAAAATGCAACCTGTCATATATTGTCAGTTGTTAAATACAAATCAGAAAACTTGAATCCCAAAGTATTAGATTACCAATAATCACTCTACCACATAACTTTGTAGATATCTGAAACACAACTATATTTGTGACAAAAATATTTTTTAAAAAAATATATACCAATCACTAGGAACATATTTGATAATTGGATGATCATTGTATAAAAGGAATATTGTAACATCCTTTAAACAAAGTTCACTTGACTTTTTTTTAAGTGTACCCATATTACTACAGGTGATTGTTCACTGAATTTTCACTGTTGTTTAAGAATATCCCTTTGTATTCATTCTGCTATCAAAATAATTTGAATCATTTCTTTTGTTCTGAGACAGTTACTATGACCTGTGAATATTTTTGCATATCTCACCTGATACACCTATGGAAGAATGTATCTATTATGATCCCCAGAGTGACACTGTTCGAGTATAAAGATAACCATGCACAGCTTCGTAATATAACTTTTGCACAGCTTTGTAATTCAACTTTCAGTTGTTTTCCAAAGCAGCTATATCAATTGCAATCCAACATCAGTGTAAGAGTTTTCTTTGATTCACATTCTCTGAAAATCTTGAAATTTTAACTTTTGCCAAACCAGTTTGTGTCAAAAATGCTATGCCTCTATGACTTTGATTATCACTGTCATGACTACAAATCAAGGGGAAAATAATTTCTGTTTGTTTATTTACCATTCCTCTCTTATCTTCTATAAAATGTTTATTATTCTGCTGGCTAATTTTTCTATCAATTAGTTTACTTTTAATAAATGCATAGTTATTATTATGCATTGTTAGTTATTATTTAAATAATGATTCTCTGAGGGTTACACATTATGTATGAAAAGTGTTTTCCATGCAGAGTGTAGTATGTCTTCATTTCCTTCATTGTGTCTTTAGAAGTATAGTATTTTAACATAATGTAATATAAATATTATTTTTAATGGTTGATATGTTTATGGCTCATTTAAAAATATTTCTCATCTTGAATTAAAAATATTTTTAATATTAGTAATGTTAGTACAAAATATTTCTATATTTTCTTCTAAAATTGTTCTGTTTTTCATATACCTCCTTTTCTTTTTATGTGGGTCTTTCACCTTTGACCTAAGATTGAATCAGTCCATAGTTAACATATCAAAACACGTAAATAATTATTTTTACATATGTTTAAAATACAAGGAAAACTTCACAGGAACACAAATATAGTAGTCCATAGATTCACATCTATTGCCTATTAACAAATACCATGCTTTCTTTCAAAGTTCTTAGGCTTAATTTGTGTAATCCACTGGTAAATTTGGGGTCAAAAAGAGTATAAGTAACTACAAAACTCATAGTCTACTTTACAGATGCTGACCAAAATTAACATAAACAAAAAATAATGTGTAGGATTTAAATATAAGGCAGACTTAGACAGAAAAACACTTGGTAATTTGGTAATACTCTTCTATGTGACTCTTGAATAAAATAAACAATTAACATCACAGTTAAACAGATGACAGTTTTTGGAACATTTTATATAAAAGCTAATTTTAATAAAAATGTTACTTAATATTTAAATTAGAAAAAAAGGAAAGAAACAAAATTTGACAATCAAGATTTAGAAAATGAGCAATGTAAACCCAAGGAAACAATAAGTGTATTAATTAGACAAAATTTAATTAACATATTAAAATTAGACTTGATAAATGAAGAATTCTTCTGGTAATGAATAAACTAGGCAATAAACAAAACCAACCACATTAGTACTGGTAGGAAAATTTGAGACACACACAAAATTTCCTGCACTTATATTTCTAATATGTGAATGCATAGTTGTAATAGACATACTCAGCAATGTAGCCAAGCCTCTTTTGGACTGCTGATTCACATATTGAGGGATATTATGGCAATAAAGGCCACATAAATGTTTTTTGACTCTCTCCTCTACAAAGGTGATACATAAGAAAAACAATATTACAATTTTCTAGTATAGAAGTAGAATCTCATAGCAAAAGCTCAAGATCCCCTATAGCTCTGCAGGGAGAGAGAAAGAGTAACCATCAAGAAATACATCATAGACTTCTCCAAAACAGAGAATGTGACTGTGCAGGGAAAGGACTCTGCCAAAGCCATATCCCATCTGTTGAAAGGATACTTCCCAGATTCTAATACAATTTAGTCTTCCTGCCTCAACTACAAAAAATATCAACAACAATAAAAACCATATAGTCAATAGCTGTCATTGCCTTGAGGACACAGATTTAGAATGCTGCAGATTTAATAAGAGTCTGCGGATCAGCTTGACCCCTGGGGAAACACTTGTGAAAGACACAGGACTAAGACAGAGACTTACTAAAAGCCTGAGATTTAATAAGAAAGCTACAGAATGTTCCTTTACACTTACTCCTTACTACCATGCCAATAGGTTCTAGTGTAATGAAAGAGTACATAAGCTGAGAGAGAGCTACAAGACAGCTATTCTTGTTGAGAGGGTAGCACTTAGTGAAATCAAAAGTTAAGAGGGAAGATAAACAAAAAGACAAAAAGATATTAGTGAATTGTGAAGCTGATAGTACCTAAACCTGGAGCAATCATTGAATACATTCTTAACTTCTAGTTTGACTAACATAAATTTTTTCATTAAAGACCTCATTATTTCAGGTCCAATTATCAAATACAAGGCATCA
Organism: Urocitellus parryii; assembly: GCF_045843805.1. NCBI lineage: Eukaryota > Metazoa > Chordata > Mammalia > Rodentia > Sciuridae > Urocitellus > Urocitellus parryii. The sequence goes on from NW_027551763.1 coordinate 657,359, forward strand.
CAAAAAAGAAAGTTGAAAACACAGTTTAAAATGACAAAACAGTATTCAGAACCAAAAATGACAATATTTTATATAATTATCAGATAGAATATATAATTATTAATATGAAAAGTGATTTAATAGATAAAAGTAGACAAACACAAGAATAGATGAGTAATGAAGGTTCAGAGATGGAAAAGAAGCAGCCAGAAATTTAAAATATACACACAGAGTAAGAGCAAGGAAAATACATCTGAGGAGCTCAGTAATAGACTGAACAAAGATAGAGTATCATTGTGATCCAAAATAAATCAATTGAAACTTCCTAAACTTAATTGTAAAGAAGGAAAATAAATAACAAAAAACTTAACAAAATTCATGAAGTATAGAAAATTTTCAAAGAAACAGGAAACACATCATTGAAAGAAACTACCATAAAATTTTGAAGGGATAATTATCAAAAAACATTTTTAAATTAATGACATGACAAACCACATATGAAGCAAACTCAGAAAAAATCAATTACCAAAAATACTATATTGAGGCATATCATATTCAAACTACATAAAAACAGAAACCACAAAAAAAAACAGAAAACCAAACACACACACGAAGAGCAACAACAAAATTTATCTTTAGAGGAATAAGGATAGGAATTACATATTCTCAATAGAAACCACGAAATCAAAAAGAATTCAGCAAACTACTTGAAGTAGTAAAAAAATTCTGTACCAGAAAAAATCCTCTAAAAATGTAGAAATTTTACTTTTCTCAAACAATATCTGAGGAAATTCATGACCAACAGATCTGTCCTAGAAGAATGTCAATTTAAAAAAATGTTTTATAAGGCAAATGAAAAAATGATAAATGTCAAAAATTAGACCTATGTAAGGAAAGGGAGAACAAAGGAGAAGGGATGGGTTAAGGCTAAAACTGGCTTTTATTTCTCTTATTTGATCTGAAGGATAACTATTTAAGGCATCAGTAGTACAATCTATGGACCAAATGTAGCATATGTCTGAGTAAAATGGATGAGATAGATATCAGAAGTGAGAAAAGGAGAAAGTGGAAATATTCTTATAAGTTACCTATGACAAATTTGTAGTGATAAAGTGCTATTTGCAGATAGGCTTATGTTAGTTAAAGTGACATATTTTAAAATCTGGGTCAACATCATAATAAATTTAAGGAGGAGACTATGCTAAAAGATAAAATGGAGCCATATAAAGTATTAGATTTCAACACAGAAGGCGGTAAAAGACAATGAGTAAAAGAAAGAACAAAACCAAATAATACAAAACAAATATTAACATGGTGAATATTCATTCAAGTTATATTAATAATAAGTTCAAAATGTCTAAACACATCTACTAAAACAAGTTTTCAGGGTGGGCACTTTATGTTGTCTGTAAGAAACTCATTTTAAATATGAAGACTCAGATAATTTAAAAGTAATTTTCTGGAGAAAAATCTACTAGGCTAACACTAAATCAAAATGAATCTGGAACATGTATGGTCAGGCAATGGTGGCAACCAAAAGGAGGCAGATTTAAAAATGCCACTGAAAGCAGCATTATTGAGATTCAACTCCCAGATGGAAGTCTATCAGATTAACAGCAGATAGGAAGAGGGTCTGAGGAGAAACTGCATTGGGGCTCCACTGAACCTGAATTTTTATGGGGCTTATGGCAGAAAGGGAGGGCTTGGGACAGGAAAGGGGGTTTTTAAGAGTTGCTTGTCCCACTGAAGTTGGTCTGAAGAACTGTTTGAGATCCAGGATTGGCCAGGAGACCCTGCAGATTGACAGGTGGTTCCATCAGTGCCTGATTGATGTTTCTTTTGCATGTGCAGGCTGCTTGTTGCTTTACTCCTAAGTCACCACCATTGACCTGACATAACAGTTATATTAATATCAGATAAAGCAGACTTTAGAGCAATAAAAAGAAATCAAACTTATACAAAAAGTTTTTTTTTTCTTTCATAATAAAACTTAAAGGGTTATTTGAAAAAAACTCCCGATATTATAAACTAAATGATACAGTTCTAAACAACTTACTACTCAATGAATTCTCAAGTCAAGTTTAGAAATATTTTGAAGTAAATGAAAATACAGATTACAAAAATTTCTATGATACAACTGAGCAATGGTTAGATGGAGGAATTTATAGCATAAAATTCTTACATTGGAAAAGTAGTGCTAAAATCAATAACCCAAGTTTTAGTAAAAGGAAAGCAAAGGGAGTCCTAAAGCATACAAGAAATGAGCAGGGGGTAAAATCATCAAAATTAATGCAGAAATTTAAAAAATTGAAAAGAAGTATGTAATACAGAGAATCAACAAAACCACAGTTGGTATTTTGACAATATCTATAAATTAATATAAATTCTAGCCAGGCTAACAAGATAACAAATGAAGAGAACACATAAGGTGCCAACATCATAAAGGAAAGAGAGACAATCATTACAAATCATGTGGATTTTAAAGATGATAAAAGAGCACTATAAACAACCAACCCTATGCCCTCAAAACTGGTAGCCTAGATGAAACACAAACTAACATAATTCACAAATGAAATAGGAAGTCTGAATAGCACTACATATTTACTAAGAAATTGAATCAATAATTAATACCCTTCCAAATAGTAAAGTATTAGTTTCCAGTGGTTCACTGGTGAGTTCTACCCTAAATTTATAGTTTCCTAAGTCCTCCACAATCTCTCCCCAAGCATAGAAGTGAAACTACTGCCTAACACATTCTATAAGGCTACCAACACCCTAACCATATAAAGACATTGCAAAAAAGGCAAAGTATAAATCACTTTTTCTTAGTAACACAAACACAAAAACCCTCAACAAAATATTAGCAAATAAAACACAACAATGTCTGAAAATGCATAAACTGACAAAGTGGAATTTATTCTAGGTATGAAAGGATGTTTCAACATTTTAAAATGTACTCAATATGATCCACCACATTAACATTCTGAGAGAAGAAAATATATGTGTTGGCATAGAAAAAGTATTTGCAAAATCTAATATATTCATAAAAATTAAAAATCATTGTCTTATAAAGAACATCTACAAAACACCTCATTAAAACATCATACTTAATGTGAAAAATTGGATGATTTTTCCAAAAGAAAAGCAAGGGTGCCCCTTGTCACTATTTCTATTCAACATCCTATGGGAAGCCCTCACCAGTTTAAGAATAAAGAATATATATATATATATATATATATATATATATATATATATATATAAACAAGATATCATTGTTTTCAGAAGACATTCTTATCTATGTAGAAAATCCAAAAGAAAAAAATCTCTTAGAAATAAGTGCATCTATTCCTCCTATGCTCTCCTACCCTATCCCACTATGAGTCAACCTCCTTATATCAGAGAGAACATTTGGCATTTATGTTTTTGGGATTGGCTGACTTCGCTTAGCATTTTATTCTCCAATGCCATCTATTTATCTGTAAATGCCATGGTTTTGTTCTTTTTGAATGCTGAGTAAAATTACATTGTTTATATATGCCACATTTTTTAATCCATTCATCCATTGAAGGACATCTAGTTTGGCTCCACAGTTTAGCTATTGTGAATTATATGCTATAAATATTGATGTGGCTTTGTCCCTGTAGTATGCTGTTTTTAAGTCCTTGGGTATAGTCTGAGGAGAGGAATAGCTGGGTTAAATAGTGGTTCCATACCCAGTTTTCCAAGGAATCTCCATACTGCTTCCCAAATTAGCTGCATCAATTTGCAGTTCCACCAGCAATGTATGAGTGTACCTTTTAACCCACATCCTCACAAACACTTATTGTTGTTTGTCTTCATAATAGCTGCCACTCTGAATGGAGTGACATGATATCTTAGAGTGATTTTGATTTGCATTACTTGATTGCTCGAGATGACGAGCATTTTTTTCATATATTTATTGATTGTATATCCTCTTCTGAGAAGTGTCTGTTCAGGTACTTAGCCCATGTGTTGATTAGGTTATTTGTTTTTTCAGTGTTTAGATTTTTGAGTTCTTTATATAACCTAGAGATTAGTGTTCTACCTGATGTGAGAGGGGTAAAAATTTGCTCCCAGGATGTAGGCTCTCTGTTCACCTCACAGATCGTTTCTTTTGCTGAGAAGAATTTTTTTTTTAGTTTGAATCCATCCCATTTATTGATTCTTAGTTTTAATTCTTACACTATAGGAGTCTTATTAAGGAAATCGGGGCAAAACCCACATGATAAGGATTAGGGCATAGGACAAAAGGGTGGGAGGGAAAGGGAGGGGGCTGGGAATTAGCAAGGATGGTGGAATGTGATGGACATTACTATACAAAGTACATGTATGAAGACTTCAATTGGGTGTAAACATACTTTATATAGAAACAGAGATAAAACTGTGGTATATACATGTATTAAGAATTGTAATGCAAAAAACAAAGAATAGCATTACCTTAGATTAGGTAGAGGGAAGTGAAGGGAAGGGAAGGCAGGAGATGTGGGGATAAGAAAGATAGTGGAATAAAGCAGACATTATTACTTTATGTATGTATGTTATGTGGCTGTATGAGCAATATTATTCTACAATATGTGTACTCAGAAAAATGAGAAATTATATCCCATCTATGTATGATATATCAAAGTATAAAAGTGAATTCTGCTGTTATGTATAACTAATTAAAACAAATTAAAAAATTTAATAAAAGAAATAAGTGCAAGGTCACAGTGTACAAGGTCAATACTTTAAAGTTCATTTTGGCCTCATAAAATATGTTTGGAAGTATGTCCTCTGCTTGTACTGTTTGGAAGAGTGGTGACAGAAGGGGATATGGACACTGGGAAATATAGTCAAGAAGGTACCAAGTGGAAATGTACAGGATAACCAAGTTTATAAATCTACTGTACAATGTGAGGACGGGAGTGATGAAATTGTGCTATGTATGGTACTTATATTAAATGAGAATATTTCATTTTTTCTTGATATGGAAACAAAAAGGCTTCTAGAACACTAGTTCTAGGATCCAAGCTCAAAATATTTAGAAAAAACTTGCTGTGGGCTCACCCAATTTCTTCCTGTACATGTTGAAAATTCTTTTGGAGATGGTTCTTACTGATATGTTTGCATTCAAATTAATGAACTTTACACTGAGGGTTGTAAATTCTTAGAGAATAGGGTAATTGTGTGTGTGAGTGTGTGTGTGTGTGTGTGTGTGTGTGTGTGAGAGAGAGAGAGAGAGTGTGTGTGTGTGTGTGAGAGAGAGAGAGAGAGAGAGTGTGTGTGTGTGTGTGTGTGTGTGTGTGAGAGAGAGAGAGAGAGAGAGAGAGAGAGAGAGAGAGACTGAAGGATTCAGCAGTCCCAAATCTTAATAGATTTATTCTCTAAATCTTATTATAAAACTTTTCAGACAACAAAGCTGAGAAAACATTGTAGTGAACCCTGGTTGACTTACCACCTAGATCTGTCATTAATATTGTATTATATTTATTTTGTCATCTGTGATACATTTTCCATTTAATTTTCACAAGAGACATAAAAGGTAGCTCATCAATATATGTTTTGCAGTGTACAGTGCTGGTGATCCAAATACTAAATTGTCTGTGGCATTCTGACTGGTTCCTGATGATAAGACTAATTTATAATTTTAAAATGAGCCACTTATTCAGTCCTAATGTACTGTTTGCTAAAACTTTCAGAAGTTATTTTTGAATATCTGATGTTCTCTCCATTTCCAGCCATGACCATCATAACTTATCTTCACAATTACCCCAGGATTCTATAGCTCTTTGGTCATACAGACTTTCAAATTAAAATCTATTAGTATCTCTGCTCTCTACAGAAACCTGTACTATGATTTGAAAGGTGAGTGTAAAGTATGATATATTTATTCACCAGTCTTTGGTGAGCTGTTCTTCAATCATTTCCATGAACAATTTGCATAACAATCAGCCTCTATTTTTTTAAAGTTAGAACCACTTGGCTTTCACCTAGAGAAAACTTCAGTATTAGTGTTGCTTTGAATTGATTTTAATTCTATCTATATGGTCAAGTTGCCACACAAACTGAAAGAAAAATGGAAAATACAGGCTTAAAGATTCCTAAATGGCCACTCTTTTTAAAAATCTTTTTGTAGTTGTATATGGAAAGGATGCCTTTATTTTATTTGTGCATGGTGCTAAGGATCAAACCCAGTGCCTCACACTTGCTAGGCAAGCACTCTGCCACTGAGCTACAGCCCCAGACCTAAATGGCCACTCTTTAGTCAAAGATGTGGTGGTGAAAGAATGAGGATATTCATGATATAGAAAATGTTCACAAATGATCAGAAAATATTCCCAAATACTGCAGAGAAGTAATGATGAAAGCAAACATCAATCCCAGAACAACATTAAAATTACAGAGGGGGTTAATAAACTATATTCTTACTTGTTGATGTCAATAATATTGAAAAATATTACCCTTTTGCTATAGCTTTCCACTTACTAAATTAAATGTCAATGTTTTTATTGCTTTGGAATCATCTATGATCTTCTGTAAGTTATGGGCCATTGTAAGATACAAACATGGAAGAGCTCAGATTATTTCTAATGACACCAGATTTTCACATCAGTGATTCAGAAAATATGACTAATAATGCAATGAATGGTAAAAGAATTTCTTTCACAAGCATTGAAAGTCCATATAAATTACCAAATTATTCTCAGACTGATATATCATTTCATCAATCTTGTATCTATGTGCATCTGAATTAATTACTATATGTCAACACCACATTTCTTATAATAAAATTTGAAATTATCTTCTAATGGAAAGTAGAAATGATAGCAGCTCTCAGAGTCTCAACCATTTGATTTTCTAAACACTTATTACTAAGAAACTTATGAGCCAGGAGAGGGCAGTACAAAAACAAAGAGGAGAGGTACTACAAAACACTTTCAGCAAATGATAGGTTAGCACACTGAAATAGCTTAAAATTTACTGAATTCTGTGTACCCATTTTTATTAGAGCAACAAAATGCAGTGGATAAACTCTACCACTCAGGCATATATTATCAAGCTTTCAGAGCACAGTAATATGCCAAAATCATGAAATGCCACAAGCAAGTGTTCATGAGAGGTTTAGACTTTAAGCAGAAGGAAAAAATTTATTTGTTCTGTGAATTTTCAGATAAACAAAGCAACTTCCTTGTGCATTCTGTTTAAATAGAGGTGTATGGTACAACTTTGATAACAGGATTGTTAGGATCAGAGGAGTATATGCCTACCATATAATCATTTCTCAAACAAACATTTTTTCTTGAAAAAAATCATATGTAATTTTTCTTCTCTATCCTGTATGTTAGTCCTAGTAGATACAGCATACAAGTGTATCCAGTTCCAGTATCTTGGATGGTTCCATGGCACCAGGGTTGAGTTATGCTTCAGTGTACCCAAGTCTAGACTTATCTTAGTAGTCCTCAATGTCAGACTGAACTACATAGACTGAGGCTCATACAACACCCCTATAGATCCAGGCTCCTGGAACACTCCCAAATTCTGGCTTAAGTCTTATCCCAGTGGTATAGGCCCTGGGAAAACTCAGTTCTAAGTCAACTTTTATGGATCCAGACTTCAGACTCTAACATGAAATTCTAGACCAGTTTCTATGGACCTAGCCTCCAAGCCAATTCTCATAGACCCAGGCTCCAGATCCTTCCATGGAGATCCAGGCAATAAGTCCACCCCCCAGGACCTACAGTCTAGGCCTACCCTTTGCTAACCAAATGATGAAGGAAGCCTATTTAAGAACTCCAGCAACAAGGCATCTTCCACCAACTCCCCTGACAACCGACAGTCTGCCAAAATCTCTGCACATGCTACAGGTCTTTTTCAGGCAAAGTCAGTCTGCAAAGATTGAAATAACCTTCTCCTTCAAATACACAGACATTCTATTAATGAAATAAGAAACATGAAACATTAAAGTACTTTTGCACCCCCAAAACACAAAAGTCTCAAAGTAGTTGACTCAAAAGGAATAGAGATATGCAACCTAACAAAGAATTAAAAACAATCATTTTAAAGAAATTTAGTAAACTTCAAAAAATTACTGGAAAACAATAACAATTAAATGAAATGACAAATGATAAATGATTAAAATAGAATTTTAACAGAAAGATTCAAATTTTTAAAAACTAAATAAAACAAAGCTTAGATATGAAAAATACAATGAATTCAATGAAAAATATAGTAGAAAAATGAATACCAGAATTGATAAAGAAAAAGAATTTGTGAACTAAAAGGTTATTTAGGGATGGGGATATAGATCATTTAATAGAGTACTTGCCATGCACAAGGCCTAGGTTCAATCCGCAGCAATACCGAGAGAGAAAGAGAGAGAGAGAGATAAATAGATAGATAGATAGATAGATAGATAGATAGATAGATAGAGATAGATAGATAGATAGATAGATAGATGAATACAATAAAGGAAAGTTTATTGAAGTTATTGGAAAGTATTAAAAGTGAATATTTAAATTAGAGGAGTTTGTGAAGCAGAAGAGAAAGAAAAGGCAGAGTGGTTATTTAAAGAAATAGCATGAGAGTATTTTCCAAATATGGATAAAATATCTAGGTACAGGAGGGTCAAAGTTCTCAATCACATTTAATTCAAATAGGACACCAAGACATTATTAGAAAACTGTAAAAAAAATTTAAAAATTAAAAAAAAAACAAGCACAAAGAGAAGATTCTCAAAGAGAAAAGAAGCAAATAACACACGACGATTATCAGTAAGACTTCTCAGCACAGACCTTACAGGCCAGGAGAGAGTAATATGATGAATTCAAAGAACTGAAGGGAAAAAAGAATCTCAAACAAGAATACAGTGCCAAATAAAAATGTTCTTTAGAAATGGATAAAGACTTTCTTGAACAAGCCAAACAAAGTTCAACAATTATGTCAAACAGTTGGCAAACTATAGAAAGGCAAATTTAATGTCAACACGATGGTCATCATGAGAGAAAATTTTACTCACATAAAATTTGTATTTTTTTAAATCTATAGACAATTTACACTGTATTAATAAGTATAGTCAGATATATTCATATTTTATTTATGGAATTCAAAATTTTAAAACTATAAAATATTTTCCATGACACTGTAGGACAATATAAGACTTATTACACTAAGGGTATTTATTTATTGATAGGTATACAATTAAAATCATTTATTATCTTTTGAGCAATGGGAAGAAAATCTGTATTATGAAATCACAAACCAAAAGAGAACTCAAGTTGGTCTAGTTATATGAAAGAAAATGAACCTCAAAACCAAAACTACTATGTTAAATAGAAGGCAGATTACCTGAGGAAGAGAACAATTCCTTAAGTCTTAAAAATCCTAAATTTTTATGTTCTCCCAAAAGTTAAAGTACGTGAACACATAAAATGTTAGATCTATAAGAAAATACTTAAACTCAATGACAAAGATGAAGTTTTCAATAGCACTTGTTCAATAATTAATAGAAAAGCTACACAGAAATTCAACAATTCATAGATGATAATCTTTACGAAATCATCAGAGAACCTGAACTAATTAACATTTACAGTACAAAATCCCATCATCAAAAAAGAGCACTTCTCAAATGCATTCAGAATATTCAACAATCTAGACCACAGGTAAATTAAACATCAAAATGTATCATTGTTGATATTGTGCAAAGCATATGTTCAATATCAATGGACCTGGGGTAAATAGCTCAGTGGTACAGTACTCAGTTGCATACTTAAAGCACTGGGTCCATTCCTGGGCAATACCCATACACACCCCAACACACACACACACACACACACACACACACACACACACACCAGAAAGAGACAGATAATGTATAACATCCCTAATATTTGGCAATCAAATAGCATAATTCTAAATAATCCATGAGCCAAAGATACAAATAGAATTTTTAAAAACTTAGACTAGATAGATGATATAAGTAAAATCATATAGTGTTGAGAAGAACATGTGTAGCATTGAATGTTTCTATTAGAAACAAAAGAGTTTTAAAATAATTAACCTGAGCATTGACATTGAAAAAAAGAAAAAATTCAATCTGTGTCAAAATATAACAAATATTAAACTCGGAATCAGTAAAATAAGATAAAAGAAAATGGATTAAAAAATTCAATATGAACCTGGATATTTAAAAAAAACATTATTTTTAAATTCCTAACCATACTGATTGAAGAGGGGGGCAAAAAATGTTAGTATCAGGAATAAAAGAAGAGGCACCTTCAATGCCCCCATACATATTAACAAAGAAATGATATAATACTACATAACTCTTGATCCCCAAATTTGACAATTTATGTAACACAGATAAATTCCTGGAAATAGATTTTCTATTAGTTATTTGAAATGAAATGGAAACTTGAACTGGCAACTCTTCTTCCTAGTCCTAATAATTGGTATTATAGTTATGTGATCACAAATCATGTGTCACCATGTATTGCCTGTGTCTAATTTTTAAATTAATTTCTTATTTTGAATAAATAATGTGTGAAGTTTTATATATATATATATATGTATATATATATATATATATATATATATATACACATATGTGTAAAGAAAATGTAATCAATTTGCTTTAATATGTATGAATAAGTACACATACCTTACCAAAAGGTCCCCGTAGTGAAAGTAGAGTTTCATACTTGTACTGGCGGGTGGGTTCCTCAGAAGCAGCAAGCCTCTGCAGCCAAGCAGCTCTGGGTAGCAGGCCCACCCACGTTCCAACAGACCACAGCAGCTCACCACCAATCTTCTCCAGGTTACCGGTGTTCGGAATCCAAGAGAGGAAGTCCGGCCTCTAAGACATTAGGGCAACTAGCCACGGAACTTTGCGCAGGTAGAGGTATATATATACCTCTTGAGTCAATGCCATTGGTTCACGTTTATGCTAATAAGGGTTTGGAAAAAGTTGCAACACTATTGGTCCAAATTTGTAAAGGTTCCGTGACACCACGCCCCCTGAGGGGAAAACGAAAGTGAAAGCACTTGAGCTAACCAATAGTGAGTGTCTATTGCCAAAGGACCATTAGCTCAGAGGCCATCGTTTCCTTGCAGCATCCAGAGCGCGGGAGCCACCACAGGAGCAGGGGCAGGAGCCAGCTTCCTCCCGTGGGAGCCGCTGGAGCCGCAGGACCAGAGCTGCTGTTGCAGAAGCCCCCAAGGCCTCTGCCAACGCTGCCTCAGGAGCCAAAGCCGCCGCTGGAGCCAATGCAGAAACCAATGCCACAGTCGCCCTAAGCCAATGTTGTGGCCTTGAGACCACAGCAACCTTAAATGCCAAGTCTAAAACATAGGAGCCGCTGCCATCATCGTTGCCGCTGCCGCCGCAGCTGTTGCCAACGCAGCTGCAAGACCTTGGAGCCTCCGTCGCCGCTGCTGCAGCACAAGAACCGTGGTAGACAATGCCAGCTGGGGAGTAGGAGACACTGCCGCCAGAACACGAAGCCGCCGCCCTCAGGTCCAACAACTGCTGGAGACAACGCTGCGCCTGGAGCACGGGAGTCACCGCTCCCAGAGCACAGGAACCATTGGAGCCTTCAGAGTGTCCAGATGATGGGAACCGCTTCCCTCGCTCCGCTGTCACTGCAGTCGCCCACCAGCTGGAGACAATGTCGCTGCCGCCCCCACTGCAGCCAGGACACGGAGCTGCTACCGGAGCCAACCCCCCTGCCCAGAGCCAATGTTGACGCCTCCACCAGAGCACAGGAAGGGCCAGAGCGCGGGAGGAAACGCTGCTACAGTCTCCCTCTTTTGGACACCAGAGCCACCTGCCGCCACCACCACGTGCAGAGCACAAGAGCCAAAGCCGCCATCGCCCTTCTCAGCGATTAAGGAGCCGCCGCCGGCATCACCTAATCGCTGGAGCCACGACGCCACCGTCTGGGCCTCCAGGAACGGAAGCCGCTGCCCGAGCACAGGAGCCACTGATCGCTGGAGCCACGGCCGGCCTCGGTGAGTTCAGAGCTGCCCAGGACAGGACCCAAGCCAAAAGGACGCTGCGCAAGGCAGCGGGAAGGACAGCCTCCATCACTCCCTCCGCGAGTTCACTGGCGCATTCCTGGCTGTTCCCCCAGGGGCAGAAACCCAGCAGAAGATGTGGAGCACCTTGAAGAAGGAGGAGGGTGCAGGCTCTTTGGGTGAGGTGCAGCGGCTTTTCTAGAGGTGCTCCTAGACAGCAGGAGCCGCCACTTTAGAGGGCAGCTCATCTATTGGAGGCTTCTACCTCTACAGGGCTGGAGGTGTGGCCTGCGAGTTTGGGGGTTGTGGGGTAGAGGCAAAGGGATACCGCTGGTGTCGGTAAGCTGTGTTAAGGCGCAGGTGCCCTGTGAGGATCATTTAGGTGGAGGGCATACCTTAAAGTGTCTGGGTGGAGGAACAGGTGTGTGGGTCTCAGTGAGGGGATCTTAAAAGAGAGACAAGCTCCTGGGGAAAGGCAGGCCTGTTGGGGGGGGGTGATGTTGAAAGGGGTTTCCAAAAGGGTCCTACCCTGCGGCAAAGGAAGAGGTTCAGTTTGGGCACATAAAGACTTCCTCAGGCACCTCCACATACTCTTGGAGCGACCTCCAGGAGCCAAGAGGCCCCCCTCCCTGAGAGTTCCAGGTCAGACTCTGTGGACTGCTCCCTTGGCAGGCAGGGTCTTCTCATCCCTATCTAACCACACAGGAGGATGACAGACAGGCTTCTGCTGCTCCTCTGCCTTTTCACTCTCCTTAGGCCCACCTGGAGTTTATTCGTGTTCAAAAAAGCGATTTGAAAAATGACTTGAAAGAATATCCACTTTTTTCTTAGAACTATAAATGTCTAGTATGTATTAAACATTAGCTTTTGTGCTAGAAAATCAGTTGTTTAATTCTGGAAACAGTATACCACAAGTGTGTATAATTTATTTAGCAAGTAAAAGTTAAATTGATAATCTTACAGTGAAAATAAAAACAATGATAATATGAAAATCATCCAGTTTCATTGGTAATAATAATGAAAATAAAGATAACATCAAAATAATCTAATAGGAATTATGCAAAGTGTTTTAATGTTGTAACTTCACTACAATATTATTGACTTTCATTTTCATTTTAGAACGTGATGTCTGAAGACCCTGAGAGACTTGCCTAAGTCATAAAGCTGGAATATGGAAAGTTTCTCTCACTCCAGGGATCACAGTGTACAAAAGAAATTTGTATACCTTATGAAGTTTTGCTTGTTGTTGGAAATAGGTATGTAAAGTTTTCCTAGCATTAAATTATGACAGGAATATAAAAGGGTAGTGGGATGGGGCACATGTTTATGGGTAGATGGGCTTTTCTGGTCTTGACAGCTCAGCCCAGGGAAGGGTTCCCTAGCAAACCTCTGAGTAACCACAGAGACCTGCACCAGTTTGGAAAATGCAGCAATACACGTAGGCCCTGGAAATAATTATAGCAATTTATTGTGTTACAAGAATGGTTATGAAAGTGACTGACATTAGAGAACACACGGGGAAGCTATTGGGACTTTCTGGAGCTGGATGTGTCACACTGTTAAGGTAGTGAGAAGGACAGAAAGTGCAGCTGTGTCTGGAAAGCTTGGAGGAATTTCTTCCTGTGGGAATTCTTTAGAAGTGAAAGTGCTTGAAATTGTCAACAGCATTATAGTCTATGAATGGGAGGGAATTGTTCTTAGAGACAACTGCAATTCTGGTTTTGCTTATTTGCAAAAGACCTTTTTTCCTTGGAGTATGTAGAAGGCATCGCATATTTTACTACTCTACATTGTATTCTGAAGTGCCTGATTTGTGGAGTCAATGTGAACCATCTGTTTAAGAAAAGTTTATTTCAAAACCGAATTTGCAGTAAATTCTAAATGTGGTTTAAAGTCTTTCATCTGTAGACTTTAAAAGTCACTTCAAGCTAGGCATGGTGGTACACCCTTGGAATCCCAGCTATTCAGGAGTCTCAGGAAAGATGATTGCAAATCCAAAGCCAGCCTCCTCAATTTAGAAAGACTATGTTTCAAAGTGAAATAAAAAGGGGATTTGGGTTGTAGCTCAGCAGTAGAGCATGTGTTTGTGCTAAGCCCCAAATTCAATCTCTATACAGTGTAGCAAAACAAAACAAATTACTTTTATTTGCAGCAAAATGTTTTGATGTGAAAAATTTTCAAGACAAAGATGATATAATTTTGTTATTTTCTCCAATATCTTACTGTTTTGGTTGTCTATTTCTTTGTATGTATAAAAATGCTGAAATATTAATAAGATGTATAGTGGGTACATCTTAAAATACCAGTGGCTATAAAGTCTGTAATGTAAATATCTTTGTAATAAATTGAAGCCCCTGGGTTATTAGAGGTATCTGGATAATAGATTGAAGGCCCTGGATAAAGTTCTGATTTCTGTCATGAAAATTGGACACAGAAATCATTGAGGTGATATGTGACAGATGCATGTGCAGTGACTGATGGGAATGTTGCTTTAATGCAAATTGTTTATTGCTGTTTTGCATAGCTTAATGAACTACAAATAGCTACTGAGGGACAATATATTCAGCATGTCAGTGATTATTTTTTATGAATGTTTGTGTATTTTCAGACTTTAGAGCCACCTCTAAAGATCCAGAAGTAATCACTTAATTTAACCATGTTAAAAATCAAATTGAGCTGGGCATGGTGGTGCATACCTATAATCCTAGCACCTGGGGAGAATAAGGCAGGAGAATCAAGAGATTAAAGCCAGCCTCAGCAACAGCGAAGTGCTAAGCACCTCAGTGAGACTCTGTGTCTAAATAAAATACAAAATAGTGCTGGGGATGTGGCTTAGTGGATGAGTGCTCCTGAGTTCAATCCCAGATTAGCCTCCCCTCAAAAAAAATCAATTTGAAAAGGATACACTATTCTTTTTTTTTAATTGAAAAAGAATAGAATTTTATTAGGCTCACAATTCTGGAGGCACTAAGAACATAGTGCTGGTTTCTGGTACGGGTCTTCCTGATGGCATGATAACATCGCAGAGGGCATCATGTACTGACGGAGCCAGCATGCTAGCTCAGTTCTCTGTTCCTGTAAAGCCACTAATGCCATCCTACTGACCTCATGTAATCCTCATTATCTCCCAAAAGTACCACATCTAAATACCATATGAATTAGGGAATTAAGTGTCTAACACATGAAATTTTAGGGAGCACATTCAAACCATACAATAATAGAGGGACCAGCTCAGGCAAATACCATGTTACTTAATATTACAAAGTTTATTTCTAAAGCTCATAAAATATAAAATCTTCTGGTAGGCAGGTCACACTTTCATGATTGCAAATTACCTGTGACTGGAAGGGTTATTTATGTAAACGTATCCAGTGGGTGAATTTTTAAGGGTCAAAAACAGGAGTGCAGACTGACTTTTTACTGAATTCTAAATTGTCTGTAGGCCTTACTGAATGTAGAGTGTTTCTAAACATATAAGCATCCCAATCTTCTCTTTTTGTCTTAATGTCTTTCCTAGGTACTATCCCAAAGGAAAGATGTGAAACCTGGCATAGCTTTCTTATTTGAACTCTTTCTCCTTCATGGGAAACATGCCTGCCTTGGCCAGGCTGTGGGCTGGGCAATCTTTCCCCTGTGTGATAACAACTTGGATGTAGTGGAAGGAAAATTCAAATGTCCCCTTCTCTGAGGACATTATGACGGGAAATCCAGAAGTTTTAGGAAAATTGAAGATTTGATTTGCCTGGACTTGGACCACTGGCTGTGCAATCTCTATTTTCAGGTTTGTGATATGATTGAGGATACACTATTCTTTATAAAATATTTTCTGTACAGAATTTTTACTAATTTGTTTCCTGTAACTTACCTTGTATAAGTTCAACTATCAAAATCCAAATAGTCCAATTATATAAGAGGACATCCATGATCACATTGCTTCTTTTTATGATTTGATAGCTTTATAAGGTAATGTAGTAGGAAAATTAATAAGTTTAAGTTTGTAATTATGGAGAAGGGGACTTCTTGAAACAAATAGACTTAAAGAGCTCTTATGTCAGCTCCACTACTTTGAATGAAAAGACTGTGATGCTGTTATCATGATGGATAATCTAAGAGATACAACCAGTGACACATTCTTGACAGAAGTCATTAAAATAAATAAGATAGAACCAATGGGTTGCTTATGAGTGATAAGAAATGTGTAGTCTTACCAATTGCATCCTTTGGAAAATGCTGAGGTATGATAAATGAGACTTTTCACTATGGACTATTCTAATATAAATATGACTAAATGTACAGTTTTCTCAATTCCAGTGTTTAAATATTACTTAGTAGTTTCATTAGGCTCTATGTGTATCTCAAACATGGATTGACATATTTTGAAGGATTTTAAACTGTTTGAAGCTATGTCCTTTTTTTGCTCTATAATGAACATATAATAATTTGACTGCCTGAGTCTTAAAAACATGTGCATTTGTTGGAATTCTTTTCAAAATGAAATCTTATACTTAGTCCATCAGTTTAAGCTATGTTAACTGAACAGTAACACTTTCATGTTTTGGAAATGTGTAATATTATTTGAGGGCTTTATCATATTTTAAGGAATAAAACATTATAGGATTAAATATAATCTTCCTAGATGATAAAATAAGAGTATTTCCATAAATCTTATTGCAAAAATTCTTTCCTTGATTTTTATCTTGTTTCATTTGAAAATAAAGTAGATTCTCCAAACTTGTTACTACCTGCTGTGTGCAGAATAATATGCTGGTTGGACAGCCCCCCTGGGAGGTAGAGTGAGTCCAGATGCCTCTTTGTTCGTTTATTTCATTCCTAGAGTCCATTTGCTACAGGTCTTTATTGTGTTTCCAAAGTGGTCAACCATCTTGAATTCAGTTCTTATCTTCAGTGGAGTAAAATAAGATATTAATACATTTGACTTGTAAATAAGTAAAGCTAAAGAAATGAGTTCTCTCACTGAAGGTTGGCCGCATTTTATTCATGATTAAAATTCGTGATTCTCTACACTGTGGGTTAGAGCTAAGGAAGTGGAAACTTGGAGAAGAAGGAATTTTGCAGGTCTATATTTGGAATCTGCATTTCCTTTGCTCAGAGGCAGTGGCATTACAAAGGAATAGAAATTCCCAAGGATTTTTCCAAGCAGAGAACACCATTTTGGAGACCATGTTGACAGTGTCTCAGTGTCTCTGGGTTCAGAGGGCAGAACCAGGCTGGTGGTATCCTTCAGTTGGCTAAGTGGTTTCAGGTCCACTTGGAAGGAAGAATGGATTTGGCATCTCTGTGAAAGGTCTCATATGTCAGGTTTTTGGGAAATCTATGAAGTACTTCAGTGGGATCTCTTGAAAACTCTGTGAGGTCTCTGTGTTGCTAGAGAAACTCTAGATAGAGCACAGGGGTGGGAGGGGAAGAGAGAGGCAGGGGGTTAACAAGGATGGTGGAATGTGATGGGCATCATTATCCAAAGTACATGTATGGAGATACAAATTGGTGTGAACATAGTTTATGTACAAACAGAGATATGAAAACTTGTTCTGTATATGTGTAATAAGAATTGTGATGCATTCTGCTGTCATTTGTTTTTTAAAACTCAATTAAGAAATTTTAAAAAAGAGAGAAAAAATACACTGAATAGTGGGTTTTATGGTGGTATATTTGTATATGTTCCTTATAAATTTTTTTTAGTTGTAGATGAACACAACACCTTTATTTTATTTATTTTTATGTGGTGCTGAGGATCAAACCCAGTGCCTCATATATGCAAGGCAAGAACTCCACCCCTGAGCTACAACCCAAGCCCATGTACCTTGCAAAATGTGATAGATTTAAATACTTAGTACCCCCTTGTCCTCCCTTCCTCCATTTCCTCATTCCCTTTCTCTACCTTACTGCTCGACCTTACTGCTCTTCCTTCTATTTTCAGGAGATCCCATTTTTCTTGCTAAATTCCACATTTGAGAAAAAACATGGTTCTTGATTTTCTGAGTCTACCTTATTTTGTCTAACACAGTGTTCTCCAGTTCCATCCATTTCCCTGCAAATGATATAATTTTGTGATTCTTTATGCCTGAATTAAATTCCATTGTGTCTGTATATCACATTTCCTTTATCCATTCATCTATAGACTGATACCTAGACTGGTTCCATAAATTGGTAATTCAGTCAATAATTCACAGTAGTGAATAGTGCTACTATAAACATGGAGAGGCATGTGTCACAGTTGTATGCTGATTTTAGTTCTTTGGATAGATACTGAGGAGTAAATGGTTATATTCGATGATGGTGGTTCCTGTAGGTATTTCTGACAGTGGAAATAGGGAAGCGTTCTCCCAGTGAGCAAATTCCCAGGAGGTAACTGATTCCCATGATTGGAATGCCCAGCTATTCCCTGCTTAGGTTATTAAGATAACTATGTGGATGCACTACCTGGTTTACGTAGTGACATCCTTTGAAGGAGAGATGCTATGTGTTTGCATTAACCTGGACCTTATCTTAGTTAGCAAGCACTCAGGGTTAAAGGAATACTGGTCAAAGTGTAATCACTGGTAGTGGGTAATATGTAACTTTTTGGGTTATTAAAGATGATGGCAGAGAGGGGTAGGCATTCCTTTGTTGCCATCCTTCTGTCTGTACCCTTCCCTATGTGTCTGTGTCTGTCCTTTGTGCACCTCTTCCACAATTCTCCCCACATAGGTGTTCCTTTACAGGATCCAATCCTAGTCTTGGGGGAATCTCCATAATGATTTCCATATTAGCTGTACTAATATAGATACCTACAAATGATTTGGATGGTTCTCTCCCCCACCCCATTCTTCCAGCATTTATTGTTATTTGTATTTTTAATGGCTGTCAGTTTAAGTGGAGTGAAATGAAATCTCAGTGTAGTTTTGATTTCCATTATCCTAATGACTCTAGTTGTCAAACATTTTTAAAATAATTTTTGGCTGTTTGTACTTCTTCTTTTAAGAAATGTCTGTTTAACTTCTTTGCCCATTTATGGAATGTGTTTTTTGGAGAAGTCCTTAATATTTACTGAGTTGGAGATGTCCTATTAAGTAAGTCATTATCTGTACCTATATGTTGGAGCTATTCCTTTTTTCTCTTCTATCAGTTGCAAAGTTTAAGGTCTTTTCCTAGGTCTTTGGTCCAATTGAGTTGACTTTTGTTACAGAGTCATAGATAGGTATCTATTTTTAATCTTATGGTATCCTCTTTTCCCAGCATCACTTGTTAAGGAGGCTGTCTTGTTTCCAGTGTAACTTTTTGGCACCTTTGTTGGTTTGTTTCTGTGTCTTCATTCTGTTTCATTGATCAACATATCTATATGTATGCTAGTACCAAGCTGATTTCATTACTGTGACTCTGTAGTATAATTTAAAGTCAGGTATTGTGATACCTCCAGCTTTAATCTTTTTACTCAGATTTGTTTTGACAATCCAGGGTCTTTTGTTCTTCTGTATAAATCTTTGGATTTGTTTTTCTGGTTTTGAAAAGAATATCTTTGGTATTTTCATGTAAATTACATTGGATCTGTAGATTGATTTTGGTTGTATGGTCATTTTACAATATTGAATCTCCCTACCATGAACATTTGTGGTCTTTCCATCTTATTTTTTCCATGTTTTGTAAATTTTCCTTGTAGAAGTCTTTCACCTTTTTGGTTAAATTTGTTGCTGTTTTATGTTCTTGGAAGCTACTGTTAATAATTTTTCCCCTAATTTCTTTCTCAACAGATACATCAGTAGTGTATAGGAAAGTGATTGATTTCTATATGTTGATTTTGTATTCTGCTACATTGCTGACTTTGTTAGAAGTGTACTGGTGGAGCTTTTTGGATCATCTAAGTTCAGGATAATATCATCTGCAAACAGAGACAGTTTGACTTTTCTATGTGAATCCCCTTTATTTCCCTTTCTTATCTAATTTCTGTGGCTAGAGTTTCAAAAACTATATTGAACAGGAGTGGTGAGAGTGGACATCCTTGACTTGATCTTGATTTTAGAGGAAATGCTTTCAGGCTTTCCCTATTCTGTACAATGTTGGCACTGGGTTTGTTGCTTATGGCCTTCAGGCTAGTTCTGCACATCAGCAGCAACAGGACGATCAGCAGCATGGCCAGGAACACCAGTAGTGTCAGCTTGAGTGGAGGGTGGTTGCCTCAGGGTGGCATGTGGCACCTGCAGGCACCCCTGCACAGCTAGTAGTGCAAAAGCTTGGGTAGCAGGTGCCCCTAGGCAGTGACCCTGGGGTGGGAGGCTGTGAGACATAGAGGCAGGCACACTGTAAGGCCTTCCTCTGACCCTCCTTTGTGCCTAGGCAGACAGGGCCTAGGCAGCAGGGCACTACAATCCCTTCATCACTACCTGGAACCCAGGACCTCTGCATCTGGAAACCACAGTATCAGCTAAATGCACTCCCATGGAGGATGCTGTGCATCTGAAGAGAGGGATTGAGCACTGGGATATGCTGAGGCCAGGAGGCTTTCTCTGGTGTCCATCCTCCAGCAGATCCCTCCGCCCCCAGAGACACCAGATTTTAAACAGTGGCTGCTGCAGCAGCTTCTTGGCCCTTGTATGTTGTATTTCTAATATTGTTGAGTCTTAGAATTTTTTAGTTTCTTGTCAGATTCCTTTGATGATCCACTCATCATTAAAATGTGTATTGTTTAATCTCCATGTCTTTGAATATGTGGTTTTCTTCTTGATTTTTTTATGTATTGTTTAATCTCCATGTCTTTGAATATGTGGTTTTCTTCTTGATTTTTAATTTTATTCCATTATCATTGAAAGAGGATATGTGGAACTATTTCAACTTTTTCATATTTGCTAATGATTATTTTGTTGACTAAAATATTATCTATTTTGGAGAAAACTGAAAAAAGGGGATTCAGCTGTGTTGGATGAAATACTCTGTAATACCTGTTAAATCCATTTGATTTACAGTTTAACTCTGTAGTATCTTGGTCGATTTGTGTGTGGATGATCTCTCAGAGGTATATTTCAATCACTTGCTATTATTATATTGGTCCCTTTATGAACCTTTATGTTGCATTGTGTTTTATGTAATCAGGTGCACCAGTGTTTGGGGCATAAATGTTTACTATCTTTATATTTTCTTTTTGGATTATTCCCCTTACCAAGATATGGTGATCTGTACTTCTCCTCCAGTTTTGCTTGAATCTGCTTTGTTGGGTGTTAATAGGTATTTCTGCATGCTTTCAAGTTTCATTTACATGAAATGTCATTTTTTAATTCTTTTAGCCTGTGGATATCTTTGACCATAGATATATTTCTTTTAGACAACAATAATTGTGTCTTATTTTTTTTTTGTCCAGTGTTATGATCTATGTTTATTATTTGGAAAAATGAGATGATTTATATTCAGTGTCATTAGAGAGGAATGTGTTACTTCTCATCTATTTTTTTTTTTTTACATTTAATGTTTGCTTCTATCCTGATTGGTATATGTTCACCCCCAGTTGTAATGTATTTCATTTTTTTAAGATCTCTTGGTGGTTTATAATCTTCTTCTATGTGTAGAATTCTTCTGAGTGTTTGCTGCAATGCTGGAATAGTAATACTGGATTTCTTTCATTTATGCTCATCTCAATAGGTTTTTATTTTTTCTTTGATTCTGATAGTACAATTCTGATGGTTTATTCGATAGAATGATCTTGGTTGGCTGTTATTTTCTTTCAGGATTTGAAATACGTTGTTCCAAGCCCTCTTGGACATTAGGGTTTCTGTCAAGAAATTGTATGTTAATCTGATTGGTTTTTCTCTAAATGTGACCTGGCTTTTAAAATTTTAGTAGCTTTTAAAATTCTCTCTTTGAACTGAAATTTTGGCTTTGCAATTATGATAGGATGTGAAGAATTTTTTTTTTCTGGTCTGGTCTATTTGAGGTTCTAAATGCTTACAGTGTCAGGATGTTCATCTTATTCCTAAGTCTGCAGGAATTTTTCTGCCATTATGTCACTGCCATGATCCTGTATCCCTGATCCTTCTTTAATGTCTGTGAGCATTGTTTGGTCTCTTAATGTTTTCTCAGTTCTTATTAGATTTGTAGTTTCTTACTTTTTTTCTTTAATACTGTCTGAATGTTCAAGGATGTCCACCTTATCTTCAATCTCTAAAATTCTGTTGTCTTCTTAATCTAATGTATTGGAAACATATCCAATTCGATTTTTTATTTAATTATCATTTCCAAGATTTCTGTGTAGTTATTTTCAATATCTCTATCTCTTCATTGAATTTAGCATTTATATCCTGTACTGACTTTCTTAATTTATTTAGTTTTTTTTGTATCATCTGAGAATCCTATAATTTTTAAATGATAATTTTTAAAAAAATTTGTATCCAATATTTGAATATTTTTGAAGTCTGTTGTTGATGAATTACAGACCTTAAGAGGTGTCTTATTACATTATTTTTCTGTATCACTTATATTCTTATGTTGAGATTTGCATATCTGTTGAGATGGGTTTCTTTTTCAATTTTTAATTTTGTTTTTAGCTGTAGATGTACCTTCACTTTATTTTATATTGGTGCTGAGAATCAAACCCAGGACCTCACACATGCTAGGCAAGTCCTCTAATACTGAGCCACAACTCCAGCCACCTCTTTTCCACTTTTATATGAGGGTATTCTTAGGTAACAGCCTTCTCTTGGCAAAGTGTTCTGGTATGTCATGTTGTTGTGAATTGTTGAATATATTTCCCAGTGTTTTTTTGTAGTATATTTAATATCCTAATGTTTTGGGTTGTGATTAGTGATCAAAGCGATCATTCCAATTTTTGTAGTATATCAGAGCTTGAGGATTCCACTTTCTCTGTAGATTTCACAGGATCTTTCTAGTAGATCGACAGTTGTGTTGCCTGTATCACTGTATATACATACCACCCATGATTGATCTTCTAGATATGGCAACTCTGTATATTCTAAGAGTGTATAAGAGTAACCTATGTTGAGGTCATTGTGTTATTTCTCTGTGTTGTTGCTGTAGGAGCATATGTCCATGAGTAAGTTGAGCCTTCTCTCTAACTTTTACTTAGGCCATGGTTGCCAGTTTGGGGTCCCCAGTATTCTTTGTGTTAAATTATTGCTGAAGGTTAAGAATAGTTGTTATGTGTGGAATTAGGTACACAATCTCTTAGCTGGATTGGGGGTATAACTCAGGGGCAGAGCACATTCCCTAACAATTTAAAGTGTCACATTTGGTGCCCAGCCACTATGGAAAAGGGTAAATGAAGAACAGCAACAATAACAGGGAAGAATCTACAATATTCAAGTAAATACTAGGTGTCAATTATGATATCTACAATACTAATAATCAGAAATTAAAACACCAACATAAGCAGCAGTGAACTAGATTTAGAATTAAAGTAAACATTGAATGTCAGCTACAACATCCACAGTACTAATAACTTCAAAAACATGAATGGTGGGAGCAAGAATTATATAAACTAGTTTTAAAAGATGGCAAAAATACAGTTCATCAAGAATGAAGAAAATGAGAAAGGAAGTCAAAAGAATGGTTAAAATATTCCAAAGGTGAAACAGATAAAGTAGAAGAGAGTTAGAATAAAGTGAAGGCCATAATGAATGGAGAAAATAACAAAATTTTAAAAATGCAACAAAGTAGATTGCCAGGTTGATAGAGAACAAGAGAATTTAACTATTAGAGGGAGAAGCTGAGAAAATTAACAAAAAACCAAAAAAGAAAAAACACCCATAAAACAAAACAAAATAGTAAAAATGAATGAATGAATCAACATATACAACAAAAACAAAAAAAATATTATTTTTTATTTGAAGATGGACAAATACCTTTATTATTTTTTAAGGTGGTGCTGAGGATTGAACCCAGTGCCTCATACATGCTAGGGAAATGCTATACCATTGAAGTATAACCCCAGCCCCAAAACAAAAAGTTCTTAATGAAAAATGAAAGAATTGTCTCTGCTGAGGTGGTCCAAACTGTGAACAAGGAGAGATATTTACTACCTATGCCACACAATCCTTCTTTCCATTATTTTCTTCCTTACTTTCATCAAGCTTGCTTTTGGGCAGACTTTCCCAGGTAGAATTCACAGGTTGATGAATCTGCATGGTGCTATCTTCTACCTCACCTATCTTGTCTGGCTGGATCAGCTGAGCTCCCACTATAAGTGGGAGTGCCTTGTATGGAGGAGTTCACCTTGAGACATATCATAATTTCTAGGCCCGAGTATAGATTACACTCTGAAGCCTCTGCTGTTAACCACAAGTATTTTTCCTAAAGTTTTCAGTGTGGTGAGAAGTCAACTGAGGGAGAATTTACATGCAGCGGGGGCAGTACAGCCCACCAGTCCTCTCTGGCTGTGCAGGAGAGAATTCGGTCTTTCAGTGACTGTCCTAGGCCAGAGAAGAGTGTCAACTCAGATCCAGCGCTCTCACTTCACCACTCCTGCCTCCATCTCATTACACACTCAGACTGGAGATGCTCTCTTTTGACAGCCTACTGAAGCACTGCTCTGATTGAAACCACATGGCCTAAGGTGAGGGGGGGCTACAAGTTCTAGGTGAGGCACAGAGGAAAGTGCAAGGCCACCATAGCAGCAACAGCAGAGAAGCCAACAGCAGACAGCGCGCCCATGAAGAACCCAGGGACACGAACAAGAATAGCCAAGACAAAGAGGTAAGGCAGCAAGCGACAGCGCTACAGGGCCACAGTGGTGGACATGCTACAGCTGGGAGAGAGCCCGGGGAAGAGCACAGGGGTGCTCAGGGCAGCAGAAGCAGACCACGGAGGGTTGGAGCACTGAAAGCCCAGGGCTTGCTCTGAGCAGGGACTCACCTCCACCCACACACACAGGGAGCTCCCCTCATTCCATTTTTATTGAAGAATTTTTATTGCAATATGTTCTCTCATTCGTGAATGTGCTGAGAAAATCGAAGCCTATGTCAGTTGTAGCATGGTGGCTACAACTGACAAATTTGTAGTCATTAAAATGGGGAGAAATTTAGAAAAGCTTGGGAAAGCTTTATCTATAAAAAAATATGAACTCAGAAGCTTATGAAGTTTTATATTGAATAAGTTTGAAGAACATATCAAATAAAAGTAAATGAAAATGAAAAGAAAATTTAGATGATTGGATTAGTTTTAAGATTTATGAACATTTTAGAGAAGAGTAATTTATAATGTTGGAGACAAGAGCCTTTTTTAAAAGAGTTTTTTTTTCTCAGCTAATGTTCTTTATTTCAGAAAAAGAGAACCAATATTTTGTGGCTTTGTTAGAGCTCTCTTTCTGTTCTCTTAGCAAATTGTGCTAATGGCAAATATTATGTATTTGAGGACTCCCCTTGGGCCTGGGCATTGGGAAAATCCTTTCAAAGCATCTTCAAGGTGTTGGGCTGGGCATGTAGCCTGGATCCTGCCAGACATTCCTCTGCTGTGCCCTTCCAAGGTCTTGGTACAGCATAGCCTCAGGCTCCTCTTTTTCTCCTTCTTCAGCCTTTTCTCTTCAGCACTGTTTGCATGAAGTGGAACCATTTCCCTCACCTGTCAAATTCAGAAATAAACTCATCTATGAAGGGTGGAGAAGCCTGGCTGTTCAGATATACTTGTCTGTTCCCAGAAGTTACATTTTCATGTATTAAATAAAAAGTTTGGTGAAAATCATGAAATGTTTGGAAGTATTTTAATTTTCTTAAATTTTATACTGTGAAGACTGAGCAATGAAAAATTTAAGATTTTCTCCCTACTTCTCAGAGGTTTAGAAATTATGACTCTAAAAAAAATAGAATGCTGTTATATTCTTTCTGTGCTGGTTTCCTCTTAAGTATCTATAGATTTATATATCTGCATGTGTACTTCATATGTACAATCAATAAATTGAGAAGATTAGCTTCATTTTTTGGTGTAAATTGAACAACTTTTTCTTATCTTTCTTCGTTCTTATTGAGTATAAATACTTTCAAAAATCAGATAAAATATCTTGCTAATCTAGCAAACTTTTATGCACAATTCAAAACAACTTTAATTATCTGAATGGCCCCTACTATAAGAATACAAAACCTTTGTACTAGCTATGTTCCTGATATCTCAGGAACTTCTTTGGCTTATTTCTTGCTTTGTAGATATTTGTAATATAGTGTTCAGGTTAAGGAAACTTACACCTGCTCTGCTTGAAAGAGTAACCAAGACCAGTGAAAACTGGAGGTAATTACGACACTTCTTCTATATGAAGACTCAATTTTGCAGCAATTTATGTTAACTTGGGAAGAAAATTGCTAGCACATGTACCATCGCTTCACTTAAATGATGGCCACATATCTAGAAAATTAACTCAGAGAAAAACAAAGAGAAATTCCCTTGTTCTCAGGGCTAATTTAGTGTTGTTTTAAAAGATATTTAACAAAGTCAATATTCTCTTTTCGTAGTACATAAGTAAAGAGAACAACTTAAAAATAGAGAGCTACATGAGGTAATGCCCAAAGACAACCACAGATAATCTTGTCCCTCAGTGGGCTGGAGAGTAAAATTTAAAAAAAAAAGTATTCATAAAATGACACAGAATTCATAAAATCAGCAGCTAGGGTGCCAGAATTCAGAAGCCTATAGTAAGTCTAAAGTTGTTCCAGTGTCAAGCTAAGTATAGTGCTTGACTTGACTGTTTAGTTTAGATCAGATAAGCTCTGAGTTTCTTTGGGACATGTATGTTTTGGGAACCCAAATCACCATTTCTGCATTAAACTTAAGACTTGGAGGATTGACCAGAGCTGTCCTTCCTTATCCTTGTTGCCTGAGACCTGGGGTGGGAAGGGAAAATGCTTACTGGAAACCTTGAGCATCCTTCATCTGGAAGCTGGGCTTCCAGCTCCCTTGAGAGATGGCCCCTCCTCTTGCATTCTGTTAGTGTCCAGTGGAAAGGTTCATTTTACTCAGTTGAGGGACTAGTTTGTTCCAGTATGGATAAGTTCTGGTATTCAGACCATATTTAGTGTAGGACCAGAAAAATGGACAGTCCTGGCAATTGTTCTGCCTCTGCTAAGAACTAGGGTTAGTCAGTAAATCTCTATCCCAAGGTTTTCTCTAGCTCTTGCTCTCTCTCTCTCTCTCTCTCTCTCTCTCTCTCTCTCTCTCTCGTTTCATGTTCTGTATTTACCCCCTTAGGCTACTTGTCTCTACACATGACCAGCAGGGAGATATATTATTAATAACATGTAGGATTTATGCTGTCAACATTATTTTTAACCCAATGCTGTTTTTCTTTTCTGTGTGGTGGGGTAGGGACAGGAAAAGTTGCTGCACAGACAGTGACTGAATCTTGTTTCTTTCCTTAGCTGTATCTTAATGTTTAGAGCATCCAATTGCACCCACTTTCTTGTTTAGTTGGTGAATATTTTTTTGTGTCCCTGCTCCTCTTTTAATTTTTTGTTTATTAGGAATTAGAAGAGGGAATATCTTAGTCCATATTTACTTGGCCATTTTTATTGGAATTCTTCCAGATTTACATTTCTAAAATGAAATATGATTAGGTTTTTCCTTTGATTAAAACCTTCCATGTCCTCCAGTTGCTTTCAGGATAAACTTTGAATTCTCTCGCATGGCTTCTAATGCCATAGTCTCCTCCTTCATCTGTCCTCTGCTTGCTTCTCTGTATTATCTATAGCAGATTTCCCCTTCCATGCCTACCTTCAGTCATATTGGGCCGTTATTTTATTGAATTAACATGACTCTTGGTTAAAGCTCACATGCTCATCTTTTGCTTTGAATTTTCTCTTCCCTTCTTTCTTGCTATTTTCCCTCTAATCCTTGGATCTCATTTGTCCTTAAATTTTGGCAGTTTTCTTTCACCAATTGAAGCATGGTCTTTGCCTATTCTATGTGTGCTACCACTGTAGCACTGATTGTATCCTCTTCTGATGTATTGTTTCTTCATGTGTGTCTCTCATTAGGCTTAGTTTTTTTGGACAGTGAGAAATTCTTATTCACAGTTAAATATCTAAGACTTTTTTATCCAACAAACATTTTCACATATATGTGCACATCACAATGCCTAGCACAGAGTTTGGAAACAGAACAGATATTTAACATGTGCTTATAGAATAATAAATACCTGTTGATTTGCTAACTTGAGCTCTTTGGTTGATTTGCAGGTTTCTGTATGCAGAGCTGACTCATAAAGACACAATTGAAAAGGTGTGGCAAACCTTTGAGAAATATATGAATTCCTATGAAATTCTGATGTACAAGAAAAACAGTGAGTAGTCAAACCATTCTCAATCATACCTTTATGTGCTTGTAATAGCAAAATCTCTCCTGCTCCTCTATTATTGTCTTGTGTTTTCTTTCTCATCAAGTGAAAGCAATTACTTAAAGCCATTGTATATATTCAGATAAATATATGATTGATCAGTTACACTTCTCCTCACAGGAACATTTGGTGAACTTCTTGTCATTAACCTGTTAAGACTTCTTCATTTATTTTGCTGACAAGAGTTAGTGTTCTTCCTATGGGTTTCCTTATGGTGAGATGCTGGCTTAAGGCTCTTGTAGACTTTAAGCTTCTTAAAGGGGGAGGGTTGAAGTAGGATAGAAACTGTTCAATTTACCTTTGTTTGTATCTTCCACAGTGCCTGTAGAGCAGCAATAACTTCACTAGGTGCCCAATTAAGTTTTTGAATAAAGTTTTGTTCTTTTCATGACCTTAAGAGAGAGTATTAACAATAATGCATTGTTTATTTGTATTTGTTTTGGTTACTCTTATTTCCATAAAATGTGTTAATGAGATTTTTAGGTCATCCCCCACTTATAAGAATGAAACTTGCTTTTCTCTTAAGAAATTTCTTGTCAATAGAGATTAGCTATATTAATTTTTATGGAATGTGAATACATGATCTTAGCAGGCATTCAGAGATGTTAAATAGTGCTTTGTTTCTGTTTTTAAAGCACTATTTTGTTTGTAAAGAGTCCTGTTTTTATATGTAGGATTGACTGGTAGGTTTTTGATTCAGTAGAACATTCCAGAATGGCCCAGATGGGCACAAAGACAAGTGTTTATTTGGTGGTGTATTTAGGTATGAGTGATTTTTCACTCTGGAAAGCAAAGGGAACTTGTTACTTTATCTGGAAGGATCTTGGACATTCTGTCTGAACTGTTGGAGCAACTGAGAGGACTGTTTGCTTGGTGGCTTGTACAGATATTGATCTGAGAAATGAGCCATGACCTTCAATAAGTTCAAGTGGGCTATTCCCATAGCTTACATTCTGCTCTAGCTTTCTTGCTCAGCCAGTAGGTCTTGTTTCTGTCCCACTTTTAGCTATAAAAGGAAAGAGGGAAAAGATGGTGAGAGGCTACATACAAGTCCTTCTCCATGGGTGAGCACAGCTCAAGCAACAGCTCTCACCAGGAGCACCTTGCAGCAGCCTTCTCATTGGCAGAAGTGGTCTACATGTGTGTCCTGAGCTAAGTAAGCTGGTGTTTTTTTTACACTGCAGCTCCATGTACTGGAGAGTGTCACTTTCCCCATGACAGAGAACACTGAATGGTAGGTGTATCACATAAAGAATATCTTGCATGCACATTTCTCTTGAGAGTTTTGAGCTTTATTAGACTATGCATTCTAACTAACTTGTCTAAATTCTCTATATATGTATTTGGCACAAAAAGAGAGGGAAACATAGTTGAAACTGCATTAATGATTTCACTTGCCATTCCTTTCAGTGAGTATGAGTAGGAGATGAGAAAAGGGAACCTTTCATTCCCTGGATGTCCCTATAAGTGAAGGCCCTAGAAGATGAGTGTCTTACTGTACTGAAAATGAGTATGATATTGAAAGTTCAGTATTTCAGATAGACATGAACTATGCATGTAAGCCAGGTAGTTCATGAATTATCCAGAGACCCCCTTGCCCACAATAGTAACCTGCTCATTAATTGTCTCATATATTGACTTCTCCACTGGTGCACCTGGGATTGATCTCCAAATAAGACACTAGCACGTCTAGTACTACTTGTGTCTCGAGTTTCTGGGGAACCCAACTTCAACCAACATGTAATTAATAAATATTGAGTTACAAATCTAGCCTAGACTCTTAAATGTTTGCCTTTTCCCAATAGCTCAGTTTGTTTTAAATCATTGTCATTGTTAATGCCTGGACTCGTATAACTCTGCAGAAACGCAGTTTGCTCCTATATTATTGATCAATCCATAACATACAGGGGCTACTCTATCTTTCTTGGGAAAAAAATTATCTTTATCTCAAATGAGTTAAAATGATAACTATGGTTTTCTCCACATATAGAGCTCACTGCTTGTGGCATGAAGGGAGGAAAGCCAAATGAAAAAATCCCCAACAGCTTACAGATTGAACTATGCAAAGCTCCATTCCTTTTTGCCCTTTGCCTTAACTTGGATCAAGTTAACCACATTTTTTTCAGATTATAGTGCTGTTTCAATAGAATATAATTTTCATGGTAGATTAAATTGCATTTTTGTGAATCCAGGTGAAGGTAAATAAATAACGACAGTATGGGATAACTCAGGCACCCACCTTGGATAACCACAGTTCTGTTTACTCATAAGATTGCCTTTGTACTTTCTAAAAAACTGTAACTCTAAAATTTTAATTTCTATGACTCTGTCAAAAATTGTGCAGAGTGATTTTGTTAAATTTATATAAATTATTACTAATAAAACCACAGAGAGATTTGTGTCTCAATCCTAGAAGCTAAAATATGCAAGGTTATTTGCATATCTTTGCATTTGGAAATTACACATGTGCTAATTTTAGGCTAATGATGTTTTGAAAATAACCAGATTTAGGTCAGGATGTATCTTCAGAAAGAGTGTATTTCTATTTTATTTTTTGCTTTAAGCTTAAACATCTGAATTGTGAATTTTATTGCAATGATTCCTAATATTGACACGAGAGAACATAGTAAAGTTTCATTCTGATTTAAAGAATTGCTAATTTTGTTGAATCACTATTTTTTATTGGAGATTAAACTTTAACAAGTGCTGTCTGCCATTGTCCAAGAGAGACTGTGACATTTTACTTTGCCAGCTTCAATCTTCCCTCAGAAAATGAAAGATCAATTTTGAAATTGATGTTTCCCCCATAGTCTGTAAGTAAAAGATGGGTAAGTAAAAGATGGACTCAAGGTAACATTCAGTGACCTGAGAAAAAACTCTTGCAATTAAATTCTAAATGAAGCTCACCCTTGGGCCAGTCTGACACCTGACTGAATGTCCAGGGGCCTTGCTGTGCACTGCTTTCAGTGTTGCTGCAGTCCAGGCAGGCTTTCTGAATACTATTATGTCATGTTTACCCTACTTTTCTCAGCAAGTACCAGCTCATCCTATTTTGTTTTCTCAAATATTCAAAGATTTTTATCTTTATTTCACTATCTCTCATTAACATTACCTTTGTTCTTCTTTGGAACACCTGCCTGTGTTCCAAGTCCTTTTGGTATATAAAATGCCATTGATAAAGCTATTTTACTGTATAGATCTGGACACAGAAAATAGAGAATTCTGAAAACATACTCAATAATGAAAAGCAATTCTAACAGATTTTCTTAATTTTGTTTCAGATAAACATGAGACTCCCACGGCCTATTTCCCTCACTGTTTTTTGTATATTATAGAAACATTTCAAACAAGGACTGAAGGAACAAATTCATATGCTTTCACTTCTCAATCTCAGATTAAATAGCAGATCATTTTATACAGATTATTATATGTATATTCTTTTTCAGACTATTTCCTGGAAGTTATTCACAATTATCCTGCTAAATTAAGCTTCTCAGTTTGTGTCATATCTCGAATTTTGTCACCACGTGATCTTCAGAGATGAATCTTTCTTTCATTGATTTTTACATTTGCTTTACCATTTTATGGTTTAAATGCCTGGATATAGCAAAAATTAGGAGCCTGATAAAAACAAATTGTACTCACTGAGCACTTACTATTTGCAGCCATTGTACTGTTTTTCACATTTTATATTACCTAATAAGTCTGTATTAGTTAACCACATTTTACAAATTTGAAAATTAAGGCCTCAATTAAGCATCCTTGACCAAGGCTGCATTACTAATCCCTATAGAACTCAAATTCATATCAAATACAAAGATCTAAATAGGGAATTACATCCAGTTTCTCAATTCCTCCTGAGCAAATAATTTCATGGAATATACTTGGAAAATATTAATAAACTAGAAGAAAACTAGCTGTCATGATCGTCTCAAAGCTCACAGATGGCAACCTTCCACCATATAAATACACATGAACAACAAACATTTTAATATGCTCCAGTGTCAATTAAAGAAAATACAGAATGAAGAACCCAACATGAGCGTTTCAAATTTGAAATCATATTTTATCTTGCCCTCCAAATGCCTTTTCTTTCTCCAAACTGGTGCCAACTAGGGTGCTTGTTGACTTTTTTTTTTTAATACTTTTGCAGGTCACATTTGTCAAACTTTTTGTTTGCTTCTTATGTGAGTGAAATGATCCAATGAATCAGTTGCCCTTCACTGGCATGTCGGGGCATATGGGGATGCACCACAAATGTTTCCCAGGTGTGCTGCTTTAGTTAGTTGGATTTAACTAAAGATACACTGCAATGTCTGTAAGAAGGGAAATGGAGCAAAAAGGGTTTTTTACAGTTTGCACTGGAGCAAGTTAGGACTTGATGAGAGAAAGAAGTAAAAACTGGTTGGTGTGTTTCCATGCCAGCTTCAAAGTAACATAGAGAGGTTACTTGGTAAATTCTGATCTTTGACAATTGAGTATTTGAGAAGGTATTTATCTGCAATCATCAGTGATTTGTAAGTAGAGGCCCAGTACTAGAGAGTCACTGCTTGAATTCAGTGATGACTCCTCAGTCATCACTGCTTCTGTAGGTTCTGGGATGTGGTTATATTGCTGATGTTATCATGTGGCAATCACCATCAGGGGTGGTGATAAGCCCAAAAGCCCAAGAACTACTGAAATAGGCTGACTGCTTTTTATTTTGTATAGAGAGCTGACTCTATAAAACATTATCTTCCATCCTTTTCCTTCAGGTGACTTTAACATTTTTAAAAAGTCCTCTGAGGCTGCTGCCACTGTTTCCATGTTCCTATTGTCTTGTCACACTTGAGTCTGACCTCTTGAGAAGTAATCCTCTATTGTCATGGTAGGTTTCTCATGATATCTCAACAAACAGAACCATTAATTTCTTGGAATAATTGACTATTGGTAGTAATATTTTAGCATTAGTAACCTAACTATCTGAATTCTGTGTGTTTCATAATCTATTCTAATTTGACACTTAGACAAAGCAGTAAATTTGGTTTTGTGTACACTGATTGAAAGAAGCTTAGCATCCAAGCTAAAAAATATAAAAAGATCAATCCATAAACACACACACACACATTCCACTATAGTAAGAGAAAAAGTTGATCAATTTTTATGCCTTTATGAAGAAATTATGTTTCTACAAATTATTAAGTGTTGTAATACTGAATAATATTTTCTCAAATATTGGAAAAGAATATAAGAACTTTTTAGAGAGAGAGAGAGAATTTTTAAAATATTTATTTATTTATTTTTAGTTTTAGGTGGACACAACATCTTTATTTTTTTATTTTTATGTGGTGCTGAGGATTGAACCCAGCACCCTGCACATGCCAGGCATGTGTGTTAGCACTTGAGCCATATCCCCAGCCCAATCACTTTTTGAAACATGAAAAAAATCATGAAGCATATGCTCCAATTCTTTAAAAAAAAAGATCACATTTGAAACTACTATATGACTGCCTTTTATATGACTGTCTTCATAGATGCTTTCTCTTTCATTCTTTATCAAATGAAGAACTTCTCTCTAAATGTGAGCCTAAATTTTCCTATAAATGTAATGTTATTCTTAGCCAAAAGCATAGAATTATATTTATATGGCTCATCTCAAAATCCTCCTGGTTTTCTTCAGTGAATGTGCTAATTACATATTTTAGCTACTCATTTTCTTATCTTGGCCTCTGTGGCACATTTTACTAGACATGACATTTTCTTATGTTTAGATTATATTTGTTTGACACAAAAGTGTGAGTTGGTTGACTGATTGCATTTTGTATACATTGTGCATAATAAATGCTGAAGTGAAGTTTATCATTTCTTGGAGCAAAACAGAAAACATGCTTCTTTGCCAGATCTGCTTTGACAAAAAACAGAGAATCCTAAAATGTTGGGCAGTATATGGTTAGGTAATCTTTCTATAATCCAATTGTCTTAGCAAAGTGAGACTATATTCCTTACTTTTTTGTTCTATACATCTCATTACTATTCAATGTTGACAAGTGAAATCAAGGAAACCCCCATTTCTATTATCTAATTCAATAAAAGTGTGAGGTGTGATGTTTGTTTGTGTATTTTATGGTTCCCACATGATTTTGAACTTTGATACAATATGCTATATATGGTATATAATAATAATTCAGATTTATTATTTTTTAGGAAAATAAACATTAGGCTTTTAATCCTCTTAAATAAAAATTAAAAATTAAACAAACATTTTAAGTATACCAAGCAAGCAGTCCCCACTGAGAAGGTCTATCTTAATAGGGAACATACCTTGAGGTTATTAGTAACTAACTGAATAGATTTAAACACCTGAGATGGAAAAATAGGAAAAAAGGATTTACTTTGTCAAATTCACTTGGCAAAATAAAGTGGTAAGAATGTTCAAGTTCACATGCTCACTTCCTGTCTCCACAGAAAAGCCAAGGTTGACCATTCCTGGCATCTAGATGCTAGCTATAAATGAACTTGTATGTTCTCAAGGTAGGCATCATTTTTTTTAAAGCAAGAAACATGTTTCCCCTCTGGTCTTTTCTTCACAGAGAAAACCCAGCAGTGGCCAAAGGTACCAGGACTCAGTGCTGCAGTGAGCTGCAGGCATCAGCACAGATGGGCGGCCAGGCAGCCAGACATTTCCAGAAAATCTTTTGTTTAAAGTTCTTTGCAAATCATGAGTTTAAAGCAGATACAGTGTTATTTGTGATACTCTAAATGTCCCATCTGCCCTCTTCTGGACGTATATGGAGCTACTAAACGTGTGGTACTAAGAAATCAGACTCCAGGACCAGAGTTCCTAGAAGCAACTGTGTACCCAGCTTGATTCTTTGCAGCCATTTAACCTTTCCATCAAGGCTGGACTCCCAGAGGAGAAAAGATAGACCGCCTTTCAAGAGTTACAGCAAGTGACTTAAAAGCCAAAGACCCTGAGGTAGGCAGTTATGCTTCCTTCACCACCCCTCCAGGGCGGGCCTGAGGGTGCGCCCCTGCAGCTTGTACCCCACCTTACTAACCAGCACCACCTTGCTGGCTCCTTGCCCTCTACTGGTGTGTGGAACAGTGCCTCATGTTCATAAGGTTGAACTCGGCTCCAAGGGGGTCCAGCTTGAGCAAGCCATGCTTTGTGAACACCTTCTGGATCTGCACCTCGGTCAGTACCAGCCCCTTATATAGGCTTTTCAGGGGAGGGTTTTCATCTGTAATCTCTTTGGAACACTCTGCATTTCTTTCTCCAAAATGTCTACAACCTCCAGCAAGTCTTTGCAGAAGCCCTGGATGCCATGTAATTTTGCCTCTTCCACCAGTTTTTGGCTCCTCTGTCTAAAGTTCTCAGTATCTGCCAAAGCTCTTTTGTATTTTTCCATAGTGTCAGCTCCTATTCCAACTTGACCTTCTCTTCCAAGGACGCTCTGTCTTCTGCTCATTGTGACCCACATTCTCTTCCAGGCTTTGGGCATTGTTCTTTTGTTTTGTAGCTGTGTACAACAACCAAGGAGAGGGCCTGAGAGACAATGCCAAAGCCGGGATATTGTGCTGCACCAGCCTCACACACCGAGCCACCATGACTGCCGCTGTGGCCTCCATCATGCACATACTGGCCAGATTTATTCTTAAAAATACAGAAAAGATAAACAATCAAAAGAAGGAAACAAAAATACAATCACAAATCTTAAAATATTAGTATATTTTTTTCAAAAACACCACTTATGCTAAATTCTTTTCCATAATATAGATTTCTGTTTATTCTTGCCTCAGCACTTTTGCTATTGCACGTTTATAATGTGTCAATAACTAAAATTCAGATATCCATGCTCCTCTACCTACTTCCCCTCCCCACTGCCCTTTGCTTTAAATTAAATTGTTATATCTCTATAAGACTCTTGGAAAGAACTTTGTATCTATCACCCCAACACAGGAAAAATTCCTGCCTGTGAGTTTTCTGTTGCTTCAACTTCCCTTTAAAAAAAACAGATTATACAAACCTTCTTCTGGGAGAAGCACCCACCATGTTTTTTTATGTGTTTGCTCACTTGTTTATTGTGACCTGCGCATCTTGTTCAATGACACTCCCCTATCCCACCTATCTAGGAGCTATTAGTGTCTCTTCACCTTGTAGTGCAGGCAACAGGCGCCTGCACCGAAAGGAGAAATAAGCTTCCTTAACCTAGAAATAAAGAACAAAGAAAGGGAAGGAATTGATAAAGGCAGGAATGGAGGAAAAAAGTAGGGTGGGAAGGAGGAAGGCAGGAAGAAAGAGGGATTTCTTCTAATATGGTCCCTTTCCAGTTTTAGATTTCACCACACCCTACCTCACCACCAGCCCATATAACTTAACCAAAGAATCTTTGTAGCCTAAAAAGAGCCTTAGTCTGACAGATGGCAGCAGAATGGTCTCTGAAATGGTAGCTGTACTACTAAGAGAAAACAAGAAGACTTTCATTCTGCATTGCCTGCATGCTGACTCCACTCTAGTTTGATAAAAAATTACAAAGATACTTAAAGTCTTTGTCACCACATTAAAATGCACAAAATTCTGTTTTCTAAGGTTATCAATGTTGGTAAAATGTGATGCATAAATTGCAAAATCAAATTATTTATTTCTCAAGAGCTTATGAAGAAATAATATAGATTTTTTTTTGTTATAATAGAGTTTTGGAATAGAAAAAAAAAAGTATTATCCTGATGAAAAAATTCTAAGATCTAATACTTCCTTTCTGTTAAAAAAATTATCAAAAGCCTTAAAATAAGATAAAGGCCATATGTCTGTTGTTATTGTATTTTTTCCTCATTTTTTAATTGGTGCATTATAGTTGTACATATGTACTGAGCATTGTTTGACAGACACATTCAAAAATTCAGTTCTCTTAGGGATGTATTTCTGTCACACTTAGTATTTACTGTTTGATTAGGACCTAATTCTGGGAACATATTAAGTTATATATATTTTTTTCACTAAAGGTGCATATTTTTCCCTCTGAAAAAAGATTGTTTTATTGCTCTATATTATATTAATCAAATTTGTCTCTAACTTAGCAACTTAATTCAGCATCTTTTTGAGATGGATGATAATACTACTGTTTATAAAGTTCTCAAACCATTGTATCATTTTGCCAGTGTTCATTTTTAATGACTAAAAGTCTTTGACATATTTTCAATTTTTTAATATTTACTTTTTAGTTGTATTTGGACACAATACCTTTATTCTATTTATTTATTTTTATGTGATGCTGAGGATTGAGCCCAGGGCCTTGCATGTGCTAGGCAAGCATTCTACCACTAAGCCACAAACTCAGCACATACTTTCATTTTATATTTGTGTGAGATTCATATTTTAAATTTTTGAAATTATATTTTATATTTAAATATATTTTATCTTTCATATATGTCTACATGCACAAAATGACTAAATGAGGTTATTCAAGCAGTATTAATAAAATAATTCTATGTTGGTTTTAATTCTAAAAGTGTATACGTGGATGCATATATGTACATGTATATTTATATGTTAAGAACATTAATACCTTTTAGAAAAAACATACACAACAATTAATGTCTGAAATGAATTTGCTGAAAAAATATTAAAGAAAATAAAATATATAGTTATATATTGTATCTTATTCTGGAGTAAATAATGTATAGAAACATTTTTCTGAAAAACTAAAACTTGGAATCTAGCTTTTGAGTTTAAGGCCTGGAAAATTATTTTAAGATTTTGTTCCCTCAGAGTATATGCAACAATTTTTTATCAATTTTTAATTCATAATTTAAATACTTATAAATAAAGTAGTTAACAAAATATTTTATAATAGTAGTCATTCACCATGTAAAAATGTGGTTTCTGATTATTTCTGGCTTTTAAAATGTTACTGTGACATCATTGGATAATCTTAAGGGGTAGTTTAATTCTCTTTGAAAGTATGGACCTCGGTAACAGATCTAATATTTTATATCTAATATTTCAAATATAAATTTATTTTTATGGCCCTCTTAGTTCCATATCAGAGTCTTAGAAAAATTTTTATTTAAAGAAAGTTATTAACAAGTAATCTTAGTTTGAGGTTTTTTAACATTAATAGAGAATAAAAATGGTCTTAGGATGTATATTTCATATTTATTCCATTGTGTCAATTATCATCAAATATCCCAATAATCAAAGTTCTGTTGGCATGGAAACTGGTAGAAATATACTGGTCAATTGTACTAGCCTTCATCAGTTTTCCCTACACACAATAAAATTCTTCAGCATTTGCTTTTTTCAGAATTTTTCTAGTTTATGGCAGTATGTTATTTAAAATGTAAATTGATCCACATGTGAAATATTAGCCAAATAGATTTTAATAATAGGTATGAACTTCAAATTTGGTATGCATATTTTATAAAAACGAGTTATGTTGATGTTGTAGTAGTGGATTATGGCTATGATGACAAGGTTGGAGAATCTGATTCTAGACCAGCACTGTCTAATATGGTAGACACTGGCCACATGTGAATATATATATGCAAGACGAAATTAATTAAAATTAAATAAAATTCAAAATATAGTTCTCAATGGTACTAGCTACATTTCTAATGGTCAATATCCTTATATTGTTGCTGGGTATGATATTAGACAATGCAGTTATAGAAGATTTTATTCACTATCGAAACAGTTCAGGTCTAGACTTCTGACATGTAATATGCTTCTTTCTCTTTTCAAATGTTAAAGACAAATTTGTTCTGATCTATCTTAAACAGTATGAGATTGGACAAATATAAGAATGCAAACTACAGATTCTTACTTTATTGAGCATGGAATTACTGTCTGAATTACACATTTATCTCTATATTAAGTATACAAAAATTATCTACCTAGATTAAAATGTATAGAATAAAATTCATTCATTCATAAAACTTCTTAAAATTGTTTCAATTTTGAATAACATTTTAATATTAATTAAAATTAATAAATATTCAATAAAAGAGATACCCACAGAAAATACATTTTAGATGAATTCAGAATTCACTTATTACCAACCCCCCCAAATTAGAATATGGATAATTTATCCCATGATATCTTATTTTTTGCAGACTGCACACATTTTTTTCTAATTTCCTTTAATATATGAATAATTTCCATTTCTGGACAAAATGTGCTTGTCCTTACTTAACTAATTACTAAACATACCAATCCCCAGGAATCTAACTGCAAGAATGAACATTAAAATCAGCTGTTGCTCCAGGTATCTTTTTACCTATCCATTCTAATCATAGTCAGGAGAATTAAACTGATAATAATTGCCATAAAGTAATTCAATTTAAAACATTTCTGATATTTAGAAAAAGGAAAAATAAATTATCTATTATTTCCCATCTAGGCATTTCACATGACATCAGTCCTGAAACTTAATCATGTTTTAATACTTTTGTAAATCAAGTTATGTTTCATTCATTTTAATGGAAAGAAAGTAGAAACCCCCTAGAATGTGTGAATAAAGCATCTTTTGTATAAATTTATGGACTTAATGTTTGACATTTAATAACAGGGATTTGCATTAAAAGTAATATAACTTTCTGAAAAAATATTTTTAAGCAGTCAACACAAAGTTCTGTGCCACTTGATTGAAAAACCATGGGAAGACAGAGAAGTTACTGATATGCTTTCATAAAAGAGGTAAGCCTACATTATATGTGAAGGCACAGTTAACTTGGGCACTGAGCTTGAGACTCTGATTATATAAATGCTGTATTAGGAAATAAGATACATGATGAAATGACAACAAATCACCTAAGTCCCATAGGTATCTCATATACACATGATCTCTCATATTAAGAGAGCTTAACCAAATAATATTAAAGCCAAGTATTTTCAAAAAGGAAAAATAGAAACCAAAATTATAATATATATTTTTCATTAAATTATACCAACTTAAAAAACTGCTTCACATTTCAAATGACAGATGAAAGTTCATAATATTGTCTAATTACAGTAATCAAAAAATTACGTTCTAAGTCTGAGAAAATGATTTTATTTCTTTAAAACACATCAACTCCCATCATCTTGTGTTAAATGCACTGTTTTATTTTTAACCATATGTTTGAAACAAAACAAAAATATATTACCTGGAAAGATTTAGTGCTGGTATAAAAGACTGGTTAACTATCAGAAGTTAATTATCAATATAATTAACTACATTAGATGACTGAAGGAGAAAATATAAATGCGTTATCATTTCAGAAGATATTTAGAAAAAGCATATGATATAATAGACACTAAATTTAATTTAAAAAATAAAATCTTGGTAAACAAGAAATAGAAGGATATCATTCTATCCTTATGAAATATATTTACAAAAAATCATATGGTAAATATCACATGAATAGTGACATTTTGGATGTAGTACTATCAAAGCAAGAGTAAGATAATTGTGACTGTTAAGTCAAACATTATACTGGAGATCCTTGCAATAAGACAAGATAAGGAATAAGGGCACAAGAATAAGAACAAAAAAGACAAAAAACAAAAAGGTTTTCTTTAGTAGCAAAAAGGAGAGAAAATTTCTAGGACAAAGGACCAATACACAAAAATTAATAGCTTCCCAGTACACAGTGGAAACTAATTAGAAAATACTATTGTAACAACAGGAACCAAAAAACAACAACAACATAAAACATCAAGCAGGACTTTTGTTGTTGTGAAGGTTACAAACATTGTTGAAGGACATATAAGAAAACCTGATTAAATGTTAACATGCCCTAAGTTCACCAATGGGGGGACTCAATATTATACTTAATTATCCATTAACTGTTGTGGAAATTTAATGCAATTCAAATTAAAATCCCACAGGATTTTATATGCAACCAGAAAGCACTTGACCAAATTAATAACTGTCACATGGAAGAAAAGAAAATGTAAGCACCTACCTCATAACAAAATTAAATTTCCAGTGCTTTAAGAATCTAAAATGTGAAAATTCTTATAAGATCTCATGAAAAGAAAAAAATCTTAAAACTTCAGATATCATAATCATAACAGAAATATTAATACATGTCTTCACCTATACTTCTCAGTAACTTGTAGACAGGCATTTAAAATTACAGAATTAGTTGGAAAAGTCAAAAAAATACATTCATGGTGAGTAGTATATCTAATCAGAAGATTTCTATTCATTGAGAATTAGTTTAATAGGATATTCAAGCACCTAGTATCTTTGTTAGTATCTATATTTTCTACACAAAGCCTGGCATGAAAAGCATAATATATGTCCTCTGAATGAATATAGAATCTCATTTCTGTGGATCATTCCAAAGACATTTCTTTATCATGCTGTGCTTAAATGACTATCAATTATCATTTTTACAAAACTATAGATGTGAAAGGTATAGGGGTAAAGCTGAAACAACATTGCCCTTATGACACAACCTGGAAATAGCTTTTATGAATAAATTACAGATAACAACTTGTTTACTTGTCATTTGTCTCTTTGTCTTAAAATTGAAAAGCAGAATGTGAAAATGCAGCCCTTTCTTGGCAATATAAGGTATCTGGCTTTCTAATTAATTACTTCAAAAGCTGAAGAAACCTTCAGTAAATTCATCTTCTTTATGACTTTGTGTCAATATGTATTGATCTTTTAACATTCAAAACACTCCCTATAATTTCTGTGTCAGTAACAGTACATGACATGTCATTGTTCTTAGCAGAATCAATATTTCCTCCCATCTCCTTTTCATTAGGTTTATTGACTCAATGTGAAGAGTATTGTTCCTCAACATTGCAAGGAGGTGACACCTCTCTGCAACCTCAGGTCACAATTATATCAGACTACCCTTAAGGAATGATTATCTGAGTTATTCCATGAACCCAAACAACAACAAAAAATCTTTTTAAAAGAAAATCATATTTGTCTTTCAATTCATATGATTAAAAACATACAGGCCAGTGGTTCTCAAAGAAGGAGGGAGGAGTGAAAGACATTTTGCTGGCCTCCACACACATGCATTCAGCTATGTCTAGAGGCATTTTTATTATAGCAATTGGGGAGGGGCACACAATTACTGTCATCTCTGGGATGCTACCAACATTTTATAACTCACAGGACAGTTCTGTACATCAAAGATATTCTTGGGAAAAAATGTCAATAGTGCTAAAGTTGAGATGCCTTGATATAGAGATACTGAGTGATTCATGACATGTTTCTCAATCAATTTCATATTTTAAACAATTCCCTGGTCCTCTCTGCTTGATTCCATGTAGTGATGTTAGCAATACAAAACACAATAAAGTTATTCATTACCACTAACTCTTCTATGGCTACTAAATAGATTTTCTGTGCTGTCCTCACATCCATCAATTTAAAGATCAAGTGTTTATAGCAGATAAGCAGATAATGGCTTTTAAGTTTATAAGACAATTATGTAGAAAAGCTTTCATTTTATATAAGCTCATGTAAAAACTATGATTTATTAATTCTGCTTAAAACAATTGTTATTTCTATCAATATGAAGTTCAGAATGTAGTAAATCCTGTCCCAAAACTCCCATTTCATAAAAACTACAAACTTATTCAGGGGAAGACTATAATCATCAATTTTCTTTCTAAAAATTAAATATCTCTTTCTTCCTACAATATTAAATCTGCATATGTCTGCCAAGGCACTCCTATCCATTGGACACTTACTATTTTCAAAACAATGTAAACACCCCCAGAACACAAAAGTAATCTTTCACAAAAATGGGCATGGATCAATCAACTGTGCTTGCTCACAGAAAACAATTACTTTTTTGAAGAACATTAGGTTACAGATGAAGCATCTCCATATCATTTTGCAGA
Organism: Urocitellus parryii; assembly: GCF_045843805.1. Classification (NCBI taxonomy): domain Eukaryota; kingdom Metazoa; phylum Chordata; class Mammalia; order Rodentia; family Sciuridae; genus Urocitellus; species Urocitellus parryii. The sequence continues at coordinate 700,498 of NW_027551763.1, forward strand.
AAGAACTATAAACATGGTAAAACTTAACATACAAAGAATATGGCATGTCTTTGCATTGTTGTTTTAAGACAAACAAGGAAAACATTTTAAGTATGTTGTATGTTCACAAAATGATGCCAACATTGTAATCCTGCCTCAGAATTTCCATAGTTTAACAATCACCCTAAGAGAAATATATGTAAATCATATGAGCACACAATTCAAAATCATGAAATACTAATGGTTAACAAAAATGGTAGGTTAAACTTCATCAGTATTCCAGAATATGCAAATTAAAACAAAGACTCTAAACCTATAAAATGATTGGAGCAGAGTAGAAGACATTCTTTCAAGTTTCTAGTGCAGACATATATCAAGTCCCTACTGTCTACATGGAATGTTCATCCAAATGGACATTTGAAAAGAAAATTTTAAAAATCACCTAATGAACAAATCTTTTATTTTTATTTTTATGGCAAATGTCATGACACTGAAGGATTTTATACTACATCCATGTCCTGGTAGATGGGCTACAGTGAGAGTGCTCTGTTAATCCAGTTCAAATATATTTTCTACAAAGAATAGTTATGTAGAAGTTTAATTTGTTAGAGATTCTATAAATAATGGTATGTTCTTAAAATTTGCTATAGCAAATTAACATGTCACATAGGAAATGGAAGATCACCTCTCAAATTGTATTTGAGTTCAAAGCCCAAATAATCTCCCAATGCCCAGAACTAAATCTTCACAAATCCACTGTATCTAGTACTTTGGTACTTAAAAAATGAGGAGTTGTCCCAGTAAAATATAAAATGTACATTTCATTTTCTTTGGTTCAGTCATTGCAAACCCCAATTCATGTTATACAGAAAAGCAGATCAGGTCAAATTTCACTGGGAAGGAATGGGAAACTAAATTTTGGTCCTTTTTGAAATTATTAGTTTCAAAAATACAGAGAAACATAACTTTTCTTAGTAGAGGCTGTGTATGCCAACTAATGCATTGGCACATTAGCTTCTAGCTCACACCAAATAAATGAATCAAAGAAAAGTAAAAATGCGAAAGTATATGAACAATATATTTACCTTTTTTGTATTTAGTTACCAATTGGTTTCTCAGTGCAACATTTTGCTTGCCACCATTTCCTTACAGAGGTTAAGTCTAACAATATATTATAATAACACAATTTCACTAAGAATATGGTCTCTTGAGATAGTGTTTAAATTATTATACAAATGTTTTAAGATCCCAGGTTAATTATCACATCTGCAAGTTACTATCAGTGCTTTGGTATACAAAAAGAGAAACAAAACAAAACAAAAAAAGCCAGTAATGGTTTAACAATACTACAAAACAGGTGGGTTAATCAATGCACTCACTCATTCATGCTTATCACCACCCATCCCCCAAGAAAATAAAATACATATTTTTCAAACTCACAATTTTAAAAATCACGAAAAATGTTTTCTTCAAATAATTATTCCCCCTCCATTTGTTTTTCCTGCTTTGAAAAAGAGAATTATCTGTTAGCAGCAGCATTTGCTGAATGAAACATTTCTTGAGATAAAGTTGCATGGCAGGTGGAGAAGAAATTTTGCCACTGTTTGCATAGTTATTTGAATTTGACTGCTAAATCTTTCAAAGTATTTCCTTCCACTCTTGAGAAATTAATTAAAAACTTGAGATGGTAGAAATAATTTCCTTTGTTTTCCAGATATATTCAAATTATGCATACAACATTGAATTCTAAAGATGGTAATAGCTTTTCTACTGTCCTTCATCACCCCTCCCAAACGAAACTTGAATGTTAGACCACAAGAATTTTTGCAAACACACACACAGTCTCAACTTCTGTTATGAAGAATTAGGAGAATATTTTTTAAAAAAATCAGACTTAGAATTTCCAACTCCTGAAATGAATTAACATCTATAAAATAAACTTGTCGTGTTCATTGAAAAAAATGGGGAAAAAAAAACCTTTAAATCTTTGAGCATTGAAAGATCTGTCCTCCAACTAAAGTGTAAAATGTTATCAGGTATCTTTATATGAAGAAATTACAAATATCATATGAACCTCTTTTTTTTGGAGATAAAAGAATTTTATTGTCCATCATTATGTTATACAAAAATCTAGAAAGAATAGGTTTGTACAGGAAATCTATCAAATGAATAGTAAATGAGAGCATGATAGCAATAATTTAAATGTGCTTATTCCGCCCCACCCCCATGATGTTAGGATTACATACAATTCAAAGCACACAGTCTGGTGTCAGGGTGGTTTTTGTTCACTGGTCGAAGCTCACCATAATATTAAGGCCTTCAAGTGTCTCTGCTTGCTCCAGCGTCTCTTGACAAAACTTTTGAGGTCTTCAAGAAAATTAATGTACTCCTGGTGCTCCAGGGCTGTGCTGAGTTCCACCACCTCATCTGCAAAAGTGTTGTCCACCCCTCGGTCTGCAAGGAAATCCATTAGGTGGTCATACAAGGCCCAGTCTAAGGAATCTGTGTTCAGAGTGTAAATACTCTTTCCATTCAGACTCGCCAGTGGTTTGAAAGTTAACTTCCTTAATAGAAAAAATGTCACTCTCGGCTTCCTCTTCTTGTCCAATCTCTTCATCTGGATGCTGACAGTCTAGTACAAGAGCTTTCTGGCTATTGCTCTTTGTAACTTCAACCACACAACTGGGAGTGGATCAGTTCAGGCTCCTGTACTTCAACCTTCTGCCCTTCTGAGGCCTCTTCCTCACCATCAAATGTTGTTGGGATGCTATTGTTAATGTTGAAAGTAATCTTTTCCCCAGCAACTTTCTGCACTGCTTTAGCTTCTGTCCCATTCACTCCAGACATCTTGGGAAGGGACTTATGCTTCTGGATTTTCTTTTCTTCCTTAATTTCATTTGTCAGGAATTCGACAAAAGCTTTATCTCCTTCCATGCTCAGCGTGTGGCAGCCAGAGCCGCAGGGCCCAGAAGGCTGCAAGAGGCCTCGCTGCTGCTCCGACCTGGCTCATATACAGAGCAGTCTTTAGGGCCCTATGCTTGGCCCCAGGTGCCCACTGCAGCAGTTGCCAGAGGCAAGGGGCGGGTGTGACAGCACAGAGACAGGCTATGGCGGCGCCAGGGGCTCTGGGAAGGCAGCTCAGCAGAGGAAGCATCCGAAATTGGTGGCGCAAGTGTGCGAGCGCAAAGGACAACCCCGGCCAAGGCCTGAACCTCTTTCCAGAAGACATAAATTACTTGCTGCTTAAGAAGCTATAAAAGAACATATCTTCTTAATGTGGTGTTTGCCTAAAAGGATTCCAGAGAGACAAAGTTTTAGATGGTTATTTGTATTTTTAATGACATAATTAGATATCTATCTGTGTGAAATGATTTTATTAATGGAAACCTGTAACTTGGTGATATTTTATAAAATAGCTGCTATCTTCCCAAAGCTTTCTTTTCTGATGTAGCTAAACCAGAGTCCACCAAAGATCAAGGTGGTAGGATTATACTATACGATGATTTTCCAGAGTAGCTATGGCACATACTTCTTATATGTCTCTCAAATTTAAAATTGAATCACACTAATTAACAGCTCATGTTTATTTTAATATAAGAATAAGATCATTTACCCAGCACCTGCTATGTACCAGGCATTGTGCCAGGCACGTTGTAATATGCTACTTAATCCTCATGACAACCCCATTCTAAAGACAGGGAACTGAAGCTTAGAGAGTTTAAGGCCTCACTATGAGTCTGATTTTGAACCCACTTCTGAACCCAGAACCCACATTGTTCCCAATGCACAAAACATAAAAATTAAAAATAGCAGATAGTAGAAACTATAAAAAGCAATTCCTGTTTCAACACTTAATTTATAAATACAACAAGGATATCTGAGAGATCCTGTTAGAGGCAAGTGATTTTCTTAGTTTAATTAATTCAGTATAAACACACCTGCTTTGTGTGTCAGGGAGAGGGATAGAGTAGAGGATTGTTAATAGTTATTCAGTACAATTAAATAGGGTAACTATGGTTGACAGAATAAACTGAGTGTTTTGATGTAGCTAATAGAGGATTTTGAATGTTCCTAACACAAAGAAATGATAAGTGTCTGAGGTGGTAGACATGTCAATTACCCAAATATAATCATTACACACACACACACACACACACACACACACACTGTATCACATATATATGTACAATTACTATATCTTATTTAAAAATGAACATATATTTTTAGGCTATGCACAGAACATGCCCGTAATCCCAGCTACTTGGGAGGCTGAGGCAGGATTGCTTGAGTCCAGGAATTCAAGATCAGCTAAACAACACAGCAACACCCTGCCTCAAACAATAAAAATTAAAAATATATTTTAAAAATAAAAAGATCATTGAAGTTATCCACTTTTACTATTCCATTTCCAAAAAAAAAAAACAATGCCAATGCTAAAAATTTCTATTGATGCATATTGAGTGAGGAGATTGAATGTCCTAAAATATAACTCAGATTAAATATAGGGAGAATTTTACATTATTGGTATCAGCATTTGAAAGAACAGATTCCACATTCCATCACAATCACATAAATAGCACTATGATACAGATGAGAGAATTGGGCTAGATCAATGGAATATTAAATGACATTCCTTAGATAATTACAATAGGATGAAAGTTAATTATCCAAACTGAAAAGCATATGCACTGAATATCTCAATCCTGCCCTTGAAAAACTTTAAAATTAATGTTTGTTCCCTCTACTTACCATATTTCAACAGTTTAGTTTCCCTTCATCTTATAAAATCCAGATTCTACTAAAACTATATAAAGTCTCACAATGTTGACCAATTAATTTTTTTTAAAAGTAGTTGGAACAAAACCTTTATTTTGTTTATTTATTTTTACATGATGCTGAGGATTGAACCCACAGCCTCACACATGCTAGATGAGCGCTCTACTGCTAAGCCACAGTCCCAGCCCCCAGATAATTCTTCTATTTAGGAAGACTGATTTATCTATTATTTTTTCACTATTAATATTTCTTGGACTATTCTGGTGGAAACAAGATATGTAGACAAGCAGATGGACAGATGGGTAAGTGGATGGATGAATAAGTGGATAGATGGATGGTAGGTAGGGAAATAGAAATAAAAAATTAAAAACTTTTTAAAAAGATGTGTAAGAATTCACTCTATTTCCTTAAGTAGGAATAAGCAAATAAGAAAAAATGAATCGCTGAATATTGATTCTATATTGACTATGCAATCAAAAAAAACAAACAAACAAACAAAAAAAATCTCAAAGCTTTTCTTGTCCTTAAGAAGCCACATAAAATAAGGAAGTGTACAAGCTACAGTGTTTTGTTTTAAAAATATTGGGTGTTGTATCTGTTGTATTAAAAACATATGGCTGATTTGATACTGAAGTTTTTCGATATTCATTGAAATTAGAGATGCCTCTATGTGGGAAGATGGTGATATGATGTAGGTTGAGAGAAAGCATGTGCTTCCATTGTTGTCAACAGACCCTCTCACAATGCACAAAGGAAATGGTTACAATCCTCTGGCTGCACATAAACCCTCTACCACAATCCTCCACCCTACTGCTAACAGCATGCCTGCCCATTGAGAAGTGTGACTATACCTACAGCAATAGCTTGCCTTCTTCAGTCCCAGAATGAAGAAACTGGAACAGGCATTTAAATCCCTCAAACACCCAGGCCAACTTTTTCTAAAGGAGTTCTGCTTCCAGATGATATGTTAATCAATTTTACTCTCATTATCTGTAGCTTACCAATTCTGAAATGTCACTATTGTTCCATGGTGTGTTTAAATTGAAAGTCATGTTATAAACAAATTGGGTTTCACCTGCCTAAAATTTCAGTTTTTTAAATATTCAAACATCCAAGTTATCCAATTTTAGTGTTTATTATAAAGGCAGATTTCATACACCCAAAACCAATTAGAAATCACTGGGACAAATCCATTTGGGAAAAGGAAAAGGATTAATAAAGTACTTTTAAAAAGATTAAGAAAATCCTGTCCTTTTCTGAATTTCCCAGTTATATTCAACTTCACAAAGTCAATAATTCATGACCAGGTCTTAAGGGAATGTTTATTTCTCTCTTAAAGTAAACATACATCCACATAAACAAAAAAGTAAGTCTTACAACATAATAACCATTGCATTCCATGTTTTAATAAGCATAATTTGCAGCTCTAAGAGTCCCACTGAATTTATGTATTCAAAGCCCACAATAAATATCAGAAATCACAGCCTTCAAATTTAGTAGCATCTCTAATTATATCAATGAATATTAAAAATTTCAGTATCAAATCAATCATATGCTTTTAATACAACTGCCAGTATTGTTTAAAACAAGGATGAATAATATAAAAAATGGACGACAGGCTCTCAACCTCATAAGTTTGGGAATTCCACTTAGGATAGTTCTCTCAAGTTCACCTCACATATGGGGCTTATGGAAGCAAAGATTCTAAGTTGTGATTTTTCTCCTTTTTTTTATATCTGTCTTACAATTAAAGGTACATTACATTAAAGGGTATTTTTTTCTAAAACCTTTGTTATAAATGTGAAATTATCCTTCTGTACTATTATCTCCAGAAAGAAACATATATATTGCTGGCCTTAAGCTATTTGTTAGGAAATACAAAAATCCATACTATCACTTATAGTCCACTCATCTATTCAAAAACAATGATCATATTTCAATTTTATACATGCAGTTTTTAATCCTAGAAATGGTATTGGATTTTTCTCCTAAAATGCCTTCCAGACCATTTTACTACACTCCTTAGAAACTATTTTAATGAAGATTACTACAGTGAGAGAGAGAGAGGGGGGCACGGACATAATGATAGTTTGACTTGTTTTTAAACTTTACATTAGTGTAAAAGTGTAAAAGTGATATACATTGAGTATAAAACACACTTCTGATTCTGAATTTTTTCCTTTTCCATAATTAATCATATTGGTATGATAATCTTTTAGGATGCCAGGCAGCGACAGCAAAGATGCAGATCCCAGTCAGCCGCACCATCTTAAGGATAAATAACCAACATTCTGCATTGTACTGTATTGGTAGGCTGGACTGTTGAGTAGATTAGGTGTACTAAATGCATTTTGACTTATGATATTTTCAACTTGCAGGGTAATTGAAAATGAACTCAGTACTAGTGAAATCGGATTATTCATGAACCTCTTTATGTATAGATTCCGCAAGAATATCAGGTTTATACCACCTATTTCTCACAGTCTTTCTTATTCATCTCTCTCCCTCAAATTTGGCTCCACAGAGGTCTCACCTATACAAGCTAAATGTCAAGTTGAATGTTTGGAATTCTCAGTAATTCTGGATTTCCCATGATGGTGTGAAAATTTGCAATTATGCCTTTCTTCGCTCTGGGAGAATGATGTGGTGTTTGGGAAAGTGGAAGCTTATGTAAAAGCAAGACACATATAACCACAAAAATAATGAATCTACATGCATTATTGCCAAACAAAATTCTTTGAAATATCTAAAAGCAACAAGAACACTAGCTATCTTTAAGATTTAATAGTGTTTTGTTGTTGTTGTTTGATAGTGTTTTTCAGTTACATTAAATGGTGTCAAGAGGTCTTTAAAATATATGCAGGCTGGGGTTGTTGTTCAGTGGTAGATCACTTCACTCTCATGTATGTGGCACCAGGTTTGATCCTCAGTACCACATATAAATAAATAAATAAATAAATAAATAAATAAATAAATAAATAAATACATGAATACATAAATAAAATGAAGGTTTAAAAAATATATGCAATAGGGCTGAATACAAAATTTAACTTGTACTTGCACATGCCTAAGCAGCTGAAAGAATAAACACTGACAACAAGGAGCAAGCAATCCAATCATAAACCTCCAAAACAGAAGTGTGCAAACTCTAAATTCATGAGGGACAACTATAAATTCCATTGTTAAAAACTAGCATAATCTCAGATATTTTAGACAAGCAGAACATCTGTTTTAAAGAGAGAGATGCCTTTTCCTAGTGGGACCATACAGTGGATCCCTTTTAAATACATATTACACATAAAGATTAATAGGTGAGGATAACTGGCAGAGTATAGGATCTGGAAACCATGGCACATGAGATTTTCAAGCTCAAATGCAATAGAGAAAAAAATCCTATATAGCTATGTTGGGATCAGGAGATTTAAAGATAGGAGGAACTGATTTTGCTCAACAAAATAAGAGCTGTCCTTGAATGAAAATTGCTGCCTTAGTGAGGCAGTGAGCTCTTACTCACTGACCATATTCAAACAGGACATGTATTGCCATCTTTGAGAGGTATCACAAAGTAACTCCTGCATTAATTAAAGGGAGTGTAAATTCTCCAAATGATCTAAAAGATCACTTGTGTCTCTATGATTTTTTCCATTAATAAATGACAAGTTAGCCCTTCTGCAAGTACACACAAGGCATATTCCCAAAGAACATGCTACAAAAGTTACAGACTGACCAAAAATAGTTCATAGGTGTTAGCTATGTTATTTCTTGACACAATTTTATGAGAGTGTGCATATATAGTACAAACAGATTAAGCAGACTCATAAGTAAAAGTTTGTGGTGACTCTGAGAGGAACTAAATATTCTTTCTAATTTGAGATTATCAATTTAAAAAGTTTATTCTACTAGATAAGATTTCTTAAATCTTGATATATTCAATGAATTAGAAAAAAGACAGTCTTATTGGAATAAAATGTCAAAATAAGAAAGCACATTTTCATGATGTTTATCTTTTGAATCACCTACAAACAAGGAAAATTTATAAAGTATGCATAATTTTTCACAGGAAATCTAGAGACTTCGCTTTAGTGATGAAATAATTGAAAGTGATTGCTATAAAATATTTGCTATTGGCATTTATTATAAAATATAGTTTACTTATTAAGCAAAATAATTGAATACAGGAAGCTCACTGAATACAAGTGCAGAGACTAAAGGAGTCCAAAGCTAGTTCACTAACACTGATTGTCTTTTAGCTTAAGAAACAAAATTCTAACAAAAACATCTCACATCATCTTTCTTGCTAAAATTCACTCTGATACTGCACTGGATAATTCTTACTTAATAGATAGTCATACTAATATTGTCAAAATTTGGTGCTTGTGAAGAAAAGATAAAAAAGATTGCTAGTGCTAATCTTGTTTATTTCAGTGAGTCTTTAGAATCTAACAATGCATTAACCCCATAAAATTGGCCTAAAGGAACCACTTGCTGTTTAAAACAGTGAATATCGAAACACCAGAAAACAACTTAGATATGATTGGCCTTTAAGCTTTATTAATTTAGGCAAAATGACAGGGTAGTTTGTATGGTTTGCAGCTGTCAAGAACAGAGTCTTTACTAATGCAGTTTACAATGATAAGGAGATTCTTCCTCAGGTTACCCACTGTTGAAAAGATTGTAATACAAACACATGTCACCAAGGACTTGATTTCTAGTTAGACAATCCCCTAAGAAATTTATGATATACCATCCTGCAAGTGTTCAAATCTGCAGTTGAAAGAAGATTATATCTACATAATAAGGGCCGTATTATCCCAAGTCTTTTGTCTTTAATATACTCTATTTCGCCTGTATCACAACTTCTACTAGAGACACAATTTTAAAAGAATTCTATGCTAGAGAATCTATTTTTCTTAAAATTGCCACAAATAGTTGATCATCAAGAAGTCTGAAAATTGTTGAAACATTTCAAGTATCACTCGTGTTTTTAAAAAGAGAAAACAAACTGGTCTTTAAATGCACAAAGAAAAAAAATAGCCTTTCTCTTCATGGTGTGCAGTAAGTGAAATGTTTTGTATTTTAACTTTCACTAGCATAGCAGAACCACCCTATCTATAGCATCAATAAAGAGCTACAGCTAAGCATCACCTACACTAGGTTTAGAAAAAGACCATAAAGAGTCTTTATATTTTTCTTCATTTGCTCAATTAATGCAACACATTTTTGCAACTTCCAAGCACACCTCATATTTATATTTCAGTCTTGGAGAAAGTACCCCATACTTCAATGAAAATCTCATAATGTGTTTTAGAAGATAATGATAAACATTAAAAATCAACACTGATGCCATACAATGTACATACAAAATTATTTATACATACCAACTGTGATGAATCCTATATTCAAAACATTTAATGTTTAAAAATAATTTTACAGGTACATTTCTAGTAGATCACAATTTTTCAAGCAGTCAGAATTTATTCCATTACAATGCAAAGAGTTTAGGCAAAGAAATTGATTTAACCTATGTTTGGCAGCCAATCAGTTGTGAGAGCAAATACACTACTTGACTAAGTAATCTAACTTAGTTTTCATATTTAAATTTTATGTTAATCTTAATATCAATTTGCATGTAGGAGGTTTATGTAATATAAAGAAATACTGATGAGAACATGTTAAATAAGATGTTTTTATTTCATGCTAAGTGAGGCAATGAACTATGATCTAAAATAGTAAAAAAACTACATGATTTTTTTTTAAAAAGACCTGATTTAAACTCCCTAAGCAAGTGTTCCCTATATGTAATATTTTCTCTTGGTGTGTAAGTACTTAACAATAAATATTTATTATTTTGTAAGGAAAACTAAGTTAGGCAAACTTAAATATATATATATATATAGATTGATGTGAGTCAAAATAGTTTAGCCTCCCATCAGGTCTTCTAACATATTTTTCCATTCTACCTATGTGTACCACCAATGATCAATATTTTACATTGTAAAACCTGTGGTATTTTCTGGATTCTATCTTCTAAATCCGTTCACTCATATCATTAGGTCAAAGAGGTAAATAATTAAAAGGAAGAAAGTGATTCACTGAAAATATTTTATTAAGTTGTATATGGGCTTGTGGCTAGTATGAATTAATAAAATATGGGCATGTATTCAACCATCACTAAAAACTGACAAATCAGCTGCAATTGGAGCTGTGATTGGAATCTTTTGAACAGTATGAATACTAGAAACATTTATAACCTTTATGAATTGGAATCTGCTGAATTTAATGAAGTTTGTTTATGATAAACTTGCTTCTGGTAAATCTTGGTGATTTCTCACCAGCCATGATTCATAAAGTCCTCCAGCATATGCTATTTTCTCAAATAATGTGAGACAGCTCAACTAACTTGTCCACCTCCATTAACTTGTCACCTCTTTTAATTTATGCTTTTGCTAAAACAGCTTTTAAAAATCAGATATAGCTGGGTATTTTTTTCCAAATATAGTCTAAATTTTTACTTCATAAAAAAGTGCTTAACACCTATAACAGATAAAATAACTTATAGCATCAAAAAGGAATATGAAAAATAATCTGAAAATGATTCTGAAATATCCTCATTTTTTCAGTGCTTTCCAGGGATTCATTTCTTTTGGACTGAAAGCATAAACACACTTCCTCAGCAGCTGATAGCCTTTCAAAGAACCTGACAGATGTCACTGTGTTTCTGAATCTAACATAAAACAAAAACTAAGTTAATAATGGCAACTCACCAGACTTTTACAACACAATTAACCTAAAGCAGGAAAAAAATCCTGCGTCTTTCTTAATGGAAAATATTTTAAAGTGAACACTTACAGTTAAAATATACATTCATTTTTTTTTACTCTACAGATTTTCTTGCACTAATTTTGTTTTTTAAAAATGTCCAGCTTTCCTTGACTCCTTCTTCCACCAAAAGAAAAGGATTGTGAATACTACTTTAAAAGAATGTTTTGTTTTATCTCCTAAAATTTGTTTTTAAAACTACAATTTATGAAAATAACAAGATTTTGGAAAATTCTAAAAAATTTTGGATAGACTTCTCAATGCATTTCAGTATTTTTTACTTAATATACATTTCTAAAATAATAACAAATAGAATATTTTTCCATCCTTTCAGATAAATAACTGCTCAAAGTATAATCTGCAAGAATTTGAACTTATACTTCAGAACTCAAATGACAGAAGTGAAAAGATGCAACATCAAACTTATTAATATTGACATACAACTACAGTATAAAAGTCTTGATTGAAATATTCATTTTCTGACCAATATGTTAATTCCAAATGTTTCAAATTCATCAAAAATACCGTAGAAGACAATTCCATATACAACCCATCATCACCATCAATCATCAGATTTTAAGCTATTACACAAAAGAAATCAGGTTTTAGATAAGAAGAATTTTTAAAAATCCCATGTTAAACATTAAAGTTTCCTAATGCAATGTCTTAGCTATACCTTTATGCTTTCACATCAGTAATTACTTAAGGAGTAATCACTTTAAGTGAACATAAAATAAACTCTAACAAAAAACAAAACACAGGTAAAATGTGGGCATGCCAATTTCTTTAATGTTAGAAGCATGAGAATTTTCTAATCTTGTAGGTTTGGGGACATTGCTATTTAGGGGTTTCCCTGTTTTGTCACAGATAGGTTCATGAATTAAATCCCATCTTGATATGATACCTACCTCAGTGCCTATCACATAATAACCCAATAGGAGGCAATTTTGGTGAAATCAAGGCAGCAGAGAGAGGTTCTTTCTTCCTCCATGCCTATGCTCACTTTTCTGATGAAAATTTAAAAGAAATTCTTAATTTATAGAACTAAGATATGAATCATTAAAAATAAATAAAATATTAATATTACAAACAGTATTCTTAAATGGTTCCACTTGATGTTTGCATGATAGAGCCTGTGTGTGCCTGGCAGGGTGCCCAGCATAACAGATATACAACAACTTTATGATCAATGGATGTAGGGTGTGTGTGGCTTGTTCAATAAGTGACTGCTGAACTGAACTGAGCAAGGGAAATACTTAGCTCAGACAAGAAAGGGAAATGTCAGTAATTAGTTTTCTAAGTCAAAATAGTATTGTTAATGCTAGAAAGTAAAAAATGCATTTCATTGGTTTTTCACCAGCTAGACCAGTGAATAATACACAATAAAATAGTATCTCCTAAAACTAGTCATTTATACAGACTGGAAATTGAAAAAGATGAAAGTGTACTGTTTGGATTATTAGGTCTCATTGAATTATGGCTGCAACCTGTGATGATTAAAGACTAAACCACAAAATCCAATTTTGACAATAACTGCTCCATTAGATGGAAAAAGAAAACAAAATAGCAAATTCCACCAAGCAAGTCACTGCCCATCACCAATACCCAGTATCACAAGTGGTATGGCAAGCTGTCAAGAGTAAAGTATGCAAATGTGATGCCCCAGCATCTAATATTAACAAGACTCTTTAACTTTCAATATGTAGGAAAATATATACATTTGATTAAAGTGTATGAATCCTGTTCCAATTAGTGTGGGTCCTCTGTTTGAATGAAATCTGCATCCTGAGTGGAGTCTCTGTCCTTGTTCTCTTAATGGTGTACTGCTCCTGGGCCTGCTGGGTGTGGAACCCCTCCCTGACAGGGCCTTTCCTCTTGGCAGCTTTGTGTTTACCCAAGGCTGCTTTTGCTGTCTGTTGTTATGATTAGGGAATCTAATCTGATTTTGTGAGGACTAAGCTGGAAAAGTAAACTGGTGTGATGAAGATTGAGCTGGGAAAGAAAAAGATCTAGCACCATCCAGCTCTTTGGCTTCTTTAAAATAAGTAACTACATCTTGTTGTGTATGCATGCCTTGTAATGCTGATGTTAAAGTTACTCAGAGATAAGGTGGACCACCTGTAATTATCAGTCTTTTCATCTGAGGTAACAGCTCCGCCTGTAATGTCATGTTACATGTGTGTGTGTGTGTGTGTGTGTGTGTGTTGTATATCATAAAATATATGCCTAATTTTCTAGTTAATTTAATAGCCTATTGATGTGTAATCCATTGTATCTGTGATCCAAAACTGCCTGTATCTGTCATGGGAAATGCCCACACCCAAGCTAATGCTACCCATTGCAGGATAGTGTGTTCCTGCACATTTTCTCACTAGTTTCAGCCACTAAACACTCATATATAGATTCATTTTTTACTATAGAGGTTATTGTATGCATTTCATCTCCATTAACTCTAATGGTGTAGGCTCCATGTTCCTACAGTCTTGGTAAAAATTCTACATCTCGCCACCCCCCCCCCTTTCTGGGCAAATTCATTCCTTAACTGCTGCAGCTTTATTCTACTAAAAGTTCTCACTTCAACTCCTGTTCATTATCACTATCATCTGACCCCTTTTCCTTGGCGTTTTGGTCACCTTTAGTGCAGTTACCAGTAAAACTTCACGATTGTCTGGTTGACTTTTTTGCCTTTCCTACTAAGGTTTTACTTTAGTCCTAACTTCATGTATGTCAGTAATAGTTTTAACTAGCAATCCTGGGATTTATTTTGGAGTGGCTCTAGCACTAATTGGATGAACTCCCTCTGGGTTGGATAGGGAGGATATCAATTCCTTTAGTTCTCTTGTTAAATCCTGGCAGTTTCCCTTGCACTGTTCTCTCTAGTTCTCTCCAGGGACTAGCAGAGCTAAGTTCCTTGCTACTTTCTTTTTAAAGATGTTCTTTAATTTCCTCATTTTGTCAATATCCTATAGACCAATTTAGAATACTTTTTACTACAATACCACACAAAAGATGTATCTGTGTCTATCTCCTTTAGTGCTTTTGCAATTTGATTTTCTAGGTGTCTTTCCTATCCAGTTCATGTGCTTTTGTATGTATCTGTCTAGGAAGGACATTGTGTAGTTTGCTATATGATGGTGTATCTGTGTGGTGTTATTACCAATTTGATATATGTCTTTACAGAAGGTGTAATACCCTGTTAGGTTTATTGCTATAATTGCCAATATAAATATTATAATAAATTTAACTGTCTTATAAAAGAGTTTCTGAATTGTATATGTGGTTGTCACACAGGCAGGACAAGACATTTCTCCCAGACATTAAGTATCTGTTTCCTTGACTGCTGACTATACCAACTGTCATGAGGGGGGCCAAATTGTGACATATGCAGTCTAGGGGATAAATAAAGAATGTCTACATGCTTCTGCCTCTTTAAATGCTTTATTCACTCAAATTACTCAATACAGTTTCACTCTATAGGTTCTTAATCAAGAAAATGACAATCCTTAATGTTAGGCACTGCAATAGACATAATCAATTCACAGCAAACAATTCTAGATTAATCAATTCAGAGGAAACAACTCTAGATTAATTCTAAACACTGCAAAAACACAATTAATCATGACAGGCTAAGGACAGACATTCCCTCTGCATGCTGAGTTCAAAAGTCTTAAGCCTTAGGCCTTATGTCCAGCAGATGCACTCACTTAGACCACGGTGATCAGGTCCAGAACCAAGGCAGGCTTTTCCTGGAGTGGAGTGGCTGACCAGTTGAGGAGAGGGTCATAGGGAGAAATTATGGCTCTCACCAAGGTACAGATGAAACAGTAAATTTTGAGAGTGGTGAGAATCACTCAGAGGATCAGGAACAATGACAAGTGATTGGATGTCAAGTCCTCATCAGGCTCTCCAGCTCGAGTGCATTGTTTTGACTGGCTGAATCCCTGTTCATCAGCTCTATTATTTATACTATCTTTGGGGTCATTTGACCCTCCTTTCAATCTTCATCAAGTTTTCTCCATGACATCATTTACCCTGGGGTCAGAAACATCTGGTCTGGTGGTCTCCACCCTGATCTTCTTGTCTTTCCTCTTATCAGGTGAGGACAGCCTGCCAGGGACTTCACACTGTTTATCAGGGTGAGGGGAAATAACTTGTTTGAGGCCACACTGGAGGGAAATGAAAATGGGCCAAGAGTTAATTATGTCCTTCAACACAAATTAGATGACTAGTGTCTGCCAATGGTGGGTTTCTTGTGTATATTTCAGCCAGAAAGAACTCCAACACCTATTTTCTAGCTACTTCAGAACCAGGACTAACTCATTGGACCTAAAGGGTCCCTCTTCTCATTACATGAAAGCTTGGAACCTAACATAGTGCAAATGAGAGACTCCAGCCAGAGTTCTTTATTCTTTTTAAATAATATGAATTTTGGATTGATGAACAATATCTTTCTTTTGATTAAGTGTTGCTAAGGATCTTGTCCAGTGCCTCACACAGGTGAGGCAAGTGCTTTAGCACTGAGAAAGAGATGCAGCACATTTATGCAAATTTCCAAACTGCTTCTCCTGAGGCTTCACAAAAGAGAGCCCTGAGGCAAAGCACTATCTCCCCTTCAGGGGAACAGAACAATAGGCAAAAATAAAGTTATGGAAAGAGTTTTTGACAGAACTAAAGCTATGGCAATAATTTTTTTTCTGCTGCTCATCCTGCTTAAATATTAATCTATCCACTCAGGATTCTCCTCTGAAAGCCATACCTTTCACAGTGATTTATGAGTTTCACAGTGATGCTCAGCATTCTCTTCATTAAGCCTATAGATTGCCATTTCAGAGGGCTTGGAGCTGGTAAACATGTTTACACTTATCCACCAGCACCTTTCTGGTAGTTGCCAAATTTCAGGAAGAATAGAGGAACAAATAAATGAAGAAGGTCTCCCCCATCCACAAGACAAGCAGAATTCTATTCATTAGCCAGGATAAGTGCTGTGAATGTTTCCATTGGACAGAACACATCCACTGATGCATTCTTTTGGTTTCTCAGTAGAATGACAAAGGAAGAGGGACATATCAGCATAAAAGTGTAGCCTTCAGCAAAAGGATTCACTACATACAGTCAATTCAAAATGCAGCAAGTGCTTATCCCTCCACATACCAAGGGAATGTTAGAAAAAAACCCCACATATCCAAACACTCAACCAAACACACACACACACACACACACACACACACACACACCCTTGGAGAGGGTCTGAATCCATCCAGTGTCACCTGACGGGTTGGTTATACTCTTGATAAGCTAAAATTTCCTCTCTTGTTTCAGTTCTAGTGTCCATAGGCAAACTCACCAGAGTTCTCATGACCCAGCAGTGATTCTTTACCTTCATTCTCAGGAAAAGCCCCTCCTCAGTGCTTTCATGTCATTTTACCATCCACCAATCAGTAGATTCCAAGAAAGTATGACTCTGTAGTTGGTGAGTCCAAACAAGTGAGAAGACTGGAACCATGTCTGGCTCTGAGTGCCTAGCTATCTGAATTCCAACTGCAGGGAGTTCCATTGCCAAGGAAATGAAGGGATGTCACTGAGTGGAAAGAAGTGAGATGAGGTCACTTCCCTGGCAACCAGTTTCTCCTAGCAGATGTTTCCAAGGGCCCCATGAGAAGGAGGTTGCACCCATCTTCCTGTGACGTTTTAACAACTTGAAAAACTTATACCACACACCAGTTACCAAGTCTCCAGACAGGCCTAGTTTTGTCCATCTTCCTTAGATTGAGAAGACACACTTGATTCAGACATATCCCCTTATTCTCTGTTAAATTATGACACAAAGAAAAGACCACCAATTCCAAATTTTAATCCAATTAAAGCAAGCTTATAATTCTGGCCAGGACTCTCTCTCTCTAAAACCTTGGGCTTGAGAACAGTATCTCAGCTCTCTAGGAGCATAGTTTTATAGGAGAAAATGTTGCAAAGGGGGCGTCTTGTGAACTTACAGTTAACAGGATGTTGACAAGCACAATACCCCTCATGAAAATAAGGGAAGTTTAAATGGCTGGGACTTAATAGTGCTCTTCTTTCCAAATTAAAGCCCTAGTTGGTACTAATGGTAGGTTCGTTGTGTGTATTTGAACCAAGGAAGAACTCAACTATCTATGTCCTATCTAATTCATTGCCAGGAAAATCTCATTTGACACAAAGGGTTTCTATTCTCACTTCATGAATGTCACAAGTCTTACTAGATGCAGTTGACAGACTCCACCAAATTTTTTTTATTTTTATATTTTTATTTTGGGATGAATGCACAATATATTTATTTATTTTTATGAGATTCTGAGGATCTAAGTCAGTGCCTCACACGTGTGAGGCAAGCACCTTACCACTGAGGGACAGATGAAGTCCCTTCATCCAAATTTCAAAACTGCTTTTCCTGAGGCTTCACAAAAGAGAGGCCTGAGGCAAATCACTACCTCACATTTGTGAGAACAGAAAACTAGAGAAGAACAAAGCCATGGGCAGACACTTTCCACAGGACCAAGACTATGACAATTAATTACTTCTACTGCTCATTCTACTTGGATTTCTATCTATCCAGGCAGTGTTTTACTCTTAAAACCTTACCTTGCACAGTAATTTCTGAGTTGCAGAATGATGCTCAACATTCCCTTCACCAAGCCAATAGAAGGCCATTTCAGGTGGCTCAGAGGTGATACACATGTCTTCACACAAAGCCACAAGTACCTTCTTGGTAGTGGCCAAATTTCAGGAGCAATACTGAGACTTGTGAACATAGTAGGAGTTCCTCATCTGCAAGGCAAGCAGCAGTCTATTCATAAATCTTCCAGGATGAATGCTGGGAATGTTTTCATCAGACGGGATATATCCAGTGATGCATTATTTTTTCTTCTATCTAGGATGACAGATGAAGAAGGATATATCAACAAAGAATCAGTAACTATTCGCAAAATGACTCACTACTCAAAAATCAATTAAAACAAAAAAATTAGTTTTCCTTCCACATTCTTAGGTATTATGAGACAAAACCCCAAGTTCAAACACACATCCACAAACATACATGAACACACATACCCACACCCACACACCTGGAGAGGGTCTTTGTCTATCCACAGTGTCATCAGATGGTGCCTCTCCTGTCTCAACTCTGGTCTCCTTGGGCAAACTCACCACAGTTGTCATGTCCCAGTAATGATCCTGTACCTTCATTCTGAGGAAAGATCCCTCCTCAGTGGTTTCATGGCATTTGTCTATCCACATATCAGTAGATACCAAGAAAGTATGACTCTGTATGTGGTGACTCAAGACAAGTGAGAAGACTGGGACTGTGTCTTGCTTTGGATGCCTAGCTACCTGGATTCCAAGTTCAGTGAGTTCCATAGTGAAGGAAATGTGGTGAGGTCACTTCCTTGAAAAGAGTGAGATGATATCACTTCCTTTGCAACCACTTTCTTCTACCAGGTGTTTCCAAGGGCCTCATGACATAGAAGCTGCACCCATCTTCCTGTGACATTTTCACAAGCTGACCAAGTTTTACCAACACACCCAGGATCAGGTATACAGAGAAGCCTGGTTTTGTCCATCTTCACTGGATTGAGGAGATAATATCCCCTCATTTTGACTCTCTCTCTCTCTCTCTCTCTCTCTCTCTCTCTCTCTCTCTCTCTCTCTCCCTCTGTGTGTGTGTGTGTGTGTGTGTGTACATATATATATATATATATATATATATATACATACACACACATACATACATACACCTGCTGTGAACCTTAAAGGTAGATTCAAGAATGATCCCTGGGGAATATGAAGGAAGCAATATAGGGCATGAGAGGCCTAATATCATCTTCTAGAGGAAAAAAACATGGTCAGATAATAAAACCAGCCTCGTTCCCTCTTAAGATCAGGAGCCATCTTGTAAAATGTTATAAAAGATTCATTTTTTTCTGTAAAATATTAGGATTTCTATTTAGTATAGCCATATTTTCATGTTTTAAACTTGCTTGGAATGCCTGCTCTTGACTTGAACTCACCCATGCCTGGCTTTCCCTGACCAGATAAAAATCCACTCTAAAATCTTAGTGGCAACTCACAAATTCTGGGTTTCCCTGAACAGATAACAACTCTCTCTGAAACCTTAGTGGTGCCTCATAAATTCTGGTGTTGGGATGTGAATTTACTCCCTAACTTGAAATGTTGAGCCATTTAGAACATTAATCTACTATCTCCCTTTGTATTTTCTCAAGTAATGATTTCCTGATTCCCACTATCATCACAGTCAAGTTCAGATTATGTGCCCATTGCAAAATTCACTCTATCACAGTTGCCTTTATGTACTGGCAATATACTGTGAGGAAAAATAAGGGCAAAGTTGTATATATCCATTTCATTCTTTACTATTTAACCATCACCACTATCATTTCAGAATATTTGTATCACTCCTAAAAGAAACTCCATACCCATTAGTCATCACTCTCAATGTCTTCTACTCTTAGCCCCTCGTAACTACTAATCTACCTTCATTTCTATGGATTTGTTTACTCTAAACAGTTCACATAAATTACATCATATAACATATGACCCTTTGTGTCACAGTACAGGAACAAAATAGGACCACAATAAATATTTGCAGAATCAATGGAGAAACACTATAGGAAGAAAGAATTTATAGTCTAGGAAGAGATCTCAAAATTTTAGAGGTAGGAGAAACTTTAAGTGTCATCTAGTCCAAATATTTAATTTTATAGGTGAGGAAATCTAGATCTAGAAAAATCCTTGACTAACCCAGGGACAGTCAGATATTCAGTGGCAGAAGTGTGACTTAAAAATACAAAATGTTTGATTCACTATGTAGGAGTTTTTCTAGACCGACTCTCCAAAGTAAATGTTTCTTTTTGTTTTCACATCCTCTACTATGATGCAGTGACCAGTACTTCACTAGGTGTTTGACTTTTTACTTGCTTGTGTCTAAACATGGTTGGGTCTTTTTCTGGCATTTTAAAATAAGCCTGCTTCAAGAAAAATACCCAAAATATTTTCTCAAAATAACCAGGCCACTTTTAATCTCTTATATTCTGTTGCTACTGTTGCTTCTCCTCCCTTTGAGCAATGGTTTTGTGGAGGTCTCTTACTAAAGAACAAGCCATGCTTAATTTTGAAATCTCACAAGCTGATAGCCCAAGGAAGTGAGTTCACACATTCTCAGAGAATTGTTCTTATATATACTATATCATTTTGTTCTGATTCATTATCTTAAAACTGAAAAGACTTTACAACTCTGGACTTGAAGAATACAACTCTTTCATATGTGTTTTGCTTATGTATTTGTTTGCATACTGGATCCACAAACATCTGAAACTTCACAGGGCATCCATATCATTTACCCTTGTTTGATATATTGTCTCTCTGAAAAGCATTATTGATCATATTGAGAGTCAAGATTTTTGTGTGGGGAAAAACATTCACTCCAGGCTTACATCTTGACCTACATCTCAAATACTCTATTTTAAATGGTGGCACAATTACTATTTTACCCCTTCTGTGTGTTAATCCAAAACAAAGATTAACTAGTTGTTGTTTTGTTTATTGAGACCTAAACTACTCTTTTTCCCCCCATTCCAAGTGAAGCAAAACTCAGTTTTTTACGTTTGTCCAAAAAAGTCATGCTTGATACACTAAGGATTTATTTTTTATACTAAGAATTTCTGCACATTTCCCCATAGTTTTCATGGGAAAATCCCATGAACTGAACTATATCCAACACAAGATTCTGAATTTTGACTAGATGACCTTCTTTACATATATATTATATGAAAGGTAACTTTGCTCAAATGGAGTATATGTTAAGAGAAATGGGTTGAAAGATTAATAAAGCTCAAAGGAACAGAGATTTCCTCTAATATTAATTTGACCACTTTATTTTAAATGGAAAAGTGAACTTAGTGAATAAAAGACAGTCTTTTCATAAAATAGTGTTAGACCAAGAGGACATCCCAGGCAGAAAGGGTGTGGGTAAAGAAATAAATGAGAGGGGAAAAAAAACCCTCCACCTTAAACTCCAGCATGTACAAATATTAATTCAAAATGGATCTTAATTCTGGCATGGTGGCACACACTTGTAATCCCTGCAGCTTGGGAGGCTGAAATAGGAGGATCATGAGTTCAAAGCCAGACTCAATAAAAGAGATGTGCTAAGCAACTCAGTGAGACCCTGTCTCTAAATAAAAAAAATATAAAAATAGGGCTGGGGATGTAGGTCAGTGGTTGAGTGTCCCTGAGTTCAATCTCCAGTACAAAAAAAAAAAAAGAAAAAAGAAAGAAAGAAACAAAGAAAGAAAATCATGAATTTAAAAGTAAAACATAAAGCCATAAGGAAAAAGAAAGTGAGGGGAATTTTCTTTGCCAAAGTTCACCCTGTGACTTAGACTTGTCACAGAGCTTGTTTTAATCAATTATTATTCACTAGTTTAACAAATTCCATTTGGCCCTAATAATTCTGGTACTCCATGCTCATTCAGAGAAAATGGTTTCCACTATAGGAGCTGGATATTTATTGCTGTTCTTTTGGTCTTGAAAGATCTTTTTCATGCTACTTCAATTACTCATTCTGCATTCACTAGACCACTGCCATGTGTTAGGCATCCTGCAGGATTAGAAGCTCAGGGACTCAGAGTCAAAAGGTGAAAGAGTGAGTTCTCATTCTAATGAGATTTGAAATCCCTTTAGGAACAACAACAAAGCTTTTCCTAAGTTTTCACCAGATGAGCACAGCCAGTGAGTGCTCTGCATACCTGACTCATTTTGGTGATTGGCCAATCTTGAGTTCTGCTACACTGGCTAACCTGGCCTATTTGAAGACTGAAGTCTACAGAAGGCAAATCCTCCATAAGGTGAAAGAGGAATACAGGTCATTCGGGGTGGCGGGGGGCGGGAGCTGGTGGCTCATTTCTTAAACTGCACCAGGCACTGGTTATCTCAGCCTCCCAAGCTGCATCATGCCAATAGCTGGAGAGAACCTGGCCAGGTCAAGAAAATGCCCCAAGCTCCACAGGTGCTTCCTCCAAGTGCACAGCTCCTGGTTACCTGCCTCAGGACTAAACATGCTGCTGTGTCCTCACACAGGCCCATTCCTGCAACATCTCAAAAATGAATCTTAAAGTTGCTATACAGTGGGATGTGGATGTTGCACTGCATTTCTGTTTCCTTCTCCATATCCTTGTAATGTGTGGAATTTTTCCTTGTGGAAAGTCCACCTATAGCCTCCCCTTTCCCTCTTTCTCTGCCTAGCATTTCCTCTTGTCCTCAGAAAAGTTTGGACCCTAGAAAAAACTTTAAAATTAAAGTTAAAGTCTCATGTAAGAGTGAAAAAACTGTTAAAATAATGAGCTTTGGACTAACAATGCCCAAGTGACCTTTATCTAGAGACTTGGGCTCTGGATAGTGCTCTCCTAAGCTGCTCTCCTAAGCTCCCTCTCACCTGGGCTCCTGAGGCCTTTTCCAGCCCAAACTGCCTCAGGCTCATGAATAGTCATCTAGGCCTTCCTGGGTGGGGCAACACTTCCTCCTGAATAATTATCTAGGCCTTCCAGGGCCTGAGAGGCTTCCTTGTGAATACTGTAGTTTCTTTCCACTGGTTTATGGAGCGGAGGTGGAACTCAGCCTTGTGAATGTGCAAAGCAGGGGCAAGTGGCAGATAAAGCTCCACCTCACAGCCTGGATCTAGCACAGGCTTTGGGACCCTCCAACTCCTGCTGTACTTCAGGGCTTGAGGGACATGCACAAGAGCTCCTGATGCCCCAGGAGCCATGAGCCACCAAGGACCTGCACCAGGTTCAGGGTGCCTGTAGAAGCTTGCACCCCAGGTGTGTCCCTCCTGGGCAACCGTAGGAAAGGATAGCCTCCTAGAGCTTTCTGAGGTAGTGCCTGCCTGCCATGGTGAGGCACCAGGCTGGGCATGGGCTGCTGTGTTGGGGTCCCAGAGAGAGCCCAGGCCAGCACAGGGCAGCAGTGTTCAGGACAGGCTAGAGCAGCAGGGCCAGGGTCTCCTCACAGCATTTCTTGTGTATCCAAGTAAATATTTTGCACCCTGCAGCACTTCCTTCCCTAAACTTCCTTGGGCTTCTGCAGTGGGATTCCGAGACAGTGAAAGAAAGCCTGGGCTTCTTGACACTTGGTTTTATTTTGTTACTGAAGTAAAGGGAAAAATGATTCCAGCTGCTGAGAACAAGAATTAGAACAAAATAAATGTTGTGTAGTTAGCAATTTATCATGGCCTTCAAGCAAGCCAAGTTGCATATCAATGTCTAGCTCCTTTAAATTGGTCTTTCTTGATTGACAGAAGGATCTCCATGTGAGTCATGTGCTTGCAGAAAAGCCTAAGGTTTATTAAACTGGAACAGGAAATGACAGGGGCTGTAAGTGACTGGCTGCTGCTGCCTGCTTGAATGCCCAGCTGAACCTCTACCCCTCTGAAGTTAAAGAAAAGTACTTACATTTTATTCTGGGATACTGTCTTGGATAAGAAAATTTTTATAACCAAGATTGTAAGAAAAAGATTAAAAATAAATTATTTATTATTTTTTAAGCAGGAACTTACATTTTTGGTGAAAGTAGACAAATGACTCTATGCTAACTTAGAGTCCAAAGAACAGGGAGCAAAGTAGGTAAGACAGTCTGTCTCATCATAGAATTTGAATTTCTATTGCTTATGAAATCAAAATTAAAAAAGAAAGAGGTGGGGGAAACCGTAAGAGGTCCATGGAGGATTGTGTTAGTTGCAGAGCAGGCTGAACAAATGTTAGCTGCAGGGTGGGCTGAAAACCCGACCCTCATCCATCTGGTTTCTTATCGCTTATTTGCCTCAAGTCTGAACACTCAACCCCACTTGAGGCTGAACACTCGACCCTCACCTGTCTGGTACAATGGAAACCTACATCTAGCCCCTGCCCAGTCTGCCTAAAAGCAGAAGATAACACCCTTAGCAACTGCTGTATGATCCAATCACTGTATGCCAACAAGGCAGCTTGCAGGCCCAAAGACCCTATTAGATTTTGGCTATAAAAACTCTCTCCTGCTGGGCTCCTCTCTCTTTCTTCTCTCATTTTTGTTCACTCACTCTCCCTTTAATTCTCTTTCTCTTTCCTCTCTCACTCTATTTCTCTCTCTCACATTGCTTTCCTCTCCCTCTTGCTGCTGCTGCTGCTGCTTCTTCTTCTTCTTCTTCTTCTTCTTCTTCTTCTTCTTCTTCTTCTTCTTCTTCTTCTCCTTCTCTCTCTCTCTCTCTCTCTCTCTCTCTCTCTCTCTCTCTCTCTCTCTCTCTCTTCCTTTTCTGTTAGTCAGACACTGCCACAATAAAGACCTCTTGGTCACTCTGAGTGTCGTGGTCACTTTCTTTTCAGAGAGTGAGTCCTTGCCATGTGCTGCTGGACAATTTCCATTAAGCTGGTAACACATATTCTGTTACTTGTAGCAACACATTTGATTTTTTAAAAAAGTAAAGTCTGTATCAATTGATATTAGTTTTAAATGTAAATGGCAATGATGTCCAGTTAAAAATGTTTGATGTGAAATACAGATTTTTTTCATTTAAAATTTGTTAAATATAACTAGGTTGGCTCCACATGACCCAAGTACTGCAGGTTCTTTTCATATTGTTGATTATCCACCAGAGATCCCATTTCTAAGGTTGATGTTATGTCTGCAATTCAGCCATCTTCTTTCAGAAATAACTTTGGAATCATCATACACTTCTTCTTTTTATCACCTGCCTTATTTTAGTAATAGAGCCACAAATAGCAATAAGGGAAGCAGACATTGATTCCCTTACTTTTAGGTTTCCAAATTCCCAATGAGGAAGAGGAGGTGAATATTGACTATTGGAAGGTAACTGGTGGACTCAGATACACCAAAGTTATAAACATAAGGATAAGAGATAAAAACAATGAATATCCTAATGTTAGGATGACCCAGAGTAAATTTAAGGCATTACAGAAAGAGAAAGGCTTTTAAGGCATTCAAAAAGATAGAAGTGAAGAAAATAGCTTCAAATGGAGGACAGACAAGAAAAGTAACTGAAGAAAATTTATCAACCATTATCATCCTCTGTCTCCTTAAATAATCAATTACTATTGTCCCACTATTATTCTCCACCTATTATTGTCCTCTACTTATTACCTCTCCAGTACATTTTTTATGCT
Source organism: Urocitellus parryii (assembly GCF_045843805.1). Classification (NCBI taxonomy): domain Eukaryota; kingdom Metazoa; phylum Chordata; class Mammalia; order Rodentia; family Sciuridae; genus Urocitellus; species Urocitellus parryii. Next base: position 726,273 of record NW_027551763.1, read on the forward strand.
TTATTTCTCCCTTTTGGCAGTTAAAAACTGAACAGAAAAATGATTTATTGTGACACTATTAATTTGGTTCTTTTGGTTTCAATTTCATATGACACAGGCCTTTAATTAAGAAAAGTTTTAATGTACTTTTAAAAATTTTAAAAAATTAGATGAAAGAATTCTTACCAAATATATGAAACAATCATCAATACTAAGTGAGGGTCTGTTATCACTAATTTAAATTCTATGGTGTTCAATCTAGAAATAGTGTAGGACAGAGATGAGAAAAGCTAAGACAAAAGGTCAAGAATAAGGTCAAAGATGGGATACAGCTGGGACTCTTGGAAAGACAAGCCACACATTCTCACTTACTATTTCTTCTACTCCTTTTATTCTCTTATGGCACTTGAAATGCTGAAATCCTCCAGGGAATGGCTTACCCATCTCTTTTTTTAAGTCATAAACTGTAAAACAGGATACATTGGTCTCATACCTCTTAGTGTCAATGTTACCACATTTACATCATCAGCATTGGCATTTCTACTGGTCGTTGGAATTATACACTGAAGTGCTTACATAATATTCCCATTTAAATATGTTAGAGACATCTTATATTTAATATATCTGAAAGAAATATCTATGATTCTCAGCTCCAGCTGATAAAATATTTCTCAGTTGTTTTAGTCCAGGACCTCAGAGAAATAGTCCTGATATGCAATTAAATATGAAAGAAAATTATTAGGGCATATTAGTTTCCTGTGTTTGCTGTAATAAAAATCCAATTTACTCCTTAACAACCATGGAAGACAAAAGTGAGCATCAATATGTTGGAAAGGCCACACTGTCTCCACATTCTGTAGAGGAAATTTCCTCCCTTGAATATTCCAGTTTCTTGGATCATTGAACTTCCTCATCTTTCTTGGATTGTAGTCACACTACACCTATGTCTCCCTCTGTGTTCACATCACATCCTTCCCTTCTTTATATGATCTCATTTTCTGTTATATCAAAGATTCTTCTGGCATACCCATATAATATCACTTTTCATTGGATTTAGGTCAGACAAAGATAATCCAGAATGGTTTCTTAATTGAAAAACCTCAATTTCATCACATATGAAAAATTCTTTTCCCAAAGAAGTTAACATTTACCAATATCATGGTTTGAGATGAAAAACAATATCTTTATGGAAGTGACAATTCAACCTACTGTAGTCATCCTCTGGCCTGACAGAATCCATGTGCATCTTATGTGCAAAATATATTTAATCAATCCTAACATCCCCAGAAATCTCAACCAGAATCTCATCTCTGTATCATCATCTCTATATCATCATCTCTGTATCATTAGCTCAAAAGATACAACTCATCATTTAAGTCATTTAAATGGGTGAAACTCTGGATATAATCCAAAATCAGATAAAATTACTCTCCATTTGTGGACCTATGAATCTAGAAAGCAAATTATTTGCCCTCAAAATTGATGGTAGGACTGATATAGCATATATATTCCATTTCAGAAGAAGGAAATTATATGTAAAGGAGGTTCACCAGTCCTAATCAAGTTCAAATCTAGCAAGAAAAATTTTGCTAGGTTTTAAGGCCTGGAGGGTAATCTTTGACTTGCAGCTCCCCTCACTAGACTCAAAGATGGCCCCCAGGCCTCAGATTCCATTTAGTTTATTTATTCTTCTCCTTGCTCCACAAACATCTGCCTTAAAGTCCATTCTGCCTTTTCCTTAAAGGGTCATATATATTTGCAGCTTAATGGCTCAACATCCTTAATTCTTGCCTTCAGAATTTTGGAAGTCTAAGAGTTTCTAACATATGCCTGAATTTTGTTTTTGTTAGCCCACATACAAAAAAATCTGTTTTTATCAGTGCTATTTTGGAACTAAACCATTCTCAAATTCTGCTTGTCTGTCTGTATGCATCACAAAGATACACATTATTAGAAAGGACAGTCCTCTACATAGCTTTCATGCACCATTTGTAGTTTTGGCTTCTGATTAAATCTTTAAATAGATACATGATTCAAAATTTTTCAGCATAAAGTTGACCAGATTGACTTTTTTTATGATTTTGTTCTTGTAATTTTATTAACAATACATAAATATTAATGGACAGGCACCACCAACTTGAGTGACCTAAATTAACTATCCTGTGGAAAAAAGTGTTTTCTATATTATCCATCTTACCAATGATTCTTCAGAAGCTGGTTAAAAATGTCATGTTGAACCCAAGTTTACATAATAAATAAGTTTAACTTTTACAATCAGCCACTATATCTGTAAAAAACAAGCAGACAAGCAATGACACATTTCTTCAACTTTTTAAAACACTTGCCCAAGTTGCTTGCTGCAATTAGAAGTACATGGCTGACAAAGAAATATGAGATAAAAAAATTCTGTGAAACTGTCCATCATTAATGCTTTTCTGATGGGCAGGACTTATACTGATGTATCAAAAATACATTTTAAAGAATAATGGAAAAATACCCTTGCTTATTTATTTAATTTCTTTCCCCTTAAATGTCCACATTAATAAATCTTACAGTCCATTGAAACATCTTAACATGTGAGTTATGCAATGTTCACCATGGCAAAGGGCAGATCAAGAGCCAAAGGCCTGGAAAGCTGAGAAATGCTACACATTCCTTTCTGTCTCTGCTTTATTGACTTGGATACAAATACATATGCCTGGAAACAAAAGACAGAACATTTAAGTATTTCTACAGTGATAACAATTAGCTTCCCCCTCAAATAAAAGTAGCCATGCTGTCTAAGTCCAGCCACACAGAAAACAACAGGCAGCTCCTGGAATGTCAGCAGGGGTCCTCAGCTGTGTCTCAGGTCGTGACACAGGTGGTCATCTCCACTGCCATGCAGCCCAGGGGTCAGAAGTGGATATTCTCACACAGAAGACAGTCTGGTGGCTTCCATCTCTACAGCACGGTTTGTTCGAGTATTTACAATGCATTTCAGTGGGCCACCTGCTATACTGAACATCCCCATCAGATGACATCCAGGGCATCAGTATATCATCACCCTGACTGCATGTGAGCAAAAGGCTTGTCCTTGCACAAACTCTGGACAATCCATCAGCTGAGAGAAGTCTGTCTGTGGCATACTTCTGGGAGAAGGGCCTTGGATTGGCCACTTTTCTGGTTCTAACTTCTCCTCATTTTCTCATCCACAACTTCTACTTCTGTGCTATCCTTTAGGGCCTCTAAAATGAGATTAAGGTTTGGGTGAGAGCCTGAACACAGTGAAATCCAGCAATCAGTGAAAAAGGCAAGAAACCTTGTTCATCCATCTTTTTCTGAAGAAAAAAGTCATGTTCCAAGTATTCTATACTAAAGTAATATTCAATTCAATGCTTAAATACTCTTTAAGCAATGCTTCTTCTGCTTGATACACCTGTACACCCATACTGTCCTCATAGTAATACATCATACTGGCGTTAATTTCTGTTTGAAATGGCTGATCTGTCCTTTCACCATGTTCTTGGTAACCATATGAATAATCAAAGTGCACTCGGGGGTTTCCTCTGCCTCATCCTGTTCCCTGTCCTGGTCCTCTTCCTCGACCCCTGAAGGAATGTCAGATATGACCCCCTCACTCTGCACACTGGACAGTTCATCTTGATCATCTCTTTTTTCTCTGTCTCACCCCCAACTTCATGTGTTATGTCTCCTGTTATTATAGGAGGACTTATTTGCTTCAGGTTGACACGAAGAGCTGTTGCAGGATCCAGGTCTCTCCTGACTCTCTGGTCTGTTACTCCTCATTTCAACCTTCTCTCCTTTTTTCCTTTTCTAATTTGTTCCTTCTTATTTCCTTGGATGAAAACACACTCTGAGAGTGCAAAATGGTTTTTCCAGTGCTCAATAACTCTCTGGGTTTTGGCCAGTTTGCCATATCACGGAAATCACTGTCCTTATTGGATTTCCTTGTCTAGAGTTTTCCTGCATTTATACTGAGCTCTGCCTGCAAGGTCTCCAGCCCGGGCTGCAGTGCCAGGTAATGGGAGGGATAAGCGCTCAGGAGGCTTTTTGGTCCAGGGGTTCTCCTTGGAGAGTGGCAGCCTCTCCTCAGGGCCCCAGCCCAGCAGCTCCTGGGTGTCCTTGGCTGGTGGTTCCCCGACAAAGGGGCCCCGGGTCTCGCACATCTTGTGAACCCAGTGGAGCACCCACGCCTGTAGGAGCACCCACGCCTGCAGGGGCATAGGTGCCTGGGGCACACTGTGGCCCAGCAATGGCAGCTTAGGACTCTCCCCACACCCCTGTGCTCATGGCCGCCCTCTCCGCCTCCCTGCCCTCCTTCTCCAAAAAAGAAAAAAATAGGCTGTCCCCTTAACACTTTCCTTGGGAATCCATTTAGCTAAAGCTCATCACAAATTCTGCTTTGCATAAAAAAGAACAAAACTCAAGATAAGTTTTGATCATTATATATCAGAATTACCTTTCCTCACATTCCCAATTATATATGCTTCACTTCTCCCTTAACACACAGCAGGAGGGGACCCAACACTCATATTTATGCCAATATTCTGTTTATGCAATATATTTATCAACTAAGGCACTAGAGATTTCTAAGTTCTCACCAGACCAGTTTTGGAATTCCTGTCTACCAACAGTCCCTTTAGATTTTTTTTTAGTCGTGATTCTCGAAATTCTTCCAGTCTTCAACTTTTATCCAATTCTAAAGTGTCATTAATAATTTCTGGCTCTTCAGTATCCGTGTATTTGTTTTATGGCTGATAACATTGGGTGACATTGGTTCTTCTGTCTGTCCCAAATTTTCCTCTTCCTATCTCTTAGAGTAACAAGTCATTTGCTATGGCACTCAGATAATTCTGGGTCATCTCTTTATCCCAAGACCCTTTACTTTGTTACAAATGCAAAGATAATATTTTCCTTAACAGTGTAATCTGTATGGGTTTCAGAATTTGCACATGGAGACTTCACATTGAAAGCCACCATTTCATGAACTCCATGTGAAACATGCCTGTGTGAGAGGACACGGAAGCTGCCTATAGGTTGTTGATAAAGTAAACTGACCACAATGAAAACCTGTACCTAATGGTAAGTTTATGAAAGGCTTATGTGGAAATGTTGTAAACAATAGGAAAGATTTCCCAAAGCAATCTTTCTGCCATATTCATTGTATCTTTGTAGAATCATTTAGCTCCTATCTGCATCTCATCTCTTCCAGCCTGCAGCAACAGCTGTCTAACTCCTCCTCCTATTTCCCTATAATGCAGGCCTCACAATATACTCACTATTATGCTTTGAGCACATTCCAAATTTCTGTCTTTGTATAACAAAGACATAATGAGATAAACAATGGATATGCTGGAGTTGTAAAAGAATAAATTATATTTATTTATTTAATAACACTTAAATAGTGCTTGCTATATACTGAATTAGGCTAAGAACTTCTAAATATTAATAATACTAACTAGACCCTCAAAAATTATCTTCATTTCACATATGAGTTGTTCTGTGCATTGAGATAGGGTGGGTTTAGTGTCCTGTGCAAAGTTGCAAACTCAGTAATGGTATGAAAGTAATGGAGAGGCAAGTTCAAAGATCAAAAACATGGAGGTCAAATATCAACTATTAGTTGTAAAATATCAGAGGATGGATATAGATGTATTTGTAGTTTCTAACATTCACATTAGAGTAACATTAAGCAGTGAGATTACGGGCTTCTTAATAGTCCAGAAGGGACCCTCTGTTCAGGAAAGCTGCTTAGAAAATAAGCCATAGACTAAGTCATTTTTGTCTCGGGTCTCCTCAAATCCCTCATCAGTGAGCCTCTCTTACTCTTCTGGACCCAACTGAATAAAGGTGGACAGGAGGCTGAAATATAACCTTATCTCTCCATATGGGAGCATGTGAAGTAAAGAGCACGTTTTCCCACCTCACTCTTTCCCTGAGCTTACACTCGTCCTTTGCTTTTGTTGCAACTTTTCATCACTGCCCTTAAGACAGCCAATGGCTGCAGTGTGGACGATGACCTCCAAAGTCTGGATTTCCTCCTTAGCTCCCAGCACTGCCTCCTGCCCGGGGGACTGTCCCAAATCCAGGCCCCTTGAATGAAACCCTGTGCTCAGGATATCAAGCACTCCAAGCCCCACATCCCCAGAGAGGACACCTCAGCTCCCACCCTCCTCCAGGTGCCATGTCCATGAAGAGCACTCTCACTGGACACTCACACAATGTGGACTGCCCCTCCATGTCACAGGAGGGTAAGATGTAGATCTGGAGCTGGTTTGAACCTCACAGCCTCAGAAGAGGAAGTGCACATCATCAGGCAGCCCAAAGAAGAAGAGGCCCTGAGGACAGTCATATGTCATATTGGCCAGTGACCTCTGGGGTGACTACCCCTCAGGCAAGATCTCACCCTTGCTTTATTTTGACTTGAAGGTCCAAAGGCTCTTCCTCACACAGGACAGTTCCTGTAGGAAAATGAAGGGAGTGAATATAGAATATAGGGAGTGAATATATCATGAATATAGAAAGAGGGCTGTGGGAGGGTACTGAGAGGGGAGGGTCATAGTGTTCAAGCCCTGGTAGGAAGCTGTACCTTGTTTGACTGTCAGTGGGAATAAAGGCAGTTTGGTAGGAAAAAAAAAAATCTTCTCCGGCATCTGCATTCTGCTATGTTGTCTGTGCAATTCCATGCAGTGAGAACTGAGAGGAGATAACTGGGGTTGCCAGGACCCAGGGTGCACAAGTGTCCATCTATTGGGTCTTGTTTCCAGATTTAGACTGCCCTCACCCTAATCCTGTGAGAAAATAGACAAGATCCCAAAATTCTACTCAATCACCCCATGGAAAAGGCCTCTCTTGGTTTAGGGGATCTTCTCTGTGCATTCCTTCATGATCTGTGCCTATTAAACATCTCACTTACCCATCATCTGAGGGCCTTCTATGAAGAGAAATCACAAAGAAACAAAGCACATCTCCCTAAGTATTCACAGCTCTGAGGTCTGAGGACTAACTGATGGCCCTCAGATCTTAGTGTTAATAGTCCTGAGATTGACCCTCAGCTCCTTGTAATAGAAACTCCCATGTTGCCTTCTTGGGATCAGTAGCCACCTGCTTCCAACACTTCCCTGGAGATCATCTGACAGCTGCACCTAGCAGCTGCTGTAGTTTGCCACTGCTCTAGGGCATTCTCTGTGCTTGCCACCATCAGGCTGACATGCCCAGTTTGCCCGTTTTCAGTGTAACCAACTTGACCTGCTCTTGTTGAAAGTCATGAATATACAAACTATACCCATACCTAGAGACCTCATTAGGACTCATGCTGCTACAGAAGGGGAAATGGAACAGGAACTGTTTGCATAAGGAGATGGGAAAGGAATCTTATTGGAATTAAAAAGGTGAACTCAAGCATGTAGTGTCCTTCCAAGATACCCACAGTATTTCTGCTTAGGCATGGTTGTGGAGGGGCTTCTTGCATGCCAGACTAGGGACTACTGAAGGTTCCCATTGGGTGGAGTTATGCAGAGCCACTGCAGGGTAGAGTCAGCAGGAGAGAACTGCTATGGAATCAAAAGCCTCTGAATGACCAAGAGGCATTTGTGGTAGCCATGGCCATCAAAAACAGATGCAGAATTTTTATCAAGTACCTCATGAGATCTTTGGGCCCTCCTGTCTCATTTGCATGCAGAGCTCCTTTTGAGTCTTCAACCCCGTCTGCAAATAATCAGGGTTCTAGAAATAAGCAGGTTTCTAGAATTTTTTTTTTCTTAGCATCTTTCTTCTCTCCTGAGTGAAGATGGACAATATCTTTGGATAGATCCCCATCATGGCCATGGTCTTCCTGTGTAAGTGTCCTGATGAGAAGACAAGGCCTGCCTTCATACCTCTCCCACCCCCTCTGACTAGGAACTCATTGGGGGACCAACAGGCTGAAGGTCCTGACTGCATCCCAACACAGACCCACCCCCCACTGACAGTGCTCTGACCCTTCCATAGGTAGTATTGGCCCCACCCCGACCCCAGCCTGACATATACTGAGTGTGGCTGGCCCAAATGTAATCAAGTTCTACAAATCAATGAGAAAAATTAAAGGTACACACCACATGGTTTGCCAATGAACAAAATGGGGAAGTTTGCAAAGGAGAATAATTAAATTGCAAGGAGGCCAAAGTTTAGTGCTATTTATGGAATAAAGTACTCGGGTGAGTTCAGACATGCACAAAACTCATTGGAGGTGAAGTTGTTTGTTATCTGTCATGTAAAATCAAACTCCATGGTTCTTCATAGGACAGGTTCCATGCCATCAGAGTCAGGAGCACAATTTTTTTATCAAGTACCTCTTGACAACTTTGGGCACTCCTATCTCATTTGGATAGAGCACTACTTTTCAGCCTCAGGCCCCTGTGCCATTAATCAGATTGCTAGAAGTAAACCTGGAAACAGTATTTTTAAAGACAGTTTCTTTCTCCTTTTCTGAGTGATGTTGGGCAGTGAGAATGGACAAAACCTCAGCATGACCAAGGTCTTCCTGAGTAGATGGCCTGATGAGAGAACCAGCCCTGACTTCTAGGGGGAGAAGTTGCAGCACGTTAGGGAATCATCAATTGACACCACCAACAAGACCCACTCTCTGCATTAATAAAAAGCTGTGCTTTATGGCAGTGACCAATGGGACTAGCCCCTTGTGTGTCTCCTTTTTGAGCTATACCCTTATTGAAATTCATTTTAAGAACTCCCTCCTGATCTCTGTGCACTGGTCAGGACGGATCAGAGTCTCCTGTTTCCTGGGATATTGGCCAGGCTGTGGCACACTGTTCAACCATCTGAGGCATGATCTGCTACTATCTTACTATTTTTGCTATAGATAATTACAAAAAAACTTTAGGAAGACATTCACATAACTCACATCACCCATCAAATATTAGAATTTGAAACTTTTCATAGAGTTTGCCACAATATTGGCAATTTCATGACTACAATAAAATATAGATTACTTTCATCAGCTCAAAAAGAAATTCCTTACCTTTTAGCTATCAAACCCAATCCCCCATATGTTTTCCCACCACTTTTGAAATACCTCTGTGCCTAATCAATTATTTTCACCATTTATTTGATATATGCAAGTGTGGTCCTAATGTGTTCAGTTTTAGCATTGCTTCTCACATGGTTCAAGATTTAAGAATGACTGACATTCTTTCTACTTTTTTTAGAACATTCTTAACTAAAACTGTCATTTCTCTTGTAGCTGGGTGGGTGGGAAAAATACAATCTCTACTAGTACAGTTTAGGTCCACTGTCTTCATTCATTTCCAGTTGAGAACAGTTCGGTGACCATGGCTTTTGCACCTCCAGCCAAAATATTCAAGTGGTAGTTTACTTATTGCCACGTCAAGAATTCTCTTGAGAAAATCCTGTATACAGATACACTGAGGTGCCAGAATCTGTGTCCACACCTGTGTTTGTGGTTAGAAGCTCTGGGAGAAGTACCCACACTCTGGGCAGGATGTGCTTGCTCCTGGTGACTTCAAGGTTCCTCAGGCTGTAGCTAGGGAGAAATTTCATTCAGTTGCTCTTGTTTAGTTGCGCAAGTCCAGGAAATAAACAGAGGGTTTTCCAAGGAGAATCAGCAAATGTCAGGCTGAGGAGATGATGAAGCCATAAATTATGAAGCTGTCACCTTCACATAGGCCTTTGGAGTGCCTGGAACTTCCTTTTGGTGAGAATGCTGAGAGGAATGGTGCCACTCAGCAGAGTCAGTTTTCAGCAAGATGCCTAGGAGGCTGATCCATTGACAGCAAAGAATGCCAAGGGGCCGCTAAGTCAGGGAAAGCTGAGGTGTCACTATAGACCATGTTCATGGAATCTTTGAGTTCTGGGAACAATATTTCTCTGGATATAACTTTCAGTTAGAAGAATGAAGCCTAAAATTCACTCAGAGAAATTTGCAAACCATACAATTTCCCTGCCCATAAGACCCTGAGCTGTTGCGATTCCTCCTCAGATGCCCAGTGACAAAGGCTCGGGAGCCTCACTCCAAGTGCCACTTCCCCTTTACTTTGCTTTGACAGCATCTCAAGTGCTGAGACCAGGCAGATCCTGGTTCCCCTATGTCTTCCCTCTGCTCCTGTGCCAACACACAAGCCATTCTGGGTGCTGCCTGTGTTGCCTCCTGTGACTGCACCAATATCCCAGGGTAACCCACAGGTGTAGTCTCCTTACCCTTAAATATGAATAGCAGCAGGAGCTGGTGTTCCTGCTTTGTGTGTGGCTGGACAATTCAACTTAGGTCAACATTGGCAAAGTGGAGGCCAGGAGAGCCACATTCAGAAGATTGCCCTCACTGAAGGGCCCCAGGGGTGAGGACCATCCTGATCCATTCCTCATAGAAGCTTCTGCCCAAAGGACCATTATGCCTGCCTCAGCCAGTGGGGGAACCTGGAACTATGGGGGCCATGGGCACCTGGGTCTTTACCTTTTAGCACCACCACCATTTGCCCAACCAGCACCCATCATCTTCCTAGTAAATGCCCACCAATGGCCACAGGGAGTGTACAGGGAGGGCACACTGCCTACCTTCCACATAACTGCAGTGGACCTCACAGCATCTATGGAAACTGCTGGCACTAGCAGTGTTTCAAGTTCCTGATCCACTGGCACCTTCCTCAGATGCCAGATGTGGAAGCACTTTCCTGCTTCCTCATGTGAGTGTTCTCCCCAGGGACCCAGAACTTCTCCTTGAGCTTTGAAAGGTAAAAAAAAAAATCTATCATGGAAAAAAGAGGCTGGGATATAGGGAAACTGGAAGGAACATCCTGAGGGTGAGGGATAAGCTGAGACCTACATTCCCAGCCATGTTCATCTTACACCAGGGGAGGAAATGTGCCTTATGTCCAGTGCCCATCATAGCCCTGTGAGTGCAGTAATCTTTCTTTCCAATGAGCATTACCATCACATGGAGGACCCAAGGTCAGAGAAGGATCCTGGGGATAATGTGAACCAGGATTTGGAATTGACTCTCTGATGCCATATGATTGTCCCTCACTAAGTATTTTCACCTTCTAGCATAGACCTGATTGTTCATGACAGGCAACATCACAAATAGTGTCAGGGAGAGGGGTGGAGGTACCAGTACAGATCTCTCTGAACACACACCCATATTGTTCTGAGGAATTTCATTTTAGGATATTGAGGTGGTACAGAATTCTTGAGTGGGTACTCATTCCATTTGGATCCTCCATGGAGATGTAGGATTGTCTCAGGCTTTAACCCTGCTCCCAGGACACTCCATACTCTGGGTTGCTCAAATCATATACACTGCTACAGAGTGGGCAGCTGAAACTATCGGGATTCATTTATCATAGTTCTGAAATTGGGGTGTCCCAGAAAAGTGGTGTCAGATAGGCTTTAAATAATGGCTGCATTACCTGTTATATCCTATTGCTGAAACAGCTTTAGTATCTCTTCCTTTTCCTAGAAGGGTACCACTACTATCATGGGAACTCCACCCTCATGATCTCATTAAAATCCTAAGAACGACTGAAGCCATCATCTCCAAATACCATCATACTGGAGGTTAGGGCATTCACTCGTGAATTCTGGAAGACAAAAACATTCATGTCACAATACACAACAGCATCAAGAATTCAAGGGAAATCAGATTCCAGTACACTATTTGATGTTCTCTCTAGTATATGAGAGCATGTTCTGGATGCATGGAGCCTACATGGGGTGGTCAAAGTGACAGAATAGAGGAGGCAAAGGCAAGGTGTGTTTTGAGTCAGGTCAACTGGCAATGAAATGTGAGTTGTGGATTTTGACTGCTCCTGATGAATCCCAGGCCAGTGTTTTGTACCCTATCTGGACTGGAGCCTACCATGACTCTGGAGGAGGGTCTTGCTGGAATGTCAACACACAACTTTTACCAGTTGATCTATGAGATGGCAGAAAAGTGAGGCAGAGACCTGTGCTAGGCCTAACTGCTACAGAACGTGGGTTGCACAGCTGGTTCTGGTGGGTCTTGTCACTCATACCCAGCCAGGAAGGGCATCTGCTACCACAGAGAACACTACTGAACACTTACCTCTCCAAGCATTTGTTCCCTCTACCTGGAGAGCTGGATACCCTCTAATAGTCCCAGAAACTCTGGCCTCAACATTCAAGGTTCAGGGTTAGGACGTGGGGGAGTAACCAGCCATGCTCAGGAAATGTCCTTCAGGAGTGAGGGCTGTGCACAGGGTACAAGTTTCACTAGCTTGGTGTTGGCCAACCACATGGTAAATAACCCCTCTTACAGAATATAGATCACCCCAGCTCAAAACATGCAACAATTATACCCTGATGTTCCAGAAGAGATTTGGAATTTGAAGAACATGGTCAAGGAAAGCCAGTGTCTCAGATGCCCTGAGCACACACCTTTGGAGTTCTTTGTCTTTGTTGCATGTAAGTCTTGCCATTCAAGCAATCAAATGCAAAACAGCCCTCTTTGGAAGCAACCCAATACTTTCAGCATAGCTTCTACTTTCTCAGGACCTCTCCTGAGTCTTGTCCCCTTGGCCCTTCTTCTATTTCCTTCCACCAAATGGCTGGAGCAAACAGTCCTAAAACCACCATTGATAGCGGTAGAGGATTCATGGTGTTCTCTTACCTAAATCATATCTTTGACCAGATGCTAAAGATTGGCTTTTCTATGTGGTTCAGGACAGGGAAATGAGAAGCTTGGAATAAGTGGCAGGGCTGCACAGGGGGATACATAAAGGAATGTGCCTGGTTCACTAAGGCCCACATGGTTCTCTTGGGGTGCTAAGTGATGTTGGGAGCACATAGAACTGTTTCTGTATTGGGAATTGATCCCTCCTGGAACTAGACTGGCCCATGTCTAAGCACTGTTGCCAATTCCTTCTATCAGATCCTCATTACTATGAAGCTATAGCTTGGATTTTTCCAATGAGTATTCTTTTTTTTAATAATCCTATGCTTTGCGTACCTGCCAGGTTTGTGGAATTTGAGGCTGTAAATATGGAAGGGCCAATGCTTCAGTTGATGATGGATTCCAGTGTCAGACACTTCTAATTTCACAGAGGCTCTATCTTCCGCATTCTCCAGTCCTTGATATTGGGCAGCAGGACAGAGCTAAACACATTTCCAGAGGAGTTGTAATAAAGGGAAAAAATGTAACAATGAAGTCTGCTGTCGCACATGTGAACATTTTGTTCAGGGTAGAGTACTTGTTTTGCAAGAAGAACAGAAACTAGCCTCTGGCATTCTAACTACCCTTGGATTTGAAGTGAATATGGCCTAGTCTAAGTTGATATCTTCTCTCCCCTTATCTATGCAAAGAGCCAACAAACCTTCTGCACAGGACATGACTCTGTGAGGCACAAGTATATCCAATATGGGTATCTCAAACTGTCCTCCCATGTGACATACATTTTCCAACTAGTACACAGTAACCACTCATAGGTCCTGATGTCAGAATGTGCAGGGCCATCCTGGACCAGATTAGGAACCTTGAAGACACTTCCTTCCACCAAATGGCTGGAGCAAACCTGGAACCACTATGTATGCATCATCCCTTTCCCTCTGTCCTAGTGTGCACCTCCAGAAAGGCTGGCCCTGAGGCTCACCCACCAGAAGTCTAATCCTAGTGGCACCAGAGATCAAGGTACCTGACTAGATCATGCATGAAGACATTGTGATATATATGGACATTATGAACACCTGGTGTGGTGACCAACTTCATCATGTGAAAAGCCCCACATTTGGCCATGGAGGAGTCCAAGGGAAACTTGGAAGAGCATGGAATGGGGTGACATTTAAAAGGGGACAACTTGTACCAAGATCCAGACCTCTTACCCTACATTGATGAGCTGTGCACCAAGAGGATTTTGTCACCAAGGTGGGCTGGACTGGGAACCCAGGTGTCAACAAGACTTTGGGAAAGCCAGCCCAGGCTCATGGAATTATCCTTAGTTCTTTAGGTTCTCAGCACTGTGTGTCTGTTGGGTGGGTAGCTCATGGTCTTGATTTAACAACCACATGGTGTGAACCAGGAAGACATTATCAATGCTTCCTATGAATCCCAGAGGTGTCTTGACTTTGGGACACTTCCTACCAAGATCACACACAATCTCTTCTTCTCCCCTCCAGGTGCAGGCTGTATTTACCACACCCCCATTTCTTGGAAGTAGCTTTCCTTAGGACTACACATGAATATCTTGACCCTAACCAAAGAGCTGAACCAGGAGGAAGGACTCACCCAGCAGAATGGCCATCAGAACCTCAGTCTGACACCAAGACAGGTAATACCTCCCATTCAAATTTACACATCCCCCCAGTCCCTCTGTCTCCCTTCATGCCCAATGAAGACTGTGCAAATGCCCATTTCCTTCTGCAGGTGGTGAAAAATCACCTACTGCCCTTGAAGTAGAAATGATCTGTGTAGGTGCCCCAAAGTTATGTTGTGCCCTGACTAAAGTGTTTCTAAATCATCTGCCAGCCAGGGTGTAGAGAAACATAGTGATAGCACTGGACATGAGACCTAAATGGAGATCAGCCCTCCCTCATAGGTCACCTCATAAGAAATTAAGAGATGCAGGGTCACACAACCCTAGGACCTATAACAGAAGAATATTGGTATCATCCTGAACTGTTTTGAGTCTTCCTCAATGGGTGCCATCCAGACTTTAACCCTCCCCTGGACCACAGAATCTCTTTCCTAAGCCAGAGAAGAGCAGTGGGTCCTAGAAGAACTTCTCCTATAGGGAGCCAAATGGGAAAGCAGAGGTGTTTAATGAGAACGACCATGACCCTTCACACCCGGGGCATCCTCCTGGCTTCCCAGCACCTTCTGCTGTCCTGCAAACTGTCCCAGACCAGGGCCTTCACACAGACCCCTTCATCCTTGGAGGCGGAGCACTGCAGAAACTTCATTCTCAAAGAGGAGTCCTCATCCCCTTTCCCCTCCTACTGGCAGTCTAGGAAGTGAGTTCCATCTTGACCTCAACTTATGCAAGAAAGACACCCTATTCTGGGTCTCATCTCCAAGTCTCTAGAGAGCAACATGTGACTCTGGGGCTGATTTCTAATGCCCAGTATTTGAGAGAAAGTTTCAGTCATCAGACCCTAGAGAAAGAAGTAGAGGCACTGGGTAGGTGTGTGATATCTTTTGAGTCAACCTCTCAGGTGGGGTCTTGGTGAGATCTCACTCTCACTACATCCTGCAACACAAGGGGCAAAGGATCCTTGTCACTCAGGAATAATCTTGATAGTCCCCAGAAAAGGGAGGGCAAGGAGAGGGCACTGGGAATGTAGGAGGAAGTAAAAGGTAGGTACTGGGAGAGGGGAGGGAGAGAGGTACATACCTGGGGTAAAGCTATACATCATGGAAGTTGACTGTCAAGAGTGAGGAAAAATAGTTTAGTGGGGAAATGTTCTCAAGGCTGCTGCCTTCTCCTGTGGTGTCTGTGCTACTCTGTGGGGTGAGGACTGAAAGGAGGAGGTATCTGCAGATTTCATTCCTTAGGGTGGACAGGTGCAGGGTGAAGCCTTTGCCTCCACATTTAGCCTCCACCACTTCCACTGATCCTGGAAGAAAAACAGATCAAAATCTTAACAGAAACCCAATCATCACATTGTTCACATGGCCTCAGTTAATTTAAGGGGCCTTCTCTGTACATCCCTTCATGAACTGTGTCCCTTAACCCTTTCTGTTACCAAGTGGCTGAGGATTCAAACATCCATCTGGAGAGCAACCACAAACAGGTAAATTGCACCTCCCTTAATATTAGCTGCTCTGAGTTTCTAAGGCCAACATCTCTCAGATCTTAGCATTCACAGCCCAAAGAGTGAATGCCAGTGACCCTCAATGTCCAGTGGGAGCAACTCTGTCACTGTATTCCTGACAGGAGGAGCCAGAAGCTACTGACAGTTCCCTGGAACCCTTTAAACGGCCAGTCCTAGAAGCTCTTAGCAGCTCTCCACTGCTGTCATTCTCTTTGATAGCTGCCCTCAAAGTGACCTGCCCAGGCTGCTTTCAGTTCCAGCAGGCTTTACTGTTAGCAGTTGTTCGTGCAACCTGCTCCACCTGCTCTACTTGAGAAAAAAGTCATGAACATGTTAAATACAACCATCTACTTGAGGCCTCACTAGGAGTTATGCTGCACCATAAGGGGAAGCAGTACGTGTACCTTTTGCATAGGGAGATGGGGACAGAAGCACATTTGCTTCAAAAAGGTGGGCACAAGCACACACAGTGTTCTTCCAGATAATCATGGGACTTCTCTGAGGTATGGGTAGGGAAGACGCTCCTAACACAATAGACAAGGGACAGCTGAAAATATTCAAAATGGTGGTATTATCAAGAGACTGAAGGATGGAGTCATCTAGAATATACCTGTAACTAAATATAATTCTGTGTCACAGTGACATAATTGGGGCAGCCATGGATATCAAACACAAGGAAACAAATTTTTCTTTTCTTTCCTGTCCTGTCCTTTCCTTTTTTTTTCTTTTTTGGCAGTCCAGAGGATTGAACTCAGGACCTCACACAGGCTAGGCAAGTAAGTTATCACTTAGCCACAACCCCAGCCCCCCCAATTTCACTTAAATGCTTCCTGAGAAGTGTTGGCCCTTTCTCTTCTGTCTCATTTAGAAGGAGAGTTGCTTTTGAGCCTTAAGTCTTCTGATCCATTAAAGCATTTTCTAGGATTGCCCATGGAGATGGCATTTTTCTTAGACAGCTGTTTTCTGATCCTGTGGGACAGGCTAGATAGCCAGGCTGAACAAATATTCAGCATGGCCAAGAGCTTCCTACATAGGTGAACAAGGCTTGGGTTCTAGGGAAAGAACTCATGGCACTCTTTGATACTTCAACTACCAACACAATCAAGATACACTCCTCCTATTCTCATGACTCCCCAGATGTATACCCAGACATCCATCCTACTGATCACTGCCGGTCTCTCTCACATGCACTGCAAACATCATGTAGATTTAGGATTCTTATACTCCTTGGAACCCAAAATTGTTTCAAAATAAACTATGGATAAGGTTTTTGGAAATTTTCAAAGCTTAGTGCACATGTTAGGCCCCAAACCCCATGGTGTCTCTGGTGAGCTCCACCCAGAAAGAAGGTCCCTTTCTCTAGGTTTCTAACCCTGCCAGTTCAAAGAAGAAAAAATACAATCCAAACAAAGACTCTTAAGCCATATTAGATCTAATATTTGTAGCAAATAGAATAGGACTTTAGTGGACCTTAGTATGAGTTTGGTGGCAGAAAAGGCTAAAAAATTTCTTCAGGGTACATGACCCTGAGGGACATGGCTCTTTCATAGCATGAGTTCCTCCAGGAAATGCAACCCCGTTTCTAATGTCTTCACAACTGATGGCAAAACAGTACAGAAAAACCATGGACACTCATTTTAAGAGGGATATGACCCAGGAAAGGAATTTTGAATAATGCATTTGTAAGGGCAAATAATACAAGCAGCCTAAATCGTATGAAGGCCTCAAAATGTGGTCGCTCATGTGTTGAGGATCATAGGTAACTCTGAGTACTTTGTGGTGCTAATAGCAACTACTCCAAACTGGCAGAATTCAAAGGTGTGTCAGGTTGGTGGTGGTGATTTAGAACAAAGCAGCCTGCACGGGAAAGAGAAACATCAATCAGGCACCAACAAAAAAGATTATCAATCAGTGAGATCTCCTGACTAACACATGTCAATCATCAGGACCCCCTGGCCAATCCTGGAGTTCAGGCAGCACCCCTGACCAACTCCAGTAGGACAAGGGGCTCTCAAAACACCTTTTCCTGTCCCAAGCCCTTCCCTTCCTGCCTAAGCCTCATAAAACCCCAGTCCAGTCCACCTCCCATATGGTTTCTCCTCAGACCCTTCTCCTGTCCACTATATGGGTCTGATGGAGTTCTGCCCAGGAGTGATATCTCAAATAATGCCTCTTTCAGTGGACTTTTAAAATCTGCATCCTTTGGTTGCTGCCCAACTTGCCTGATCTTACAGGGTGGTAGCCCATGACTTTCAGGTCCACATGGCACTGAGGGATACCTCAATCTGACAATGGAGGGATGCTAAGGGATGCCTTCTTTCCCTTTGTCTTTCAGATGGGTAATACTCCATTTGGTATATATATTCCTTTAAAAAGCATTTTGAAACATTGGGATTCCTTTGGCACTCAAACTCTAAAGAAGAAGTGTCTAGTATTTTTCTGAGCCCAAGCTTGGCCTGAATACCAGCTGGAGGATGTGGTATTACAGTTTATACAGTTACTGGTATTACAGATTATACTTCCCCTGAGGGAATACCAGTTTACACTTAAACTTAGATTTAAAGGGGATAAATAGTGGTCACAGGTACCCTACAAAAAAAGCTTTTTATTTGCCTGGAGACACAACCCAGAATTATGCAACCAATGTATATTAGATTCTTCACTCTTGGCTAAACTAAAAAAGTGCAAGCCAAACAAAGACTCTCAAGGTAAATTAGATTCAATATTTTCAGCAAATAGAACAGGACTTTAGTGGACCTAGGTATGAGTACGATGGCAAATATATCAGGAAAGGGTAAAAAGGAAATCAGCTTCCCTTAGAGAAGGATCAAATAGAGAAAAGACTTTTTATAAATCTGTATGCCCTCCTTACTCAGGGAAACACAAACTCCACTGATACTTAATATTGGAAAGAATGTCTTGAACACTGGAAAAGTTTGGGGTACATCAGACAAGGGTAAGAAACTAAATTGGAGCTAAGTTCCAGGTGGGAGTGGCATGAAAAAAAAGCAAGAAAGCAGGAAACAGGCAAGCCAGAAATGAAAGACAGAGACCAGGCAGAGATACACAGGAGAGAGGTAAAAGAGGCTTGAGGTTCAAGCCTTTTATGGGTGAGGCTCAGGGATTAGAGCCCAATGGATCCAAAAGTGGGCAATTAATGTGGGGTTGGTAAGCCCTTGGGCAGGAAAGAATGTGAGAGGTTAATAGTGGAGATGGAATGAAGAAGTGTGGAGCCTTTCTCAGAAAGGCCCTTGGGCAGGAAAACCTTAAAATGGCAGCTGTTTGGGGCTGAGATTGTGGCTCAGCAGTACAGTGCTCACCTAGCAGGGGCAGGCAACCTGGATTTGATCAACACCACATAAAAAAAATAAAGGCATTTTGTTTTAAAAACAGTAGTCTAAAAAAATGGCAACTGTCACTTAAGATGGCCTTCCAGATGCTAAGCAAGGACTTATACTGAAGGAGGGTGGGGAAATACAAGGTTTGAAAAGATCTATAAGTGCTGGAATATCTTGGCATGGAAAAACCCAGAATTGGAGGGGCAGCTTGCCCTGGGCAGATTGGAGGTTATTTGGCCCACTAAACCGATATGCAGAAGCCACAGACTTCCAGGCATGCACAGGGTGCATAGATTTAAATACCTTCATGTAAAAGTGGTGTGAAGTTAGATGTAGTCCTTAGATCTGTGAATTCCAGGCTGAATCCTACACATGAATCAAGCACATGCCAACCAGGAGATCTAAAGTAAGCCTAGAAAATCAGGAGAATCTCTGGCAGAGAGACCATTTGCCTGGGGGCACTGAAAGATCAGAGAGGCCAGAGAAAGCCCTCCCCTCACTCCATTTCATCAGCAGTGAGGAAGACCAGCAGCAGAGAGAAAATGACAGTTCAGAGAAGCCAGATAAACCTTGACCCCCTCCATTAAATCCGCATCCAAAAGCACACAGAACCATCAGCAGGGAGAAACTGAATGGGGCAAAGCATCTGAGCTCAGTCCCCCCTTGAGAAACCCAAAACAAAACAAACAAATCCAGTATTCCCAAAAAACAGAACCAGTGAAGGATGCCCTCTTTCCATAGGTGGTGCCCTGTCACCTACATTATTCTATATTTAGAATACCCAAGAACTACTAGAAAGGTTCTAGAACTTATAAACTGATTCAGCAATGTAGCAGGGCATAAAATCAAGACCAAATGCCATAAATCAATAGCATTTCTATACACCAAGGACATATCAACTGAAAGAGAAATCAGGAAAACTATCCCCTTTCCAACAGCCTCTGAAAAACTAGCTTCTACCTCAGAGAAAAGCCTGTCCAAGGAAGGGGGCATGACCCTTGTCCTTGGAAAGACCCACAGGGCACTCCTAGGCATATTCCCACCCTGCTAAGTTGTTTATCTACAAATAACAGGAGAGATCTGCTGTGCCACGTGTTCTGACTCAGTCAGGCTAGGTGGGGACCCATAGTAATCCCTAGCAGCCACCAATCAGTATGAGACAGGGAAACACCTGGGGTGCCAGATGATCCTCCCAGTAGTTTATGATGTTGGGAAACATGTAGTTCAGAATGAACACCCCTCTTGGCTTAAACCAATCAGTTCAAATGAATCCCCCTCTTGTAGTAACCAATCACCCCTACCCAACATGTTCCCGCCAGTGAATGTCCTAATCATGATTTAGAGTTGTTTTATGATTTTCCAGCGGTGTGTCATGATTTGCTAAGAGATGCTATGATGTATGTGAAGTCCCTGCCTTCCCCAAAGAGTGTATAACACTGCTGAAAACCCTGAGCTCGGGGCATATAAATGTCTCCAGTTGCTGTGTGCTCGTGGAGGACTGAGCTAGCTCGCAATAAACACCTCTTTGCTGTTTACATCCATCTTGGTCTCTGGTGGTCTTTTAGGCGTCCAAAATTCGAGCATAACACCTCAAGAAAAATAAAATATGTGGGAATCAACCTAACAAAAGAAGTGAAAGGGCTTGGATTGTGGCTCAGTGGCAGAGCACTTGCCTCACAAATGCAAGGCACTAGGCTTGATCCTCAGCATCACGTAAAAATAAATAATAAGATGAAGGTATTGAGTGCAATCACAACTAAATTTTTTTTAAAGGGAGGTGGGGATAGTTGGGAAAAAACCTCTGAAATGAAAACTGCAGAACACTAAAGAAATATATTGAAGAAGATATCAGAAAATGAAAAGAACTCTCTGGATAGGTAGAGTTAATATTATCAAAATATCCAAACCATCAAAAGCATTATACAGTTTAATACAATTCCTATAAAGATTCCAATGATATTCTTCATAGAAATAGGAAAGGCAATCATGAAATTCATTTGGAAAAATAAGATTCCTAGAATAGCCAAAGCAACCCTTATCAAGAAAAGTGATGCAGGAGGGAGGCATCTCTATACCAGAACTTAAATTACACTACAGAGCCATAGTAACAAAAACATCATGGTGTTGGCACCAAAACAGACACAAAGAGCAATGGAACAGCATAAAAGACACAGAGACACACCCACATAAATATGGATATTTCATCCTGGACAAAGGCACTGTAAACATATTTTGGAGAAAACATACCCCCTTCAACAAATTGTTTTGGGAAAACTGGAAATCCACATACAATGGAATGAAATTGAACCTCTACCTCTCACCCTACATGAAACTCAACTCTAAGTAGATCAAGGAACTAGGCATTACAGCAGACACGGCACTTACTAGAAGAAAAAGTAGTTACAACTCTCTAACACTTTTGCTTAGAAACCTACTTCCTCAATAAGACTCCTAATGTACCAAAAGTAAAATCAAGAATCAATAAATGGGATTGTATCAAACTGAAAAGCTTCTTCACAGCAAAGAAAACAATCAAAAACATGAAGAGGGAGCTTACAGAATGGGGGGAAATGTTAACCACCAGTACCTCAGATAAGGCATTAATTTCCAGGATATGCAAAGAACCAAAAACACTGAACACGAGAAAAATAAATAATCCAATGGATAAATGGGAAAATATGGAGAACAGTTATGGAGAATGAGAGAGCAGTGACTGAGACTGGGGGCTTCTGATGACCCCATGGCTGTGGTTGCCTAGTCCCTGGGAATGTTTCTATGCAAAGGCATAGGATGTCTAGTTCCTTTGGTAATGCTCTGCTGGAGGAAGCTCTGAGGAAGAGTCTTATCAGCTTTGACCTTAATCTCAGTCACACAGCTCCCAGCTATACAATCAAAATGTATTACCAGCTCTGCTACTCCTGAGCCTGCCCGCTTAATAGTAACTTTAAACAATGGACCTTCTTGAGCATTACACAAAGCTCCTATCATTGCACATTACAATTGTGGATTGCAACTGTGGAAAAGCTATAAAAACATAGATGTTTCTAGTTTCTGTAATTTTCTGAGTATAAAGAATAAGGCTTGCATAGTCTTTAGCCTTATAATGACACATATAAATAAATATTGCTCGTGTAACACTTTAGATCTGCTTCCTCTATCAGAGAGCAGCACTCCACCTGATCCCAGCTATTTAAATTCAAAATCTGAAAAGTATCTTTATTTTCTAATCCCCCAATCACCACAAATTTCTCCACACTGGTTGTGGCAAGCAAAGAGAGTCCTTCAAATTAACATTAATGAACATTAAATAGGAAAGCAAATTCTTAACATAAAATTCTCTGATGAATATAAATACACAAAAAATATAATAAAGGATTATTTTTTAAATTGGAGTTTATGGCTTTTTTATTTTCTTAAAGAATTCAAAAGAAAAAAGCCTGCAAATTATACATCCATAATAATAAATACCCATTAAATTAACTGATTTGGGGGCTGCAGTTATAGCTCAGTGGTAGAGCATTTGTCTAGAATTTGTGAGGCACTGAGTACCACATAAAAATAAATAAAGGTATAAAAATTACAATAACATTTTAAAAATAATAAAATCAATTGCTGTGACAACAACAAGACAAAGGGGAGCAGACAAAGATACAAAGGAGTAGTAGAATGTGACAGAAGATATTGGCTTCAAATACATGTTATAACATTAGAAGGTTATTTTTAATTCCCTTGGAAACTAAAGAAATTTTAAGAGAATACATAAAAGAGAACAGAAAAGGAATTAAAATTTCATTACAAACCATCAGGGAAATAAAAAGAAAAAAACAGTAAATGAGGAAATCAGCATTAAATATTACAACATATAAAAAATAATAAAAAATGATGATGGTATTTTAATAGTCAGCATGTAAATGGATTAAATTTTTTACATGTAAATGGATTAAATTCCCCAATCAAAAGTCATATGTTGAGAAAATGGACTTAAAAGAGACTTCTTTTCCAATTGCTCCATGGCTTGGTATTTAAGAACTTAGGAGTACAATTCTCAGCATTGTGGGTAAAAGAGGAAATTCACTGAAATTCATTATCAGACAGGCAGACTCTTAAGAGACCCAGAAATTCAAATGTACTAACATAGGAAAAGACTTTTGAAACAAGCCAGTGGCATCTGGGGCAGAGGCACTGGTTCAACACAAAGGTAAGGGAATAACACAAACAGAGAGAAACACAAAGGACAAAGAAGACATGGAAAAACCTGTAAAACAGAAAAGCAGTCTAAACTTGGCTGTATGGCAAGCTGGTGTTTGAAAAAGACTCTGTGCTTCTAGACCAGCAAGCAAAAACTGGAGGTGATTTCCTCTGAAGTAATGAAACCACAGCTTGTTAATGTACAACCCCAGGAGATCACAGGAAATAATATCATGCTGTCCTGACAAGCACTTGCCTACGATGTACCTGGTAATTGAAACAGGCACCGAGAAAATTGTACCTAGAGGGATTCAAGTCAGAGAGATGCATGGGAGTGCAACTCACTTTTCCTTTGAATCTGGATACTCATGTGACTACAGGGGAAACCAGTCAGGTGCGTGTGATTTCACTCAAAGGTTATGCTCTGGGCCTGAGTCTAGAAGGGCCACATTTATGGTAGCTATGCATGACATGTGGAAGGTTGACTCCACCTCAGCACCTAAAGAATCCTCAGAAGACTCCTGAAATCTAGGCACCCAGCAGAGATCAGCATCTTCCAGCCCTGATGATGAGCAGATCAATGTCTCCAGAGCACATACACCCAAGAAACTCAATAGCTGCGTAGAGCTAAAACCAGCCTCTGTAACTTCCCACATAGAACTCTGCATAGATCTGTTGGTCCATACAAAACTGCAATTGACAGTACTTCCCACTCCATCCTGCCATATATCAGTGAGAAATAAAGCTGTAAGCTATTCCAGACAACTGCAGTTCCACATCACTCCAGCTGGCAGCTAAGCGAGGATCTCAAAAACAGTAAGGGCTTAGCAGCTCCTAATCCTTGATATCTCCCAGGGATACAAAGCCCAAGAAGGACTGTAAAGGGGAACAGCCTTGCACAGGCCGTGAACATTCCATCCTTGTGGACAGTTTTGACCACCCCAGAAAAAATAATTCTTAGACTTTTATTTAAGATATTGCATTTTTCTTTCTTTTCTTCATTCATGTGTATATGTGTGTGTGTTTTTGTGTATGTTCTTACTATAGTAACTGGTTTTAAATATACATGCACATTATTTTTTCACATTTTTATGTTTTAACTTCTTTGTCTCATGAGTGTTAATTTTATTTAGTTTTTTCTTTTCTTTCTTTTTTTTGTCTATTTCTCTTGTTGCTTTTCTTCTGCTTCTAATACCAGTTTCCATTGTTCTCTTTATTTTTCTTTCTTTTTTTTGTATTTTGCTTATATCTTGCTAAATCTCTTCTCTATGGTCACATTTTGAATATTATAAACTTTATTATACATTTCTGTCACATTTCCTTTTCTCTCAATGAATTCCATTTGCCTCATCTCTTGGAACTATTGACTTTATACAATTCCTAGCCTTCCACCATTATTGGTGTTTCAGTTATTAAGTACTGTGGGTGATGTAGTTATCACATGTTCATTTTTTTTTAAAGGTGGATCTTGTGCAAAATAATATACTATTCTTGCTTTTGGCCATCCTGCCATTTCTGTTCCTGTGGCAATTAGTGCTGCCAACGTCATAATAGGCAATGAGTGTTTATTTAATGCTGTATATTTTTTGCTGTTGCAAGATTGTCCCTTTTTTGTGGGGTGCTGGGCAGTTACATAGATACTACAAGTTGACAGGGTTGAGGATACTATTTCTGAGCCACTTCCAAAACACAAACAAGAGACAGTTCGCCTTGCACTATACCCAAACCACACTGGACACCAATGACATTTTAATAATGGACTAACGGAGACAAAACTTCCAAATCAATGACAAGGCCCCAGGTAGAAACAGCTGGGTGGTAACCTTAGGTCCCACCCAGGTATATCCACACCTACAGAAAATCAAGTAATTAACTTGTATTATACTGTGGATACCCCACCTACAAGGGATCTCAATTTAGATAGCTCCTATGCTACTTTAATATATAGAGCCTTGTTAAGTAAAAAAAAGAACAATCACTTTGGGTATACATCACATACCCAACACACCTGTGGGATCTGCAAGGACTCCACTCTTCCGAGACCTATAGGGACAGTGGAATTCTCAAGCTCTGACACAATGCACATTGTGTCCAAATACACTGTTCGTCACTAAAGGACTAGATGGAAAACTATACTACAAAAACACTTGGAATTGTTAAAAATTTCACAAAACCTGATATCCAGAGGAGTGAGTCTATGTTCTAAGAAGCATAACACATACTAATGAAGACAAATCTGCCTCAAAGAATGCACAAAACACAAAAGAAAAAAACCACAAAATATGATAAATGAAGGTGACATGATACCTCCTTTAAAAAAAAAAAAAAGAGGACACAGAATACCCAACAAAACCAAAAACTAGCAATGAGACAGAAGCAGTAATAAAAAGCTTCCCAAAAAATAGAAACCTAAGTCTAGGTGGTTTCTCAGCTGAATACAGTGAGATTTAAAGAATAATTTGTGCCAGTGCTTCTCACATAATTCCATAAAATAGAAACGAATGAAACATGCCCAAATTCACACTGTGAAGTCAGTATCACCAACACCAAATAGGAACACATCAAGGAAAGAAAACTGCAGACCAATATCCCAGATGAACTTAAAAGTAAAAATTCCTAATAAAATGTTAGCAAATCATATTCAACAACATATTAAAGGTATACAACATGACCAAGTTTACTTTATTCCAAGGATAAGAGAATGGTTTAATGTATGAAAATCAATAAATGTAATCCATCATGTAAACAGAGTTAATGTCAAAATAACTTACCCATCTCAAAACATACACAAAAAGCATTAATAAAAAGTAGCCCCATCTATGATCAAATCAATGAAGAAACTAGAGACAGAAGAACCCTCACTCAACATATAACCACTGTATATGAAAAAAACAAATCCAACATTATACTAAATAAGAAAAAATGGAAAATATTTCCCTTAAAACTTATAACAAGACCAGGATATTCACTCTCACCACTCATAATTAATTATACTACTAGAAATTCTAGTCAGAGTAATTAGGCAAGAGAAGGAAGTAAAGGGGATAAAAACAGGAGAGCAAGAAGTCAAATTTTCACTGTTTTCAGATGATACCAGACCATACTGAAAGATCCAAAAAGCTACCCCAAAAAGACTGACACAGCAAATACATGAATTTGGTAAATTTGCAGGTTACAATATAAACATACAAAAATTAATTTATTTCCTAGGTATAAGTAATGAATCTACTGAGAAAGAAACCAGAAGACTACACCATTTAGAACACCTTAAAAAATACCTAAGAACAAATCTAATGAATTAGGTGAAAGACCTCTACAATGAAAACAACAGAACACTGAAGAAAGAAATTGATGAAGACACAAGAAGATGTAAAGAATGCCATATTCAAGGAAAGGGGGGATTAATATTGGTAAATTTGAAAGTTTATAGCCTTGAGTGCCCATGTAGGAACATGCGAAAGATCCCAAACAATTTAATTACCAAAAGCATTATACAAATTGAATTCAATCTCAATAAAATTACTAATGACATTTTCATGAAACTAGAAAAGAAAAAAAAAACTTCTAACATTCATTTGGAAGAACATAAAAGACCCAGAAATTGAAAGTAATTGTAAGCCCAAAGGCTCAGGTACCATCATCTGATAATGGACAAAGGTGCCAAAATATATGCTGAGAAGAGACAGACTTTTAAAGTAATGGTGCTGTAAAAACTGGTTATCCATATGAAGAAGAATGAGACCTGACCCTTATTTCTCACCCTGAAAGAAATATCAACTCAAAATGGATCAAAGATCCAGGAGTCAGAACAGAAACTATGTAACACAAATAAGAAAATAGCGGGTCAGCACTCCAACAAGGATTTTCTCAATAGGACCCATAAAGTACAGGAAATAATGCCAAGAATTAATAAATGTGTGAGCACTGAATTTTAAAACTTCTGCACAGGAAAGAAAACAAAAGTGTGGAGAACCTACAGAATGGGGGAAAAAAACTTTGCAAGTTCCTCTTATGACAGAGCATCAACATCCAAAATATAAAGAACTCAAAAATCTTTTTTTTATTGGTTGTTCAAAACATTACAAAGCTCATGACATATCAGATTTCATACATTTGATTCAAGTGAGTTATGAGCTCCCATTTTTACCCCAAATACAAATTGCAGAATCACATCAGTTACACATTCACAATTTTTACATAATGTCATATTAGTAACTGTTGTAAGCAAACAACACAATAATAAGTGATCAAAAAAATTAAAAGACACTTCACAAAAGAAAAAAATAAAAATGGCCAACAAATACATGAATAATGGTCAACAAATACATGAATAATATATCATTTTTAATTAGGGAAATGCAAATCAAAATTACTGAGATTTCATCTCACTTCATTCAAAATGACAGCCTTCAGGAAAACAAACAATAACAAATGCTGGAGAAAATGTAAAAAACAGCAACACTTACACACCACTGATGGGACTGGATATTAGTAAAAACCCTATGGAAATCAATATGAATGGTCCTCAAAACGCTAGAAATTAAACTATCATATGACCCAGGAATACCATTCCTCAGTATTTATCCTGAAGATTTAAAGTCATCATATTTTAGAGATACATGTACACTCACCTTTATAGCAGCATGATTCATTGTATCCAAATATGGAACCAGCCTCAGAGTCTCTCAAAAAATGAATGGATTAAGAAAATATGATTTTATATAAAATATTATATATATATATATATATATATTACCATAAAGTAAAAGGAAATCATGTCATTTGAAGGAAAATGGATGGAACTGGAGACCATTAAGTTAAACAACATATTCCAAAATCAGAAAAACAATGGTTGGATATTTTCTTTCATATGTTTAAGCAACAGAAAAAAAAATTAAAAAGAGAGGTGGTGGCTCATGTAAATCAAAGGGTCATAAGTAGAATTGATGAAGGGACTACCAGGAGGGATCAGGAGGGAACAGAAGGGAATGATATTTTAAATTATATTCTTATATCTTGTGCATATATGAATATGTAAGAACAATTCCCACCATTATGCACAACTATAATGCACCAATAGCAAAACAAGAAAAAAGAAATAAACACCCATCAAAACAAGATAAAAAACATATAAATACATGAAAATTGATCAATATATGAATGGGAGACAGAAAAAATCAGGTAAGTACAAAATTCACAGAATCAAACAAGAACCTCTGGGACATTGTAAAAGCTCTCCCAAGAGGAAAGTTTATAGCCTTGAGTGTCCATGTAGGAACATGTGAAAGATCCCAAACAATTTAATGGTTCAACTCAAGGTCTTAGAAAAAATGCAAACAAAAAATCAATTACAAAACAGAAGAAGGGGGAAAATAATAAACATCAGATCTGAAATCAAAGTAATAAACAACAAAATTCAACATAAAGAATGAATGAAATGAAGCTTTGCTTCTCTGAATAGTTAAGCCCTTAGCAAAACTTAGAGAAAACATACATTAACAAATTTAGAGATTAAAAAGGAGAAATCACCACAGGTTTCACCACATTCAAAGGATCATTAAAAATGTTTTGAAATGTAAATTGGAAAACCTAGAAGAAATAGACACATTTCTATACAAATATGTAATATACAATATTACATATTCCTAATGAAGACTATATAAAAAGCCTAAAGAGATCAAGAAAAGCAATGAGATAGAAGCAATAATTAAAATGCCTTACAAAAAGAGTCCAGAGTCAAACAGATTCTCAGTGAAATTCTAGCAGACATTTAAACAGAAACTAATGAAGTAAAAAACAGTGGAATCTTTTCAAATCCATTCAATGAAACCAAAGACCATCTAATACCAAAACCACATCAAAGAAAATAAAACTATAGACCAATATCCCTGATAAATTTAGATGCAAATAGACTTAGAAAAATATTAGCATATCATATTCAACAACATATTAAGAAGACTGTGTATCATGACTAAATTGATTTCATTCCAGGGATTCAAGGATGATTTAACATCCATAAGTCAATAAATGTAATTCACCACATGGGTAGAATTCAGGAGAAAAACCATACAGTCATCTCATGTAGAGATGTAGAAAAAGCCTTTGACAAAATCTTGCGCCCATTTATGATGAAAACACTGAATAACCTAGGGGTTGAAGGAATTTACCTAGACATCATCATTAAGACTATATATGATAAATTCAAACCCAAACACATCATACAGAAAAGAGGAAAAATGGAAAGCATTTCCTTTAAAATCTGGGAGAAAATGGGGACAGCCCACTCATACCTGAACTTTTCAAAATAGTACTAAAAATGTAAGCAGACCAATAGGACAAGAAAATGAGATAAAAGGGAAAAATAGGAAGGAAAAATTCAAATTGTTGCCATTTTTCAGACATGATGCTGTACTTCTAAGGTCTAAAACACTATGAAAAGACTGCCAGAGGTAATAAGCAAATTCAGCAATGCACTAGGTTAAAAAATCAGCCTGTGAAATCAATAGATACCCTACACAACAATAATGATCCCAGTGAAAGCAAAATCAGAAAGGGACTCAAAAAAAAAAAAAGAAACACCTAGGGAAAAAATAACCAGTGAGGTGAAAGACCTCCATAATGAAAACTAGAGAACACTGAAGAAAGAAACTGAAGAAGAACTTAGAAGATGAAAAGACCTCTGATGTTCTTGAATAGGCAGAATTCATATCATCAAGGTAGCCACACTACCAAAAGTGTTATGTAGATTCAATGTAATCCCCATCAAATGGACAATGACAATCTTCAGAGAACTGGAAAACAATCGGCCCTAAAATCCATGTGCAAAGACTAAAGACTCATAATTGCCAAAGTAATATAGAGCAAGAAAAAATGATGCTTGATGCATCAAAATACCTCATCCCAAATTATATTAAAGAGTGATAATTTTAAAATCATTGTAACTTTTTGGACAGAACACCAAAAGCACAGGCACAAAAGGAAGAAAAAAAAACTGAATTACATCAAGCCTGAAAACTTATTCATTAAGGGACACAATCATCAGTGAAAAGGCAACTCCTTAAATGTAAGAAAGTATTTGAAAATCATGTTTCTGATAAGAAGTTAGAGTCTATGATATAAAGAGCCCTTATACCTCAACAATAAGAAAACAACAACCCAATATTAAAATGGGCAAATGACTTCCATAGATATTTCTCCAAATATATACAAATGGCTGAGAAGCACATGGGAAGATGTTCAACATAAATAATAAGTGGAGAAATCAAAATCAAATCACAATGAAATCCAGCTTCACATACATGATGAGGCCTACCATAAAAGAACCAGAAAACTCCAGTGCTCCTGAGAATGTGAAGGAACTGGAACCCTAGTGCACTATGGGTTAGAATGCAAAGTGGTGTAGGCTCTATGTAAAACCGGTGGTTCCTCAAATTATCAAAAGTAGATTTACATGATACTTCAATTCTACTTCTCAGCAAACACCTATACAACATTACAAGAATGGTCTTGAAGAAATATTTATATGCATACAATCACTCTAGGTTTGTTA
Organism: Urocitellus parryii; assembly: GCF_045843805.1. Lineage (NCBI taxonomy): Eukaryota > Metazoa > Chordata > Mammalia > Rodentia > Sciuridae > Urocitellus > Urocitellus parryii. The sequence goes on from NW_027551763.1 coordinate 757,104, forward strand.
TTATACTCAAGGGTCCATTGAGAAAGAATTTTTATAGTTTTAGCTGTGCATTATATTATACATAAGCAGGGAATATAGTGTTCCAATTTGGTTCCCAGAACTTGCCCATTCCCTCCACTCCTACCTGGCTGTTTCTTTTCTTCTTCTCTACTGGACTTCCTTCCATTTACATATAATTTTCATAACTAGGCTTTACAGACATACATGAGGATGTCATTCACTATGGTTTCTTTATAGAGGTCCACAGGATAGTTTGGTCAATTTCATTCCACTATTTCAGCCTTTCTTAGCCTAAGGAAGAATATTTTACATGTAGCAAAAGATGAAATATTAATTTGTCTGGAAAATGAACGAAAATCTAGCTGATGCTAGAACAAGGATTAACCTTGACAATGCTGAGTAAAGGAATACATTCTGTATGATACTTACTTATATGAGGCACAGTACACAGAGAGATTAAAACAGTACAGAGAGGAGAATGGTGATTTCTTAGGACATGAGGGAAATTGACAATTATTATTTCATAAATAAGCTTCAACTTTGCAAGATGAAAAAACTTCTGTGGCAGCATGCTGGTATTAGAAGAATGGCAAAATAAGTGTAAATAACACCAACAATGTGCCTTCCCAAGTAGTTAACATGGTAAAATTTTGCTGTGTTTGATCACATATAAAAAACTAAATTCCTTTTATCTATTTCCACATAAAAACCAAGGAAGTTCTCCACTAGTAGAACTGATCAATAAGGAATGTGAAAGATTCATTCAGGTTGAAAGGATGGATAATTCACTCAGTCCTGACAAGAAATGAAGAATAACAATGGGGATAGCTCTTCAGGAAAATTTAAAACCATTATCATTGTACATTGTACACTTTTTCATTTTATTTTGTTTTTCTTGTGATAAATTTATTTTATAACACTCATGGCATTTATTTATTTAAGCTTTTTTGGGTACATTCAGTTTTTCACTCCTTCCAAATGTGCTTGAGGAACAACTATGTAATAATTATAGAGCTCATGGGGTTGCCAGAGCATGCACTCTATGAGGCCAGTCGGTGCACACGTGGGCCACCAACAGAACCAGGCTGGGAGGAGCCTGTGGGGACTTATACTGAGAGTTTTGGCCTTTGTCTTGCAGAGGGAAAAACCCCAAGGGAGGAACCAATAGGTGGACAATCATAAACAACTCTCTCAGCAATCGTCCCTGGATCTGCCATAAACTTCCTTCTGGAGTCAGTCCCTTTGAACCATTCTGGAGAGGAATGGCCATACCTTACATCATGAAAGAAAATCTCCCCCTCTACTTCTAAGGGGTCATCTTTGATCAGCTTCTATCCACCAACCCAGGATCCTGGAAGTCAGCCCCACTCAAGCACAAGAGGCACATCCACTCACCATCACAACCAATGCAGACAAGATGTCAGATAAGGATGAGAAAGCAGAAATCACTTTTGGAGCTCCAGATCCACAGGAAGAAGGGTCAGTGCACATGAGAAAAGCTTGCTATCACCTATGTGCTCCTGCTACTCCTTACAGCTATAGACACACACATGCCACCCAACCACAGAGACCTGTGCACATTCCACTCAGGCACACACACATGTGAGGATACATACTCAAACCCTCACACTATGGATATCATCAAAACCCCTCACATTTGGAAACAGGCACATGTCCCACAACTCGCTGCCACACCCCAAACCCACAGATGTGTAAATCTACCCCATCTTTGCCTTCCCTGAATACACACACCACCCTTTCCCTTCTAAAAAAAATATACTCAATGCATATCCCCAAATATACATGCTTGTGACTACTTAGGTACTGATGGACGGGCAGCTACAATGTATACTTTTCTAAATGCAGGCTTATACATTCCTATATACTCTACAGTTCCAAAAGACATGTGCACATGATATCACCAAACAACAAGCACACACACACACACACACACACACACACACACACAATAACCTACTTGTTACCAGACGTCAAATAAACAAAATCCTAAATCCAAAGATTTGATTCTCTCAACAAAAATACACACTCAATAAACATAACTAATATTGCTTCATCCCCAACTTACACAAAAAGCTCTTAGGACTTCCCCAAGCTTTAATGCAACCAGATACAGCCTGGTCATAAAAATGTAGCATCCATAACCCTAAAGGACACAGGCAGAAAATCTGGGACAAGTGCCCCAGATTGGTATTGCTCCCATTATAGCCTGCTACAACTGTGGCCAAGAGGGATACTACAAAAAAAAGCATACATTTTTTGTCTCCAACTACAGGGTCCCATGGTGATTTTGAGTTTCAAGGAAAGGAAAATTAATTTATATGTCTACACTGGAGCCATTTTTTCTGTTCTCCTCTCAAACCCAGGCTTCCTCTCCTCTCACAGTATGACACTCACATAAGGGGAGTGTCAGGAAAGCCTGTGACTGAATATTTCTCCCAAATTCTTAGCTGCTCTTGGGATGATCTCCTCTTCTCACATGCCTTTTTGATAATGCCTGAAAGTTCCATCCCCCTTATGGGAAAAGATATTTTGACTCACCTAGGCACCACACTTCTTATGACACCAGAAGAGAGACTTTGTCTGACCCTAGTTGAAACTGAGAATAAACCAGAAGTCTGGATACCCAGTAGGGAGGGGGAAAGATGCAGCAATAGAACCTGCTCCTGTACAGATCCATCGTAAAGATCCTCCATCCTTTTCCCAGCACAAAATTATCCCCTGAAACCAGAGACTAAAAAGGGGTGACAACCTATAATAACATAACTTAAAATGACAGGGTAATAGGGGGCTGAGGATATAGCCCAGTTGGTGGAGTGCCTGCCTCACATGCATGAGGCCCTGAGTTCAATCTCCAGCACCCCCCCCACACACACACATACACACAAAACCCTGTAATAGTCCACATAATACACCCATTAAAAGCCCAGTGGAGAATAAAAACGAGTAAATGGCCTCAGATTGGTAAATGAGGCAGTGGTTCCCATATGTCCAATGGTCCCCAATCTTTATACCTTGTTATCCCCAAATCCTCAAGATTCTAACCGGTTCAGTTTTAGACTAAAAAGAGGCATTTTTTCTGCATCCTGCATCCAAATTCTCAATACCTAGTTTCTTTTGAGGATTCCCTCTGACAAGTGCACCCAATTAACCTGACATTTTCTGCCCTGGGGGTTTAAAGACAGCCCCCAATTGGTTGCCCCAGGCATTGGCCCAAGTCTTAATTCAATTTAGTCAATCACAAGTTAAGGTCATACAATATGTAGATTACATCTTCCTTTGTGCCCCAACTAAGGAAACCTCACAGCAGGGCACCCAAGCTTTACTTGCTTTCCTGGCAAGAAAAAAAAAGGTTATAAAGTTCCACAATCCAAAACCAAACTTTTCCAAATATCTACAAGACACTTGGGCATACAGGCCAAGGTAACCCAGATGTTAGGAGAAGACAGAATGTAACATATTTCTCCCTACCCAGTACCCCCATCGATGCCCCTGTTCAGTTTTAAGTAGCCAGAGTGGTCATGTCCCTTTCCCCTAATGGGTTCCCAAGCAGAACCACTGGCATCAGCATCTGTGCAGGAATCCTGGCTGCAGCTACTAGCAGGACACCTAGCTGCTACCCATGTGCGGGACTTCTGGCTGCCACTCGTGTGTTGACCCCCATCTACCAATGTGGATGAGGGCCTACAGTTGCCTCTATCTTGGGACACTATGACCACTGCCATAGTCACCTGCACCTGGAGACACTGCACAAGGTCTGGAGACAGCCACCAGCCACAATACCACATGCCACAGAACTGCATCTCTGAACACGCCTCCCAACACCACCACCTGGCACCACCCAACCTGACACTCCATTGCTGAAAACAGCCATCTCCATCTTAGGAGACTTTTGTTGCCATCTTTATTTAGTGCAACTCCCAGTTTGGGACACCAGCTGGGGCTTAGGAACAATGTCAAGGTATCTATAGTCCCCAAGCCCCCCCTTTCTCTGACAGCCGCTAACCTTGCACAGTGCTTGCGGCTATGCAGCTGGTCCGTAACTCACAAAACCTTGTCCTGAACTGCCCAATACAAAACACCTCTCCATAACAGGTGTGCAGCACCTAGAGTGCAGCCCACAAGACCTCCAGAGAGAAATGTTCCTGATTGGGAAGTAAAAAGGGAGGGGGTGAGTGAAATATTGTTTAGAAACTAAATTAGAGACCAGGAATTGTGAGGTCTACAGTGGATATAAGGAGATAAGATAAGGTTCCCATATCACACAAGCAGGCCCCAAAGGAGATCCTTGGAGTTTAGTCTCACATTGGGGATGAGCAAATGCTATATCCCATCTCCAGGAGCTCTGCTCCCAAGACAACCCTCCAACACTAATAACTTTCACCATCCAGAGGGTGTATATACCAGCAAACAATAGACAACCCCACCTAATGGATGAGAAGGGAAGCAAGAAAATACTGATCTCCAATTACTACAATCCTTTTATCTTTCTTCAAGATTTTTTTTTCTCTTTTCTTTTTCTTCTCCAGCCCTCACACACCCAACATTTATGAAACCAAATGCTTTTCATGAATTAGGCTACTGAGGACTGGGATGTCTGAACAGTTTATTACAGTTGTGTTGTATATTCTTTTATCTCCTATTTTTACATTTTTTGAAATTTTTCTTAATACTTATGTTATTTTTTACTCTCTCTATTGTCTTCCCATTTAGCTCCCAAAATCACTTTCTGTCTCTTCTCCTGCTACTGACCAGTTTCTTTAGATTCCTTTTTCATGCTTCCTAAGGTCTAATAAATCTGTATCTATCTTCACCTCCTTCCCCCTCAACAATGCATCCTACACCTCATCCCTAATTCTTTGTCCACCGTCAGCAACTGTAGACCCTTTTGCAAACCTACTCTTTGTATTGTAGATAATAATTGAATTTACCATTTCTGTATATTGGAACAAAACTGTAAGTGTCTTAATTGCATCTATTTGGTTGAAGGCTGTATATGGTTTGTATTGGCATCTCTTAATATTCTTCTCCCCCTTAAAGGAGACGTATTGGACACCATAAGCCTATAGGGTAAAAACTGTAATGCCTCAGATCTGCGGTGCTAGAAGGGAAAACACATGAACAACATGAAAAAGCAAGGGAATAAAGTGCTCCCAATAAACCAAAATACTACATTATTAGAATCCATGGAAAGCACAACAGAAGAAATGACAAATAAGGAGTTCAGGATATACATAATTAAAATGTTCTGTGAATTAAAGAATGATATAACACAGCAAATACAAGCAGCAAAAGATCATTTTGATAAAGCACTACATAAGCAAATACAGAAAAAACATTACTTAAATAAGGAGACAAAGGTTCTGAAAAAAATTTAAAAAACAGAAATCCATAAAATAAAACGATAAACCAATTTTAAAAAATCAATAAAAAGCACCACCAACAGATTAGATCACTTGAATGGTAGGACCCCAGACAATGAAGACAAAATATATAATCTTGAAAATAATGTTGACCACACAGTGAAGATGGTAAGAAACCATGAGCAGAACATTAAAGAATTATAAGATAATATAAAAACACCAAATTTAAGAATTATTGGGATAGAAAAAGGAATAGAATTACAAACCAAAGGAGTGACAAATCTCTTCAATGAAATAATATCAGAAAAATTTCCAAACATAAAGAATGAATTGGAAAATCAAATACAAGAGGATTACAGGACGCCAAATATTCAAAAATCACAACAGAGCCACAAAAAGCATATTATAATGAAAATATGTAGCATTAAGAATAAGGAAATAATTCTAAAAGCCACAAGAGAAATGAATTGTATATATATAGGAGGAAACCAATTAGGATATCTGTACATTTTTAAAACTCAGATCCTGGAGGCTAGAAGATCCTGGAAAAAAAAAAAAAAAAAAAACAGACACCAACCAAGAATCATATCCGGCTAAATTAAGCCTTAGATTTGAAGAAGAAATAAAAACCTCCCATGAAAAACCAAAGTTAAACTAATTTACAACTAGTTTAACTTCATTACAGAACATCCTCATGGCAAAATATTCCATGAGGAAGAAATGAAAAACAACAATGAAAATCAGTAAAGGGAAGTACTACACTAAAGGAAAAACCAATCAAAGGAGAAACTAAGCCAAGTTTATTACAAAAAATTAAACAAAAAATGAAGAGGAAGACAAATCATTTCTCAATAATAATCCTGAATGTTAATGGCCTAAACTCACCAATCAAAAGACATAGACTTGGGATGGGGTTGTGGCTCAGTGGTAGAATGCTTGCCTAGCATGTGTAAGGCACTGGGTTCGATTCTCAGCAACACATATAAATAAATGAACAAAATAAAGGCCTATCAACAACTAAAAATATATTTAAAAGAAACACCTAGACTGGCAGATTAGAGTGCCCCCCCTCTCTATACACACACACACACACACACACACACACACACACACATACACACATGCACAGATGTTTTCTTTGAATGTGTTTGTTATACCTTTAATCAAGACTTGACTTTGTCCACCAATTTCATTAGAACAATTTTACCCTCTCTCTCTCTGTCTCCCTGTTTGTAATATATGGCATAGTTTCAGTTAATATACTTTAAAAACATGTATTATGAATAAACTTAGCCTGTAATATTGAGGGGAAAGAATCCACTCCCTTGATGTTGTTTCTGGAAATTCAGGTAATTAGTATCACTTCCCTCCAAAAAATAATATGGCAGACAGGTTAGGTGTGACACTGCCAAGGGCCACCCTGGGTGAAGACAGAAAAGCTCTAAAGGAAGCAGACTGGGTCTTTGCCATTACTTCAAGGTTTCCCGATTGGGTGGAAGTGCTTCTGTTTTCTGAAGCTTTTCAGATATACTCAGACATGGGTTTTTTTGTTTGTTTGTTTGTTTTCTTTGCTCAGCAATCAGTATTAGCCTAAGGATTTATAATAATAATGGACAGATGGTAGGGCAGAAGGACATTTAACTGCTCCTTTCCATGGCCAGTCTGCACAAATTGAATTTGATCTAGTTGGATTATATGTGCATGTAGATTCTAGCCATTTTGAAGGAGTGCAAAACTGATTGCATGGGGTTAGGGCTGAAGTTCAGTGGTAAAGCACTGCCCAAGATTGTACAAGAACCCTGAACGTATCTTTGTCTAGCAAATAAGGCTTACTTTCAAAATCTTACCTCCATCATTCATTACAATAAACCAGTATTTAAAAAACAATTGTAGAATTATGAGAAACAGCATTATCACACTGTCCTTTATATGACTATTTCAAAAAAATAGAAGAAACACACCAGATTTAATATCAATGACATGAATGAAGACTGTGGGAAATAATGAGCATATTAGATAAGTGAAAGAAAAGGTGAAGAAGCCTGTTTTCAGTGTCTGAGTTTCCTGTTTTGCCCCATTTTTTTTAAAAAAGGCTTGAGTTGGTGTTGAATACCTCATGAACACCCAAGTGTGTGTTTTGAAGATTTGAATGGATGAAAGAAATATTCTGTTCATAAAATTCAAGCCACACTGCTTAGAGAATTGGCTTTTTATACCCATGATTGTGTGACTGATGAGAACCATGGCTAACTGGTCATGGCCAGCAGGGGAAGGAAACAGAGATAATTTATGAGGAGTTGGAATAGAGTTGCATCTGTCAAGCCACTGACCTGTAAATCTGAGAAACTATTTCAAAATGGCCCAGAGGCACACACCACTTATGTCCCCACTGAATTCTGTGAAGGGAATTTAAGTTCTTCTATACCTGCCCGAGCTCTTCATGGAATGTCTTCCCAGTCCCACCCAGGCCTGCTGCACTAACCCCCAATCCCCAAAGAATGTCTTGATCCCTCATTTCACTGGTGTTTACATTCAAACTTTGCATAGCTATAGTAGGACCCTGAGCATCTGCTATAGCCAGTTGATGCTCTGGGTCCTCTATTGATGTTTCCCACTCGGGAAACTGCAAGACTCTGTGTCCTGTGTCCTGGCCTTTAGAATGAGGTGAGTCTGGAGGGTCAGGAGCTTGTCATCATGCTTCCAGTTGCTTTGTAAAACCTTAGGAATTTGAATAGAGTAATTCTCTGTGGTCAACTGATTGAGCAGAAGTAGAGGAGGGAAAGAGCCTCAGATGATGCACTTGACATGGCTCAGGAAGTCCAGGGAAGGCTAAAACTGCTCATGGGGAAGAGGGCTCCTAAAACACAGGTCCAGAAAATTGGGGCCTAATCCCATGTGATGGAGATTAGAACCTACTTTTTCTTCTATTAGAGAGTCTCTGGTTTGATTCCTAGATCCTTGATCCATTTTGAGTTAACTTTTGTGCATGGTGAGAGATAGGGATTCAATTTCATTTTGTTGCATATGGATTTCCAGTTTTCCCAATTTCCTTAATAAGACACCTATGGCACAAGAATTAAAACAAAAAATCAACAAATGGGATAAATTCAAACTAAAAGTTTTTTCTCAGCAAGAGAAATAATATGTGAGGTGAATAGGGATCCTACATCCTGGGAACAATTTTTTACCCCTCACACACCAGGTAGAGCTCTAATCTCTAGGGTACACAAAGAACACAAAAGCTAAATAGAAAAAAATTTTAAAAAAATAAACCAATCAACAAATGGGCCAAGGACTTGAACAGACACTTCTCAGAAGAGGATATACAATCAATCAACAAATATACAACAAAAAGCTCATCGTCCCTAGCAACCAGAGAAATGCAAATTAAAACTACTCTAAGATACCATCTCACTCCAGTAAGAATGGCAGCCATGATGAAGACAAACAGCAACAAATGCTGGCTAGGATGTGAGGGAAAAGGTACACTCATACACTTGTGCTGGGACTGTAAATTGATGCAGCCAATTTGGAAAGCAATATGGAGATTCCTTGGAAATCTGGGAAAGGAACGACCATTTGACCCAGCTATTCCTCTTGGACAATACCCAAAAGACCTAAAAATCATCAAACTACAGGGACACAGCCACATCAATGTTTATAGCAGCACAATTCACAATAGCTAGACTGTGGAGCCAACCTAGATGCCCTTCAATGGATGAGTGGATAAAAAAAAATGTGGCATGTATACACAATGGAATATTACTCAGCACTAAAAAATAATAAGATCATGGCATTTGCAGGGAAATGGATGGCATTAGAGCAGATTATGTTAAGTGAAGTTAGCCAATCCCAAAAAAACAAATGCTGAACGTCTTCTCTGATATAAGGGGGGTGACTCAAAATGGGGAAGAGAATATGGGAAGAAGATTACCTTTACATAGGAGAGAGGGGTGGTCATAGGAGAAACCAAAAGGAGTATGATGTATTAATTCAAAAATGGCAAGGATAGTTAAAGTGAGAAGCAAATGTTATGTAAATAAAGGAGGTTAAGATCTGAGAGGTGATGACATAGTTGGTTCATTATCATTACAGAAACATCAACATGGATGACTACAATCTGCAGACTAGCTCACTCTAAAATGCAAAACTGCACCCAAGGGAACAGAAATGATTCCAATAATTACCTTAAACATAGAGTTAAATAATTTGAGTTTGAAAGAGCTGCTAATTTATTTAGAACTATTTTAAATTTTACCAGTAAAATATTAAATCAAAGGGATTTTTTATCTATTACTTATTTTGATCTTATTTAATATTTATTAATTGTTTGATCTATTACTTATTTCTAGAGAGTAATACATTTATTACTCACATATTCTGAATGAGCTTGCATCAATAACTAGGAGTAATTCAATAAAATTTATCATTGAAAAATGAAATGGCAAATGTGTTTAAATTTGAGAAAGCCAATTTGGGGCAATTGATGATAATTAAGAGTGTTTACTGGGATGGGGTCTACTAGATTCATAAATATATAAAATGGAGCCTTGAAAACACAAAAAGTTAAAGATCAGAGATAGGATGTGAACAGCCAACTACAAAAAAAAATAAGATTAGGTGAGCAATGCACAAGTAAGTGACTGACACTGTGGGAGTGTGTATATTCACATGTGTGCAAATGTAAAACCACAATTAAGGTTACCAAAAAATTGTAATTTTTTCTTTCCTCTTTTCCTCTACTCCTTACAATCATCGGTATATATTCTCCATCTTTATTCCCCCCATAAAATAAGAATTTAGAATCTTATGAGTTGATATTTAAGTTATAGAAAATTTCGAAAAAGGCCTTGAATTACAAATAGTAAATACTGGAAATAGAGTACCAAGCAAATTTCACTCTCTGACAAGTTTTAGGGAGGAGCAGAAACTTCTCTGCCACCATCTTGAGCAGATTCTGCCTGAGCAAAGAGTTCCCATGGTTAACCATTTCTGAAAGCATCAATCTAAAGCAAACTGTGCCTACTTATGAAGCAGGACTTTTTCACCATTCATATGTAGCTCACAAAAATGGGGTTTCTTTAAGCACAATTAGATTTGATGTCCTGAACTTGATATAGTTCCAGTAACACCTCCAACTGTCTTCTCCCCAAGGAGCACCAAAAATGTTGTTGGCAGGCACTTTTTCCAACTTAATTAATACTTTTGACTGCATAATCTTCAAAATATTTAGTTCTAAATTTAATAAAAGCACTTGCCTTGTTTCCAAAAATTAACACATTTGGTTGACTTCACTCTTCCTGTTGTTGAAACAACAGTAATTAAATCACTGCCAAGTATAAAGTGCTCTCTGTAGGAGCCTCAGTGATGGACAGCCACTACAGGAGTTGAGCATGGTAAAACACATGTCCACGCTCACACACAAACTCACTGTAATGCAAGGCGGCCCATTATTCCTGGAGTTCATGGAGCAGGCTGCTCTCCAGGGAGTGGGGCAGGCTCTGGGTACCCCAGGTGACCGACTTTTCCAAGTGCCATCAACAGCAGGTCCTTTCCGCTTCCTTGGACCAGCCTCAGGGTATTCACAGGTGAGGACATTAAGTCAGCTGGGCAGAGGGCTGGGTGGTACCCAGGTGCAGCCCCCCGACCCTAGCCAGCTGTGTCTGCTTCCCACCCCTCTTCTAGCAGCCCTCGCCATTGGGCGATAGCTCTGCCGCTGCCATGTGTCACACCCCGCACTACCCGCCTCATGCTGGTGCACACTTACTCTGCCATGGAGCGCCCCGACGCGCAGTGGTTGGCGGGGCCCATCTGTCCTCTGGGCCCCAGGCAGTCTACAGACCAGCAGCACCGCTCTACCACATGCCAGCGGCAGCAGCGCCGCCCGACTTCCCGCCGCCCGACTTCCCGCCGCCCGACTTCCCGCCGCCCGACTTCCCGCCGCCCGACTTCCCGCCGCCCGACTTCCCGCCGCCCGACTTCCCGCCGCCCGACTTCCCGCCGCCCGACTTCCCGCCGCCCGACTTCCCGCCGCCCGACTTCCCGCCGCCCGACTTCCCGCCGCCCGACTTCCCGTCTATTAACTACATTATGTTTGTACACTAAAGAATCTGTTCCCATTACATGTACTATCTGTGAGAAAATTTGATTTGCTTTATTAAGGTTTGCTATATCCAATGTTATTTGGTCATCCTGTCTTTGTAACTGGTCTACAATATGCTCAATCTGGTTTTGAAGTTCCCTCATATGTTCCAATTGTATGTCTGCTTTATCCTCATCTTCATCAAATAATATACTAGTTTGTAATGTGTGTTTCATATGTATCTGCTGATTTGAGAATGCTGTTATATTTTTACATGAATTAGTATGTAAATTCAACTTCCATGTGTTGGATACCATATGGCATCCTGCTTCATGGGTTGTTTTACATTCACCAAAACATATATTGGTGTCAGGATATCCAGAGTAATAATATTAATAATCCTCACTCTGGGAGATTCTGTAAGATGTGTCTTGTGTAGTTGTCATTGTTTGTATTGTAGGGCATATGTATTTACAAGGATAAATTATGCTAAAGGTATTAGGTGAACAGACTGCAAAAGATTATTTCCTAATGGTATTACTTCTTCTTGTGGGTCAATTATAGTGACATTAAATATATGTAACTAATGATGGTTAATATGTCCTAAGTATAGGTAAGTCGATGTGCCAATTGGTATCACTGACTCCTCTGGTAACATTGTTCCACTTAGGATAATGCCTGATCTTAGTGATTTTATGAAAGTGTTTCCTATTTTCCTGTATAGTGTGCATCTATGATATGCTGTGTATGCCTCTGTGAACAGAATTTTTAGTAAAGATAATTTACAAAGTGCAGCATGTGTCTCTAATGGGATCTAGTATAATTGTATATGAGTTTGATTGTTCACCTTGTCCTGTATTCAGCAAATGTTGTAAGTCTGCTCTGGTCTGTTCTTGTAACAGTTCCAATTGTGTACATTCATATTTGAATGCTATTATGTTCATTTTCTTATTCATTTTCTGTATAAAAGCGTCATAATATTGTTTGGGGCTGTTAGTGTCTGAACTATACTTTGCCTCTGTAGTTAAGCTTGATGTATAATTTCTGTGATTGTATATAAAGATTTAGAAATCATTTTTATTCCATGAATTTCTTTGTCCCAATGTGTTCCAGGGCTGTAATTCTAACATCCAATTCCTCTATGTTTTGCATTAACAATTTCTCCTAAAGCTAGTCCAGCTATATCGACCCATTCTAAAATCTCTCTTGTTCTCCTAATGTGTGGTCTCTGTATTGTTGGAATGTGCCATGTTGTATCCTGAGGGTATCTCCTATATAGCTCCTTAGTATGTGCCATGTTGTATCCTGAGGGTAGCTCCTTAGCATATATTGCTGTGTCAATAGTTAATGTGATCCTCTGAATTATGGGATTTACAATTACTTGTAGAGAAATTTGTATATTTGGTATTATATAAGGTGCTCTGGTGATTGTGATTAATCTTGGACTTTCTCTATATAGTTTCACTCCTGAAGGGTAATGTGCTGTAAATAGTAGCATTAATACCTCCTCTGTCAATTATACATGGTTGGAGGTGTTCCTTGATATAACATCTTTCAAAGGACATAGGTAATACATGTTCCTTTCCTTGCCATGATCTTTTGGTAATTAAGTATCTGTTAAATAGAGGTGCATAAACAACAAAATTATATTGAATTAATTCCCATGGCTTATTTCATTGTGGTAGTAGCATATAGAAATGGTATAGCATATTAATATGATCTACTCTATATTGTGCTACCCTATCAAAATTCATGCCTGCTGTTTTCCACCATGATAAAAGCCTTTTATCTTCTTTTTTTATCTTATACCTGGCGCAGAAATAGGTGTATTCATTTTTATATTCCATAGTGATTCCATCAGTATGTCTGGTGTTACATAATCATCTATCCATACAGCTCCTACTTATTTTAAGTTTATGGTCTGATCCTTTGTCTGGGTATGGTATTATGCATGGTTGGTTGTCTGTTTTTTGTTCTGAATTTTAAAGTCTAATGTGTTGTACATGTTTATTGCAGGTATTTGGTCACACATAAAGAATAAAGATAACCTGGATGTGCATTTATTGTCATCTATACTATAGGATGTATTCATGAGTCTTTTTACTTTCATTAGTTCTTGAAAAGACATGACCAACATTTTGTTATATGTCCGGGTTTCTGTTTGGGGATCATATTGTGGGCTACATGGTGTTATTAATGATGCATTAGGAAGTACGATATAGTCAAAGAATGCTTCTAGATTATTTTCTAGAAGCATGGAATGTGGCTTAGGTAAGTCACAATGTGTACCATTGTGTGTTCATGTGTGTGTCCAATTCCATGAAACATTATAAGTTAAGTGTTCTCCTGTTGTATAGTTTATTAAGTTGAATTTTATACATGCTGATGCTAATGTATAGTTTTCCTTCTTACCCTTGCAAAGACATTATTTATTATCATAATGTGAGAAATTATTGAAATGTGTGAATGTGGCATCTTATGCTATTTTTTAAAATAAATTATATTTGGTATCTATAGCTTGAAGTACGTCTCCAAATTTGTTTGCTTTTATATTCCTATACATAAATAAATTCTTGATTGTAATTAAAGCTAGAATTTCCTAAGAATGCTTGTGAAGTTTCTCTTGTATAAGGCTGTACTTCAGGGTGTCTGAGGATAGAAACTATGCAGTGTACCTGTCGATGTGCATTGTTTTAAAGCAAAGGTAATCCCAATGTAGGCATCTCTGTTTTAGAGATGACCAAATTTGTTTCACCATTTTATAAGGCTGTGGTATGGGATCTGTAATAATTATAGGAAATGTATATGTTCATGTACCTAATGCTAATATGTCTGACCATGTCTCAGCTGTTGGAAATGAGCCCTATCTTAAAAACTGATGTCCCATGTAATAAGTCAAATTTACCATAGTATGGGAGATTAGGAAAAATCTATTACACACCATACTGTTGTATTTTCATTATAATTCCCTGGAATGAAGTTCCATACATCCTCAGGACATGTGAACATAAATGTTGAATGATTGTAATGATGGAATTTTTTCTCAGAATAATATGGTTTGATTATGTAAGTGGTTTGTGTAGGAGGTTCTTAGGGATTGTCCCATTGGGGTATGTGTATATTAAAATGCATTGCTTGTTACTTATCTCTATACACGAGGTTTGTGGGAACATAGGTGAAAAGAAAAGTGATAGGAATTTTAATTCTGCAACCCATTTGCATAAACTATAGGTTTTTGTGTAATGTGTTCATATGTGTATGTTGCCTGTGTTCCATTAGGTCTGAATTCTGTAATTTTGGATTTAAGTGAAGTGAAGTAGAAGGGGTAAATGGCCTCCAGGGCAGTTAAGTTTCTATAATATTCAATGTATGTACATCTTAAAGGGTCTGTATCAGTTAAATCTCTGTGTGTCAGTGGTGAAAATGCTTTGGTGGTTTTATAGTATTCATCACAACTAAGATGTTGATACATGTCTGTTCTACAATGAGCATATTTTGAGAAAAAGGCTTTAGTTATGAGTGTCTGAACAAATTATATCTCTCCCTATCTACCAACAGTCCCTTTAGATGCTTTTTTAGTCATGATTCTCCAAATTCTTCCAGTCTTCAACTTTTATCCAATTCTAAAGTCTCATTAATAATTTCTGGCCCTTCAGTATCCGTGTATTTGTTTTATGGCTGATAACATTGGGTGACATTGGTTCTTCTGTCTGTCCCAAATTTTCCTCTTCCTATCTCTTAGAGTAACAAGTCATTTGCTATGGCACTCAGATAATTCTGGGTCATCTCTTTATCTCAAGACCCTTTTCTTTGTTACAAATGCAAAGATAATATTTTCCTTAACAGTGTAATCTGTATGGGTTTCAGAATTTGCACATGGAGACTTCACATTGAAAGCCACCATTTCATGAACTCCATGTGAAACATGCCTGTGTGAGAGGACACGGAAGCTGCCTATAGGTTGTTAGTAAAGTAAACTGACCACAATGAAAACCTGTACCTAATGGTAAGTTTATGAAAGGCTTATATGGAAGTGTTGTAAACAATAGGAAAGATTTCCCAAAGCAATCTTTCTGCCATATTCATTGTATCTTTGTAGAATCATTTAGCTCCTATCTGCATCTCATCTCTTCCAGCCTGCAGCAACAGCTGTCTAACTCCTCCTCCTATTTCCCTATAATGCAGGCCTCACAATATACTCACTATTATGCTTTGAGCACATTCCAAATTTCTGTCTTTGTATAACAAAGACATAATGAGATAAACCATGGATATGCTGGAGTTGTAAAAGAATAAATTATATTTATTTATTTAATAACACTTAAATAGTGCTTGCTATATACTGAATTAGGCTAAGAACTTCCAAATATTAATAATACTAACTTGACCCTCAAAAATTATCTTCATTTCACATATGAGTTGTTCTGTGCATTGAGATAGGGTGGGTTTAGTGTCCTGTGCAAAGTTGCAAACTCAGTAATGGTATGAAAGTAATGGAGAGGCAAGTTCAAAGATCAAAAACATGGAGGTCAAATATCAACTATTAGTTGTAAAATATCAGAGGATAGATATAGATGTATTTGTAGTTTCCTAACATTCACATTAGAGTAACATTAAGCAGTGAGATTATGGGCTTCTTAATAGTCCAGAAAGGACCCTCTGTTCAGGAAAGCTGCTTAGAAAATAAGCCATAGACTAAGTCATTTTTGTCTCGGGTCTCCTCAAATCCCTCATCAGTGAGCCTCTCTTACTCTTCTGGACCCAACTGAATAAATGTGGACAGGAGGCTGAAATATAACCTTATCTCTCCATATGGGAGCATGTGAAGTAAAGAGCACATTTTCCCACCTCACTCTTTCCCTGAGCTTACACTCGTCCTTTGCTTTTGTTGCAACTTTTCATCACTGCCCTGAAATGCATTCCCATATACTCAGATTAGATTCCTGAAAGTTTTAGTGGCATGGTATTATTTTTATTTTTAAAGGAAAAGCTTATTGATAAAAAGGTGGTTGTTTTCAATTTTAAAATTTATATAGCATGAAAAGACCTGCTTTCTCATATTTTCTTATACTGTTATCTTACTGATTGTTTTTATTGATCATAATAGTTAAGGGATAAATGAATCTTTATGATTCCTTATTCACAGCTCTGAACTTCATAAGGAAACTTCATGAATTCATTATTTATCTTGCAATGTTATTATGAATAAACATGTTTTTAGATGGAACAAACACCAAATTCATTTGTAATGTATTTTATATAATATATTTAACAATTTTACATATAATTATAAAATATATTAAGATGGGGCCTAAAAAAAGACAAAAAACAAAGTAAAATTCTCACTATGAGGCAAAGAGGAAAGAATTGTAAAGATGAGAGAACTTTGTTGCTCATAGTTTCAGAACTCAAACAATGAACTGTTGAACCCAGATTTTGAAGAGTTCTTTACGACATATCTATGCTAAAAATGCCTGTTATTCAATGCATACTTGTTGAATGAATAGCTAACAAATAATAATAAATTACTTTTGAAACAGTCATGACTTTCTACTGGAATGGCTTTTCCTGACCTTCCATGCTTATCCCTCAGGTCTCACCTTGAATGTCACCTTATCTGGAAAACATTCTTGGCATTATACTCCTGTATAAAAATGGGACAGAGACAAAGGAAGTACTGTGTTCCTAGATGTACCATAAAGGGATGGCATCTGTTCCTAGCTCTCTATTATATATAAGCAACCCTCTGTAATTAGCTCTACACAAAATTTAGCATAATTTCACCTAAGTAAGGTCTAAGGCAGTTTTAAATCTTCAGTAGATACTTTTAAATGCACATTAACATTTGATTTATATTGTTAAAATCAACATACTAATGTTGCTATTTTTAATTTCCCACAGTTTAGAAAATACTTTTATTTAAGATTGTGGGTTTAAAAGTTCTGTGGTTAAATGAATTATTTATTTTCAGCTTTATGGGATGCTTTTTATGAAAGTAAGTTGCCCATGTGTTCTTGGCCACAATTCTCTTTCTCACTGTTAATATAGCAATTGCCATCAGCTGCTTCCCCAAAGCTAGAAGATGTCATAAAAGGTTTTTGAAATTTAAAATGTATGGAAATTGAAAGTTAATGTTATATAGGGAAAAGTAAATTTGTTATGTGGGCAAAATATTTCTTTAGATGTGGGGCTTCTATAAAAACCTGTGTTAATAATTGTGCAGATACACAAATAATGTCATTTTTTTCATTTATATAAAAGAAGCTGGGCTGGAATGAGATGAACATCACTACCCTAAGTGCATGTATAAAAAAAGCCATAAATAGTGTGAATATACTTTATATGCAAGCAGAGAGATGAAAAATTTTGCTGTACATATGTAATATCAATTATAATGCATTCTGTTGTGATATATAACAGATAAGATTAAAAAAATTTTAAAAAAACTGAAGGGATTTGGATATACTATCACCATTAAGATCATTTGAAGCAAATTTCATTAGTTTTATATTCACTTGTTATTCAAATAAAAATGTTAATCAGAAAAACTTTTAATTCATTAATACTGTTATTGGAATTCAAAATTGATAGAGGTCTAGGGGCTTGAAAAATTAATCCTGAATTTAGTGCCATGATACTCTCTTCTTTGGAGGGAGTTTTACATAGCCCTTCAGTGGCTTCTAGGCCAACATATTTATTTGTATATTTGGATAAGGCCTAGATAATATATTTACCCAAGACCATTCAGCCACCAGTGGCTGTGCTTCCTCATGCACATTGGAAAATAGGAAAGAATGTCTAAAGTTCACACTGAAGGAGATCCATCCAAGGGAGCCCACACTCCTCACAGCAACACCCATTTCAACTACCAAAGCTTAGAGGCCGGCTCTCAAGAAACTATTAGACCATCACACCTCCATGTTTGTGGAAGGTTTGCCCTCTACCCTAGTTTAGCACTCTTCTCCACCTCCTTCATCATGGTGAGCTCCTGAGCATTACCCATTCCAGATTTGCCTTTGAAGATATCCTCCTCCTTCTAGCTGTAATTGTCTAATTTTTGATAATGACAATTTTATGTCATTATTTGCAATGGCTTTTGAAGGTATTTTTGTGTTATCACCTGGTTCACATGCACATTTTATGAATATTCAAATTTTATGGTCTATGTATTCTCTAACATTAACTCTATTAAATATTGACTACTAATCCTAATATTATGCTAAAACTAAGTCTAATATAATGGGAATACAGTTAGATCATATGAGGTTTTATGTATCATTTGTCTTTCCATTATCAATGATATAGTTATATAACTAGTCACATATTCATTATAATATGTATCCATGTATCTTCAAATTTAAGAAATGCATAATATCATGACTCTCATTACAATCTACCCAGGGTCAGAACATGATATCTATATCTATATCTATATCTATATCTATATCTATATATATTCATATATTCATATATATTATCACATGAACATTCTTATGAGTACTCTAATGTTGGAAGATACAAATTCCCTTATCAGAACACAAACCATAAAAGTTGGCTGAACTGAAAATTAACCTAATGTGATAACCATATTTAAACAATTTTTTACATAAGAGCATGTAATATAAAATCATTATTTATGTGGACTTTGAATGATGTATACTCAATTATCAAAGGCATATTTCATATCTATTATTATATACTTATGTATATGATATATGTACAGTCTACAAATATGAGTAACATTATACACTAGACTGAGTTATTACATGTACATTTAAATGGATTTTCATGCAAATTTTCAATAGTTCAATTTCAGGAATATTCATATTTCCTGATATTCTTATTTATTCCTTCATGCTTGCAGTAACCTTTATAATATTTAATACTAACCTTAATATTACCACTGTAAGTATACTTAATTTAGCACAAATCCATATATATTCATATGAGATGTGATGTGTATTTTGACTTATAATTTTAATTATAAATGGTTAAATTAGTATATATTCATCATATGATATATCCATTCATTCCAAGTTCAAAACTTTGTATTCGTGTGATTCACTTTAAATCATTTCTTGTTTTAATACACATCTAGTCATCCATATTTTCCTACTCTGTTTGACATGAATATTCTTATAATTATACATGGTTTTCAAAATATATATTTATTTTCTTTTTAAAAAATATTTTATTTGTTTATTTTTAGGTGGTCCTGAGGATCAAACCAGGGCCTCACACATGCTAGGCGAACACTCTACCACCAAACCACAACCACAACCCTACATATTCATTTTCTACAAAAAATTCAAACAAACTCAATATGTAATAGTAACCTTGATATTACCACTATACCTATAAATAGTTTGAATTAATTAATTTTCATGAATATCAGATTCCATATATATTTTAAAATGTAATTTCATTCATCCATGTTGAATTTCCATCAAATATTTTATATATTCATTATATGATATATTTATGCATCATCTAGTTAAAAATTGGTATTCATAGAACTCACAGTACAACTTTTTCTATCTAAAAACACTAATTTATAGGATTTCAAAACATTTTCACATGTATAGTAGAATAAATACTCATGTTACCTAATGCACACATTTATTTAATAATAGTAAATTACTGACACAATATTCAAAACTAACCCTGAACTGATGTTTATACCAAAACCTAATCTTAAATAAAAGCATGTATGGCTATAAACATACATGGTTATGTTCATAAATATATTGAAATTTCAATGATATTTTTGCATATATATTTTGTGTCTTTGTAATATTATATATATTCCACTATTCCCAATTTAAAAACATTCATGATCATATAACTCACATGATACTTTTCCCTATCTCAGAACTTAAAGATGTATATCTGTTCTCAAACATATTTTCTCCTGTACATCCTATTGAGTTCTGTATGCTGACATTCACATTCAGAATCTAACACAAACCATACTGAAAACGAAAATCAATACTAATCTTAAACTCATTCGTCTTCCTAAATCTACATTTCAAACCTACAAACTGAATGTTTCAGTGGATTTTGACATGCACATTCAGTACACTTTCATATATTATCATATATTGACTTCTATGGTACATCCATGCAGCCCCTAACTTAAAAAATAAGTGTCTAAATTACATACCTAATGCCCTTCTATGTTTCAGATCTTACATATTTTTATGTTTTCATACATATTTTCACCTATACATTCTTATGAGTATTCATGTTTCCCCATACCAATATTCTTCCACTAGAGTGACTCCTAACCCAAACAAAAATGGCATGTTAATCCTAACCTTACTCCCTTACCTAAATCTAATTTCATGAATAGAGTTGTTTTTCCAGTACTGGTATGTAGGGGTCTATACACCTGCTGAGAACCTCAAAGGTAGATGCCTTTGAATGATCTCTGGGGAATATTAAGGTTGCCCTGTAGGTTCTAAGATGCCTAATGCCATCTTCCAGGACAAAAAAAAATGGTCAGAATGAGGGGATGTGTCTGAAGCAATCCAGGAAAGATGGACAAAACCAGGCCTGTCAGGATACTTGCTGCCATGTGCATTGGTGTAACTGTCAACTTGTGAAAATGCCATAGGAAGATGGGTGGAGCCTCCATCCCATGAGGCCCTTGGAAACACCTGGTAGGAAAAAGTGGTTGCCAAGGAAGTGACCTCACTTCACTTCTTTGAAGGTAATGACCCCACCTAACTTCATTGTTGATGGAATTCTCTGAACTTGGAATCCAGGTAGCTAGGCACCCAGAGCCACACACAGTCCCAGTCTGCTTACTTGTTTGGACTCAACAAGTGCAGAGTTATACTTTCTTGATATCTACTGATCTGTGGATTGGCAAATTCCAGAAAAGCACCAGGAAGGGCCCTTTCCTGAGAATGAAAGTACTTGATCATCACTGGGTCATGGCAACTTCAGTGAGTTTGCCCAAGGAGACCAGAGGTGAGACAGGACAGGCCATTGCAGGTGATCATAGTTTAACCCACAATCAGATGACATTTTGGATAGATGCAGAAGTTCAGGGGTATGTCTTGGTATGTTTTTGTAAATATGTTTGAATTTGTGGTTTTTGTCTCATATTCCCTGAGAATATGGAGGGAAAAATCATTTATTTGGTATTTAATTGACTGTATAGTGGTGAGTCATTTTGCTGAAGGCTATTGTTTCTATGTTGATATGCCCTATTATTCTGTCATCCTAGGGAGAAGGAAAAAGTGCATCAGTATATATGTTTTGTGTAGTGAAAACATTTCCCGCACTCCTCCTGGCAAGTGTATGAATGAACTGCTGCTTGCCTTGCAGATGGGAAACACCTAATATAGTCTTTAGATCCTGTATTCCTCCTGAAATCTGGCTGCTACCCAGAAAGTGTTCATAAAAGATGTGTACCACCTCCAAACCCTCTGAAATGACTTGGTGAAAGGAGTGCTAAGCATCACTGTGAAATTTAGAAATCACTGACAGGTAAGGTTTTCAGGGGAGAAGTCTGCCTGGATAAATGGCAATCCAAGTTGGGCAAGCAGTAGAAGTAATTACCAGAGTCTTGGTCCTGTCTAAAACTCTTTTCAGGGTTTGTTCTTCCATATTGTTCTGTTCCCATAAATGTAAGGAAATTCTTTCCCTCAGGACTCTCATTTGTAAAGCCTCAGGAAAAGCAATTTCAAAATCTGGATGGAGGGCTTGCATCTGTCTCTCAGTCTGAAAGCATTCTATCTAGATATGTCCAGTGACACCCAGTGGATAACTGAAACTTCTGATAGTTCTGAACCCTGTATAAATAATAGTCCATCAGTATCTATGAGGTATTGATATTTATATATATTTATAATATATATTTATATAAAGTATCCCTTATATAAATGTAAATCCCTTATATAAAATATATTTATATTTATATATATTTATATAAGGTATCCCTTATATAAATATTACCTAGTATTTATATATAATGCACATACTCCTGTACATTTCAAATCATCTCTAATTATGTATAATACCTCATACAATATACACATTATGTAAATTGTTATGCTGTATTGTTTATGGGATAATGACAAGAAAAACTGTACTGTATATGAGAAAGAAATTTTTAAATATTATTGATTCATAGTTGATTGAATCCATGGATGTGGAATGCACAGATAATAAGAGGTTGAACCATATAGAAGTTGTACCATATAGTAGTTGTAATATATTTCTTCTTTTTAAAAAAATCAGCTGTAGATGGACACAATAATTTTATTTGTTTGTTTGTTTGTTTATTTATTTATTTATATGGTTCTTAGGATTGAACCGAGTGCCTCACACATGCTAGGCCAGTGTTTTACCACTGTGCTACAACTTCAGCCCTGTAGTATATTTTTTCATGTCTACACACACCCATGAAAAAGTTTAATTTATAAATTAGGTGTGGCAGGAGACTAATATTAACTCATAATAAAATAGAACAATTATGCTAAATGAAATAAGGCAGTCCCAAATTATCAAAGTGAAATATTTTCTCTGATTTGCAGAGGCTATTCTAAAATGCATCAGGAAGTAAAAGGGAGAAAGAAAGAAAAAATGAGAAAGGGAATTTCATTAAAATAGCGTAAATATCAGTAGAGAAGTTGAAGGAGATTGAGGTGGAGAAAGAAAGAAAAGGAAAACAGTGTATAAATCTGACTGTACTTTTTTGGTACATACAGGAATATATGACAGTGAATCCCAACATCAAGTATATCTGCAAGACACTAATTTAAAACAACAATAACAATAAAACTATAAATAAAATGCAGGAATACCAGTGGAGTAGTTGGAGGGGTGCAGGGGGAGGGAGGAGGGGGGAATGGAGAAATGCTGGGGACTGAATTAGAACAAATTATATTCCATGCTTTTGTGATTATGTAAAAATGTATCTTAATGTTATATATGGCTAAAAATCAATAAAAATAAAAACAATCTCTTAAAAATAAAACAGAATAATTATAACAGTATACTGTGACAAAATTGATAACATGACTATGCTTGTGCTTTAGGGAGATTATTAAGTGAAATAAGAATTACCTGAATACAAGCACTATAATTCCTCAATAGCTTATCTGATAACTAAGATGATTATTGGGCAGGTAACATATATAGTGTGGAAACTCTAGACAAAGTGATGATTCACATTCCAAGTGGAATGGGATAGGATGGTGCAAGATTTCATCATGATTCAGAATAGCTTGATTAAAAATTTATAAACATTTATTTCTAGAATTTTCTGTTTTAAATTTTGGATCTCCATTGACTATGGTAACTGAAGCTGCTAAAAATGGAACTGTGGACAAAGAATGGTTACTGTAAATGTGAACAGGAATATGGTTTCACAAAGTAATTCAGGCCCTTAATTAATATGCATGCTTTTTAAAGGTATATGACCATGCAATAAAAGTTTTCCTCTGTCTTCTTGTCCATGTTGTCTGATATTTCAACAATTTTATTTTCCATAGCACTTCATTTTCCTTCTACTATTCCCTTCAGATTGAAATGAATGGAAAAAGTGATCCCCTTCTCTTTTTCCTATAAGCTCTACACCTGAATTGGACTTTAGTTTCTGTGCCTGTCATTGGCGATTAGTTATGACAATTTAAATGCGAGACTTAAGTCCATCCTGAAAGGTTTGCCAACTTTAGACAGTGGCTAATCTCAGATAAAATTTAATAACACCATTAGAATTTAACTACTTTAAAAATATAAGCATATTTCATTCAGTCATTGTTTTCTTCCTAATTTTTAATAATGTAAAATTTGACTCAGGTATTTTTGTATGATGCTGTTCTCTTAAGAATAGTATAATCTTACAGGGCTGGGGTTGTAGCTCAGTGGTAGAGTGCTCACCTAGCATATGTTAGGCCCTGGGTTGGATCCTCAGCATCACATAAAAATAAATATAAATACAGGTATTGTGTCCAACTGCAAGTAAAAAATAAGTGTTTTAAAAAAAGAATAGTATAATCTTAACATTTCCCCTTCTAGCAAAAACTTAAACAGTAAATTTAAAAAGTAATAAAATTGTAAGTACATGGCTATTACTTTTATTTTTTATTAATGCATTATAATTATACATGATATAAGGGTTGATTTTTACATAATTATACAAGCATAGATTATAATTTGTTTCAATTCAGCCTCTAGTACTTCCCCCTTCTCCTCTTCCCTTCCCATTTCCTTTCCTCTACTCTACAGTAGGTCTTTCTTCCTATTTATTTATAGATTTTTTTTTAAATTTAGAAAATACATATAAGAAACACAATACAAATTATACAAAATCTAAACAGTGAAGAATATCTTAATATTACAATTAACATTTTTATCTATATTTATATAAAATGCTTCTGTATAAAGTTGTTTTTACAAAAAAAAACCCACAAAAACTTATATTATACATATTATTTTGTATTTGCATTTTTTGTGTAATATCTTTCTGGGTCCTCATTTCACTTAGGTGCCATTCTATGTGATAATATAGGAAGTGTGTTTATAAAATATTACAAACACTGTCTGGAACATAATAAGCAATCAAATGTCATTTGTTTTTGTAATCGCCTTATCATAAATATAAAATTTGTGTTGCTGTTTTCCTATTTGTAAAACTTTACTTTGAAACAATCTCAAATATACAAAAAATGTAAGATTAGTACACAGAATATTTCTTTTGCTTAAGTCATTTTGAATAAGTTGATAGTACAGTGCCTGTCAGCCTAAAATTCTCTAGAGCGTATAAATGAGAACATTCTCCCTAGATAACCTGAATTCACCAATCAAATTCAGGAAATTAACATTAATACATCACTAAACTCGGATCAAAGCTAATTTCATATTTTTCCCAATTATCCCCAAAGTGTTCTTGACAACAAAAAGTTCCAGTTTAGAATCCTGTATTACATTTAATTGCAATGTCTCTTTATTATCTTCCATTTGGGACACTTCCCAATATTTCCTTAACCTTCATGACCTTGACACTTTTGAAAGCTGCAGGCCATTATTTTGTAGAATGTCTCTTCACTTTCTGTTAGTCTTTTGTTGTTGTTGTTGTCTTATTGGGGATTGAACCCAGGGCCTTTTGCATGTGAGGCAAGCACTCTATCAACTGAGCTATATGCCCAGCGCTTCTGTTAGTCTTAATTGTCCATCATGATCATATTTGGATTTTGTTTCTTCAGGAATTGCACAGGTTATCTGATCTTTTCAATGCATCCTATCAGTTGGCACCTGATTTTAATTTGTCTCATACTGACAAAAACTTGATTATGGTGGTATTGGTCAGATTTCTCTAATGCTATTTTTTCTTCTCTTTCTAGTTAGCATTATTTATGGGTCAATAAGGAGTATTTTGGAATATTCCTCATCAAACTTTTAATATTTCATGTAATTATTTCTATGAGTATGGAGTCAGCCTCATTCAAAGAGTTACAATGTTATTTATTTTGATGCCAAATGCTCTCAGATTTGGCCAGTCCAAGGCCCTTTCAACTTGTTTCTGTGTAGTTTAAACATGTATCATTGTTCTTTACTTCTAAGTTCATTTTGTACTTTTTCTGTACAAAATGAACTTTTTTTTTC
This sequence comes from Urocitellus parryii, assembly GCF_045843805.1. Classification (NCBI taxonomy): domain Eukaryota; kingdom Metazoa; phylum Chordata; class Mammalia; order Rodentia; family Sciuridae; genus Urocitellus; species Urocitellus parryii. The sequence continues at coordinate 783,186 of NW_027551763.1, forward strand.
TGTACTTTTTTGTACTTTTTCCCTTAGCAGAGAATGGTTTCTGGAACCCAAATCTGTGTACTACAAGTACTCATTGATATTTGGGGTATTGCTGCTCCTAAGCCCAATTGGTAGAAGAGTTAGGGAACATACCCATATACATATTAATATCTGTATTTCTATATGTTTATACATGGAAGACCATGAGTTCTTTCTAATACCTCAAGTTCTAATTCAAGACCATTCTAATTTTTCTTTTTTCATATTTTCACTTCTCAATAACTAACATTAAAAAATGTGCTTCCCAATATTTGACTGGTTCTGATGTAGGCCAACAATACTCTGTTAATGCACTCTTGCCCTCCCCCTCTCTGAATACCCTCCTTACTCTTGGCCTCCAATAGTCTATGCCTGGCTGCAGCTGCCAGCTCCCAGAATGAATATCCTCCTCATTTTTTTCAGGCTTCAACTTACTGTGCCAGGTCTCCCCTAGTCCCCCTATCAGGGCATGTCTGCTTTGCTGGGCCCCAATAACAGGATTTTGACTGATCTGTTCAGGAAAGGAAATGAAAAGAACAGTTTCTATCCTTTAATTTTTAAGTTGATGTTACCTATTTTCTCACTACTAGGATTTTTAAAGATTACTACTCTTCTATTGGATGTTCAGGTATCTCACATGTTCTTGTTGTGGTTGTTCTTATAAATAGTGATTTACTGCAGGCAACATCCACATTTTTTATTATAATTTATGGGAATTTTGCTTGCCAAATTGAGTGCTGTTCAAACGAATACTAACTAGCTTGCTGGGCATGGTGGTGCATACCTGTAGTTCCAGCTACTCAAACTGTTAAGGAGGCTGAATTTCTTGAGTCCAGAATTTTGAGGTCAGCCTGGTATCATAATGATATCTCATCTCAAAAATATACAAACAATGACAGCAACAACAAAAACCCAACACTAGTTTACTCATTTATTATTATTGCTGGTTTAGTTTCTACCTAATTATATTATAGAAATAATGTCTTAGTAAATGAGGCAGCTGGGACTAAAATGAGTTTTCAGATAATTTTGGCATTATTTGAAAACTCCTACTGCTTTCTCATAACAACCATTTTTGAATGAAGGTAATTTAAAAATCTATTGCTTGTAATCTATTCCTAGTTATTTAAAATTAAGAATGAGTTTTTAAAAAGTCTCATGTCCTTTGCATGTCATAGAAAGCACTTCACTGAACTCCCAAACTACCTTTTTTGCCACTTTTCATTTTGATTAGTTTATCACATCATTTATCCTTCCTCAAGTTGCCACCTTGTTTTATTTCTGCAATAATGCTGTGTTCCTCAAGGCATAAGTACCAAACAATGAAGTAAAAAAAAAGTATATTTGATATTTCATGAGCATTATATTTCTCATCACCAAAGAAATTAAATCTTCATTTGCTTCTTTAAAACTAAGTCACAGTTTAGAACTATTTATATTTTCACATACACATGAGGGAGACACCATAACCTTTTTCTGTAATTAGGCCTCTGAAGTTTTAATCAGACCCTCCTGTGTGTCTTTGCTCTTACTGTACTGTGTGCACTTACTGTGCAGCTTGCCTCCAATCAAAATCACGTGATTTTCTGTCCCATAGTATTTGACTACACATCTATTAAAACACTTAGAATTTACTTGTGTAATATTTTTTAATACTGTCTCCTGAATAGACCATGAGGAAAATTAAGTGTTCTTATCTAGTCATTCATTTCCTGTAGGTAGCCTAGTGATTTATCTCATGTAGAAACTCATTAAATGTTGTCAAACTGAATAACTTATTGTCTTGTTTATAGATGCAGCTGGTGGCCCTTATAGCAGAGACTTAATTATTTCTCTTAAACTGCAGGACACTTAATTCATTAGTATATACTAGGATAAAATTAGACATGTCCAAGTATCCAGTTTGTCAATACCTCAAACTGTTCAGAGAATAGGCAGTGTAGAAATAAACAATATAAAAATGCCATAAGATTCTGATGTAAAAAGATGGTTTGCTAGTGATTTTTTCCTCCATCTCTCCCAGTATTCTGACAAGCAGGATACATCTTTTGGTTTTCTAGATTTATCTCTATACATATTCATGTTCACTCATTTGCACTATTTTTTTTTTTTAATCAGAGAACTTACTTAGATCAGGTCCAGCATTGTAAGCACTTCCAATTTGTACACACTAAAGGTAATTTAAGGGTTCTTTTGCTGTATAAATATAATTTATCTGTGTCCTACAAGAGCCACAACATGGCTTAATTCATTCTTATCCTATCTGTCCTGCTTCCTTGTATAAATAAAGCTCCAAAGGTCATGTTTTAAATGTGGAGCCATCTGAGTAGGACATTTTCCAATGGCAGTGATTCTCATATGCTAGTTAATATCATCTGCAATGACATATAAAAAGCAACAACTTGATTTTTCCTCAGAAAGCTAAATTTTTATTGAATATAAAGGATTATCCTTTATTCTAAGATTGTCCTTCATACTTACTGATGATTTAAATTGAAATTTGCCCTTTCTTTTAATGAAACATTCATGATCAGTTACTGTGAATTTGTACCCTCATAATGTGAAATACTTGAGACAACATATGTTTCAGAATTTAGGTTCATTTTGGATTCTGGAAAGGTAATAAAGTCCATGTATCCTATATGACATAACAGCCACAGCAGGGTCTTAGAGGACACTCCCTAATCAATTACAGTAATGTTTCTGCAGTGAAACATAAGAATATTTATACTACATGAGAGAATAAGCCTGTGAATAGCCTCATGTCAGTTCAGGTCAGGCTTCATTGCCAGATGAGGAGGGTTAGTTGAGATGTTGAATGTAAATGAGTTACAGGCAAGAATAAAAAGGCACGTTTGATTTTCAAATGTTTGAATTTTGAAATTGTGGATGAGAGGTTGCCTTTTAAAATGTTCTTAGGGCTGGAGATGTGGCTCAAGCAGTAACGCGCTCTCCTGGAGTGATTGCGGCCCGGGTTCGATCCTCAGCACCACATACAGACAAAGATGTTGTGTCCGCCAAATACTAAAAAACAAATAAATAAATATTAAAAAATAAAATAAAATGTTCTTAGTTTGCAAAATTAAGTTGGCTACCCTGTACAGGACCCCAAGATGTTTTTCTGAAATTTCACTGGTCCACAAAATCTGAAAGCATAGGGAACACTCCTTGAAAGCTATTGAAGTGAGTGTAACTTTACTTTTATATTCATCCCTAGCCAATAATAATGTCCCTTTCCATTTTGTTTGCAAGGAAATACATTGTCAGTTATAATCTTTGAATGTTGAAAGATTCCCAAACATGCTTTTTAAATTTAAATAATCAAATTTATCTTGTGACAATTTTCAGAGATTAGAGCAGGATAGGTTGCAGTCTAAACCCATTCACAATGTCAAATGGTGGGTTAGGATTTTCCTAAAGGGATGGGTTCTAGCCAGAAAGGTCTTCTTGGTTGTATTTGTTTGGGTCAAATAGAATTGTAAACATAAGACTGGAGGTTGGTCTGTGTTGGGGAAGGGCACAAATATGTATGTGAATTTAGGTTAACTTTGGCATTTGTAGTTTATGTTCCTATTCATTAAATGGAGCTAATAGTTCCCACCCCACAAGCACAAAATGAGTTAGCAGTCATGAAAATACTTGGATGAGGAGGACACTTTAACATGTCAAATGGCTGTTTTGAGAAATAATTTATATACTATGAAGCAATACAATAAAAATAACACAGATATACAATTCTTATCCTAGCAAATTTGTCCAGAAAGTAGACTTGGTACTTTATCCTAGCTAAGCTATAATTAACTCTTGCTTAAAAACTATATTTTTCTTAGCCATTGTGTCAGTTATTTATAGTGTTCTAAATTTAAAATCACGTTTTTGCCTGCTTTGTGAAATGTATCTGCTCAATCTCAATTTCCTTCTTGGGAAGGGAGAGATAAAAAAGATAATAAATTAATTAAATCAAGTATATTAAAGTGCACCATGTAAAATAAGGTGACATTACTTGTATTTGTTAAATGTTTTTCTCTTCTATATGTTTAAATTTCTAAAAATATTTACTTTTTAATTGTAGTTAAACAAAATACCTTTATTTTATTTATTTACTTATATGTGGTGCTGAGGATTGGACCCAGGGCCCTGCACATGCTAGGCGTGTGCTGTACCACTGAGCCACAATCCCAGCCCTAAATTTTAAATTATATATAAAACCATTTCAGAAATGTGTCCTGTAGACTAAAATAAAACTTAGGTATTTTAACAACAAAACTACACTAGCACACTATACATGACAGCCCTTTTCATGAATGGCACTGAACTGGCAGAGGACAGTTGGACATAGTGTTACATACTGAGTGTTCAATAAATATAACCTGGATAGATGAAAAGTAGGGAGGAAAGAAGAGAGAGAGAGAGATGCTAGCCTTTGGGCTTAGGTTCCTTATATCTCTTCTCCATATCATGGCTGCCATTCTTAAATGAAATGCAAAAACTAATTCCTTACAAAATCTACAGTGTGAGAACTGAGAATAAATGGATTTGAAAGATCTCTGAGGAAACATGAAAATTTTCTAAAATTATTATGGTGATATTGGCACGACTCAGTAAATTTACTAAAAAAAAAAACATTGAATTGTATACTTTTTCCAGGTGAATTTTATGATATATCAGTTATAATCCAATAAAACTATTTTTAAAAATTCAAATTACATTTTATTTTAAAAGCTTTGAGGTTCCTTCAGAGGTGCTTATAACTTAATAAAACATATTTATATATAAATATATGTAATTATCAGATGAGGCTGAATGTGCTGGTGCTAAAATAGGGGAATAAAACAAGGTACAGCAAACCCAACAATTGGAGCTTAATCCAGAAGATTCATGAATTACAAGGCAAGGCAAGCCAGGTGATCTTGCAGGATCTAAGCTGCCATTTCTTAAATGGCTGTGACATAAATGGATCTGATAGTAGGCAGTTTACATATATTATCAAATTCAACTTTACATTTCTTTTTTTTTTTTTTTTTGGTACCAGGTGATTGAACCTAGGAGTGGTTAAACACTGAGCCACATCCCCAGCCCTTTGTAAAACACTTTATTTAGGGAGAAGGTCTCATTAAGTTGCTAAGGGCTTCATTAATTTGCTGAGACTGGCTTTGAACTCAAGATCTTCATGCCTAGGCCTCTTGAGCCCCTAGGATTACAGATGTGCACCACCAGACCTCGCTATGTGTATTCTTAAATTATTTAAATATATCTTGGACTGATTTTCAAAATACTTTGAGGTCAGGTTTAAATGCAGATGTTTTGTTCTTTAATTGAAACTCACCCGTTAGTTGTGTGAGCCAGTGACGGTAAAGTCTTCAGATAGAAAATTGTTTTTTATACAATTTCTTAGGCATATCCTATTTTTGTATACATTAATGGACACTTGCACTTGGAAACATCGTTAAATATGTTTTACCTAACAATTAGGATAAATAGAAGAATGACATGATAATCTTCATATTAAAAAAGGAAAATGATTTGTTCACCAATTAATTGGGTTTGAAATATTCTAGGGATTGACATACTTGTTTGCATATAGGAATAAATATAGCATGCTATTTAAATTGGAGATTATTACTGTTCAAATCCAAAGTATGATGATATTGGCACAACTCAGTAAATTTACTAAAAAATAACATTGAAATGTATACTTTTTTGGCATATAGGGATAAATATAGCTTACTATTTAAATTGGAAATCACAGGATGAGTTCATTACCCAGTGGAAGATGTTGCTAAGTGCAAGTGATTGTGACCCCTCCCTATGGTACTTGTCTTTACGGCTGGGATTCTATAAGATGCTCCCCAAAGACACTTAACTTTTCTCTTGGGAATTTAAGAGGTATGGACCTTCATATTTATTTCCAATTTTTATGAGGAGTCCATACATTTTCCATTTGAAGATGAGGTGGAAACTTCCTCTTTCTTTGGCAATAAAATGGATGAGGATAGCATGTGCAGCTTTAAAAAAATAGCCCCTCTTAGATCAGCATTTTCTGAAGTGTGGTATACATATTACTAGAAGTAGACAAACACACATAATTTGAATTTGCTTCTTCTTTTAATGCTTATTAGAAAAGAGAATGTCTTGGTTGTGCCATATTTATTATTATATGAATGTTATTGCTGAAGTTAAGGTGAGAGCAGGTGTCAGCACCCTATCCAGACCAAGTGATAAATTACTGATGCAGTGCTCATGTATGCCTGAAAAAAGTGTTGCTACATTTAAAAAAATATCTTTAGTTGTATATAACTTTATTTTATTTATTTTTATATGTGGTGCCTGACACATGCCAGGCAACCACTCTGCCACTGAGACACAGCCCAGGCCCTGTTACTGCATTTTTATACGGATACAGTAAAATCTTATTTTCATAAAATGGTAATAATTAAATATACAACATATTTACACACAATTGTGAATTGGAATCAAAACTGTGCTCTGTTTTTTCTTCCTATTTTATTGTTCAAGTCAACATGTTCAAGGTATATAATATACCTTTATATTTTTTAAATATAAAGGTATATTCTGTGAGGAAAATGTTAATACAAGGGAATGATTTTGATGAAATCAATTATGTATCTTTAGATAGATATTGAGACCAAATTTAGTAATTGCTTGAATCATCTACTACTCTTATAGAGTGACCAGCTGTAAAGAAAACTATTATCCCACAAATATAATAAAAAATATTTGAAGTGTGTTTTTTCATAAGCGTGTTGAGAATGAACGTATTTCATTGTATGCCATAAGTTTAGGGACATACATTCTGGTGTGATTCTTTTTAACCCCAAATTTGAAACACACACACACACACACACACACACACAATATATATATATATATATATATATAAATAAAAGGTTCCTCAAAATTTCAACATAGAATTAATCTTTTTTTTTTCTTTTTTTTATTGGTAGTTCATAACATTACATAGTTCTTAATACATCATATTACACGGTTTGATTCAAGTGGATTATGAACTCCCGCTTTTACCCCGTATACAAATTGCTGTATCACATCAGTTACCCTTCCATTGATTGACATATTGCCTTTCTAGTGTCTGATGTATTCTGCTGTCTGTCCTATTGTCTACTATCCCCCCTCCCCTCCCCTCCCCTCCCCTCCCCTTTTCTCTCTCTACCCCTTCTACTGTAAATCATTTCTTCCATTTGTATTCTCTTGTCTTACCCTCCTTTCCTCTTATATGACATTTTGTATAACCCTGAGGATCGCCTTCCATTTCCATGCAATTTCCCTTCTCACTCCCTTTCCCTCCCACCTCTCATCCCTGTTTACTGTAAATATTCTTCTCAAGCTCTTCGTCCCTACCCTGTCCTTGTTTACACCCCTTATATCAAAGGAGTCATTTGGTATTTGATTTTTAAAGATTGACTAGCTTCACTTAGCATAATCTGCTCTAATGCCATCCATTTCCCTCCAAATTCTATGATTTTGTCATTTTTTAATGCAGAGTAATACTCCATAGTGTATAAATGCCACATTTTTTTTATCCATTCATCTATTGAAGGGCATCTAGGCTGGTTCCACAGTCTTGCTATCGTGAATTGAGCTGCTATGAACATTGATGTAGCAGTGTCCCTGTAGCATGCTCTTGTTAGGGCTTTAGGGAATAGACCGAGAAGGGGAATAGCTGGGTCAAATGGTGGTTCCATTCCCAGCTTTCCGAGAAATCTCCATACTGCTTTCCAAATTGGCTGCACCAATTTGCAGTCCCACCAGCAATGAACAAGAGTGCCCTTTTCCCTGCATCCTCTCCAGCACTTATTGTTGTCTGACTTCCTAATGGCTGCCAGTCTTACTGGAGTGAGATGGTATCTTAGGGTAGTTTTGATTTGCATTTCTCTGACTGCTAGCAATGGTGAGCATTTTTTCATGTACTTGTTGATTGATTGTATGTCCTCCTCTGAGAAGTGTCTGTTCAGGTCCTTGGCCCATTTATTGATTGGGTTATTTGTTATCTTATTGTCTAATTTTTTGAGTTCTTTGTATATTCTGGTTATTAGGGCTCTATCTGAAGTGTGTGGAGTAAAGATTTGTTCCCAGGATGTAGGCTCCCTGTTTATCTCTCTTATTGTTTCTTTTGCTGAGAAAAAACTTTTTAGTTTGAGTAAGTCCCATTTGTTGATTCTATTTGTTAACTCTAGCACTATGGGTGTCCTATTGAGGAATTTGGAGCCCGATCCCACAGCGTGTAGATCATAACCAACTTTTTCTTCTATCAGATGCCATGTCTCTGATTTAATATCAAGCTCCTTGATCCATTTTGAGTTAACTTTTGTGCATGGCTAGAGATAGGGATTCAGATTCATTTTGGTGCAAATGGATTTCCAGTTTTCCCAGCACCATTTGTTGAAGATGCTATCCTTCCTCCATTGCATGCTTTTAGCCCCTTTATCAAATATAAGATAGTTGTAGTTTTGTGGATTGGTTACTGTGTCCTCTATTCTGTACCATTGGTCCACCCGCCTGTTTTGGTACCAGTATCATGCTGTTTTTGTTACTATTGCTCTGTAGTATAGTTTGAAGTCTGGTATCGCTATACCGCCTGATTCACACTTCCTGCTTAGTATTGTTTTTGCTATTCTGGGTCTTTTATTATTCCATATGAATTTCATGATTCTTTTATCTATTTCTACAAGATATGCTGTTGGGATTTTGATTGGCATTGCATTGAACTTATAGAGAACTTTTGGTAATATCGCCATTTTGATGATGTTAGTTCTGCCTATCCATGAGCAGGGTATGTTTTTCCATCTTCTAAGGTCTTCTTCTATGTCTTTCTTTAGGGTTCTGTAATTTTCATTGTATAAATCTTTCACCTCTTTTGTTAGGTTGATTCCCAAGTATTTTATTTTTTTGGGGGGATATTGTGAATGGAGTAGTTGTCCTCATTTCCTTTTCAGAGGATTTGTCGCTGATATACAGGAATGCCTTTGATTTATGCGTATTGATCTTATATCCTGCCACTTTGCTGAATTCATTTATTAGCTCTAATAGCTTCTTTGTAGACCCTTTTGGGTCTGCTAGGTATAGAATCATATCATCTGCAAATAGTGATAATTTAAGTTCTTCTTTTCCTATTTTTATGCCTTTAATTTCTTTTGACTGTCTAATTGCTCTGGCCAGTGTTTCGAGGACTATGTTGAACAGAAGTGGTGAGAGAGGGCATCCCTGTCTTGTACCAGATCTTAGAGGGAATGCCTTCAATTTTTCTCCATTCAGAATGATGCTGGCCTGTGGCTTATCATAGATTGCTTTTACAATGTTGAGGTATGATCCTATTATCCCTAATTTTTCTAGCGTTTTGAACATAAAGGGATGCTGTACTTTGTCAAATGCTTTTTCTGCATCTATTGAGATGATCATATGGTTCTTATTTTTAAGTCTATTGATGTGGTGAATAACATTTATTGATTTCCGTATATTAAACCAGCCTTGCATCCCAGGGATGATTCCTACTTGATCATGATGTATAATTTTTTTGATATGTATTTGAATCCGATTCGCCAGAATTTTATTGAGGATTTTTGCGTCAAGGTTCATTAGAGATATTGGTCTGTAGTTTTCCTTCTTTGATGTGTCTTTGTCTGGTTTTGGAATCAGGGTGATGTTGGCCTCGTAGAATGAATTTGGAAGTTCTCCCTCTTTTTCTTTTTCCTGAAATAGCTTGAAAAGTATTGGTGTTAGTTCCTCTTTAAAGGTTTTGTAAAACTCTGCTGTATACCCATCCGGTCCTGGGCTTTTCTTAGTTGGTAGTCTTTTGATGGTTTCTTCTATTTCCTCTATTGTTATTGGTCTGTTTAGGTTGTCTATATCCTCCTGGCTCAATCTGGGCAGATCATAGGACTCAAGGAATTTATCTATGCCTTCACTATCTTCTATTTTATTGGAGTATAAGGATTCAAAGTAATTTCTGATTATCTTCTGTATTTCTGAAGTGTCTGTTGTGATATTGGCTTTTTCATCCCGTATGCTAGTAATTTGGGTTCTCTCTCTTCTTCTCTTTGTTAGCATGGCTAAGGGTCTGTCAATTTTATTTATTTTTTCAAAGAACCAGCTTTTAGTTTTGTCAATTTTTTCAATTGTTTCTTTTGTTTCAATTTCATTAATTTCAGCTCTGATTTTAATTATTTCTTGCCTTCTACTTCTTTTGCTGTTGTTTTGCTCTTCTTTTTCTAGGATTTTTAGATGAAGTATGAGATCATTTATTTGTTGGTTTTTTCTTTTTTTGAGGAATGAACTCCAAGCAATGAATTTTCCTCTTAGAACTGCTTTCAATGTGTCCCATAGATTCCCATATGTTGTGTCTGTGTTTTCATTTAACTCTAGGAAGTTTTTAATTTCCTCCTTGATGTCTTCTAAAACCCATTGATCACTCAGCAACCTATTGTTCATTCTCCAGGTGATGCTTGATTTTTCCTTTCTTCTTTTATCATTGATTTTCAGTTTCATTCCATTATGATCAGATAAGATGCATGGTATTATCTCTACCCCTTTGTATTGTCTAAGAGTTGCCCTGTGACATAGTATATGGTCTATTTTTGAGAAGGTTCCATGTGCTGCTGAGAAAAAAGTGTAGCTACTTGATGTTGGGTGGTATAGTCTATATATGTCAATTAAGTCTAGGTTGTTAATTGTGTTATTGAGTTCTATAGTTTCCTTATTTAACTTTTGTTTGGAAGATCTGTCCAGTGGTGAGAGAGATGTGTTGAAGTCTCCCATGATTATTGTATGTTGGTCTATTAGACTCTTGAACTTGAGAAGAGTTTGCTTGATGAACACAGCTGCACCATTATTTGGGGCATATATATTTATGATTGTTATGTCTTGTTGGTGTATGGTTCCCTTGAGCAGTATGAAGTGTCCTTCTATATCCCTTTTGATTAGCTTTGGCTTGAAATCTATTTTATTAGATATGAGTATGGACACTCCTGCTTGTTTCCGCGGTCCATATGAGTGATATGATTTTTCCCAACCTTTCACCTTCAGTCTATGTATATCTTTTCCTATCAAATGCGTCTCCTGTAGACAGAATATTGTTGGGTCTTGTTTTTTGATCCATTCTACTAGCCTGTGTCTCTTAATTGGTGAGTTTAAGCCATTAACATTTAGGGTTATTATTGAGATATGGTTTGTTCTTCTATCCATATTTGTTTATTGATGTTACTAAACCTGATTTGTTATCCTCTTTGACTACTTTCCCCCCTTTACTGTCCTACCTCCCATTGTTGGTTTTCAATGTTATTTTCCATTTCCTCTTCCTGTAATGTTTTGCCAAGGATTTTTTGAAGAGATGGTTTTCTAGCTGCGAATTCTTTTAACTTTTGTTTATTGTGGAAGGTTTTAATTTCATCTTCTAACCTGAAGCTTAATTTCACCGGTTACATGATTCTTGGTTGGAGCCCATTGTCTTTCAGTGTTTGAAATATGTTATTTCAGGATCTTCTAGCTTTCAGAGTCTGTGTTGAGAGATCAGCTGTTATCCTGATTGGTTTACACCTAAATGTAATCTGCTTTCTTTCTCTTGCAGCTTTTAAAATTCTCTCCTTATTCTGTATGTTGGACATCTTCATTATAATGTGTCTAGGTGTGGATCTCTTATGATTTTGCACATTCGGCGTCCTGTAGGCTTCTAGGATTTGGGATTCTGTCTCAATCTTCAATTCTGGGAAGTTTTCTCGTATTATTTCACTGAATAGACTGTTTATTCCTTTGGTATGGAGCTCTGTGCCTTACTGTATCCCAATGACTCTTAAATTTGGTCTTTTGATATTGTCCCATAATTCTTGGATGTTCTGCTCATGGTTTCTTAGCAGACTTGCTGAGCTGTCTATGTTCTTTTCCAGTTGAAATACTTTGTCTTCATTGTCTGATGTTCTCTCTTCTACTCTGCTGGTAGTATTCTCAATTGAGTTTTTAAGTTGGTTTATTGTTTCCTGCATTTCTAGAATTTCAATTTGTTTGTTTTTTATTACCTCTATCTCCCTGTGAAATTGATCTTTTACTCCCTGGATTTGTTTGTCAATGTGATCTTTCATTGTCTGATTTTGCTGTCTCATGTCTTCCTTGAGACTCCAGATCATCTGAAGCATATATATCCTGAACTCTTTATCTGATATTCCATCTGTTGCAGCTATTACCTCTTCTAAAGTTGAGTTGACCTGCATTGCTTGTGGTCCTTTCTTTCCTTGTCTTTTCATACTGCTCGCGTTTCTTTCTGCTTGGTGCAAATGTTGTGTTTTGAAATTTACCCCCTATTTATTTATGTTGCTCTTGTATACTTGAAAAGTCTCCCTTGCAGGTGCGGGCGGCGGCTGTGCCCCTACTCCAATTGGGGTGACGTGTCTACCACGCTGGCGGCTCTCTGGGCCTGTTCCGGGAGTGGAAGGCGGCTCTGCTCTGTCCCTATTCCAATTGGGGTGTCGTGACTACAATGCTGGCAGGTCGCTGGGCCTGTTCCGGGCATGGGCGGTGGGCTTGGCTGGCGGGATTCCACCTAATGGCAGTCCCTAACCTCCCTGCTTGCTAATTAATGGCTTCTCTGAGGCGCCACGCCTTCTGTAGCTGCGGGGCAGGCCGCGCGAATCAGTTGGCCTGGATCTCCGGGGTCCTGCTGCTGGCTGTTTTGATGTTGCAAGCTGTTGGAGAGTGGTGGTGTATTCTTCAGCTTTCCCGGATGGTGGCCGCTGACTGCCTGGACGGAGTGTCCGCTGTTTTGATGTTGCACTCTGAAGGAGAGTGGCGGTGTATCCTTCAGCTTTCCTGGATGGTGGCCGCTGACTGCCTCGGTGGAGTGTCCGCTGTGGGGGATGGGACTGTACCGCTTCCTTCCCCTTCTGAGATCCCATGCTCTGCCCAAGGGTCCGTGTGGGCTTGGCTGGTGGGATTCCACCTAATGGCCTTCCCTAACCTCCCTGCTTGCTAATTAATGGCTTCACTGAGGCGCCACGCCTTCTGTAGCCGCAGGGCAGGCCACGCGAATCAGTTGGCCTGGATCTCCGGGGCCCTGCTGCAGGCTGCTGGGATCCCTGGCACTCTATCACTTTGATTTTTTCTGCTTGCCCCTCCCCCAGCGCTGGCTAGCCAGGTTTCGTTTTGGCTGCTACTGGGAGGAGGGGTTGGAGGTCAGGTGTCTCTGGTTCCCCCTAGTCTTTATGGAGGCTCAGCTTGATACTCCCTCTCCCGGCAAGCCTAGGAGAGATTTTATGCGAATTCCCGCTGTCTGGGGGGTGATCTGAATGACACCGACCTGTTTTGATGTTGCACTCTGAAGGAGAGTGGCGGTGTATCCTTCAGCTTTCCCGGATGGTGGCCGCTGACTGCCTCGGTGGAGTGTCCGCTGTCTAGAATTAATCTTATAATCTGGATATGCCACTCCTAGATACATACCAAAAGAATTGAAAATTGATAACGAAACAAATCTACACCTATGTAGAACTGTGTACAGGGTAGCACTATTCACAATAGCCAAAGGGTAGACAGGGGAGAATGGGGATCAGTTTCCTCTTGGGGTGGTGAAAAATTTTATAACAAGATAGAAGGCATGGGCAGGTTGGCTGCTGCAGCTGCAGCTGTGGGAGTCGGGCGCTGCGTGTGAAAGGTCCCAGATGCATCTGCGGTTCCAGCCCCGCCACCCTCAGCCTCTCTCACCCTAGTCTCCGGGCTGGGTGCTGAGGGGAAGAGAAGGCGCTAGCCTTGGGAGCCCCTTGTACACCCCTGGCAGCCTCAGACACCGCCCTCCTTCCCTTCACTGAGGCTGGCCTCACTGGGTGCTAGGCTACTCTGCGGAAAGTCGGTGTCAGCGGCGATGGCTGTGTGCTGTGGAGAGTCCTGCTGCCCTCCAGCCTTGCTCCTTTGCCTGGCCCTGCAGGGGCCCGCCCTTCTGCTCGCCTTCTTCATCAGCTGGTTGGAGCAGCGTGGATCTGAGAGGTCTTTGGGCTGAGGAGGTGGCAGCTCCTCAGGCTCCATCGTGTCCGTGGATGGAGACTTCGGGAATCTGCTAAGGAAATTCAAGCTGGTGTTCCTAGGAGAGCAGGGCGTTGGAAAAACGTCCCTGATCACCAGATTCATGAATGACAGTTTTGACAACACTTATCAGGCAACAATTGGCATTGACTTTTTATCAAAAATCATGTACTTGGAGGATCCAACAGTATGATTGCAGTTATGGGACACAGCAGGTCAAGAGCGGTTCAGGAGCTTGATTCCTAGCTACATTCGTGACTCCACTGTGGCAGTTGTTGTTTATGATATGACAAAAGTTAACTCATTCCAGCAAACTACAAAATGGATTGCTGATGTCAGAACAGAAAGAGGGAGTGATGTTATCACCATGCTAGTAGGAAATAAAACAGATCTTGCTGACAAGAGGCAAGTTTCAATTGAGGAAGGAGAGAGGAAAGCCAAAGAGCTGAATGTTATATTCTTTGAAACCAGAGCAAAAGCAGGATACAATGTAAAGCAGCTCTTCTGACGTGTAGCAGCGGTTTTGCCTGGGATGGAAAGCACACAGGACAGAAGCAAAGAAGATATGATTGACATTAAACTGGAAAAGCATCAGGAGCATCCAGTCAGGGAAGGAAGCTGTTCCTGCTAATCCCTCATGGCATCTTCAACCCTTCTCCAGAAGCTCACTGCTTTGGCTTCTTTACTCTCATTGATTGCAATGTGAATATTGGCTTTTGTAATATTCCCTTTTGTAATAACGCATTGCAATTCATCATTGCTGCCTATATCGTGGACATGATCCATTAGCTTCATATGCACAAAAAAGTCAGTGTCTTCATTGTTTATATTTTACAAAGAACCAAAAGATTCCAGCATATTCCAGTGATAACCTTAAATATCAGATACATTTTCTTAACATTTTTCTTTTTTAATGTTATGATAATGTACTTTAAAATGATGGAAATCTCAACAATATGAGCATGGCTTCGTTAAGGATCAATATGTTCTCAGCAGCATTTACCCTCCTACTTGATCTTTCCCTGCTTTTCTTACCTTTCTCTTATCTGCATTCCCTATTCTCATCCTCTCACAAAACAAACAGGAGGTGGCAATGCAGCAAACCCATTGGAATTATCCTTCAGTTTTACAGATAGCCACTTGCTTTAGGCTAAGATGTCCAAAATTATTCTTGAGCACTGATATAAATTACTTAGACCCTTTTTGAGGTCAAAACATGGTGGACAATGCTTAAATGAGGAAAGGGTTCTGGTATATCCTCAAAATTAATCCTAATGAACATACTGAGTACTTATAAGTAGATGAGCATAAAATTTATTTCTGACCAAGAGAATTGACTTTTTCACATGTACTTTATTAGTCTCTGGGAGAAAAAAAAATAACCTAGTGCTTCAGAACAGGTTTTTAATGTTTAATTATTCATCATAAAATCAGTTCCAATTAACTCTTTCTCCCAAGTTTTTAAAATTGTTGATATAGCTATTGTTTGTTTTAAAACAAAAAACTATACCACCACCCTTTTAAGCAACAGATTTTGCTTGTATTTTCTTTCTTTTTAAAAAAATGCTATGCAGGCTAGGCATGTGAAAATCAAATTCCTTTAAGAAACAGTGGAAGTATTTAAATTTGATGACTTGATCAAAACTATGACAAATAGAGATAATGATATCTAAAGCTTACCCACAAAACCCTCACAGAATAGCAAATACCCTACTATAAACATTTTAAGTCAAAATTAAAATGGAAATAATTTTTTGTAAGCTCCTAGAGGTAGATAAGAACATTGAAAAGGGAAAGGAGAGAATGGAAATAAAAGTCAATATTATGCAGATTTATGCTTTATTTTTTTAGCGTTTTTAAAAAATGTTGGGTCTTTCAAGCTGGTTTTGCTTTTTATTACATCTGTATTGTTAGGTTAATTAACTAGTGATTTAGTTTTATATTTAAGCTACAATTAATCTTTTTTTCTTTGGTGATATTTATTTCTTTGACTTTTTTTAGATTTGAATTTTTAGATATTTTGGTGAGTCATTTTGAGCTTCATCACCATGGCAATATGCATTTTTCTTAAAACACTGCAAACAAATATACTAGGAGTGCACCCTTTTAATCTTTACTAGTTACTGTGAGATTGCTGTGTTAAGTTAATAAACACATATGTAAATACATTGTTTGCAGGAAGAAAATTTCTGAGCTAAAGCTCATGAAAAGCCTGCTGAATTTATGTTGTAAGCATTACTTAACACAGTATAAAGAAGAAAAGACAACAAAATAACTTCATACTTCCTTGTCTCCTCATTGCTACAAAACCCTTAACTCAGAAAACCTTGCTCCCCTCTATTCCTCTTCCTCCTTCACTTCTCTTTTATTGTCACCTTGTAATATTCAGAGAGAACTTGGATTATGGATCTGAATAGAGAAATGTTTTCAGGTGATCATTAGCCCACATACCTGTAACTTATACTCAAAGATGAGATGGATTTGTAAAGTGCTTTTATAATAGAATGTTATTGTAAAAGCAAAAAAAAAAAAAAAAAGATAGAAGGCATGATTCCATAACATTCTGAATGCACTAGAAGCCCTGAATTTGAATTATTCATTTTAAAACCATAAATTTTATGTCATGAGAAATTTACCTCAGTTAATAAATGCAAAGATCTATCTATCCTGTCGTGTGGTATGTTTAATAAATAGAATGATGTTAGGGTATGTATAATCATTACTTAATTTAGGAATTAAATATCTATTTCATGGTTTTCTTTTTATGGTAAATTATATTAATTTTCTACTTTTAGGAATATAAATTTTCCTTTTAAGATAAATTCTAAGTTTAAAAGGATTAATATAAAAGAAAGAAATAATAAAAGTACTACAAATGACAAATGAAGACAATTAAGAGATGAGTGAAAACAGTAGAAACTTCAAGAAATACTGCATTTTATGTTCAAGCCAATTAATTTTTAATGAGAAAATATTGAGTACTAATTGTTGTTCATCAAAGTTGAACAAAATTTGTTTCTTGCCATCAGGAATTTCATCTAATAAAGATGATAAATCATATTCATAGATAATTTTAGGCAGAGGCTAAATGTGCCAAGTGCTCAGACCGACTGAGATCAAGATCAGGAACCTGTTTGGTTACCAGGAAAATCAAGAAAATGAAGAGAGAGAGAGAGAGAGAGAGAGAGAGAGAGAGAGAGAGAGAGAGAGAGAGAGAGAGAGAGAAATGAACTAAAGCCAAAGATAGCAACTTTAGGCATTGTTGGTTGGTAGAAGGGGCATTGATGGGACACTATTTTAGAGAACAATTTGCCTTCAAAGTTAGAGATGAGGAGCTGCAGTAATTAACAAATGCACAAGCAGTGTATTTAAGTTCTATGCACTGTATTACTTTCTGTCTGTACTTTTTCTCTCTCAGTAACCTGACAGTTATCTGGGTTCCCTGTCCTTGATGATAGTATGCTAAAGCACTTAAGAATGTGGGCTCTGAAGCTCAATTGCCTTGGTTCAGATTTCAGTTCCAATAGTTATATGTCATGTAAAGTTAGTAACATCACTTGCTTTTACTATCTTAGTTTTCCAACTTGTAAAATGAGAATACTATTATTATCTACATTACAAATTTGCAGTAAGGATTAAGTCAAATGATTAAGTGGATAAAGCCTTTTTTTATTATGGTGCTGGGAATCAGATCCAAGGCCTGGTGTATAACAGGTAAATGCTTCACCACTGAGCTACACCCCTGCCTTGACAAAGTGCTTTTAACATTGATTTGAACTTATTAAGTGATGAATAAATGATAGCCATTAAAATTATTTTTGGTCTATTAGTCCTGTACAGTCTACCTGCTAAAAATAGTTTTGAATGTCCCCCAATCCCACTGCCTTAGTTTAAGACCTTATGTAGTCACAGTTGCAATTTTACCCTAACTACTTGCTTCATCCCATCCAAATTCAGAGGGCTAACAACTTCTTGATACACTTTTGTTTAGTCTCATATATTCAACTCAGGTGACATCTTTTGAAACTTTCCCCAATCCTGTACTACCCTAGTCCAGTTAGAGCCATCCACCGGCATTTATGTCACCTTGAGAATACCCCAATTATAGCACATCTCATGGTCCTGTGACTACTTGATGATCCTTAGGCTATGAAACCTTGAAAGCTGCTGGTACAAAGTATATACTTATTGAATGCTTAAGTAGATGAATGGATGATTTCTGCCTGTGGACTGCTGGCTCACAGTCTATACTCAGAAAGTTAAGGTGAACACACTGAAGAATAAATAACTATGAACATTGTGTGGTAAGTGCTGTAAGAGTTCAGGGAAAAAGGAGTATTTGGTGAGTGTTGGGGTAATCTAATTAGGCCTCAAAAAGTTAGAGCTTGATTTGGAATTGAAGAAAAATTAAAACTTGTGTGAAAAGAAGGGCAACCACAATCTGTGCAAGGGAGATATTTTATGAGTTCAATGGATGGTGACATAAAAAACATGTAACATTTGCAAAACAGAAGACACCAGTCTAACTAGGGTGTTTGGGTAGGAGTTATATGTTGAAAATGACAAGTAGTTCCCATAAACAGTGTGTGTTCTAAGTATATGTTTATAAATTATTAGGACTTTAGAGATCATATACATGATAATGAGATTTCTGAGCTAGCCTAAGATACTGTAATTAACCTACTTAAGTAGTTGAAGTAGCCTAGGACAGCACTGGCCTGAACTCTGGGGCCTGTAGAAGCAGAGGGTCAGAAAAGTTGTGGTGGATTTGGGACAAGAAGATAAAGTGATAGAGGAAGTCAAGCTTTGTCTTTAGCCTATGGCCCTCTCTACACCACTTTTTACATGTCAATTTCTTGGTTCTACAGCTCAGTTTCTCTGTCATATCCCAAGACCTCTGTGCTGCTAACTACCTTGAAAAAAGCAGTAGAGTTGAGGGTGCTGGGTCTCATCTCCAGCCTTCCCCACTCCCTCAGGGTAACAGCTCTTTGCTATTTAAAGAGACTTGATTGAATTCATTCAGGACAATGTATGAATGACTGATAGCTACCTCATTCTGGCAGCTGTATTTCCTATAATTTTAACAGCCTACTCCTTAGCTCAGCTCAAATGAACTTGTAATTCCTGGAATTTTTCACAGTAGTACAGACCAATAATGGGGTGGGATAAGGGTTGTAGAAAGAGATTTCCACTGTGTAAGATATTTTCATAAGGGAAACCTTGGCTAAAAGATTTTCATAGTTCCCTTTCTTCTTCACCTCCCTCCCCCAAGTTGTTCTTGTGTATTTTTCTCCACAGAGTTGCACGTTGTGTAGTTTTTTTCATAGGTTCACAGCAGTTCTTGGTAAGTATTGTTATTCATTTGTGCACAAATCTGGGACAGCCTATAATGGAAAATAGGGTTGATTACAAAGGCAGGAGCTACAGTTAAGGGGCCCTTGAAAGTGGAGCCTACAAAATACACAAATAAGTAGAGAAGGTTTTTGAGTAGAATATTGAGATGATGAAAGCAATAAAGAAAGCGCAATTAATTCTAAATTTTGGATTATAAATGATGAGGTGTCTACTTGAATCTTGACTTGTAATGATCAATACAAAATCTTATTTGTGCCTGCTGTTTTTTATTTTACTTTTTATTAAAACTGTTAATGTCCAGTTCCCTAGTCATCTGACTTTTCTCTGTGGCTCCTGAACAGACTTCCTTTAAGATTAAAGCTCTTTGAGGCTTTTGTGTTCTTGTATTCCCAAGTAGCCCAAAGATCTTATACATTGTATCTACATTTCAAAATTCAAATCCAATGTTAGCAAAACACTAAGACTACTTTATAAAACAACATTTTTATTTTTAGTGAAAGTCTCCAGCCCTTTCAACTGTCCCCCCAGAACACAACAGAGATAGCAGTTAATTATCTGCATCTGTTAGCCCACACAGCTGCAGGAGATTCTGCCCTCCTCCCCAACCTATGCATGGTAAACCATATTGCAAATAGACTTTTTCCTCTGTTATTGTTTTCTCCTTTATAATGTTCATTATGTTAATACCTTTGATGTTTCTACCCTCCCAGTCTGCAGAAAGGAAGAGGCAAGGTAGTGGGGGAGATAGACATATCAGACACTTTCTTAAGCCTAAATTATAATGCTGTAATTGGAACAGGATTCATAGGCTTTAATCAAATGTATATATTTTCCTACATATTGAAAGTTAAAGAATCATTAATATTAGACGCTGGGGCATCTCATTTGCATACTTTACTCTTGACAGTTTGCCATACCATTTGTGATACTGGGTATTGGTGATGGGCAGTGAGTTGCTTGGTGGAATTTGCTATTTTATTTTCTTGTTCACATCTAATGGAGCAGTTATTGTCAAAATTGGATTTTGTGGTTTAGTCTTTAATCACCACAGGTTGCAGCCATAATTCAATGAGACCTAATAATCCAAACAGTACACTTTCATCTTTTTCAATTTCCAATCTGTATAAATGACTAGTTTTAGGGGATAATATTTTATTGTGTATTATTCACTGGTCTAGCTGGTGAAAAACCAATGAAATGCATTTTTTACTTTCTAGCATTAACAATACTATTTCGACTTAGAAAACTAATTACTGACATTTCCTTTTCTTGTCTGAGCTAAGTGTTTCCCTTGCTCAGTTCAGTTCAGCAGTCACTTATTGAACAAGCCACACACACCCTACATCCATTGATCATAAAGTGTTGTATATCTGTTATGCTGGGCACCCTGCCAGGCACACACACAGGCTCTATCATGCAAACATCAAGTGGGACTATTTAAGAATATTGTTTGCAATTTTAATATTTTATTTATTTTTTGTTTCATATCTTAGTTTTATAAAGTAAGAATTTCTTTTAAATTTTCATCAGAAAAGTAAGCATAGGCATGGAGGAAGAAAGAACCTCTCTCTGCTGCCTTGATTTCACCAAAATTGCCTCCTATTGGGTTATTATGTGATAGGCACTGAGTTAGGTATCATATCAAGGTGGGATTTAATTCATGAACCTATCTTGTGACAAAACAGGGAAACCCCTAAATAGCAATGTCCCCAAACTTACAAGATTAGAAATTCCTCATGCTTCTAACATTAAAGAAATTAACATGCCCACATTTTACCTTTGTTTTGTATTTTGTTAGAGTTTATTTTATGTTCACTTAAAGTGATTAAAGCTTAAGTAATTACTGATGTGAAAGCATAAAGATATAGCTAAGACATTGCATCAGGAAACTTTAATGTTTAACATAAGATTTTTAAAAAATTCTACTTATCTAAAACCTGATTTCTTTTGTATAATAACTTAAAATCTGATGATTGATGGTGGTGATGGGTTGTATATGGAATTGTCTTCTACAGTATTTTTGATGAATTTGAAACATTTGGAATTAACATATGGGTCAGAAAATGAATCTTTCAATCAAGACTTTTATACTGTAGTTGTATGTCAATATTAATAAGTTTGATGTTGTATCTTTTCATTTCTGTCATTTGAGTTCTGAAATATAAGTTCAAATTCTTGCAGATTATACTTTGAGCAGTTATTTATCTGAGAGGATGGAAAAATATTCTATTTGTTATTATTTTAGAAATGTATATTAAGTAAAAAATACTGAAATGCATTGAGAAGTCTATCCAAGATTTTTTAGAATTTTCCAATATCTTGTTAATTTCATAAAATGTAGTTTTAAAAACAAATTTTAGTAGATAAAACAAGACATTCTTTTAAAGTAGTATTCACAATCCTTTTCTTTTGGTGGAGGAAGGAGTCAAGGAAAGCTGGACATTTTTAAAAAACAAAATGAGTGCAAGAAAATCTTTTGAGTAAAAAAAAATGAATATATATTTTAACTGTAAGTGTTCACTTTAAAATATTTTCCAGTAAGAAAGATGCAGGATTTTTTTCCTGCTTTAGGTTAATTGTGTTGTAAAAGTCTGGTGATTTGCCATTATTAACTTAGTTTTTGTTTTATGTTAGATTCAGAAACACAGTGACATCTGTCAGGTTCTTTGAAAGGCTTTTAGCTGCTGAGGAAGTGTGTTTATGCTTTCAGTCCAAAAGAAATGATTCCCTGGAAAGCACTGAAAAAATGAGGATATTTCAGAATCATTTTCAGATTATTTTTCATATTCCTTTTTGATGCTATAAGTTATTTTATCTGTTATAGGTGTTAAGCACTTTTTATGAAGTAAAAATTTAGAGTATATTTGGAAAAAAATACCCAGCTATATCTGATTTTTAAAAGCTGTTTTAGCAAAAGCATAAATTAAAAGAGGTGACAAGTTAATGGAGGTGGACAAGTTAGTTGAGCTGTCTCACATTATTTGAGAAAATAGCTTATGCTGGAGGACTTTATGAATCATGGCTGGTGAGAAATCACCAAGATTTACCAGAAGCAACTTTATCATAAACAAACTTCATTAAATTCAGCAGATTCCAATTCATAAAAGCTATAAATGTTTCTAGTATTTATACTGTTCAAAAGATTCCAATCACAGCTCCAATTGCAGCTGATTTGTCAGTTTTTAGGGATGGTTGAATATATGCCCATGTTTTATTAATTCATACTAGCCACAAGTCCATATACAACTTAATAAAATATTTTCAGTGAATCACTTTCTTCCTTTTAAGTATTTACCTCTTTTATCTAATGATATGAGTGAACTGATTTAGAAGATAGAATCCAGAAAATACCACAGGTTTTACAATGCAAAATATTGATCATTGGTGGTACACATAGGTAGAATGGAAAAATATGTTAGAAGACCTGATGGGAGGCTAAACTATTTTGACTCAAATCAATCTATATATATTTAAGTTTGCCTAACTTAGTTTTCTTTACAAAAGAATTAATATTTATTGTTAAGTACATATACACCAAGAGAAAATATTACATATAGGGAACACTTGCTTAGGGAGTTTAAATCAGGTCTTTTTTTAAAAAAAAATTGTGTAGTTTTTGACTATTTTAGATCATAGTTCATTGCCTCACTTAGCATGAAATAAAAACATCTTATTTAACATGTTCTCATCAGTATTTCTTTATATTACATAAACCTCCTACATGCAAATTGATATTAAGATTAACATAAAATTTAAAATTATGAAAACTAAGATTACTTACTCAAGTAGTGTATTTGCTCTCACAACTGATTGGCGGCCAAATATAGGTTAAATCAATTTCTTTGCCTAAACTCTTTGCATTGTAATGGAATAAATTCTGACTGCTTGAAAAATTGTGATCTACTAGAAATGTACCTGTAAAATCATTTTTAAACATTAAATGTTTTGAATATAGGATTCATCACAGTTGATATAAATAATTTTGTATGTACATTGTATGGCATCAGTGTTGATTTTTAATGTTTATCATTATCTTCTAAAACACATTATGAGATTTTCATTGAAGTATGGGGTACTTTCTCCAAGACTGAAATATAAATATGAGGTGTGCTTGGAAGTTGCAAAAATGTGTTGCATTAATTGAGCAAATGAAGAAAAATATAAAGACTCTTTATGGTCTTTTTCTAAACCTAGTGTAGGTGATGCTTAGCTGTAGCTCTTTATTGATGCTATAGATAGGGTGGTTCTGCTATGCTAGTGAAAGTTAAAATACAAAACATTTCACTTACTGCACACCATGAAGATAAAGGCTATTTTTTTTCTTTGTGCATTTAAAGACCAGTTTGTTTTCTCTTTTTAAAAACACGAGTGATACTTGAAATGTTTCAACAATTTTCAGACTTCTTGATGATCAACTATTTGTGGCAATTTTAAGGAAAATAGATTCTCTAGCATAAAATTCTTTTAAAATTGAGTCTCTAGTACAATTTGTGATACAGGAGAAATAGAGTATATTAAGACAAAAGACTTGGGATAATACAGCCCTTATTATGTAGATATAATCTTTCAACTTCAGATTTGAACACTTGCAGGATGGTATATCATAAATTTCTTAAGGGATTGTCTAACAAGAAATCAAGTCCTTGGTGACATGTGTTTGTGTTACAATCTTTTCAACAGTGGGTAACCTGAGGAAGAATCTCCTTATCATTGTAAACTGCATTAGTAAAGACTCTGTTCTTGAGAGCTGCAAACCATACAAACTACCCTGTCATTTTGCCTAAATTAATAAAGCTTAAAGGCCAATCATATCTAAGTTGTTTTCTGGTGTTTCGATATTCACTGTTTTAAACAGCAAATGGTTACTTTAGGCCAATTTTATGGGGTTAATGCATTGTTAGATTCTAAAGACTCACTGAAATAAACAAGATTAGCACTAGCAATCTTTATATCTTTTCTTCACAAGCACCAAATTTTGACAATAATAGTATGACTGTCTGTTAGGTAAGAATTAGTATCACAGTATCACAGTGAATTTTAGCAAGAAAGATGATGTGATGTTTTTGTTAGAATTTTGTTTCTTAAGCTAAAAGACAAACAGTGTTAGTGAACTAGCTTTGGACTCCTTTAGTCTCTGCACTTGTATTCAGTAAGCTTCCTGTATTCAATTATTTTGTTTAATAAGTAAAATATATTTTATAATAAATGCCAATAGCACAATATTTTATAGCAATTGCTTTCAATTATTTCATCAATAAAGCGAAGTCTCTAGATTTCCTGTGAAAAATTATGCATACTTTATAAATTTTCCTTGTTTGTAGGTGATTCAAAAGATAGACATCATAAAAATGTGCTTTCTAATTTTGACATTTTATTCCAATAAGACTGTCTTTTTTTCTAATTCATTGAATATATCAAGATTTAAGAAATCTTATCTAGTAGAATAAACTTTTTAAATTGATAATCTCAAATTAGAAAGAATATTTAGTTCCTCTCAGAGTCACCACAAACTTTTACTTGTGAGTCTGCTTAATCTGTTTGTACTATATATGCACACTCTCATAAAATTGTGTCAAGAAATAACATAGCTAACACCTATGAACTATTTTTGGTCAGTCTGTAACTTTTGTAGCATGTTCTTTGGGAATATACCTTGTGTGTACTTGCATAAGGGCTAACTTGTCATTAATTAATGGAAAAATCATTGAGATACAAGTGATCTTTTAGATCATTTGGAGAATTTACACTCCCTTTAATTAATGCAGGAGTTACTTTGTGATACCTCTCAAAGATGGCAATACATGTCCTTCTTGAATATGGTCAGTGAGTAAGAGCTCACTGCCTCACTAAGGCAGCAATTTTCATTCAAGGACAGCTCTTATTTTGTTGAGCAAAATCAGTTCCTCCTATCTTTAAATCTCCTGATCCCAACATAGCTATATAGAATTTTTTTCTCTATTACATTTGAGCTTGAAAATCTCATGTGCCATGGTTTCCAGATCCTACACTCTCCCAGTTATCCTCACCTATTAATCTTTATGTGTAATATGCATTTAAATGGGATCCACTGTATGGTCCCACTAGGAAAAGGCATGTCTCTCTTTAAGACAGATTTCTGCTTTTCTAAAATATCCTGAGATTATGCTAGTTTTTAACTATGGAATTTATACCTGTCCCTCATGAATTTAGAGTTTGCACACTTCTGTTTTGGAGGTTTATGATTGGATTGCTTGCTCCTTGTTGTCAGTGTTTATTCTTTCAGCTGCTTAGGCATGTGCAAGTACAAGTTAAAATTTTGTCTTCAGCCCTATTGCATATATATTTTTTAAACCTTCATTTTATTTATTTATTTATTTATTTATTTATTTATTTATTTACTTACTTACTTACTTATTTGTGGTACTGAGGATCAAACCCAGTGCCACATACATGAGAGTGAAGTGATTTACCACTGAACAACAACCCCAGCCTGCATATATTTTAAAGACCTCTTGAACCCATTTAATGTAACTGAAAAACACTATCAAACAACAACAACAAAACACTATTAAATCTTAAGGATAGCTAGTGTTCTTGTTGCTTTTAGATATTTCAAAGAATTTTGTTTGGCAATAATGTATGTAGATTCATAATTTTTGTGGTTATATGTGTCTTGCTTTTACATAAGCTTCCACTTTCCTAAACACCACATCATTCTCCCAGAGCAAAGAAAGGCATAATTGCAAATTTTCACACCATCATGGGAAATCCAGAGTTACTGAGAATTCCAAACATTGAACTTGACATTTAGCATATATAGGTGAGACCTCTGTGGAGCCAAATTTGGGGGAGAGGGATGAATAAGAAAGACTGTGAGAAATAGGTGGTATAAAACTGATATTCTTGCGGAATCCATACATAAAGAGGTTTATGAATAATCCAATTTCACTAGTACTCAGTTCATTTTCAATTACCCTGAAAGTTGGAAATATCATAAGTCAAAATGCATTTAGTACACCTAATCTACTCAACAGTCCAGCCTACCAATACAGTACAATTCAGAATGTTGGTTATTTATCCTTAAGATGGTGTGGTTGACTGGGATCTGCATCTTTGCTGTCGCTGCCCGGCATCCTAAAAGATTATCATACCACATATGATTAACTATGGAAAAGGAAAAAATTCAGAATCAGAAGTGTGTTTTATACTCAATGTATATCACTTTTACACTTTTACACTAATGTAAAGTTTAAAAACAAGTCAAACTATCATTATGTCTGTGCCCATCTCCCTCCCTCTCTCTCTCTCTCTCTCTCTCTCTCTATATATATATATATATATATATATATATATATATATATGTGTGTGTGTGTGTATATATCAAGTGTTATAATACACTTGAAACATACAATAAGGTAGCCTTTAAATCTGAGGTGGTCTTAAAGATAACAAATGAACAGAATTTCAAATTTCTGAAATAGGTAAACTGCTGCAGTTATAGGTATAAATTTAGAAAAATTGTATAGCTCTTACAAGACCAGCAATGTAACTTTATTTTGTACATTTTTAATTGAAAATATAAACAATAATTAAAAAATAAAAAGAAAATACAGCATAATAAAAAACATACGTTTCTCAATTAAATGTATTGGATACATATAAATTTTAAGGGAAGAAGCAAAGAAAAGGAAAATGGTTGATATTTAAGTGCAGACTGACTACCTAGACAAAAAAACAAAAAAAAAAAACTTAAAAAATATCATAAAACGTCTAGTTTTCTATGACTAATATCCATATGGTTGGAGTATTGTCACTATGGAAGTGATTTTGTTATGTTTGCATATGTTATACTTTATTGGTAATGTATATGATGGCTTTTAAGGCCCTGGCAGACATGGTCTTTGGAAACAAGATTGAATAAAAATCACTGCTAAGACGCAATACACCTTATTTATTTTTCTTTCTTTTTTTTGGTCCTCCAATATTCAAGAAAAGGGCTAATTCACTATAACATTTTCTTACCACCCAAATGCCTCAACCTATGCATTTTAAACTTTTTTTAAACATTGGTCATATTGCCCAACTTCGTTACTGAAAGAATATTAACAAGACATTATTTTGGCAAATTAAATCTTAAACATGGCTTTTCAACAGGATTTAAAAGGTGACTATCCCTAGAGTTCCATGTTAAAATGTAGTTTTCAAAATCTTACAAGAGTAATGCTTAAAATATTGTACATAGTTAACCTAATTAAAATAATTAGCTTCAAATTGACAAATTGATAAGCTAAGTAAAGCCTACACTATGTAACATTTGCTTGGAAACTTGATTTGTCAGTTATGCATAATAAAAATTCCAGTCATCAAGAAAATTACAAAAATTTTTATCATAACATGATTTCTTTCACCCACCAACTTTTTTTTTTATCTTACAATAGATAAATACCAACATGTTCTCATTTTTTCACTAAACCACACAGGATTGATGCATTTGATTAGACTACCATTCGCATTGTTAACTTCAATTTTCTCTTTATATAACTTGGTAAAATTTCATTTCTTCTAGATTCCAAAAGTACTTACAAAACCCATGTAATTTTAGCATTTTAATATACTATGGAATATCATACAAAGTAAGGCATTTCAGTGTCATGTATAACCAAGTTACTGTCAATCCAAAAATTTTTGCACATCAATAAAAAGATATCTAAGAACTTAGGAACAATATTCTTCTCACTACTGTATAAAAATAACCACAATGAATAAG
The DNA here is from genome assembly GCF_045843805.1 of Urocitellus parryii. Taxonomy (NCBI): domain Eukaryota; kingdom Metazoa; phylum Chordata; class Mammalia; order Rodentia; family Sciuridae; genus Urocitellus; species Urocitellus parryii. The sequence continues at coordinate 811,339 of NW_027551763.1, forward strand.
TATTTGTGTAATATTTACTCCATTGTCTCATTTCCAGAAACTGTCACAAGCTGTAAAGGTATTTCAGTGTTGGTAAGGATATCCTGATTGCTGGTGGCAGAAGTATTAACAGTTCCTATCCCTGAAACAGAACCTTGTTGAATATTTGCAAGGATAAGTGTTGTTCCTCCTGCAGTTATCAAAGTATCATCTTGCCCAGCTTCCACAGAAGCTAGCACTGTACTGCTAGAGTGGATAACTTTTTTGTTTTGATGTGTTTTAATATGTTTGGCAAGGTGGTCACTTCTCATAAAACGTTTTGAACATTCTGGACAAACAAATTTCTTCTCACCTGTATGTGTCCTTCTGTGCCTCTGTAATTCATCACTTCTAGTAAATCTTTTGCCACAGAACATCCAGTTACAAATAAAAGGGCGCAGATGCCAACGCAGATGCACTCTCAGATGTGAGGTCTTCCCATAGACTTTACCACAACCTGGTATATGACAAATGTGTTGCTTCTTTTTCCCAAGATTGGTACCTCTTCCACCGCCTTCTTTACAGTTGGAACAGGTGCAAGATACCCTCTGAAGTCTTTTTCCTTCTTGATGTTGTTGGTCCCCTTCTTCATCTACCACCTGTACTCTTAAGTGTGTTAGATCATTGGTATTCAATGTAGAATCACCACTGAGCTGCCACTCTTCAGGATCAGGTTCTTCTTCCTTGATCCTAATATCTGCAGGACTGTCTGGATGTAGCTGTATACCAGTAGAATCTATAGAGTTTACTGTAACTGTAGATTTGGCAACTGACCAGTGCTTAGACTAACTGGAGTTCAAGTCAAGGCTCCACCTGCTGCAACTTGACCAAGCGTGAGTGTCTGGACAGGCGTCAAAGTTATTTATTGGGCAGCAGTATTCTGTATTTGCAAATTCTGCAAGTTCTGGACCCCTTGTACTTGAAATGTTTGCCAAGTTATCTGTCCAGAAGGGGTCACTGTCTGTGCCTGAATTAAAAAGGTTCCAGGATTCAGCTGCAACTGAAGATTTTGCAAAGCCTGTTGTGATATTTTTTGACCACTGGCTTGCACACCATGGATTTTCTGTGGTGTAATACCTTGCACAATTTGGGCTTGACTGGTTGGCTGCTGAGAATCTTGAAGCTGTAGATGTTGTACAACAGGCTGTGCTGTAGAAACCTGAATATTCTGAGCCTGTGTCTCCTCGGAAACAGGCGACTGGATATAATTTCCCTGAAGATCTGAAGAATGAACTTGCCCACTAGAATTAGTCAAGCTACTTGTATTTTGTTGTAATATACATGTACTATCTATCGTAACAGGCAACTGTGATGAAGAGGATGTTGGCCCAAATAAATCTGTATCAGTATTAGTTTCATTAATATCAGGAGAAACCCGCTCACCAGTCCTTTCTGAATTGTCTGAACTATCCATAGCTTGTCCTGTGTTTATCAAATGTCCATCGGCATTAATGCCTGCAGTCATTGTCTGAGAACTGCCAGAGAGTCCCAAAGAATCTAGATCGACACTATTGATTGGTACAAAGGTAATATTTCCTGGCAGACCAAGAGGCACATTAGCAACTACTTGGGTTTGGCCAGGAAAAGATGAACCTGGACTTGACCAGTCTGTGGTATGAGATTCTGGATATTAGCAGGAGGTGTTCCAGAGGCAAGTAAGGTTTGATTAGAGCCAGGAATGATCTGAATTTGACTGCTTTCTTGATTTATACCCCCATTATCTGAAGAGCCTGTGAAACCAATCTGAACCTGCTGACCATCTGTTGAGTGAATCTGTGGTATTACTTGATATTGAACATTGGGCACTGTACCATTTGATGAATCTGATGCTGGTGCAACTGAAAATATTTGTTGATTCTGCACATTTTGAAGGGGAAGGACATACTGCCCACTCGAAGTAGCAGCACTTGGAATCTGTACTAGATTACCAGCTTCATCTTTTATAGTTGTAGGTGTGGCTGACAAAACCTCCCATCGGTTTGGTGCTCCTCGTAACTAGGCAGAAGCCAAATCACCTGACGCTCTGGCTGCGGCATCTGGGGCTTGGCTGAGGCAGCCGCCTCCTCCTCGTCATCGCCCCTATGGCTGCCCTATCTTGCTGCAGGTAGCGGCCAACAGAGAAAGCGGTGACGGCTGAGTGTCCTGGGCCGCCGCCGCCGCCGCCGCCGGCGCCATCGCGCCCTTTCCGTGCTGCTGCTGCTGCTGCATATATTCGCGGTGGCTACCACCACCGCTGCCGCCGCTGTCCACGTCCAAGGCAGCCATTTCCTCCTTTCACTGGCTTTTCGGGAGCTGCCACGCCATGAGTATTCGCTATGCCAGTGGGGCCGCGGGGCCCGCAGCGTTGCTCCAAAGGTCTGCTCACTTGCCTGCGTCACCCTCCCACGACGCTGGCCAGTTTATTTTTTGAATAGTGGATATTATTTGATTGCTGAGACAGACTTATACATATAGCCTGATCCAGAAGAAAATAATCCTTTAATATTATAGTAAGAAAAAATATGTGACTTTTAAAAAATTTAGTGTTTATATGCTAAATATGAACTGATACCCTTATGGACTGGGAACAAAATTTGCAATTAATTGTTATTATTGTTTATATGAATTATACAACATGATATTTGTTTTTAGATAATGTTATCTTATTATATCAGTTAATCTTTTGGAAAGTAATTATTTATTTGATGCTGATCTCTTAGCAAGTATACTGACTGCTGTTTTTTTTTTTTTTTTCTTGTTTCCTAATACAATTCCTGGCATATAGCAGCTACTGAATGAATGTTGCATGTATGAGTGAATTTAGAGAGGCTAGTATTTAAGTCTATAGCAGTGTTTATATCTATATATTTAATAGTGTTGGGTTTATTTTATATATATATATATATATATATATATATATATATATATATATCTCACAATCTTACTGAAGAGTAAAAATTTAGGGTATCTCTTCTTTTAAAGAATGGATACAAATTTAGATTCTATTCATTGTTGATGATAAATATTCAGATGCAAGCACAGACTGGAAGTAGTTTCATTAGAAATAGTTTGGCAGTCACAAAAAATACTTAGTTATGGTGCACCAAATTGTAATTTGATAAAGAAAATAATGTTATAATCTGCTGGAAGGTTGCAATTACTCTTAAAATTAGGAGTTATTTGAGTTATTTTCACATCTTTTATCAAAACAGAGAAAACTATTTGAGACAAATTTATATCTTGAAGCTAGTATGCTTGCACTTAAAGGATAGTGTGTTTGATGTGAGGAATTTGATAAAAAGAATGGCTGACTAGGAGAAAAAGAAACCTGACTAGTGTTTAGAAGAAATATATTTAAACTTAGTACTCAAAAAATCATCCACATTTACTTATGTTTGAAGTTTTTCTACTTAAAGTGCTTCAATGCAGTTAAATTATAAGATTAGCAGATATTAGATTTATATGAAATGAATTTTCTACTAAAAATGTTTAAATAAAATGGTTTTTCCACATTACTTGATTAGCAATAGACAAAAGTCATAGCTGTGAATATGTATAAGCAATGTACTTTAAAGGAAAAATTATTATGTTGAAATATTAATTTATATTTTTGTTTATTCTCTAATTTTATATATATATATATATATATATATATATATATATCTTTTGAATCATTTGTTGGAATGTGGAATCAGTCAAAGAGAGTTTGGTGAGGAAACTTTAAATATAAGAGTGTAGGATTTGTTTTTTAGAGAGTAGTGAGTCATTGCATAATTTTGAGAAAGGGAATGATTTACAATCAATCATTATAGTCAAAGCTATAAATATAATCATAATATGAAAAGCTATGCCATAATGTTTATGAAATTTGTAATCATAACCAAATCCAAGTAACTTTAGTAGAGACTAGAAGTATGGTAGAGGCAGTGAAGAGGAGGTGAAGGGTAAAAACATTCTAGAGAGATGTAGTACTTAAAAGTTGAAGCCATCTGCAGGGGTTTACTCCTGTAATTCCAGTGGCTTTGGAGGCTGAGGTAGGAGGGTTGCAGGTTCAAAGCCAGCCTCAGCAACTTATTGAGGCCCTAAGCACCTCAGTGAGACTCTGTCTCTAAACAAAATACAAAAAAATGACCTGGGGATGTGGCTCAGTGGTTAAGTGCCCGCGAGTTCAATCTGCAATTAAAAAAAAAAAAAGTTGATTAGACATGAGAGATGGGGAAGAAGCAGTGGTCAAAGATGACAAGTATTTTGATGATAACAATTTTCTTTTAGAATCCAAAATATTTGGTCTGGAGTTGCAGCTCAGTGGTGAAATGCTTGCTTTACAGCATGAGAGACTGGGTTTGATGCTCAGCAACACATAAAAATAAATAAATAAATAAGTATTATGTCCATTTACAACTAAAATTATTTTTAAAAAATCCAAAATATTCTTTGTATGTCTCTCTTGAATGTATGACATCAGATACATTTGAGATTCCTAAAATTTCTTTTGACCAACCAAGCTTCCAGAATGGCCATTAAGAAATATGTAGTGAAATGCATTCCCCTATACAGTATCTTGAGTCTATGAAAAGACTGGATTTTGAAGATTTAAAAATGATTATAACTTCAAGAAATCACTCATGGAGATGAGTGCAGTAGACTTTGGAATAACATCTTCCAACTAGCTGGGCAGACTTTTAACACCTCAAATCCCTGCTATTCTCGCTTTCTGGTTGACTCTTGACTTCCTTTGTCTGCTTCTTATCTCCAATCTGAGAGTCAGAAATTATAATTTAGGTGTGAAACAATTGTTTAAATGTCTATATTGAAGGAAGAAACAAATGCTTCTATCTCAGACAAATTAAGGTTATACTTAATTATTTCACAATTAATAGGATGCTTTTTCAAAACACATACTCATACAACCCAAAATGCTCCAATTATCTTTTAGTTAAAATTTCCACTTAAATCAGGAATTTGAATGTTTGATACATATGGTAATATCTCATCAAATGATATGGTCTGTATAAATGATATCATTTCTACCTAATAAACCAGAGCCCATGGTATTTCTTAAAAAAATCTTACTCTCAAAGAAATAAACTCCCCAGTGATTTATAATTTGCATCTCTCTTCCACCCCATACACCAGTCTGGCTTCCAGGGAAACATTAAAAATTTTATTAAGAAATTTTAATTGTTTTAATGCATGGCACAAAAATGCTTTGCCCAACTGACTCCTTCCTTAGAATTAATGCTCTGTGGACAAAGACTTATAAAAGAGTTTTTAAAGAACAGTTTTCATTATTCACATTAACACAATTTACTGTGGCTAGAATATGAAATTACTTGTGATCTAGAAGTTAGCACTGTAGTAATCTTCATTAAAATAGTTTCTAAGGAGTGTAGTAAAATGGTCTGGAAGGCATTTTAGGAGAAAAAACCAATACCATTTCTAGGATTAAAAACTGCATTTATAAAATTGAAATATGATCATTGTTTTTGAATAGATGAGTGCACTATAAGTGATAGTATGGATTTTTGTATTTCCTAACAAATAGCTTAAGGTCAGCAATATATATGTTTCTTTCTGGAGAGAATAGTACAGAAGGATAATTTCGCATTTATAACAAAGGTTTTAGAAAAAAATACCCTTTAATGTAATGTAATGTAATGTAATGTACCTTTAATTGTAAGACAGATATAAAAAAAAGGAGAAAAATCACAACTTAGAATCTTTGCTTCCATAAGCCCCATATGTGAGGTGAACTTGAGAGAACTATCCTAAGTGGAATTCCCAAACTTATGAGGTTGAGAGCCTGTCTTCCATTTTTTATATTATTCATCCTTGTTTTAAACAATACTGGCAGTTGTATTAAAAGCATATGATTGATTTGATACTGAAATTTTTAATATTCATTGATATAATTAGAGATGCTACTAAATTTGAAGGCTGTGATTTCTGATATTTATTGTGGGCTTTGAATACATAAATGCAGTGGGACTCTTAGAGCTGCAAATTATGCTTATTAAAACATGGAATGCTTTGAATCAAAGTGTGAAATCAAAGTGTGAAATATGATATATGATATATCAAGAACTATGTAATGTTTTGAACAACCAACAATAAAAAAAATAAAATAAAATAAAACATGGAATGCAATGGTTATTATGTTGTAAGACTTACTTTTTTGTTTATGTGGATGTATGTTTACTTTAAGAGAGAAATAAACATTCCCTTAAGACTTGGTCATGAATTATTGACTTTGTAAAGTTGAATATAACTGGGAAATTCAGAAAAAGACAGGATTTTCTTTATCTTTTTAAAAGTACTTTATTAATCATTTTCCTTTTCCCAAATGGATTTGTCCCAGTGATTTCTAATTGGTTTTGGGTGTATGAAATCTGCCTTTATAATAAACATTAAAATTGGATAACTTGGATGTTTGAATATTTAAAAAACTGAAATTTTAGGCAGGTGAAACCCAATTTGTTTATAATATGACTTTCAATTTAAACACACCATGGCACAATAGTGACATTTCAGAATTGTAAGCTACAGATAATGGGAGTAAAATGACACATTGATTAACATATCATCTGGAAGCAGAACTCCTTTAGAAAAAGTTGGTCTGGGTGTTGGAGGGATTTAAATGCCTGTTCCAGTTTCTTCATTCTGGGATTGAAGAAGGCAAGCTATTGCTGTAGGTATAGTCACACTTCTCAATGGGCAGACATGCTGTTAGCAGTAGGGTGGAGGATTGTGGTAGAGGGTTTATGTGCAGCCAGATGATTGTAAACATTTCCTCTGTGCATTGTGAGAGGGTCTGTTGACAACAATGGAAGCACATGCTTTCTCTCAACCTACATCATATCACCATCTTCCCACATAGAGGCATCTCTAATTTCAATGAATATCAAAAAACTTCAGTATCAAATCAGCCATATGTTTTTAATACAACAGATACAACACCCAATATTTTTAAAACAAAACACTGTAGCTTGTACACTTCCTTATTTTATGTGGCTTCTTAAGGACAAGAAAAGCTTTGAGATTTGGTTTTTTTGTTTGTTTTTTTGATTGCATAGTCAATATAGAACCAATATTCAGCGATTCATTTTTTCTTATTTGCTTATTCCTACTTAAGGAAATAGAGTGAATTCTTACATATCTTTTTAAAATTTTTTAAAATTTTTTATTTCTATTTCCCTACCTACCATCCATCTATCCACTTATTCATCCATCCACTTACCCATCTGTCCATCTGCTTGTCTACATATCTTGTTTCTACTAGAATAGTCCAAGAAATATTAATAGTGAAAAAATAATAGATAAATCAGTCTTCCTAAATAGAAGAATTATTTGGGGGCTGGGACTGTGGCTTATCAGTAGAGCACTCGTCCAGCATGTGTGAGGCTGTGGGTTCAATCCTCAGCATCACATAAAAATAAATAAACAAAATAAAGGTATTGTGTCCCAACTACTTTTAAAAAAAGAATTAATTGGTCAACATTGTGAGACTCTATATAGTTTTAGTAGAATCTGGATTTTATAAGATGAAGGGAAACTAAACTGTTGAAATATGGTAAGTAGAGGGAACAAACATTAATTTTAAAGTTGTTCAAGGGCAGGATTGAGATATTCAGTGCATATGCTTTTCAGTTTGGATAATTAACTTTCATCCTATTATAATTATCTAAGGAATGTCATTTATCATTCCATTCATCTAGCCCAATTCTCTCATCTGTATCTTAGTGCTATTTACGTGATTGTGATGGAATGTGGAATCTGTTCTTTTAAATGCTGATACCAATAATGTAAAATTCTCCCTATATTTAATCTGAGTTATATTTTAGGACATTCAATCTCCTCACTCAATATGCTTCAATAGAAATTTTTAGCATTGGCATTGTTTTTATGGAAATGGAGTAGTAAAATTGGATAACTTCAATGATTTTTTTATTTTTAAAATATATTTTTAATTTTTATTGTTTGAGGCAGGGTGTTGCTGTGTTGTTTAGCTGATCTTGAATTCCTGGACTCAAGCAATCCTGCCTCAGCCTCCCAAGTAGCTGGGATTACGGGCATGTTCTGTGTGTAGCCTAAAAATATATGTTCATTTTAAAATAAGATATAGTAATTGTACATATATATGTGATACAGTGCGCGTGTGTGTGTGTGTGTGTGTGTGTGTAATGATTATATTTGGGTAATTGACATGTCTACCACCTCAGACACTTATCATTTCTTTGTGTTAGGAACATTCAAAATCTTCTATTAGCTACTTCAAAACACTCAGGTTATTCTTTCAACCATAGTTACCCTATTTAATTGTACTGAATAACTATTAACAATCCTCCACTCTATCCCCCTCCCTGACACACAAAGCAGGTGTGTTTATACTGAATTAATTAAACTAAAAAATCACTTGCCTCTAACAGAATCTCTCAGACATAATTGTTGTATTTATAAATTAAGTGTTGAAACAGGAATTGCTTTTTATAGTTTCTACTATCTGCTATTATTAATTTTTATGTTTTGTGCATTGGGAATAATGTGGGTTCTGGGTTCAGAAGTGGGTTCAAAATCAGACTCATAGTGAGGCCTTAAATTCTCTAAGCTTCAGTTCCCTGTCTTTAGAATGGGGTTGTCATGAGGATTAAGTAGCATACTACAATGTGCCTGGTTATGGTAGTGTCTGACAGTGAGCTGGTTATGTAAGTATGTAAGCATGCTCCAACTCTATGACCAGCCATAACCATTGAAATCCCCTCTCCCAGGCTCCAACAAAACCAGGTGCAAAATGTCAGTCAAATTATTTTATTCAATAATGCCGGCAGGCTGGTTCATCTCATGCCAAAGCAACTTAAGCAAGGGTGGAGAGCATCACTTTTATTTAGTTAATATGTCCTGTGGGTTCCTGGGGCACCATGCTGGTAGAAAGCTCCCATCAGGGCTTTCTAGAGGCTTCATGGAATTTGTTGCTGGCAACATTGGCCAAAGAGCTAATGGAGAAATGTCAGCTGGCTCTAGGGTTTACTGCAGCAGCTGTGGTGCAAGGAGTCAGAGAGCTGCTGCTATTTCCAGGATGTCTAGGACTTGTGGGAAACTGCTGTCAACTTCCCAATCGTTCAGTAGGCTCAAGTGAGGTGACCGGTAGGGTAGACAGTCAGTGTCAGCGGCTCAGGAGGCTGAGGTAGGAGGACTGTGAGTTCAAAATCAGCCTCAGCAACTTAACGAGGCCCTAAGCAACTAAACCATTAGCAATTTTACCACCATCCATGAACACATTTAGAAAACAAAAAATGGGGACTTGTGAGGTGTGGACATGTGCCAGCTTCTGCTGGGTGAAGCATAGCAATTGCCACCCTCTGTCTTCTAAATCGCTGTGAGTGTGAAACCTACACTGTAACTGAAACCAGGTTGGTACAGATTCCTCCAGGCCCCGGCTCCTACACCAAGGAAGAACACAGAAGCAGGTGTAAGCAGAGCTGAGTACCAGGGACAGTGTCCTGGCCATTTGTGCTTTGAAATGAATGAACGCTGCAGCTTTCAGTCCCTCAATACCAGTACTCCCCAGCAGACAGGGTTCTCCTTGGATGGCCCTGGGGGTCTCAGGGGTGCACTCCCTTGCTTCACCTCTCTGCCACCCCCCTGATTCCCAGTGTCTAGTCAGGACCACTGTCATGTTGCTTAGTGACTCACTTTTGCAGAGGCTGGGCTTTGAACTCGCCATCCTCCTGCCTCAGCTTCCGGAGCTGCTGGGATTACAGGCGTGAGCCACCATGCCCAACTCTATTGTCATTTTTTTACAAGACATTCCGCCCACACTTGGGTCCATTAAAAATAAGGGCTCTCATACTAGCCTAACAAGCCTGATGACTTTTTCAGTAAATGGGCAAACTTTTGCTGGCGATAGTTCCTATCCCATAGAAGCTGTCTGTTTAGTGCCCAGTTCAAAAATGAACTGTTCAAGAACTGTTCAACTCTGCTGGCATCCACAGCTCTGGGCTCTCTGGGGGCCTCTGTACATCCCATTTAGCTTCTTGAGACAGCCGTGAATGACAAGTCATGTGGTGAAAAATTGAGCCCCTGAATAATCCCTAAACCCTGGTGGAGGGAACATGGCTGAATCATTGGACAGATGCATGTCCCTGCTGCGGCTTCCCTGCGATGTTGTTGTTTTCACTCTTGAGGTCAAGATAAAAATCCAGGTTTGCACAGTTCCTGGGAAACTATGGAGGTGTCTGATACCAGCTGATACCCTGGACAGGGGGGATCCAGAAAATGTTCTTTACTTGTCCTTGGGCGAGGGGGGACATTTATAACTCCCGCCATGCATTTCATCCTCACATTATTTCCTGCATCAGACTTACTCTTTGTCGTTTTCTCTGGCAATCTCCTCTCACAAATGAGCCCCACTTACCTGGGTGGTGACCAAGCAGGAGGTGAGAGAAGAGGTCTCCCACTGCATCTTCCCACCACAGCCTGTGCTCGCTACCATGTGGTCACAGGAGAAGGCTATGTGGCCCACAAGTGGGAAGGGTCTCCCTGGCTTCACTAGCTGAGTGAAACCTATCCCAAAATATTACTCAGGCACAACGGAGAATGACTTTATGACATTTGCCAGTAAATGGATGGAAGTGGAGACAATCATGGTAGGTGAAGTAAGCCAATCCCCCAAACCAAAGGCTGAATGTCCTCTCTGATATTGGATGCTAACACACAATAAAGGTGAGTGAATAGAAGTTCATTGGACTAGACATAGGAGATTGAAGGGAAGGGAGGGGGGATGGGAATAGGAAAACCAGTAGAATGAACCAGATATAACTTTCCTATGTTCATATATGAATACATGACCAGTGTAACTCCACATCATGTACAACCACAGAATGGGATGTTATACTCCGTGTATGAATGATATGTCACAATACATTCTACTGTCATATATAACTCAAAGAAAAAATAAAAAAAATAAAAATATATTTATTTTTAAAAAAATCTGTTCCAACTATCATCTGGAGAGAGACATCCTCCTGAAGTCATAAATAGGAAGGGATGCAACCAGAGGCCAGGCTGGTTGGGAGAGGTGGTCTCTGTTGGAAAGAGGAGGACCTAGCAAAGGAAGCAGGGAGGTGGTGATGAGTGTCACTGAGTTGCTGAGGCACCGTCACTAAGCTAGGAAAGCTGGACAAGTTTCACGTTCTTGGTATGCTTCCTCTCCAACTTGCCTTTGATCTCTCTGAAAGCCCTCCACCCTATGCCCATCACCTGTCCAAAAGGAAATCAATGGAAGCAGGGAGCCAGCACCAAGTGAAGATGGGTATGGAAACTGGATGTTTCATTTAATGGGTCCCTTAGGAGGCTCCAGGCTCCTTCACAGCAGAAGTTAGGCTCTATTCATAAGAGGGTATACTGCAGCAGGATCACACTCCTGTTCTCCACCTTCCCCCATGGGTGGGTGCAGCATGATGGCCCCCACCAGAGGCAGCCCCTCCATCTTGGATTGTCCAGCCTCCAGAACAGTGAGCCAAATAAACTTCAGTTCATTGAAAATGTATGCAACCTCAGAGACTCTGTTTTAGCAGCGTGAAGGGACTAATAGATCTTCAAAGGCAGAGAGATGTCAATAATACAGGAAGACTTAGGCTCAGAAAGTTTCAATAACAACAAAGTTCACACAACTAGAAAGCAGTCAGGTGGAGGTTTTTGAAACCTCTGAGTATAAAATCATGTAATCAGCAAATAATGATCGTTTGAGTTCTTCTTTTCCTATTTGTATTCCTTTAATTTCTTTCATCTACCTAATTGCTCTGGCTAGAGTTTCAAGGACTATGTTGAATAGAGTGGTGAAAGAAGGCATCCCTGTCTTGTTCCAGGTTTTAGAGGGAATGCTTCCAATTTTTTGCCATTTAGAATGATGTTGGCCTTGGGCTAAGCATAAATAGCGTTTACAATGTTGAGGTATGTTACTACTATTTCTAGTTTTTCCTAGTGTTTTGAAGAAACTCTATAATGAAAACTACAGAACACTAAAGAAAGAAATTGAAGAAGATCTTAGAAAATGGAAAGATCTCCCATGCTCTTGAATAGGCAAAATTAATATTGTCAAAATGACCATACTACCCAAAGCACTATACAGACTCAATGCAATTCCAATTAAAATCCCATCATCATTCCTTATAGAAACAGAAAAAGCAATCATGAAATTCATTTGGAAAAAAATAAGAGACCCAGAATAGACAAAGCAATCCTTAGCAAGAAGAGTGAAGCAGGAGGCATCACAATACCAGACCTTAAACTATACTACAAAGCCTTAGTAACAAAAATGGCATGGTATTGGCACCAAAATAGACATGTAGACCAATGGTAAATGATAGAAGACACAGAGAGAAACCCACATAAATACAGTTATCTCATTCTAGACAAAGGCGCCAAAAACATACACTGGAGAAAAGATAGCCTTTTCAATAAATGGCGGTAGGAGAACTTAAATCCATATGCAGCAAAATGAAAATAAACCCCTGTCTCTCAAAATGCACAAAACTCAACTCAAAGTGGATCAAGGACCTAGAAATTACACCAGAGACCCTGTGCCTAATAGAGGAAAAAGTAGGTGCAAATCTTTATCATGTCAGATTAGGCCCTGACTTCCTTAACAAGACTCCTAAAGTGCAAGAAATAAAATCAAGAATTAACAAATGGGATGGACTCAGACTAAAAAGCTTTTTCTCAGCAAAGTAATAATCAATGAGATGAAGAGAGAGCCTACATTTTTTGCCACACGTATATAAAATAGAGCGCCAATCTCAGGATATATAAAGAACTAAAAATACTTAACATCAAAAAACCTAACAACCCAATTAATAAATTAGCTAAGGAGTTGAACAGACACTTCTCAGAAGAAGATATACATTCAATCAACAAATATATAAAAAAATGTTCAACATCTCCAGTAATTAGAGAAATGTAAATCAAAACTACTCTTAAGATTTCATCTCACCCCAGTCAGAATGGCAGTTATCAAGAATACAGACAACAATAAATGTTGGCAAGGATGTGGGGGGAAAGGCACACTCATACTTTGCTGGTGGGACTGCAAATTGGTGCAACCACTCTGGAAAGCAGTATGGAGATTTCTTAGAAAACTTGGAATGAAACCACCACTTGACCCAGTTATCCCACTATCGGTCTTTACCCAAAGGACTTAAAATCAGCATACTGTAGTTCACAGCCACATCAATGTTTATAGCAGCTCAATTCACAATAAATAAACTGTGGAACCAACCTAGATGCCCTTCAATAGATGAATGGATTAAGAAACTGGTATATGTATACAATGGAATATTCTCAGCATTAAAAGAGAATAAAATTATGGCATTTGTAGGTAAATTGATGAGTTAGAGAATATCACGCTAAGTGAAGTAAGCCAATCCCAAAAAACCAAAGGCTAAATGTTCTCTCTGATAAGTGGATGCTGATCCATAATAGCGGGGGCATGGGGAAAATGGAGGAACTTTGATGGGGCAAAGGGGAGGGCAGTGTGGGGAGGGGGAATGGGGGCAGGAAAGATGGTGGAATGAGATGGACATCATTACCTTAGGTACATGTATGACTGCACATATGATGCAATGCTACATTGTGTACAATCAGAGAAATGAAAAGTTGTGCTACAATTGTGTACAATGAATCAAAATGCATTCTGCTGTCATATATACCTAATTAAAATAAATAAATTAACAAAAAAGTGGTCAGGGTGGGATCTGAGACCCAGATCTTTTCAATTTCCATCCCCCCATACTCCTGGGCCTCCCATGGTACTGCAAAAACAGTATCTCTTCCTTGGTGAGAAGGAGATTCACTTACTTGAAAAGAGACAAAAAAGACTGTATGAATCTCAAGAGCTCTGATTTAATAAGGTTAATTTTTTATGTACTTATTGCAGTGAAAAACATTAAGTGAGTGCAGTTTAATTGTGTCCTTTAATAATTGATTCTTTCATCAAGTTATATAAGCTCATAATACAAAGAACAAAATAGGTTTTGTAATGAAAACAAGTACATCTTTCTTCTCAGGGAAAAAGAAGCATGTTCAACTCTTTGGGCTAATGCTTTGGGTATTATTTCCAGTTCTCTGAAGAAAATGCTCTTATTCTACTTGGTTTGTGTGGAATTGGGATTGTCTTGTATTCGGAAGATGGAGATTCATCTAGCTTTGCCTCTGTCCTGTCGTCCTTCCAGTACACTCCAGATCTAATTTGGGTTCTGCTGATGTTCACCTTCATTTGGCTGTAAAAATGCTCTTCACAGCCAAGCTTAAGTATTCCGTGATTACTTCCCTTTCCAGAAAAGTCCGTTTTCCTCTTTAGCAATCACTGTTTCTGCTTGTTTGCTTGTTTGGTCTCTTATGTACTTATTACCCATTCAACCTTGACTTTGCTCCAGTGGTTCAGTTCTCCTCTTAGGATGTTCATGTTATTGGGTTTTTTTCCAGTTCATCTTTTTTTGAAAAAAATTCTCCCTCCTGGAGGTTCCTGACACTCAGGTCTTTTCTGCTCTCTGCACCCCCCACACCTGCCATTCTGGATTCTCCCTTTATGACCATCACTGTTGCTCACTCCTGGGTAGTAGCCCTTCCTTCCTCAAGCTTATGTCTTCCTCTTTCTTGGCTTACTACTTTGCTTTATTGGAACACATTCTCCTTTAACTTTTTAAAATGTATTTATTAGTGCGTTAGAGTTATGCATAATACTGAGTTTATTATGACATAATCATATGTGCATGAGATATAATTTGCTCTGCTTCAGTCCCCAGTACTTCCTTTCTCCCTCCTCTCCTCCCTCCCTCTACTCTACTGTTCTTCCTTCTATTTATAGTTTTTTTTTAAATTAGTGTTTTATAATTCATGCTGTATAGACACACATAGAGGTGAAATTCACTGTGGTGTATTCATATATGTCCATAACATAATTTGGTCAATTTTGTTCCACTGTTCCTCCCTTTTCCCATCCCTCCGCCCTCCCCATCAATTCCCTTCCTCTGTTCCACTGATCTATTTCTTCTATGTTCATGGGAATCCCTCATCTCCCCCCCCACCTTATTTTGGAAAGCAGTATGGAGATTCCTCAAACAACTTGGAATAGAATTCCATGTGACCCAGCTATCCCACTCCTCGGTATTTACCCAACAGAATGAAGGTCAGCGTACTGTGATACAGGCACAGCCCTGTTTTGGCTGCGTAGTTCACAATAGTCATGGAAACAGCTATCAACAGATGAATGGATAAATAACATAAACCAGGGCTGGGATTGTAGAGTGCTGGTCTAGCAAGTGCAAGACCCTGGGTTCGATCCTCAGCACCACATAAAAATAAATAAAATAAAGGTATTGTGTGCAACTACAACTAAAAAATATTTTTTTTTTAAAAAGATACATCATGGAGTTTTAGCCACAAAGAAGAAAGAGATTATAGCATTTGCTGGTAAATGGATGGAACTGGAGAATATCATGATGAGTGAAATAATCCAGACCCCCAAAGTCAAATACTTTTAAAGAAAGAATACTGGGATTCTTTTCATTTTTTTTTTAGAATTTGATGTCTGTATTCCCCAACATTTAGTTGATTCTTTGGTTGGATGTAGAATTCTAGATGAAAAATGATTTTCCTTGAGAATATTAATTATATTACTCTTAGTCTAAAGCTATTCTGATTCTGTTTCTTTGCATACGATCTGTCTTTTCTTTCTGGGTATTTGTAAGAATGTCCTCAACATTTTGAAATCTCACATTGGCACACCTTACTGTGATTCTATCTCCCCCAATATAAAGGGTGTTTCCAACCTGGAAACTTATATACTTCAGTTCTGCAGATTTGTCTTGGATTTGGTAGATAATTAGTTCTTTTCTGATTTCTTTGTTCTTTTTCTGATTTCTTTTTCCTATTATTTGGGTGCTGTGCATCTTATATTTGTCATCAATTCATTCATTTAATAGTTCCTTTCCATCTCCCTCCTCTCTCCCTCTCCCTTTCCCTCTCTCCCTCCATCCCTCTCCTTCTACCTCTCCTCCTTATCCCTCTCTGGATTTTTCTACTTCTAGGAAATTTCCTCAACATCTTCTTTCAAGCCTTCCACTGATCATTTTCATGCTTTTTAATGTCCAAGGACTTTCATTATATTCTGAATGTTTCTTTCTCTTTTCCTCCCAGTATCCTGTATCTTGTACCTACTTTGAAGATGCACATGTTTTTCTTTTTATGATAGATTTTTGTTGCTGGTCTTGCAGCATAAGATCTGTCTTTTAAATTTGTTTCTTTCTAGTGATTTATAGTCTTTGAAATTCAGATGTCTGTTGACACTTGCTTGCTGTTTATATTTAAGAGTGGGGCACTAAAAAGTGGATTGGGAATTCCAAGGCTGTGGGTGGATTATTCTTGGAGGCAGTGGGGTTCACCCTAGGACTATCTGGTTGGGCAATTTCCTTGAGGGCATTACTGATGTCAGGTCCTTAAGTCTGACCTCTTGGCATGGTCATATTCCCCAGACAAAGCTTCTGGAGCCCCTACCTGGACAACATAGGCCTGGCTACTTGATTCTTGGAGCCTGTTTGGGAAGAAGGTTGAGGAGTGGTTTGGGTCTCAGCTTACAAGTGAGTAAATATTTACTTAAACCTCTTGTCTTCACTATGGTACTCTTGTACTAAATTGCTCCCAGTTCAGAGATCTCTGGCTTAGACCTCTCCAGGTTATAGGATGACAGTTTTTTCAGCCACAGTGGTGAGGGACAGGCATCTGGTTTTATGCACTGAGGAAGGAGAACTGAGGTCCAGGCTTTGAGCCATTTAGCCTCACCTCTACCCAACTCCCAGGCATAATTGCTGTCAGTCATTCCTGAGACTCTGGGGGCTTTGAGGGTCAACCCAGGCTGCATCTGATCTACTTCTGGCCAAGAGTCAGCTTTCTGAGTTCTGCTAAGTTTGTTACCACATATTTATCTGCTTTCTCACTTCCAACAGTCTGTGCAATTAGCCCTTCTCTGTCCTTAAGAGTTTATGTACTTAAAAATTCATTTATGATAAAATAGAGGTAGTTTAGGGAAATTGTTTAGCGCAGAGACCTGGGAGTTCAGTGGATATGTGTTCTACCTCCAGCCCTGTATTTTATTAGCTGTGGGAACCCTTGGAAAGTTGGTTATCTCAGTTTCCTGATCTACATAAACTGGTCAACTGATAGGGAAACTGGGAAATTAATATAATGACTGGGATTATATGAGGATTCAATGAGATGTACACAGTGCATAGCATAAACAGTAAATAATAAGTTGTATATCTCTATAGTGCAATAATAATTTTCTTGACAATTAATTATCAGTATGACATACAATCTTGAATAGAATGAAAGCATGGTAAATGATGATTTGTAAATGATGATTTGTCACACACACACACACACATTCTATATTGTCTATTATGGGCTAATTTGAGGCATTACATAATTTAGGAATCCCTTTCTAAAACTGTTGAGCAAGGGAAGAGAGGAAAGGATCAGTCATTGGGATGCCACACAACCTGATTCACAGAAGCAGGCCATACATATTAACTACTGCTGTTAGTCAAAGATGTTGGATATGCAACATCGGGCATCCTTCCTGGCACACTGGCAGTGATTCATATGTAGATGAATCATGGTATGATTCATACAAAGCTGGCTCTGGATTACTTTATTTTTAAAAAATTTGGATCTGTTCTTTTCCCTTCTCCTCCCCAGAATATCACTGACCTGCTCTGTTTTGCCACATTGGAGACTATCAAAAGTTTTAAAGTACTTGTTAGAATACACCGTAAGCCCGAGGATTTCTTTTTCACAGAAAGCTATAGTTTCTAGCTTTCTGTGCTGTAGGATAAGAAGCACAAGTCAGAATATAATCCATTTGGATTCTAATGCAGGTCAGTGATTGAGACTAAGAAGGTTTCTCCACTGAATATTTTGAAGGTCAAATGTAAATAATAGTTTCCATGACTACTCCTTGGGGCAGAGGCAGACTGATTTCTGTAGAACTTTATATTCTTCAGTGATCTCCACTCTATGAAATGGGACCTGACAAAGAGGTCAGTAAATGGCAAAAACTTTCCCATGAGACTTTGTCTTTAATATTTATAATTTTGGATCACTTTTTGCTATTTTGGAGAGATTTTTTTTTCCTTCCAGAACATTCCAATTTCTTAGCAGTAAATTTTTGCTCCTTCCAGATGTGCTATCATTTCAATGTTCGGATTCATTTTTCCCAGCTTTGTTCCAAGTTCAGAATCATGTGTCAAGGTTAAGCCAATTGGTTTTGATCACTCTACACAGCCAGCAAAGTTTATGGCCTCGTTCTTTCTTTCTTTTTTCTTATTATTTTTAAATAAAATTCTTAAATAATCTTTAAGGTTAGTTAATATTTTTGGGGAGGACTTTTTTATGAATTGACATAGATTGAAATATTGAAATCTGGTAAACGCGAATTCAAATTTTTATCAAGTCTTGGGATAGGCATTTAAAAAATAATGAGTCTCAAGGAATAATTTAAAGAATAGGAAAGAAGTGACCTTGGTCATTATACCAATTAACTCTTGCTACAACAATGCTGCATAGCCACTCACTGTAGTACTCATTAGCTGATGACAGCATTTGTTTTTCTCTCTGTGTCTGCAGGTCATCTGATCTAAGCTGGGCTCAGCAGGACTTGGATGTAGGTCAGCAGAACTTGGGCTTAGGTCTGCTTCTTTGAGTTTTTCATTCTTCTGGAACCACTGAGCTACCCTTGGAAGCACATTTCACATCAGAAGCACAAGAAAGCAAGCTCAACCACACAAGCATATTTCAGGCCTCTGTTCATGTCACATTGGCTAACATTCTATTGGTCAAAGACAACAACATGGTGTTATGGTTGAGATCTGGAAAGTCCCCCGAAAGCGCTTGTGTGTTGAAAGTATGGTTCCCAGTACAGCAAGGTTCAGAGGCGAGGCTTTTTTAAGGCAATGATTAGATCATGACAGCTGTAACTTCATCAGTGAATTAATCCACTTGATGGATTAATAACTGGAATAGACTATTGGGTAGTAACTGTAGAGATATGGGGTGTGCCTGGAGGAAGTAGGTCATTGTGGGTGTGGCCTTGGGGACTATATCTATCCCTGGCCGCTTCCTATCTTTCTCTCTTCCTGATCCCCAGCTGCCACATGCTGAGCAGCTTTCTTCCATCATGATGTGTCAGGCAATTATAGACTGAATCCTCTGGAACCATACCCCCCCAAAAAAAAATCTTTTCTTTTCTAAATTGTTCTTGTTGGGTATTTTGGTCACTGCAATGAAAAGCTGACATGAGAATGCTCATATATACTCATCAAACTGGTTACTTTGGATATATTCTCAGAAGTGGAATTGCTGGATCATATGGTAATTCTATTCTTAGTTTTTTGAGGAAATTCCATACTATTTTCCAAAATGGCTAAATTCCATGCTTACTAATAGCAAATAGGATTCCCTTTCCTCAACAATACTTATTATTTTTCTTTTGATGATGGTCCTTTTAACAGGTATGAAGTCATATCTCATTGGGGTTTCAATTTGTGTTTACCACAAATTGAATGAAAAGCTGACATGAGAATGTTGAGCATTTTTAAGAGATGTTGAGCATTTTTTCCCCAGATATCTGTTAACATTCATATCTCACTTTTATTTTTGTCTTCTTTCTCCTCCTCCTCCTCCTCTTCCCCGTCCTCCTCCTCCTCCTTCAGATTGAACCCAGAGCCACTCTACTATTGAGATACATCCCTAGCACTTTTTATTTTTTTTATTTTGAGACAGGGTCTCACTAAGTTTCTGAGACTGGCCTCGAACTTGCAATCCTTCCGCTTCAGCCTGACAAGTTGCTGGGATTACAGATGTGAGTCACCATGCCAACTCATACCTCTATTTAGAAATGTCTGTTCATATCCTTTGCCCATTTTAAAATAGAGGTTTCTTGTTTTCTTGTATTGAGATCATTCATATTTTGCATATTAGTACCTTATTGATTGCAAATATTTTCTCCCAACCCATGGGTTGTTTTTTTACTATGGCTTGCTGTGCAGAAGCTTTTGAGTTCAGTGCAATCCATTTTTCAATTTGTTGTTGTTGTTGTCTGAGCTTTTGGGTCCTATCCAATAGCACTGCCCCTATGTTTTCTTCCAATAATTGCCCAGTTTCAGCCTTATATTTAAGTTTTTAATCCATAGTTAGTTGATTTTGCATATGCTGAGAGGTAAGAGCTCAGTTTTATTTTTCTTCACATGGATATCTAGTTTTGTCAACAGCATTTATTGAAGAGACTCTCCTTTTGCCCTCATGTGTGTCTGTGGTCTTTTTGTTGAAAATCAATTGACCATAAATACTTTGTTTTATTTCTGGGCTTTCTATTCTGTTCCACTGGCCTATCTTGTTTTTATGTGAATAGCATGCTGTTATTATTATTATTATAGCTTTGTAATGTATTTTGAAAGCAGAGAGTGTGAGATGCCTCTAACTTTGTTCTTGCCACTCGAGTGTCTTTGCTATGTGCAGTCTTTTTTTTTTTTTTTTTTTTTTGGTTTCCATACAAATTTTAGGGTTTTTTTATTTCTATGAAAAAATAACTTTGATATTTTGGTAAGAATTATATTGACCCTATAGATCATTTTGGATAGTATGGGCAGCTTGACAACAGTAATTCTCCCCAGTCATGAACATAGATTTTCTTTCCGTTTATTTGCATTGTATTCAGTTTGTTTCACCAATGTTTTATAGTTTTCAGTATACAGATTTTTCACCTCCTTGGTGTAATATACTCCTAAATATTTATGTTATCTTTTGATGCTATTGTAAATGGAGTCATTTTGGAATTTCTTTTGCAGGTGGTTCATTGTTAGCATATAGGGATGCTATTGACTTTTGTATATTGGTTTTTGTAACCTGAAACCTTACTGAATTTGGAATATGGTGCATCTTCCAAAGATTCAAGAGCTGTAACGTTGGACATCAGTGTGATACTGTTGAGAGGTGTTGCAATATTTAAGAGGTAGGGTATATTGGTGGGGTAATTAGGACATGGAAACTGTGCTCTCAGAAATGAATAATGTATTTCTCATAGGACTGTGGTTAGTTCCTACGAGAGAGACAGTTGTTACTGAAAAAGTAAGCCTGGTCCTTGAATTTCTCTGGCTTGCTGTCTCACCATGTTCTCTCTTTCCCTTGCAGATATTACTACTATGATGCTGTGGGTCATACTGTGATGTAGTCAGAAGGCTCTCATTGGTGGCAGAAAAGATGTGGCTGCTTGATCTTGAACATTCACCGTACAAAACTATGAGCTAAATAAACTTTTTTCTTTATAAAATATCCAATCTCAGGTATTTTGTTAGCAACAGAGAATGAATTGAGACATAGCTCAAATTTTGTGGGGAGAGTGAAGTCATCAGGATTTTCTATATATAAAACCATGTCATCAGCAAACAGAAACACTTCACTTTTACCTTCTTTATGGATGCCTTTAATTTCTTTTTATTGTGTAATTTCTCTAGCTAGGAGTTCTAGTACTATGTTAAATAATGGAAGTGGTGAGAGTACATTCTTGTCTTATAGGAGAATTTTCATCTTTAAGTGATGTATTGGGTTGAGGTACATCCCTTCTAATATTTTGCTACTTTTTTTGAGCATTTTTGCATCCATGTTCATTAGAGATACTGGCTCACCAGTTTTCTTATAAGTTCTCGTCTGGCTTTGATATCAGGGTGATGTCCCTGATATCAAATACTTCTAAATTCATTTTTAAGTGATTTTGGGGGAAAGTTTTGAGAAGTATTAGTGTTAGTTCTTTTAAAAATGTTTGGTAGAATTTAGCAGTGAAAGAATCAGGTCCTGGGCTTTTCTTTGATAAGAGTCCTTTTATTATGGATTCAATCTCTACTTGTTATTGGTCTGTTCATATTTCTTATTTCTTCTTGATTCATTCCTGGTAAATTTCAATTTCTAGGATTTATCCATTTCCTCTAAGTTTTCAATTTATTGGTATGTATAGAAGTATGGTTTGAGGATCGATTGTGACATCTGTCTGAAGTTGTGTTTTCCCACCTGTTAAATTAGGAGATAAATCGAAAAATAGTCACTTTTCATTAGATTGTTGTAAGAATAAGTGAGATTATGCTTGTAAATTATTTAGTGTAGTTCCTGGCGCCGTGAGAACAGAATCTATGCATGTTATCTATTTGTAGAGAAATGGATTTCAGGAATGGTCTGCAAGGTAGCATGACTTAGCACATAGTACCAGCTGAGTGGAGATGGGGTAGGAAGAAATGAGGAGTTTTTGACCCCAGTATGGAGTGATGGCAATCCTTTTACATGTAGGGATTAAACAATCCATTAAACCACCTCTTATTGTCCTAAAGGCCAGTTCACATGGCTAGTGGTGAAGCACTTGGAAACAGATCAGCAAAATGTCAGAATATTTCAGAGCATAGAGATAATCTATGAACTTTCGTAAAAGCCTCAAGAAGACAAGCTCCAGGCAAGCAGGACAGGCTCCTAAAAGTGCCATCAACAGAGTGGATACATTTTTTGGCACAGGAGATCCTTACTCCCAACCCTCTGAGACTCCAGGAGTCAAACAGTTGGGTCTTGCTTAATTTCAGAGCCCAGATACTCTGCAGCCTCTACTTGAGCACCTGATGAACATTGTTTGCCCCCAGAAGCCAGAGGAGACAGAAAGACTTTTTTTTTTTTTTTTTTTTTTTTTTTAGCACCAATTCCAGCACTTCCTGCCTGAGCCCTAAGGACTTTGCCAATACCAGACTGGCTACAGGTTCCCAGAGTCCTCTGAGAATGACTCATGGATCCTGTGTGGAGGAGCCCTTGTGGGTGGGTTTTATCTACACTTCATGTCCCCACACCCTTGACCATCCTGGCAGGTCCAAGGGAAAACTCAATCTTGGCCACATGCCTTACATTTTCTGTCCTTGAACCGAGAGGCCTGGCCCTTGGGGAGCTGAGTCAGGTCAGTCCACCAGAGAGGCAGTCAGCAAACTGGCTGCTCAGTCCACAGACCCGCTGTGGCCTCCGGCCCTTCTCCAGCCTTGAGTTGACTTTTACTTTTTACTCTGTGGGACATGACAGTATTTACCTAACAATTATGTATTGCTTTTGGCTTCAGCTCTCCACCCAAAGAAACCCAATATAATGGAGATTTTAATAACCCAGTAAACGATCCATCTCACAGGCACACAATGAGGCTGAAGGGAGATGATACAGCCAAGGTCACCAGCCCAGTGCCTAGACAAAGGAGGTCCTCAGTGTGCTCCTTCCTGTCTCTTGGATATGTATTCAGGGGACACATTTGTCACTTGTAGAGGCCAGTCTGCTCTGGAATATTGTCCTGCTACTTCAGGATCCTGTGGCTCATTACATTTACATACCTCACACAATTTCTAGGCATGATATATAGTGAACATCAATGAAATTTCTGGGAGATTTATCACATTCCCTAGTTCTATAGATTGGGGGTAATTTTTTTCATAAATCTTCACTGTTGTTGAACAATTTAATATGCCATTGTCTGGGCAATAGAATTTTCCTCAATTAGATTTTAAAACTAATCTGGGAAGGAACTTTGCCCCTTCCTCTCCAATAATATTAGGTAAAGCCATAAGTCCTGACCAAGAACAAATCTTGCTGGTATCTCCTGGGCACCTCAAACTGGATTCTCTTTTGCAGCAGTACTACTTCCTGCCTTCTGCTCCAGGATTGTGTCTTACTGAGGTGGCTGAAGCTCTTGGGGGCACGGAGGAGCCCACAGCCATGGTGGGTCCAGGTACAGGTTCTCTAGAGAGGACATTGATCTTAGGAAAATGAATCACTGATGTGGGATCTGGCCCGTAGCCATGTAAGCTCAAAAATTCAATTTCTTAAGTCCCAGAAGTTATTGGATGCTTGAATAAACACAACCAGTGTGGGATCTGAGAACAAACTGGAAAGAAAATTTACTAATTTCAAGCAGCCCGGAGGTTCACAACAGCCAGAGGAGCACATTTTCTCCCTGGAGGTGCTGCTTCTTGGGAAGCAAGGCATCCCACAGTGGCTTGGTAAACATGCACTCCGAGAACACTGGGCTCCAATGTGCAATGGGTAGCCTTAATGGCTTCAGGCATCCCAGGGCCAAGGGTGGGCCGGCCCCACCGCCAACCTGACTGTATTCTGACTCTACTTTTTCAGCCTTCTCTCAGGGATCAGCCTTCATTGAGGGGAAGGGTTGACTTCATGACAGACCTGGGGCTTGGCCTGGGGCCTCTGCACACCTTCAGAGTCCATCAGATTCCACGGCTTTGCTCTCAGGACATCCTTAATCCCTTCCTTTCAACTCCTGGGGGGCAGAGGTTCTTCTAGGCACCCCCATGTGGGTAGAAACTTGACTCTGACTAGGCTTCAGGGTGGACATGAGTTCCAGTTGACTCAGATGGTAGATCTGGTGACAGGCTGGGTGTCGGGGCTGTTCTGAGCCCTGTCATGATGACAGTCCCTGTTGACGGACTGCCATCCTCACCTCAGGATCACCAATTTATTTAATCCTTAACAATAATCCCATGAGAATCTTCATTTTAAAGGACACATTCTCATGATCCTGTCTCCCTCATCCCTTTCCCTCAAAGTCTCCTTTTCTTGTGTTTTAATCTCCAGTTGGGATGCAGAGACAAGGGAAGAATATGCCATAAAATCTTGTTCTGGATATACCATGAATACTGGCCAACAAAAACAAAATACTTAAAACAATCAAATGATTGATGAATCACCCATTTGTTAGATTGTCACTCAGTGTCTTGGACAAACCTGCCATTTGGCTTGGCTTTTGGCTATCTTGATATAAAAGGACCTGGACTTATTTTCCAGATGAGGAAGCCGAGGCTGGAGAAGCCAACAGAGTTGCCCGAGGTCACAATAACAAGTATTAGATGCACAATTTTAAAAAGTTCTGTCTGAAATTGAGATGGGGTCTTTGTGTCATTCAGCAGGATAAGGGCATAAGAGAGAAGATAGGGTAAGATCAGGATGGCCCCTGGTGTATCTAAAGAACCTAGAACTCAAACATCTTGAGAGGCCAGGAAAAAGATAAGTAAGTGAGAGTAAAGGAATTAGAAAAATCTAATGTACTTTAAGAGCAAAGTGTTATGTTGTGTGGCTCCTGTCCCTTGGCCTGAGTGACAGAGATATAGTGGGAACAGGTGGGGATCACAGTGAACCAGACTGGGAGCTGCCATCAGTTTTGTTGATCCTCTGATTTTTCAAAAAGAGGTAGAAATTCTGATTTTTAATATCAAGTATCCTGAGTTTTCAGTGTAATTTCAAATTACCTATAGACACCACAGAGACCTATGTAGGCAAATACTGGATCTGGTCTGTACATTTGCAGTCTTGACAGTTGTTTGTCATGGGACCATCACCAAATCCTAAGTTGAGTCAATAGTACAGGTATCATGCCATGCTGCGGGGAACTGAGAATTTTGATTATGATGAGGAGTGGATGAGGAGGTCAAGAAATGTTACAAGGAGAACGTTTTACCAATGAAAGGAAATCAAACTGGGCATGGTAATATGTACCTATAATCCCCACAACGGGGGAGCCTGAGGCAGGAGGATCACAAGAGCAAGACCCTTAGCAACTTAGTGAGACCCTGTCTCAAAAAAATTTAAAAAAAGGCTGGTATGCAGCTAGCTCAGTGGTAAAGCACCCCTAGACTCAATCCCCAGTTCCAAAAAGAAAAAGGAGAAGAGGGAAAAAATAAGGAGAAGAGAGAAAAAGAAAGAAAAAAAGAAATGAATTTCAAATATATCACCTAGTTCTCTGAGTAAATAATTTAGAGGGCAGACGTTGGAACCTAAAAAATCCGGTGCTAAGTCCCAGTTCTTTTGCTTAACTTCTGTGTATTCCCTAGCAAATTAACTAACCTTTCCTCACATTTGAATTTTTGTTTCAATTTCAATGAAATAAGACATTAAATGTAGGAGAAGTGCCAGATGGGAGGTTCTCAAGACATGGGACTTGTTAAAATAGCAATAATGATAATTATCATTATGATAATAATGATAGCTATTATTATCAGTACATACATTCATAAGCCCCAGGGAAGCTCTAATGGGAACTCAGCTTCTGAAAGTTCTTGTCCTAGATGATTTTATCTATGAGGATGATGAGACACTTTGGCGTTACTTTCTCATCTCATACTTGATTTTGGAAGTCACAAAGCCTAGCCTACCCGCCACCCCGACCCCCCTTTTTAAGTTCTGTCTGCATAGCATCATTCATGAAACTCGAGTAATCTATTCAAACCTAAACTCAGTGAAAACTTAGACATTTATACGGCTTAATGCATCTCTGAAGCTTCTATTCACTGGCTTTTAAGGGAGACTGTGCCTTGGGAGGATTCTCCCAGAATTCAGCCCCTTTCTCATGCACAGGATTCCTTAATTCTCTCATCCATCCCTTCCACGATGCCCATCTTTCATTGTGCTCTTCAGTTTAGTCCAATCTGAAATTTCTGCAGGTGATAAGAAAAGTGACTGTCCTTGAGGCTTTCCTCCCAGGACCTGCACACCCTTGTGCACACTTTCTTCCAATCCCATATTAAGGTTAGAGCTAAAGAGCTAGTTCCAAGTGCTGGGTAAGGATGTGAGTGTGTGAAACCAGGATCCATGTGTTTTGAAAAGAGGGAGAAAGTCTCACTTGCTTAACCCCAGTTTGCCTGAGGTCATCCCAAGAGTAAGAAAGCAGACCTGCCACACTAGATGTCAGCACCCAGGAACACCCAGCTTGGGGGCTTCTCGGACACCTGAAGACAAATGTCCTGAACCCTCATCTTATTCTCGACTCCCTCCCCACCTTCCAGAACCAATTCCCCTCACCAATTCCCAACTTTTCCATTTTACATCCTGATTCTAGTCCAAACTAAGATCCGGCTTTTCCTGATGAGCTTTTGGCCCTGGTAACAGAGCTAGACACAGCCGACCAGCTACCAGAACACCAATTATCACACTGTAAGTAAGAGGCAGGACATTATCATTCAGGAACCAATTGTACTGAGACAGCTGGCTGCAGCCCACAGAGGCAAGCAGAACTATTAATTTATTTACTTTCTTTTTTTTTTTAATGTGGTGCTGGGGATTGAACCCAGTGCCTCATACATGCTAGGGAAGAATTCTACCACTGAGCCTCAGAACTATTATCTTAAGAATCCTCCTGGGCATTGAAGAGCAGCCTTTGTGCCTGTGGAGGTTGGCACAGGGGTGGCAGTGCCCTCCTCACCCAGCAGAAAAACCCAGCGAGGAGACCTTCTAGTCTGCCATAAAGTTTCTATCCCCTATAATGAATAGAGAACTAAGAATCCGGAGGTTTGACTTTTAATTCCCACCGTTTTCTCTATTGTCTGCATGAATTTGAGTATATATATATTTCTATTTTGTATTATCCTGGTCCAGGATTCTAGAAGAGATGGATATTTGTTCATTCTTCTATTCAAATAGCCAACAATCCTTTAAAGCACACCTTTGTTCTGGGTTCTGAGCTTGGATCCATGGACATAAAAGTAGACAAGACAGGGATCTTGACTCCAGGTGTCAGGAAATGCTGGTGGGAAGTGATGAGCAGGATGAGTGTGCTTTAAAATGGTTTAAGCTCTCTCCCTCCCTGAGTGATGGCCTCAGTGAGTTCCTGCAGTAAAGGAATAATTCCCAACAGCATTGCTGAGGAAGATCAGTACCATCAAACCAAAGGTCAACTGCTTCCAGCATTGCCCAGGGGATGGGGGGAGACACAGGGAGGATCAGGACAGGTGAGGAGTAATAAACATTGTATCAGTCAGGTAGTGCCACAAGAATGCTTCTTAAAAAGCATCCGCGATTTCCTGTGGCTTACAACAACAAACATTTTGTTTTTCTCATCTGTAGGTGTTGGCTGGAGTGGCTCTATTTAAGGCTAAGTTTAGGTCTATGATAGATGACTTTTCATCCTTTCTGGACCAGGGGCTCTGGAGCTTGTCTTTCCATAACAGTGGGCAGAAGAGTAAACTGGATAAAGAACATTTTAAGTCTTCCTGCCATTCTCAGTAATATTCCATTGGACACAGCAAGTCATATGGAGAAAGAGAAGGAAGAATAAGCAAGTAGGAATCTGTGAGGGGCATGTTGGGCGGTGGGGTGGGGTTCAAGGAAAGGTGCTGTAATTTCCAAATCAGGACAGTGTTTCCCATGGGGATTACAACATTGGAGGCTAGCTAGCTACAGTCCCTTCCTCCCCAGAATCTCAGTAACTGCAGCTCTTCCTCACTTCTCTCCTGACCCCTTCTTGTGATTGATGGATGGAGAATATCTGGAAGAATAGATAACATCCCAGCCTCAGTGTGGAAGCTCTCAAAGTGTTTTATACATTCCTGCTCAGATCCAGGTAGAAAAGCTGAACTCCTGGGGATCAGCCTGCATGCCCAAATACTTGAGTGAAGTCTTGAGACCTGTGACTCCCCATGACTGACCAACAGCACAGGGGACCCAAGAGATCAGACCACTCAGGGGTGAAAGGTAGGGGAGTTTGGTCCTCCATTCTGAGTCCAAGTTCAAAGAAGTCAACTTCTCATTACCCTTCAGTATGGGAAGTAAGGCTTCCAAGGGTGTCTCTAAAAGCCATCCTTCCGCCCCAGCTCTGATCTGAGCCTCCAGAGCCCAGGGTCCCTCTGGGAGGACAGCCTGGGCTGTCACATCTCATTAGGTGCTGTGTCTTTGGCTGCTCTAGAGTTCAAAGATAAAACTTTTTTTATTCCAACTGGTGATTTTCCTCTCTTGGCCAGGGCCGGCCGAAGCTTCTGTTTCTATAAGCAGAGCCCTGGTTGCTAGGTGACACCCTCACTCCTGGTCCTGGAGGCAACTGAGGCATAAATGAACCAGAGATCTGAAGCTTCTACTTTAAAGAAAAAAATATGCAACCCGAAAGAGGAACTACGACCCTACGTTAATTGGAGGGTTATATAATGATCTGACATGCTTCTAATGTCCTCCCCACCACTCTGCCAAGACCAGTGGGGTATGTTTAAATATATTTTTTAAATAGGAAAAAAATAGGAAATTGAACTGATAAATATACTTGGCTCTTTTGATTGGGAGAGGAAACTTCTAATTACACAGCTTTTCTAAGCTCTCTCAATCAGATCTACACCTTCATTAGCCTCTGAGTCATTAGTGGAACTTATTAAAACAATTAGATCTGCAGAGAACTTCGGCCATCAGCATTTCTGACAGCTGCATTGGGGATTTAAACTTTTCATTAAAATTGGATGAAAGCTTTGTGAATCAATAAGAAACAGATGAACATTTCAAATGAAAAATTAGCAAAGAACGAGAATAGATGATTCACAAAAGAGACACAAATGGCCAATAAACAAATGAAAAAAAATTTCCAAATGCATGAACCACCGAAGACATACATTAAAAAAATAATGAGAAAACATTTTTAATCTGTCAAATGGCAAATGTTTTTAAAATAATGCACAGATGGGGCAAACGTACAGTGAATCTGCTATTTCAATAAACTTGGTTGGTATGCAGTTAGGGAAGGTCTTTTAGAAACCAATTTAACCACATACTGAGAGTCTTAATATAAATACACCTTTTGGCTGAGCCATGTGGTGCCCTTATTTACAGAGTTGTTTACATAGCATTATTGATAAAGAGAGAAATCTGAAAAAAATTAACACTGGGATATTAGCTAAATTAAAAAAATCATTTATTACATGTGAAATTATTCTCAAGATTGTAAAAAGAACAAATCAGGTCATAAAATTGCATACCCATGTGAGTTCACTTCTGTGAAATGAAAGGGGAGGTAATATATACCTGTATATAATACTATAAACTGGGAGTTCCCAAACTTTCTCAGTTCATGAAAGCTTCAGGATCTCAGTGATTCTCTGATGGAGTCCCTAGCACAACCCCATTTCCTCACACACCAAATAAAAACCTGATCATTTCATTTATTAAGTATTTGGGTCCAGACAACTTAACAGTAGTAGTTTATTCTGTGTCCAATAGATATTTCTGTACTTGCACTGATTCTTTCAAATGCCCCACAAAGATTATTGCAATGTCATGGGGTCCTCCATACTGAACTTGGAACTGCAGGTATAAACAAAAATGTACGAGGGTTAAACAAGAAGGCTCTGGAAACCAGGCTACCTGTGTTAGGATATGGGCTCTTTCATTTGCTAATGATGATCTTGTACAAATTTTTTTTCTTTCCAGTGCCTTAGTGTTCCCATCTAATAAATGGAACTATTTAGCACCAACCTCTTTGGATTCTTGTGAGACGTCTACATGCTGGTGCCTGATTCATAGCAAGGGTCAGCTCACTCTCACAGGAGACCAAAGGTGACTTCTGTTTTTTTCCTTATGCTTTTTTTGCATTTTCCAAATGTTATAATGAGCACATATTACGAATTGGGGTTGTGGCTCAGTGGCAGAGAGCTTGCCTAGCACGTGGGAGGTCCTGAGTTTGATCCTCAGTGCTACATAAAGATAAATAAATAAAATAAAGATATTGTGTCCATCTACAACTAGAAATAAATATTTTAAAAAACACATATTACTTTCATTATAAATAATATTTCAGTTTTAAATCAGAGAAAAGGAGTATCATAGTTCTGTGTACTGAGTGCTGCTGAGAGATGGGCCAAGGCAAAGGCCAGCCAAGTGCCCTGTTCCTGAAAACGGAGGTGGGTAGGAGGAGGAAGGCAGCCAGGGCAAGAGCATCCTTTCTCAGCTGTGGTCAACTCCTGGGTACATGGCTTGGAGCCTTCAATAAAGATATAATCTGCTAATTAAGCTAATTGTCTGAAAGGTAGTTTTTGTATAGTCATCAAAAAGAGGCATAAAATAATGAGCATGAAAATAAAGAGATCTTTCATTTTCTCATTCATGCCTTAGTCATCATTTCAAGTACCTGCCTGGTTGGTGCAATTACAGGCTATTGCTACAGAACTGAAGCTGGTTTTCCAGGGGACACTGGGGTCACATCTCTATATTCTGCCAGAAAGCTGGCCCAGTTCTGTTTGGAACTTCTGGAGTTAGGAATGCTTCTTCCTAGCACAGATTTAGCTGGATGCCCTTCCACCACTTACAGGGGGACATTTCACAACACCAAGAGAAAGAGACCTGGGAGAGACCACCAACAGGTGGCAATAGAGAAAGAGGCAGAATGGGCACTTCAATTGTCCCAGACCCCTTGACAAAACCATCTCCAGGGAGATGTTAAGTGTTTGCTTGTATCTCCTGGGAGACCCCTACCATTGCAAGGCACAGGTCAACCTGCCTCCCCTTAGACATCTTTGTTGAAGGGCTGACCTTTTGCAGCCTACTTTGCCTGCAGCAGAGAGAAACTGGAAAGAACCAGGGAATTAACATCTCCCTAGTCCAGCTTTTAGGCAAGACTGGCAGATGTGAACAGCCCAGCTCCATCCCACCTGGGACCCTATTCTCCAGAGTTTCCTCTGAAGTTACCCACTGCAAGATGGTTTAATAATGCACATTTAATGATTTCCTTCCCTGGACCAAATATCCTTCTCCTTCACTTACCCATGTTCTTCCTTCCACCTTCCAAATAAATGACTTGCACTCAAATTCTAGTCTCAGGGGCAGCTTTGGAGGGGACCTCAATCTAAGAGTCTTTGTATAAATCTTTCTGGGAGCAATTCTGCCCATAAACCATTACACATTTGACCATGTGATTGATTGGTCCAAGCCCTCTGTGTCCTTGCTTACCACTCAGTCTTCTCAACGTGGCATGTTTCACATCCTTGGAGATGACTTTGGAACCTCTGTGAGCAGAGAAATAGGTGATTCTGGGATCCCTCTTTCTTGCACCAACTCCAACAGTTTCTGCTTGAATCTGATCTATTTTGCATATGGCTTTAATTTGAAGAAAATCTTCTGCCACTCTTGCTGGAAATGGTGACAATCATTGAGCCCACAGCTCCCTCTCAAGTGGGAATCTGGTCTTCCTGAGCTGAGCTGCTCAGGATTCTGGGCTCACAAGCCTTCACCATGGCTCCCACATACAGGGCCTCCTGGAAGCTGTCTGCCTGCCTTGTCCCTTGGCCATCACAACAACTGCCCTCCTGATGGCTGCTTGAGCGAGGGCTATATGTGGTCCATCATAAAACATATCCCCTCACAAGAATCCAGAAAAAAATTCTCTCCTTTTTTGGATTTCCAGTCTATACTTCTGTTTACATGTATTCCTTCCTAGGGTCCTCTGAATCTAGTTAAATGGACTGTTGCAGCTTCCTGATTTGCCAGGACTCTTTCCTTACTTGGAACCTGTGGTATGCAACATAACCGCTTCCCCAAAAGATGTCCACACCCTAGTTCCAGGAACCTATGCAGCTTTACACTACAAAGGAGACTTTGCAGATATGATTAAATCAGGAACTTGAGGTGGGAGAGCACCTTAGATCTTCCAGGTGGACTCAAGGTATCTACAAGGGTCCTTATAAATGAAAGAGGAGGCCAGAGGATTCGATACAACCATCTGTTAGATGCAATGTGAGTTAGAGTTGATCATCTATTTCTGGCTGTGAAGATGGAAGGGGGACATGAACCAAACAATGAGGGAAGTCTCTAGGGACTGGAAAGAGCAAGAAAATGGGGTTCTAGAATTTCCATAAAGGAAGACAACTCTGCTGACATACGGATTTGAGCCCAGTGGGACTCATTTCAGAATTCAGGCTTCCAGAACAATAAGATAGTACATATGTGCTATTTTAAGTCACTAGGATTATAGAATTTTTTCATGGCACCATCAGAAATTAATACAGTGTGTCCTTTATGCTGTTCCCTCTGCCTGTACCCACTCCTTCCCTTTTCTACTTTCATATCCATAAATCTCTCTAATCTTCAATGGAACTGCACTAATTCCTGCCTCCCTCCCCAGCTGTCATCTACCCTTGGACAGTTTCAACTCAACCTCCACCTCCCCCAGCCTCGGACCCAGCCCTGCTCTTCTGCCCATCAAAAAAATGACCTCAACAGTGACAGGTTATTTATTTTTTGTTTTTTACTTTAGCACAACTGGTGTATATTGACATTTGCAAACATTTTATTAAAAACAAAGGGAGAAGGAAATGACTTCCAATAACACAAAACTTGAGAAAAATTTATGATGTTTTCAGGTAAAGTTTTTTGATCCTAAAAATCCAATAGCAGCAGCAAAATGCTATATTGGTGTCCAGGGATTTCCTGCTTGGAGTAATCCTGAGACACTGTCTGATCTTCCTGCCTTCCTCCTTTCTGCCTGGCTCCGTCCACAGCTTCCAGATTGTATCTCATTTGGGAGGTATTTGAACCCTTCTGAGGCCTTGCCCATTTCTGGGCTCACATCTCCTGCATCCCTTGGTTCACTCAATCCCAATGGGAAAGTCTCAACAAGACAGGAGCCTTTGGGAGGACTATTCTTAAGGCTCACAATAGCAAACGGGGCTCTATAATTAATTCATCATCCAAACTGAGATATTTTCAAGAGTGAAAGGGGTTATAAATAGTTGTGTTTGGGAAATGGGACTCACTCTACTTTTCCTGGACAAACCAGGAAGTTTGTTCACCCTGGCAATGGGTGATCTGACTCTTCCTGGGTTGGGGTTGTTTGAGGACTATTCGTCAGCTTTGTGAGGCAGATCTGAAGTATCTGAGGGGCTAGTATTTTTTTTTATTTGGGGAAATTCCAGATCCCCTTCACTCAGGAAGACTCCAGAGATAGACAGCCTTCTCTGGATGTAGTAGGAAAGGCTTTCGGGAAGAGAGGAGTGTAGTCAGGCATGAAGCGAATGTATACTTGTACCAGGCAAGGTCAGGCTGGGGCCCCTGGTCTCCTGAGTGATGGCTATTTAAGCAGTTGCTTTATTTTTTTGCTAAGAAACCCAGGGGATTGTAGTGCATGAAGTGATAACCCAGGGTGCAGTTTCCATCTTCACCCTCACCCTTGTACCTGGGTCCCTGATGATAAGCATGCTTCTTATCACAGATTTATTATTATTGTCTTCCAAGCCAACGATGACAGCTATTTATAGGTGGAAGCTGATCTGAGGGTTGATTTTGCTTTGAAAGAGCCAAAGTCCCTGCCGTCTGTACGTGGACAGTCTTCATCCATAATGCATGAGGCTGGAGACCCATAACAAAGACTATGTTCATTCACCGGGCTGTGGAAGTTGATTATTTACTCAGGGAAAAATGAGGAACATTTTCTTCTGTAAGAATCAGCATTCATCATCACCCTGTTTCTGTCACTGACCTGAGCTTTTTATTCCTAGGCAATTTTATGCCTTTCAAATGCTTCATGATTAAAAAGCAAATCAAACTCAACTCATCATATCAATTAGGAACAGTCTATGCCCAAGGATTCCAAGGATGGGTCTTGCTGTGCAGTGGGAAGAACACTGGTGAGGAGATTAGAAGACCCAGGCCTGTCCCCAATTTTCAGCTCCTTGACAACTCTGGAATTTCGGATTTGGCTGTTTGCTTTTTAATTGATATAAGACATTTGAATGAGATTCTAATAATCAAGTCTTTGGTTTATCATTTGTGTCCAATACAACAGCATCAAATATACTTACCGAGACGAGACTCAGATATACATAAAATGTACTTTTCTGCATACACACATGCACATTTGACCATACTTTGCTTTAGAATAATTTTCCTATAAGATCAGAAAACACATTTACCAATTAAAGGTGATTCTGCTTCTTCTCTTTTGTGTAAATCCCAGTTCATTCTAAGCTCAGCTTCCTCTCTGGAATAGTGCTACTGACTTCTCAAGGAGCCTCCTTACCACTGTTGCTTTCCAAGGCACTTCTCAGTGCAGGAGAAAGCACATGACTTCTCATGGCCTTGCAGGAAGGGGGCCTGAGCTTTGCATGTTGTCCTTCAGCCCTGCTAGTCTTCTCTGAGCTGTTACCCACCCCTGCCCTGGTGGCTGCTTTCCCTGCCCTGGTATCTAATAACTAAGCGATTGAAGTTTCTTCCTGGGCAGAGCTTCACGCTAATGCTATAATACTTGTCATTGCTCAGCCATGAGCTTCCTGTTGAAGCTCCAGGCTTCTCTACACTTGCATGTCTTCTCTAGTGGCACTTGTGGCTGGAGGCTGCCTGAGGGCACCATTCCAGATCTACCTGCTTGGACGGCTCCCTCCTCCAGTGCTGGCACTCCAAGTTGGGTCTGAGACCTTGTGTTCCTACGGTGTTGCCTTCCTGGACCTCTTCCTAGAGCACCCGGTATTGTCTAAACCTCCAACCTATCACCTCTCAATCTACAGAGCCCCTGCCCCAGCTCCACAATCAACTCCTGACACTGGACATTAGGTTTAGAGTGAAAATTAGTGTAATAACCTCCACTTTGCTTGGATATAGAAGCATTTGGTCCAAAGAGTTCAGGCATCCTAGGCCCGGGGCCCCTTTTTAAAAAGGAAATATAATCAATCACAGGTGAGGAGGTGGGCAAGGGGGGACAGATACACAGATACAACTTCTCACATTTTGACTCCTGACCTGCAGGTACAAAGGTGATCAGGATGACATAGGAGGAACAATATGGAGATAGGACAGAGTATAACACATGCAGCCATAAGGGCCCTTGTTCCTGACCTGCCTCTGTGACCTCCCAGTGAGCTGCCGCAGGCCCAAGGACAGAGAGATGTCTTTGTGACTTCCAGCCACAAGACCATTGCCAGCATGCTAGAAAGCCCGGCCAGTCTCCACTCACCAGAGCTTCCTTTCCTACTTTCCCCCCTTCTAAAAAGTCTTTGCTTGGCCTATAAGGAACATTTCAAGTCAAACGTGGAAATTAAACAATATAAATTCAACACTAGACAAAAGGTTAAATAAAAAAATTAAAAGAGAAATTAAAAAATACTTTGAGATGAGTAGAAATGCACATCATATCGAAACTCATGGCATGCAGTAAAAATAGCCCTTAAAGGGAAATTTATAGCTGTAAATGCTTATATTGCAAAAGCAGAGATCTCAAATCAATAGTTTAAACTTTCACCTTAATAAACTAGGAAAAAAATCAAACTTAATCCAAAAAAAAGCAGAAAGAAGGAAACAAAAAGATAAGAGGGGAAATAAATGAAATAGAGGATAGAAAGACAACAGAGAAAAATCAATGAAACAGAAAGTTTGTTCTTTAAAAAGAACAAGGTTGACCCATCTTTACTTAGAATCATCAAGAAAAATAAGACTGGGCTGGGGATGTGGCTCAAGTGGTAGCGCGCTCTCCTGGCATGCGTGCGGCCCGGGTTCAATCCTCAGCACCACATACCAACAAAGATGTTGTGTCTGCTGAGAACTAAAAAATAAATATTAAAAATTCATTCTCTCTCTCTCTCTCTCTCTCTCTCTCTCTCTCCTCTCTCACTCTCTCTTTAAAAAAAAAAGAAAAATAAGACTGAAGGAATAGACATTACTACTGACCCTACAGAAAATAATTATAAGGAAATATTATGGACAATAAATTAGACAACTGAGGAAATTTGCAGAAGTTAATAAGCAAATCCTAAATTCAATGGAAATTAAAGCAAATTAGAATAGTGAAAGAAATATTAAAAGGCATAAAATTAGAGAAGTCACACACACTTCCTGATTTCAAAACTACTCCCAAGCTATAATAATAGAATAAGAGAGTAGGGTATGGGCATGAGGATAGATATATGTATCAATGACTTTGAGAGTCCAGAAATAAACTCTCATATTTTGAGTCAACAGACTTTCAACAAGGGTGACAAGACAATTCAAATGGTGAAAAAAGAGGTTTTTTTCAACAAAGGGCACTGGGACAACTGGGTAGCATCATGCAAAAGACTAATTTGGACCACACACCATTACCACTGATAACAATTAACTCAAAATGGATCAAAGACCTAAATGTAAAAGCTAAAAATCTTAGAAGAAAATAAATAGGTAAATATTGCCGCCCTCAAATGTGGCAATATTTCTTAGACATGATACCCAAACACAAGCAATACAAAAAGCAAGCATTTTTTTTTTTACAAAAAGGAGGAATTGGACTTCATCAATATTAAAGCTTTTGTGCTTCAAAGCATACCATCAAGGACTGCGGATATAGCTCAGTTGGGAGAATGCTTGCTTTGC
This sequence comes from Urocitellus parryii, assembly GCF_045843805.1. Classification (NCBI taxonomy): domain Eukaryota; kingdom Metazoa; phylum Chordata; class Mammalia; order Rodentia; family Sciuridae; genus Urocitellus; species Urocitellus parryii. The sequence goes on from NW_027551763.1 coordinate 848,539, forward strand.
ATGCACAAGGCCCTGGGTTCAATCCCCAGCACCACACACAAAAAATTGAAAGACTCCCCACAAAATGGGAGAAAATATTTACAAACCATATATCTGAGAATTTGTACTGTGAAACTCTTGGAATTCAAGAAGACAAATAATCTAATTTTAAAATTGGCAAAGGATCTGAATAAACATTTTTCCAAAAAAAAAAAAAGATACATACATGGCCAATAAGCCAATTAATAGTTACCGGGGAAATTCAGATTAAAATGATGATGAGATATCACTTAGCATCCACTGATTATAACCACCATAATCAAAAAGGTAGCTAATAACAAGTATTGGTGGGAATGTGGAAAAATTGGAGCCCTCGTGTGATGCTAGCAGGAACACAGAACCCTGCAGCTACTTTGTAAAATGACATAGAAGTTCCTCGCAAGGTCAAACACAGAACTGTCATATGGCTCAGCAATTCCACTCCTAGAGAAATAGAGACATATGTCCACACAAAAACTGGTATGTGAGTATGTACAGTAATTTTATTCATAGTATCAAAAGTGAACACAATTTTCAACAGATAATGTTCAACAGCTAATGACTAGATAAATAAGATGCTGTATAGTCATACAATCAAATATAATTAGGCAGAGAAAAGGAAGAAAGAACAGATAGATACTGCAACATGGATGAACCTGAAAACCTTAAGCTAAGTGAAAGAAGCCAGCCACAGAGCACATTATTTATCTACAATGTCCCAGAACAGGCAAATCTGTAGAAATAAAGATTAGATTGGTGATTGGTGCTGAATTGAAGGAGAAATAAAGAATGATAATTAGAGAGGATGAATTTTGTTTTGAGGTGATAAAAATGTCTTAAATTGATTGTGATGATGGTTGTGTAACTGTGAATATACTAGAAGCTACTGACTTGAGCAAACTCTTTAATATGTAAATTGTATCTCAAGAAAAAAATTTTTAAAAAAAGGAATTTCTTTACCTCTGGTGTTCAGCTGACAGAATAACAACTTGAAATTGCTAGTGATCATGTTTGCCTGTATCTAAAGGAAGCCAACACAAAAGGAGAAAGATTTCTAAAGACAGTATTTGAACCACTGATCCAGCCATGCCTGAGGACATAACCCCAGGACTTTTTGGCTATGTGAACCAATTAATTTCTTCTTGTTATTGTTGTTTTTGCTTAAGAAATATTATGTTTCTGAGTGTCTAAGACATTTTTAAGTAAGAAGTGGTAGGAATTGGAATGGCTGCTACAAAGATCAGACAATTCCTACCACTTCTTACTTAAAAATGTCTTGGACACTCAGATACAAACTGCAGAGTAAGTGAAACTCATGAACGTCAGCCATCATTGGCTCTTGGAGCCAAAAATTTATACAAAACCCAGTTAGCTTCTGAAAAAGCTATGTGAAATTTATTCGAGTTATTCAATTTAGTAAAAGCAAGACCATAAATATGAATTTTTAAGCTGGAAGAAATCTAGACATCATCTGACTCAAGGGCTTCTGTTTTACAAACTGAGTTAATTAAGAAAGAAAAATACTTTCCTTCCTATTCATTTGAAAGAGTGATATTAAGTTTTCATTGCACTCCACATTAGCCTGGGTTGGTACTAGAAGTCAAAGCCATGTGGTTGGCTGTCTAAGATGTCATGGGATTGGCCACGGCAGTAACCACTTAGAAACCCATTTTCTTATTCAAGCCAAATACACCATCTTATTAAAATTCACTTCTGAACAGATTTGAAGTTGCATTTTCAAATTTGATTATACGGTTTGGGGTTGATGGAAGCGAGTCACTGAAGTAGAGGTAGAGATTCAGGTAGACTAGCAGCAGTCAAGGTCAGAGAGGAGGGAGCAAAGGAAAGATGGCTGAAGTCTGGAAGACACTAAGAGGAGTCCACTGTCAGTTAAGGGAAGGAGGAAGGAGAGCACCAAATGCATTAGGTCAACTTGATCCAGGACTTCAGACAAAGCAGGAATGAGGATGGTTGAGTAGGAGGCCACAGAATGAAAACTAGGGATCTGGGAAAAAGTCTGGGCTAGCAGAGGTCATGAAGTGGGATGGAGGGCCTTGGAACCAGATAGAGGTCAAGGACAGCAGGAAGGGACTGGGCTGGGAACCGCCTGTCCCAGCAGCATCCCTGGCTGGGTGGAGAATAAGGGAGCAACCTGACTCTTCTGAGGTCTCTTTCTACCTTTATCCCACCTCAGACCTGGCCCCATGTTCTCTCTTGCTGGGCTCTGCAGGCCCTAGCTTTGGATCTGGCAGCAGCTCAGAGGTGGACACATGACATCCAGAACAACTATCTGCCTGTCAGTTCTGTCCTCCGCCAAAACCTGTCCCAAAGCCAGGATCTGGAAACCCACTGCTCTTCCAGCCTCAGCCCCGACCAGATGGGCCTGCTCATTCTCCAGTCCTCCTTGAACTCCTTCTGGTACACACCTCTTTCTTCTGGAGCTTCTAGGCATAGTTCCCATAACACCTCTAGAAGCCTGCCTGGCCCACTGCAGCTGGAAGGCATGCTCAGACCCCTTCAGAGCTGCTCCTATAGCTCCCAGATTGCCTGTGAGTGTCACTCTCTGATATGTGTGCGAATATCTTACTTCTTCATTACCCTGCCCTGGTCTTGCACAGTCTGGGTAGCTTAACTGAATTTTTAACTCTACTCTGATTTTACTTGCCTTTGAAGACAAGGTTCCTAAAGACCAGAAAATGCTCTTCAGGTGGGCTGCCTGCAACTGGTTGAATCTAAGATGCTACCAGAGTCACCGACCAGACAACATCCTAGATGGTGTTTAGAGAGAAGGCAAGGATCCGCTTCAAATATAAAACTTTGACTAAGATTTGTCAAAAGATCAACCTCCCCTGGGATAAAGCCTTGCCCTGCTCCATGTTAGAAGTCAACTCTCAAAGTAGGCTAAGATTAAGCCCATTTAACATCATGTCCAAGCCGGGTGTGGTGGTGCATACCTGTAATCCCAGTGGCTCAGGAGGCTGAGGCAGGAGGATCACAAGCTTAAAGCCAGCCTCACCAAAAGTAAGGTGCAAAGCAACTAAGTGAGACCCTGTCTCTAAATAAAATACAAAATAGGGCTGGGGATGTGGCTCAGGGGTCATGTGCCCCTAAGTTCAATCCCCAGTATTAAAAATAAAATAAAAATAAAATCATGTCCAAAAAGGGTAAACTTTTACCCTAAAGATACTGTAATCCAAAATAGAAAGAGTTATATATAGAGCTAAGGGTTTGGACAAGTTGTGAAATGTTTAAGAAAGTAGTAAAAAGATTTTAGAAAGGAATAAAACTCAACAGAAGGAACAATTACCCTCTGGTCTCATTTTATATCTTAAGATATCCCTGATATCTGAAAAACAGTAAAAAGATTGGTGCAACTGCCTTTCTGAGAATTCAACAACCAAGAGTTGGAGACCAAAGCTAAGGAAGATAAAAGGGCTAAGAAGACAGTGAATATTTTGGTCCTTGCCCTCCTGTATCAGCAGGACCCAGGGGATCATGGGACCTCTCCAAAAGAACTCTGCAACTCTGTGAGTCACCTGATCTCCTGATAAGGGAAATCACAAGGACCCTAATGCATAGGAACTAATCAATGCACGTTCTGCACTGGAGAGTCATTGGAGGGGGGAATGACCCCAGTGATTCCAAGCAAGGCCATGTGGTCTACAAGACGGTAACCCTTTCCCGCAGATGGTACAATTGGTTGAGGGAAAAGACTGGATGAGTCAAGAGTCTCCTCCCAAGGTCATATAACAAATCCCTGAGGACTTTTGGCTAATCTTAGCAGAATGAAGAAAAAAAGATTAATTTTTTGACCAACATAGGGGACATCTGATTGATCTTGAACACCCAGCAGGGAAATATAACCAAAAACAAAGGTACTAAGATAAGGGTGAAAAAATAATCAAAATGTACTTGACATGTACATAAGGGTCCTTATGGGTGATTGGCTGATACTCACTATTTAAAAAACTGCATCAGAACACAGCCTTGCACAGAAGCCACCACAGTCTTATATACAAAGTACTTCTGAGGACACAAGCCTAGTACCTGTTCAACCTCATAGTGAGGTCACTTTGTTGATAATCTTTGTGGCCAAAGATTAATATTATCTTGATGGTCTGTAAGGTACAGAAAGCTTTGTCATTATTTCTGATCACTATTCTTATTTAACCATCTTGATTATCAGATAATATATGTATTTTAAGTCTTTTTCAGTCCTTTTCACTTTATGAGTCATTTTGGGGAGAGAAGGACCTCCCCACTAAGAATGGAGTAATTGTTGGTACCAATGGGCTCAGACTTCTTGCACTTTTAGTGCCTACAGGCACTCTGGGTCTAATGTGACTTCTGGAAGTCACTTGCCTTCAGCAAGAGAAGTCATTAAATTAATAAATCTCACTTATGTTGACAAATCTCTGTAATAACTAAGAGGTTGATTCTCAGTAAAGTGAGTTCCCTGGTCTAGTTCCCTATCCCACATTTAGAAGTTAAAAAAAATATGATTGCTGTCTGACTTCACATACTAATGAAGGATCAGAGCAAAGGGGAACAGAATGAGATGAGCTTTGAAGCAGGGCACAATCTGGGTCAACAGTGAAAAAGCAAAAAATCTTGCCAGGCGTGAGAGGTCCAAATTTCAAGTCCCACTAACTCTTCTGAAATGTACTGCTCAGCCTGTCTTAGAATAGAGCCATTATGTTACTTTGACAAGCATTCTCTGATAAAGATTTGGCTTCTTGTATAGTTCTGCCTATAGAGTAAAAAAAAAAAAAAATCCAATGTGAATAGTCTAGTTACTGAATGTTCTTATTTCTTTATTTTTTTATCTTATTCTTTTAGTTATATACAACACCAGGATATACCCTGACATAATTACAAAAGCAAGGAACTCGGTCCACTCCAATTTGTTCTTATTTTTGTTATATAAACTGACTTCCTGTTGTCCACCTCGGTCTTTGTACTTTTGGGTTATCTGAAGCCATTCTCTACAAAGGTCTCCATGTCTGCAAAGCAGTGACCAGATCCTGGGACCTAGGACCTGTAATAGAAGTGGTACTGAAATATTTTAAAACATGGTTAAAGAGGCCCCACCAAACAGCACCTGTTTTTTGCTCCTTTGAACCCCCTAATAGCCAGCCTTCTCCTCTTGCTCTTTGGTCCTTACATCTTCAGTGGTCTGGTCTCATTGGAATCCATCAAGTTAGAAATGATAGTTTCTTAGGCGTATGGATAGTGAGGCCTAGGACTGTGTTAATTTAAGATTAGCTAGGAAAAGCTTTCATTCCTCTAAAGTGCCTTTTGACGGCACCTGAGTTCAGCTTGAAGAAGTTATAGAAGACATAAGGTCACCCTTCAGCACTTCTCAAGAATACGGAATAAAAATAAAAAGGGAGGATTCGTTCCCCTGGCCTGGTCTTCTAGCACCAGGGTGTTCTAGCTGAATTTTCACCACACCAAATCTTGCTCTCCTTTGAGGACAGGATGTCTGAAGGTCAGAAACTCCTCTTCAAGTGGGCTGACTGTAACCACCTGGATTTGAGTAGTGCCAGAGTGAGCCTGGACCCACCTGTAACTTCCTTCTAATAACAAGCATGGGTAGAGTGCTCACCTCACATGGAAGGCTCTGGGTTTCATCCTCAGCACCACATAAAAATAAAATAAAGGTATTGTGCCTATCTATAACTAAAAATATTTTAAAAAAGAAAGCATGGATATTCCTCCCCTTAATTAGCCTATCCTCCCCCCGCCCATGTCTTTCCCCCTCTATCTACAACCTCCTGACCCTAAAGGGTAGAAGCTAATCTGTGAATTTACCTCCCACTTCTTCTTTTATTGTCCAAGTCAGTCGGTGCTGGGTCTTGTTATTGGTTCCATAATGAGAAAAAAAGAAAGGATCCAGTCTTCAAAGTAAAAAATTGGTAACAAATTGGTGACTAGACTGTGAAGTACTGAAAGTGCAGGGCCAGATACATGTTCTCTATACCTAATATATGCTGCAATTAAATGAATGAGGCCACTGGATGGAGTTTTTCTTATTTAGTTGCCTCACCAGCCTGATAGCAGGAAGCATTTTCTAACAGGCTGTTCTAAATCATGTTGGTTTTGTATTTCATGAAATTAGTTTGGGGGATGTTGGCAAAAACAAATCCCAAGGGTACCTTTTAAGTAAAGGACCCAGTGTTTACAATCCACAGTGAAAATACAATAATGAATACCCTGGAGGTATCTCGAAGGCAGGGCTGGAATTTCAAGTTTGTTATAATCATTTTCCATCCAGCGTGAGAACTATGAAACAGCTCAAAATTTCCCTTAAATGTAATAAACAACCTCACATAAGGGAATAGAGGATGTCTCTGGGCCAGTATTGCACGGGGAAGGATATAAATGAGGATCCCACTCCTTGCTGGGGGTGGGGGTACTTCACCTCACGCAACAACCAGCTAATTCCAGGCCAGGGTGGGAAGATAAAATAGATGGAAATGCTATCCTTGTTTGTTACAAAGGCATCAATTAGTAAAGTAACCAAAAATAATATTTTATGATATAAGACCACTTTTGAGAATTTTTCAATGTGATAATGGCATTGTGGTTAGGCTGCTAACATAAGAATCCTTATGTTTTAGAGATTGTACTGAATGGTTTACTAATGAAGTGATCAAGAGCTCCCGAATTTGATTTAAAATAAGCAATGAGGATTTGTTATGCTGTCTTCTTTAATTTCATATGTTTGAAATTTTCTATAATAAAAAATGAAAATAAAATAACCGTTTTAACAATCCCAACTTGCTGACTGCTATAGTTCGTTGTTGCGTCTCCAGAATTTCACCATGAACAGAAGTGGGGGCAGGCTGGGGGGAGGGCATCAATGTGGTCCCTGGGAGGAGGGTGCTGTTTGGGAGCCTTGTGAGATGCATTTGTATAGCAAGGGATCTCTTAGCTTAGATGGCTCCTTTGGAGGTGTTCATGTCAGTTAAGGTCACCTGCAGGGAGGGAAGAATACAAAGTCCCCCATGACTCTAGTTCTGGGCTTAGAAACCTTCTGTTGCATTTGACTGGCTCCTGCAGGAGTCAGGTCATAGAGACGGAGGAGGAGTCAGTGAACCCCAGATGCCATTTCCCCACTTCTTGGACTGGTCTTATTCTGTGTAGACATGCACCTGACTCTGAGTTCAAAGAGGGTTTGACCAACTAAGTGATTGACTGCTTGATTAATCAATTGATGGTCCCTGAGGAATGATGGCGGGCTTGTTGGAAAGCACGCACAGCCTAAGGCTGAACATTGTCTATAGATGCTCACCCCCTCCCTCTGACCTGAGCATTATTTACCCACAGAATACATCAAAACTGCATGGAGAAGTGCCTGGAAATACCGTTTCTTTTCTTTGCTCTTTTCAGGTTCTGGTTCTAGTGCTTTGGCAGCTTAAATTTTGAGAGAGGTTTTTGCTAAGAAAGCCTCCTACTTAGATGCTGCCTAAATTCTGCAACCATGTGTTCGTTCCTTAAAAAAAAAAAAAAATTATACATAGTTGAGCAGTTAGCACAGCTCAGAGTCCTAAAAACACACAGCGAGTACTGTTCACCTCTAATGAATATAGGACATGAACAACTAAAATCCCACTAGGTCTTTTTCAATTTGCATGTGCTTATAATTCTCTAATTTGCTTTCAAAGACCCAAACTCATTTTCCAAATTCTAGGTCTATATTTCACTGGTCTACTAGGTATCTTCATTTTGAGGTTTTCTTCAGAAAATCCAATTAAGCATTTCTAGTGTATGTTTCATCACCTTCCTGTAAACTTGTTCCTCTTCTTGTATCATCTGACTTGGGAATTGGCCAGGCCAGAAATCCCTGGTGTCAGCACACTGGCCCCTTAATTTCTTTGTCCTCCTGCTCAGCTGATTCTGTCCCCTGAACCACCTTGGGAATCTATTCACTTTTTTCCATCTGAAATCCATTGCTGATTAAGACCCTCATAATCTCTCTCCTGCATCCTGAAAACACTCAGAGCCTGCATAGTTCCAAGTGAATAGACTTAGGGTATTTCCTTTAATCATAAAAGAATCATCTCAGGATGCTAGGCAGGGGTTAGCCATAATAGGATTTTGGTGCCAGACTGGGAGCTGGATCTTCATCCAAATTCTTCCCTCTGTCTTAGTAGAGGCGATACAAGGTTCTTAATCAAGCGGATAAACACCATGACGCTGTGCTGCAGGTCACAGACAAAGGAAGGACCAGGCAGATCATTTTGATCCTTGGTTTCAGATAGTCTCAAATAGGTACCTTAGCTTCATTCACAGAACCTAGGAACAAACCCTAGCTACAAACAAGTCTGAGAAATATGTGTAGCTTTCCTGCAGTTGTAAGTCAGGAAGGCAAGCTGTGGGGGAGAGGTGTGCTGGGTACAGAGCACGCCTCTCTATAGTAACTGCTCCTATGAGTAATGGCTTGCCAAACTCTTCTAGGGAAAGCTTCATGAAAGAAAGGTAAGAGGAGAATGAAATAAGCACTAAAAAAGGTGTAGAGAATATAGCCTAAATCCAATTTCTACAATTCCAATATTTCTTGGACATCTCATATTTGATTTTAAAAATGACTGTTGATATTGCCTTCTACTTCATAATGTGTCTGTTTCCTTACATACAAATCTAGTATTTTCTCTTGAAAGTTGTCGAGGAAAATTGATCATCCAGATAAAAAAGTACCTTTATATGGCAACTTTTTCAATCCCTAAGACACTGTGGAGCACCACCTGGGATAAAGCCAGAACTGCAGAGTTGGGGACATTAGGTCTCTGGGGCTCCCACACAGTCCCCAACACTAGCAGGAACTAAGTCAAGAATTCCTTAGAGCTAAGATTTCCTCTCTTACCCTCTGTAGGATTAGGAAATAGGCAAGAGGATCCCACAGAGAGGGGGATGCTGTGCCCTGATTCTTCTCATAGGAGCTGGGGGATGCAGAGGAGTGTGAATATTTTTGTCACCCCTTCTACTTTTCATGTATAATTTCTACTGTTTCACATAGCTCCCTATTGGTTTGCAAATTAATTCAATCTCTTTCCAAAACAGTGACCGCTTCCCACTTGTCATTCTCAAGACTTTATCTGCAAAGTATCCAACATTTTTTTATTAAAGCTTGTTTAAAGATGTCCTCCTTTGATAAAGATGCAATTATCAGGTATACAGCTGGTGCCTCAGAATCATTTATCATCTTACAATCGATGCGATTGATTTAGCTTCTGAGCCCTAGGCTTCTGAATGCTTTCCAGACAACAGTAGCCTCACCAAATGGTGACCAAATCATTTTTATAACAATGGGTAATAGATGAACCCTTGGCAGAAAAGGGATTCAAGAACATCTTGACTTCTAGAGTCCTTCCTTTCAGTCTTAGGATCATTAATGGGAAATAGTCCAGATCCTAAATTTGCAATCCATATCTCTGCTCTGGGAACTAAGGACATTGTCTAATTATCCAGGTATACTTTTTGAAAAGTATATATCTTGGATTAAGAGAACCATATGCATTTGCTATTTCTAATATATAACTCTAGAAAATTACAAAACTATATCTTCTAAAATTTCATAGCTATTTTGAAAAGCAAGAGAGGTGCTTTTGATGGAAATCATGAGGGATGCCTGAGAGTCAGGAGGCAAGAGAAGGAGACCTCTCAGAAAGAAGAGGCAGGGCCAGCTTCCCATTTGAAAAGGTAGGTAGAGATGCCTGAAGGGGTTCTGGTTGGAATACGGCAGGAGAAGCAGCCTCTCTTCCCATGCCAAGGAAAATATGGCAGAGGGGTCGTGAGTATAGACACTAATTATCAAGAAACAGCAGTACCCTCCACGGCTATTAATCCATTAAGAAAACAGCAACCTCACATCCAGAAATCTGGATGTTCCCCACACAACTGCATGTTGTCCATGGTAAATAATATCATGTGCACAGAGAGGCTTTCAGGACGACCCTAATGCAGAAGTGAACACAAATTCACAAGACACCTGAAGAAAATCAAGATTATAAAAGAGATACTAATGCAATAGAGGATCAAAGCACAGTTAATCAAATACAACTTCACATGGGTAAGAGAGAATTTCACATCAGGCAGCCAAAAGAGAGAATGAAGTCAATTTCTGTGAACTAATATGGTGTGATTGCCACAAAAAGTGTTCAGCAGAAAGGCAAATTTAAGCAGGAAATGTTTTAAGTTACATAAAAAAAAATAAAAACCCACTTTGTTTTTCCTTTTATATGTCCTTATAGGACTGTGCTTAGGCTGTACTCTCCTGCCAGGTGTTGAAGACCAAGTTGGTCAAAACTGACCTTGTTCCTATCTGCTCTTGAGAGCTGAGATTTCTCAGGGATCACTCCTGGAGATGTATGTGAACCCTCTTAGCTCCTTTAGCTTTCCTCTACCAGGGGTGCCATCTGCTGGGATGGGTCAGGTTCTTGCTGACCATATGTGACTTCTCTTGGAAGCATCAGGGACATTTCCATCTCCAATGACACTCCTCTTTGCAGAATGTGCACTGGTTAGTGAAGCAGGAAACATATTGTGCTGCCTTTCACTATAAGAAAGAGGGGGAAATGAAAATACATGCAATTTTTTATCATTTCTCTAAAAAGAAATAACTGAAAGGAAAGGTCAGAGGCTAATAAAAAGCTGTTACCTATAAGGAAGGGGAGAAAGAGGTTGAGGTCATGTGGATGGAAGGGAAAATTTTCTAAGCAGTTTTTCATGTAGCTTTCACTTTTGAGTTACATAGATGCTTTACATATTTAAAAAACATGTTTTCTTTTTCCAGATTGCATTGCCAATTCTGGGTCCTTTGAATTTCCATATAAATCTTAGAAAATTTCTTCCAAAAAAAAACCCAGTCACAAATTTGATAGGGGTTGCATTGAATCTGTTGATCAATTTGAGGAGAACAGTAGTCCCTTCTTATCCTCAGGGGATCTGTTTTAAGATCCCCCTCAATGGATGCCTGAAGCCACAGATAGTACCAAACCATATATATACTGTGCTTTTTCTCCCTATCCATACCTACCTATGATAAAGTTTGATTTTTTAAGTTGGGCACAGAAAGAGATTAACAACAACAACCAATAATAAAATATTAAAACTATAACAATATACTTTAATAACAGTTTGAGCTTTGTGGTCATTACTAAGTAAAGTAAAGGTTGCTTCAACATAAGCACTGTGATACCAAGACAGCCCATCTAACAACTGAGGTAGCTACTGGTTAGTAGGTGGTACTGTGGTTTGGATATGGTTTGGGGGTGTTGCCCATGGGTTTATGTGTTGGAAGCTTGGGTCCCAGTGTGATGATGATATACCCAATGAAGTGGTACCTTTAATTTTCAGGGTCCAGCCTGGAGTTGTTGGCTCATTGATGGTGTTACTCTCATAAAGACCTAAGGTAGTTCTCAAGGTCTTAAGTTGGTTTTTGCAAAAGTGAGTCATCATATAGAAGTAAGCCTGGCCCCTCCCCACTCTGACTTCTTATATCATTATGTGATTCTCACTTTGACACATGCTCCCAGCCCTAATGATGTCTATCAAATGACACAACAAATGGAGCCCACACTAGAGGGCTTTCTACCTCTAAACCTGAGAACTAAATAAACCTCTTTTCTTTATAAGTTGCCCCATGTCAGTTTCTTCAATACAAGAATGGAAAATAGATGGGCTGGATGATATAAGATTTTTATTACACCACTCAATTTTAAACTTGTCAGAATCAATAAAATCAAAAATTATCAGTTGCTAAGTTCTGAATTTTTTTCATTTTTTTTTTTTTTAGAGAAGAAGGGGTGTTCCTGTATTATCATCTTAACAAGTAACTGTTCCTGTCTATGGTCATGGAATTTCTTTCCCCCGTTTACTTAGATCTTTTTGATACCTTTCAACAATATTTTACAGTTTCCAGGGTAGATGTCTTGAACTCCTTTTGTTAAATCTATTCCGCAATTCAAAGCTGGCCTTTGAGTTGAGGCATATCTACTTTATCAGAACTTGACCTGACTTTTGAAGGAGTGCTTTTAGTTCAAGTAGGAATTTAAGAAAAACTGTGTTTGGGGATTAAATAAAAGACACAACTAAAATTTTATCATTTTTGATATTACTGTTATACAGACTATCTTTCCATATTTTTTCAATCCATTTATGTATTCAAATCTAAACTGATGATAAATACTGATACACATCTCATTTCCCCCAGGGATTTGAGAAACTTTTCCCATGCTCTGGATTGACATACGTATTGGGTCTACTTTGAGTGGTTTTACTTTTTCTCCAGAGGTCTGTCTGTGTTCAAACATCAATACAATATTAGTTTAATTATTGAGGAGTTTAGTATGTCAATATATAGTAAGGCTGGCCCTGGGTTCCCAGTATTTTTCCTCTTTTTAGGGTTTTTCTAGCCAATTTTTTCTTCTTTTATTTTTCTCTACAAGAATTTCATATTCATCATGTCAAGTTTCAAGTAGAAAATCTTTTTGTGCTTTTATAAGGATCACATTAATTCTTTAAATAGAGAAGTGTTGAAATTTCTGATTCTGTCTCCCTGTGCAAGAATATTTCATATCTTTCCTTAGATTAGGTCTACCTTTTGGACTTTCAGGTGTCTATTTTAGAGTTTTAAACATTAACATTTGCACATTTCTTTTTAAATTTATTTTTGGATTTTATCTTTCTGATGCTTAAGGCTAGTGGCAATAGCTAATTCCTCGCCTTGTTCCCATCTTCAATGAGCACATCTTCAGTATTTCCCCATTAAAGAAGAAACTGGCCTTTGAGTTGAGACACACTTATTTTATCAGAACTTGGCCTAACTTTTGAAAAGCCTGGTGAGAATTCAGGGGAAATATTGTTTTGATCACATAAAAGACAGACACAACCAAAGAACTGTAAGAAATGTAACGTGGCAGGAAGTGGAATCCTGTTAGGGGAGAGGCAGGAAATGGAGATGGAGATCACAGGGGCAGACCTGGAAGCCCTCACGGGCTGTGTTAGGGAACTTGAACTTTCCTCCTTTGGTAGTAGGAGACCATGAAAAGTGACTTAAAACTTGTGGAGTAAGTAGATCTACTTAGGACTAAACATGAAAACCATATATGTATTTTTTCTTTTTCTTTTTTTTTCCTACTTCCAAAAGCTGAGAGTTCTTCAAGGGAGACTTAGCTCCAGATGCTGAATCTTCCTCCAACCCCTGCATGAGCCAGGAGTATGCAGAATTAGGCAGGAAGAGTTCTACCTCTATCTGGAAGAGGCCTCCAAACTCCATGGAGGAGCCTGGGGCTATCCTTAGAGTCAGCCCCAATTTGCATCTAGTTGAGAATAGGACTCTCTTTCCATTTCTCTTTTTCTGAGTGGAGTGCTGGAAACAGCCAAACACAAAGCATAGCAGAGTGGACAAAGAAAATGATGTAGATGTTCATGAAAAATTCAACCCTAATTATACTTCTGGAAGCCAGTGGGAGTTATGAAATATTGTGCCCAGGATGTTCATCTTGTTAATAGATGCCAGCCATGGGGTATTTATTTTCCATACCATTTATAAAGCCTTTGATGGGCAGAAGCTGCTTGCGTCAGTCCATAAAATTATAAGGTATAAAGGATATTATGCTAATTCTTTGGGATGACTTTCATTTAGTATCTGGTCATGAGGATGCCTTGCCTCCTGTTAGTGCAATATTCCAGCAAATGCAAGCATCAGCTTAGCAGGGTATTAGTCAAAAGTATATGCACTAACGGGAGCTCAGACACCAATGATAAATTTTGCTGCCATTTAAAAGTAATTATTTGTAATGTTCTGTTAAAATGGTCTTTAAATTTCATTTCTGACTCTCATTTAGGAGTGATAGCTCCCAGATTTCAATCATGGGCTAAATGGCATACACGATGATATGGTTTTTTACCCACCCGAGGAGGAAAAAGCTCAAAGGTAAGTTTTAGTAATTAAGGCAGAAGCAGATCCATTTTTCCAATGTGATAGCCCACTTTCCCAAAGCAAATGAACAGCTCAGTGAGGTGAGCACACAAAAAAGCTAGTTTTAAAAAGAAAACTATCTAGGCCTTTTTTATTTTTAGGAGAACAGAAACTATATTAGCAAGTTTTGTGGGGGGTGGGGGCCGAAACTGAGTTTAAATCTCAATCTTACTTTCACCCATATTTGTTCGGATTGAACCATATGAAACTTCTGCTACTCTATGTTTTTCATGTACAAAATTTGGTTAGTTTAGTTTTCGGCGGACACAACATCTTTGTATGTGGTGCTGAGGATCGAACCTGGGCCGCATGCATGCCAGGCGAGCTCGCTACCGCTTGAGCCACATCCCCAGCCCTCCTTCCAAGTCTTTCACTTCCTGGACTGGTTTACAGCTGTTGAGGCCCATAGAGCCACAGTCCCTTGGGCACCTGTACAAAGAACTTCCACAGACATCTCAGCAAGAGTTTAAAATATATATCTACAAATTCTTTGAAATTGTTTCCTTTATGAAGTGAAGCAAGAGGATCTTCAGCTTTGTCTCCCACAGGGTTGTTGTAAGGTTCTGCATTTTGTATAGACACAAAAGGGCCAGCCAGGGATTGAGCAGGTGGAAATCTCAGCTGAGCTTCACCCACTAAGGCTTTTCCCCTGAGGGGTCTGTTCTTTAATTCAATTGTTCCAAGTGGGGAACTTTAGCAGTATGTCTTCTCAGAAGGGAGGCTTTTAAAAATTCATTCTGTGTGCTAACTGGGACCTTGCCCTCCTGGCCCAGGAGGAAGGGACAATGCACCAGAGAAACTGTGCGGTCATTAAAATCCTCATCCTGTGTCATAGCAGACAGACTGTTTTGAGGGAAATGTATCCAAAATGTATCCTCTTTTCCCAAAAGATAAACTGCTCAAACTAAGGACAAGGAGAGTGTTGTCAGACCTCTGTTTTGGAAAATGTGGGGGTGTTTCCTTTTTCCAGCAGATGGCAGGGCCTGATGTACTGTGGGTGGGAGGAATTTCCAAGTTCAACACCTGAGGTTCCTGATGTCCTGATGTCTATGGCATCTCCGTGGCTACCTTTCCATATCAGCAGAAACAACTGGCCAAGCTAATGTGGACATCTGCCAGACACCTGCTGGGATTTTCCAAAGGGAACTGCCACTCCTTTGAGAGATAATGCTCAAGAAGAACAAAAGAGAGAGAGAGTGAGAGAGAGAGAGAGAGAGAGAGAGAGAGAGAGCTGGTAGAAGTAAAGGACCTGGGAGCTTAGAGGGCCAGAAGAAGAACTTGGCCTTGGATAGCCCAGCTGGGTCAAAGAGAAGATGGCTTGAGTGACAGAGGAGAAGCTGGTGAGGTTCACATAGCAGGACAGGGTAGTGACCAAACTTATCAGGAAGACAAGTCAGGAAAGATGAAAAAGATTGATAGGGAAAGGTGGGGCCAGGCAGGGATCAAAAGTCTTGGGATCTTTATACCAGTCCCTGGGGTTTATGGAGGTGAGCATTACCCATTAGCTCCCCCCCAAAAGATGGCCACAAAAGGTGATCATATGCGTGATCGGGAGAGAGGAGCAGGTAGAACTCAGGACCTATAGAAGGACCTGCAGTGACGATGTTCAAGAACTCGGGCTGGGGTGCTCTAAACAGAAGGGATAGTTTCCCATGTGCTCTTGCTCACACATTTTCATTTGTGATACAATCAGTGATGCTGTAGATAAGGACTGAAATCCACATGATGGAAGGCCAAACATCCCCCTTGCCTTCTAACCCAGCCCCCTTTTCTTTCTTTTCTGCTATGTACATTACCTACATCGTAAACTTTGACTAGAAGGTAAACTGCAAGGCTTGCAAAAATAATTATCGAAAAATACTACTCTGATGGTCCTCAGATGGCACCAGTGACCTTGAACCAATTGCACAAAAACAAGAACAACCTCTCATCGAGAATTTTGATTGAAGTTGAAAACCACTTCCTAAATCAAAGGCACGAGGATCCAACATGGTGGCCGGCGAGGAAGCAGCGATTCCAACATCACCACTTTAACGGGATAAGAAAGACCCACCTGGACAGCTGCAGCCTACCTACGGAGGAACTTCTAGCATAATTCCCTTTAGAGGAGAGCAGCCGTGATCTGGTAGGTTTATTGGAAGTGACAGTTTGTCCCAGAGAAGTGGATCTTGGACGGCCACTCGGGCACAGAGGTCTAGTCCCACAGCCATTAGCCACTCCGGCAAGGGGCTCCCCCGGGAGGCCTAGCTCTCACTTTGCGAGCAGCCACCACACCTGTCCGGTTCCTAACCACGCGGCCACAGATACGCGGCTCCACAGGTGGCACTGCGGGGGGTGCAGAAGTCAAGTCCCGGAGCCAGCAATCGCGTTTGCAAGCGGCGGTCACCCTGAGCGGCTTGGCCCGCCCCGCCTGAACCCGCAGTCTGCCTCCGCCATCCGGGCTCCCCCAGGAGGCATAGCGCTCACTCGGGGAGCAGCCGCTTCTCCCGCCCGGCTCCTAACCACGCAGCTGCAGCCACCCGGCTCCACAGGTGGCACCGCGGCGGTTGCAGAAATCAAGTCCCGGAGCCAGCAACAGCTTTTGCAAGCGACGGTCACCCTAAGCGGCTTGGGCCGCACCGCCCGAACCCGCAGTCGGCCTCCGCCATCCGGGCTCCCCCGGGAGACATAGCGCTCGCTCTGGGAACAGCCACTTCTCCAGCCCGATCCCTAACCACGCGGCCGCAGCTACCCGGCTCCACAGGTGGCACTGCGGCGGGTGCAGAAGTCAAGTCCTGGAGCCAGCAATCGAGTTTGCAAGCGGCGGTCACCCAGAGCGGCTTGGGCCACCCCGCCCGAACCCGCAGTCGGTCTCCTCCATCCGGGCTCCCCCGGGAGGCCTAGCTCTCGCTTTGCGAGCAGCCACCACACCTGTCCGGTTCCTAACCACGCGGCCACAGCTACCCGGCTCCACAGGTGGCCCCGCGGCGGGTGCAGAAGTCAAGTCCTGAGGAGGGAAGATGGCAGTGAAGGGAGTGCATCACCCCAGTGCGCCACGTCACTGAGCGGGAGAAAGATGATGTGAATCGCCTGAAGGCTATCTTGTAGGGAATTTCCAGCGAAATCGAGGTGCCCCAGAATCTAGTGGACAGATTTCCATTGTGCAAAGTTCGACTGCGGGAGCTCCTTTTCTCTACTCGGAGGGTCGCATAGCTTGATAGGCAATCGCCCTGCGGCTGGAGTCTGTGGCGCGCACTGGGGAGCGGCAAGGTGCTGAAGCGGAGGAGCAATAATACCTGCAGCCCACTGGAAAGACAGGCCAGGGGTTAAATTTCAAAAACACAACAGTTGCACCAAGCAGAAAGAAACGCGAGCAGTATGAAAAGACAAGGAAAGAAAGGACTACAAACAATGCAGGTCAACTCAACATTAGAAGAGGTAATAGCTGCAACAGATGGAATGTCAGATAAAGAGTTCAGGATATACATGCTTCAGATTATCTGGAGTCTCAAGGAAGACATGAGACAGCAAAATCAGACAATGAAAGATCACATTGACAAACAAATTCAGGAAGTAAAAGATCAATTTCACAGGGAGATAGAGGTAATAAAAAACAAACAAATAGAAATCCTAGAAATGCAGGAAACAATAAACCAACTTAAAAACTCAATTGAGAATACTACCAGCAGAGTAGATCACTTAGAAGAGAGAACATCAGACAATGAAGACTTAATTGACATATATAGACTATACCACCCAACATCAAGTAGTTACACTTTTGTCTCAGCAGCACATGGAACCTTCTCAAAAATAGACCATATATTATGTCACAGGGCAACTCTTAGACAATATAAAGGGGTAGAGATAACACCATGCATCTTATCTGATCACAATGGAATGAAACTGAAATTCAATGATAAAAGTAGGAAGGAAAAATCAAGCATCACTTGGAGAATGAACAATAGGTTGCTGAATGATCAATGGATTTTAGAAGACATCAAGGAGGAAATTAAAAACTTCCTAGAGTTAAATGAAAACACAGACACAACATATCGGAACCTATGGGACACATTGAAAGCAGTTCTAAGAGGAAAATTCATTGCTTGGAGTTCATTCCTCAAAAAAAGAAAAAAACAACAAATAAATGATCTCATACTTCATCTCAAATTCCTAGAAAAAGAAGAGCAAAACAACAGCAAAAGAAGTAGAAGGCAAGAAATAATTAAAATCAGAGCTGAAATTAATGAAATTGAAACAAAAGAAACAATTGAAAAAATTGACAAAACTAAAAGTTGGTTCTTTGAAAAATCAATAAAATTGACAGACCCCTGGCCATGCTAATGAAGAGAAGAAGAGAGAGAACCCAAATTACTAGCATACGGGATGAAAAAGGCAATATCACAACAGATTCTTCAGAAATACAGAAGATAATCAGAAATTATTTTGAATCCTTATACTCCAATGAAATAGAAGATAGTGAAGGCATAGATAAATTCCTTAAGTCTTATGATCTGCCCAGATTGAGTCAGGAGGATATAGACAACCTAAACAGACCAATAACAATAGAGGAAATAGAAGAAACCATCAAAAGATTACCAACTAAGAAAAGCCCAGGACCAGATGGGTATACAGCAGAGTTTTACAAAACTTTTAAAGAGGAACTAACACCAATACTTTTCAAGCTATTTCAGGAAATAGAAAAAGAGGGAGAACTTCCAAATTCATTCTACGAGGCCAACATCACCCTGATTCCGAAACCAGACAAAGACACTTCAAAGAAAGAAAACTACAGACCAATATCTCTAATGAACCTTGATGCAAAAATCCTCAATAAAATTCTGGCGAATCGGATTCAAATACATATCAAAAAAATTATACACCATGATCAAGTAGGATTCATCCCTGGTATGAAAGGTTGGTTCAATATACTGAAATCAATAAATGTTATCCACCACATCAATAGACTTAAAAATAAGAACCATATGATTATCTCCATAGAAGCAGAAAAAGCATTCGGCAAAGTACAGCATCCCTTTATGTTCAAAACTCTAGAAAAATTAGGGATAACAGGATCATACCTCAACATTATAAAAGCAATCTATGATAAGCCACAGGCCAGCATCATTCTGAATGGAGAAAAATTGAAGGCATTCCCTCTAAGATCTGCTACAAGACAGGGATGCCCTCTCTCACCACTTCTGTTCAACATAGTCCTCGAAACACTGGCCAGAGCAATTAGGCAGACAAAAGAAATTAAAGGCATAAAAATAGGAAAAGAAGAACTTAAATTATCACTATTTGCAGATGATATGATTCTATACCTAGCAGACCCAAAAGGGTCTACAAAGAAGCTATTAGAGCTAATAAATGAATTCAGCAAAGTGGCAGGATATAAGATCAATACGAATAAATCAAAGGCATTCCTGTATATCAGCGACAAATCCTCTGAAACGGAAATGAGGACAACTACTCCATTCATAATATCCCCCCAAAAAATAAAATACTTGGGAATCAACCTAACAAAAGAGGTGAAAGATTTATACAATGAGAATTACAGAACCCTAAAGAAAGACATAGAAGAAGACCTTAGAAGATGGAAAAATATACCCTGCTCATGGATAGGCAGAACTAACATCATCAAAATGGCGATATTACCAAAAGTTCTCTATAAGTTCAATGCAATGCCAATCAAAATCCCAACAGCATTTCTCGTAGAAATAGATAAAAGAATTATGAAATTCATATGGAATAATAAAAGACCCAGAATAGCAAAAACAATACTAAGCAGGAAGTGTGAATCAGGCGGTATAGCGATACCAGACTTCAAACTATACTACAGAGCAATAGTAACAAAAACAGCATGGTACTGGTACCAAAACAGGCGGGTGGACCAATGGTACAGAATAGAGGACACAGTTACCAATCCACAAAACTACAACTATCTTATTTTTGATAAAGGGGCTAAAAGCATGCAATGGAGGAAGGATAGCATCTTCAACAAATGGTGCTGGGAAAACTGGAAATCCATTTGCACCAAAATGAATCTGAATCCCTATCTCTCGCCGTGCACAAAAGTTAACTCAAAATGGATCAAGGAGCTTGATATTAAATCAGAGACATGGCATCTGATAGAAGAAAAAGTTGGTTATGATCTACACGCTGTGGGATCGGGCTCCAAATTCCTCAATAGGACACCCATAGCGCTAGAGTTAACAAATAGAATCAACAAATGGGACTTACTCAACTAAAAAGTTTTTTCTCAGCAAAAGAAACAATAAGAGAGATAAACAGGGAGCCTACATCCTGGGAACAAATCTTTACTCCACACACTTCAGATAGACCCCTAATAACCAGAATATACAAAGAACTCAAAAAATTAGACAATAAGATAACAAATAACCCAATCAATAAATGGGTCAAGGACCTGAACAGACACTTCTCAGAGGAGGACATACAATCAATCAACAAGTACATGAAAAAATGCTCACCATCTCTAGCAGTCAGAGAAATGCAAATGAAAACTACCCTAAGATACCATCTCACTCCAGTAAGACTGGCAGCCATTAGGAAGTCAGACAACAATAAATGCTGGAGAGGATGCAGGGAAAAGGGCACTCTTGTTCATTGCTGGTGGGACTGCAAATTGGTGCAGCCAATTTGGAAAGCAGTATGGAGATTTCTCGGAAAGCTGGGAATGGAACCACCATTTGACCCAGCTATTCCCCTTCTCGGTCTATTCCCTAAAGCCCTAACAAGAGCATGCTACAGGGACACTGCTACATTGATGTTCATAGCAGCTCAATTCAAGATAGCAAGACTGTGGAACCAGCCTAGATGCCCTTCAATTGATGAATGGATAAAAAAAAAAATGTGGCATTTATATACTATGGAGTATTATTCTGCATTAAAAAATGACAAAATCATAGAATTTGGAGGGAAATGGATAGCATTAGAGCAGATTATGCTAAGTGAAGCTAGTCAATCTTTAAAAAACAAATACCAAATGACTCCTTTGATATAAGGGGAGTAAACAAGGACAGGGTAGGGACGAAGAGCTTGAGAAGAAGATTTACATTAAACAGGGATGAGAGGTGGGAGGGAAAGGGAGTGAGAAGGGAAATTGCATGGAAATGGAAGGTGATCCTCAGGGTTATACAAAATGTCATATAAGAGGAAAGGAGGGGTAAGACAAGATAATACAAATGGAAGAAATGATTTACAGTAGAAGGGGTAGAGAGAGAAAAGGGGAGGGGAGGGGAGGGGAGGGGGGACAGTAGACAATAGGACAGACAGCAGAATACATCAGACACTAGAAAGGCAATATATCAATCAATGGAAGGGTAACTGATGTGACACAGCAATCTGTATATGGGGTAAAAGCGGGAGTTCATAATCCACTTGAATCAAACCGTGTAATATGATGTATTAAGAACTATGTAATGTTATGAATGACCAATAAAAAAATAAATAAATAAATCAAAGGCACAAGTTCATAAATCCAGTCTTCCATTCTATAAAAATCTTGACCTTACTTTAATCTGGGGGCTACTTGACATTTATGTACTCTCTGATGTGTTTCAAATGAATAAAGACTTTAATTTCTATCTCAGTCACCTAAATTTTCTTTGGATACCTGATACTTTTGTGACTGTTGGGGTCAAGACGAGGGAGTGGGAGGCAGGATCAACCTCTCTCTAACATTGGACTTTGTCTAACAATACTTTATTGGGAACATTGCTGTCTAGGTCAGAGAGAGTTTTAGACATATTATGAGTTAGATGGAGAACCAAGATAAAGTGATATTCTGTTCACCTTTTCTTAGAAACCATCTGCAAAGAAAGGAGGTATGTGGAATAGGGTCAGGAGAAAGAAATTTAAATATCCTTGCGTGAGTGATGAGTGCATATTTCAGCTCATGAACTAAGGAGCTGAAGAACTAGAACTTGCTTTATACTCCATGACTCTGTTTTTCTCGTTCAAGTCCCCATTCTTCTGGGTTACAGAAAAAATAAACTCAGTCCTTCCTGGGACCTCACACAATCTCTGAGTCTTGCCAAGGGATTGGGTTGGGGGAAGCAATTTGATCCTTAGACATCAGTGCCCATGGTGGGGGGCGGTCATGATGAAATCTGTCACCATGTCCTCTTGACTCTCAGGTTAGGTAGCTCTCAGGGATACTTGTACTGGGAACTTTTCTTGAATGTGACCCCTTCTGGGGGTCTTTCTGCAGCAGGGATGCCAGCCATCAAGAGCATTCCTCTCCACTCCTGGGACTGCTCACAAGCTTGCTCTTCTTTCCCAACATGGGATAGTCTGTTTTTAGTCTGGGGAAAATCCTTCTCCTTTCATGTTTCTTCAACTCTAATTAATTATTCTCAGGAACCCTCTTCTAAGTGCAAATATAAATCCAATGAGGCTTCTAGGGTAGTTCTATTTTCTGATGGGGCATGTGCTTCCTCTAAAGTAATGAGCACAAAGCTGACTTAAATGAGGAGAAATGGAGAGGAAAAAAGAACACACACACACACACACACACACAAACACACACGTTTCTTTTGGGTTTTATTTGCCTTCTATGTCTGCTCTATGCTGAGGCTGGCAGCCTGGGGTTTGGAATCTACTGATGGGGTAATGCTCCTTTGGGTTGATGGCTTGGATAGAAATAGAGAGCTATTCTCCAAAGTGAGTATTACCATAAAAGACAGGAGGGAATTAGGGCAGCAGCAAATGTATGGCAGTCTTCTCTGACCTTTTTGCCATCCCTTAGTGATTAGCTGTTTCTCCTCTGTGCCTCCCAAACAGTTCTCTCTGATGACACAGCCCACATCCTATTGCAATGACTGGCTTCACTCCCACCTCCCTCCCTAGATAAGGAGCACTTGAGCTGAGGGCTTGCACTTACTCATCTGTGCCCTCTCAGTTCCTGAAAGGCAGAGACTGAATGGAGAGAGATTGAATGAGTAATTTTTTTGGAACATTATGGACTCTCTGTGACTGGCAGGTGACCCTGCCATGGATGAACTAGGCCTTGCATATGGAAACTATGGATGGCACGAAATGGTGCTGCCCAACAAAATTAGAATTAATGGATTGGAAGCATGAGCCAAAGCAAGTCAGAGAAAATATAATGCTCAAAATGATAAAATCATGGACTTGAACTGCAAAACTCAGCTGAAACAGAGATGATGTGACCAAAGAGTAGCACATACAAGGAAAATGTAGAGGTTTTAGTTGACTCTAAACTCAACGCGGTGATGTAGCTGACAAAAAATAATAATAATCAACAAAAGCAAGCAAACTGAAACAAAGCTGCATTAGGAGTAATGCCGTCTAAAACAAAAGAGGTGTTAGATCAAATTTTTTCCTGGGGTGCAATGACCAGCCACCTTGCACCATATCTACTGAAACACAAAGACCAATGAGAATACCTCCAGACAATATTAATCAGGAAGGTAGTACACCTCAAAACCTACCTTATCTTTCTTGTAACTGGTGCTGGATCTACTGAATATCTATGTGAGAAAAAAATGAACAAACACAAAATTAACTCACACAATACATAAACATTGACTCAGAATGGATTACAGACCTACATGTAAAACCTAAAACTATAAATTTCTAGAAGAAATCATAGGGGAAAGATGTTTGCAATCTTGGGGTTGGATTGTCAGAACATGAAAGACGTGAACTACAAAAGAAAGTCCACACACTGGATTTCAAAACAGAAAGGTACTCTTGGAAAGTTTCCTTAAGATAATGAAAATGCAAACCACAGACTGGGGAAAAAATATTTGAAACATACATATGAGACAAAGAACTTTTATCCAAAACAAATGAGAAAATCTTCAACATAATAAGAAAACATGTAAAAATGTAAAAGATTTAGGTAAATACTTTATATACACATACTATATATCCATCTCCACAAAGGTGTTCAACATCTTTAGTCATTAGGGAAATAAAAAATTAAAACCTCAATGAAGTAGCACCGTAGATACACTAGAATGGCTAAAATAAAAATGACTCACTAGACCAAGTGTTCATGAGAATATGGAGCATTCTCATATACTGCTGTATGTTTTCTGGTCTGGCGGGAATGTAAAACAATACAGACACTTTGGAAAACAGTAATGGTAGTCTCTTAAAACATTAAACATATGCCTACCATATGACCTTGTCATTTTACTACTAGGTATTTACCCTAAAGAAATGAATAATACATGTCCATAAAAAGATTTATGCACTTCATAGCAAATGTTTATTTGTAACAATAATAATAAACCCTAGATGAAACCCAAATGTCCATTATTGGGTATAAACAATTTGTGACATATCCATACAGTGGACTATTACCCAGTAATAAAAAAGAACACACCATTCAGGCAATAATATGGATGAATCTAAAAATTATGATAACTTAAAGAAGATAGACAAAAAGTATATTCTGTACGCTTCCAGTTGTATACAATTTATATTTCACATACAAATATATATATATATATATATATATATATATATATATATATATATATAGTCTGGATAATGAAATCCTATCTATAATATCAGAAAGAAGATCAGTGGTTGCCTGGAAACAGATATGGATAAAAGGAGGAATTCTAAATGGGTTCAAGGAAACTTTTGGCAGTGCTGAAAATTGTTATCTTGATTGGGGTGAAGTAGAGATAGATGGGTCAAACTGAACAAATTGTACAAATTAAACATACACAGTTTGGTAGACTTCAATTTTATCTCAGTGAAATTGGGGCTGGATTTTTGCAGATTTTTATCTTGGAGGAATACGAAACAATTTCAGACTTTTATGGAACTGGTCTTAAAAATTCTAGATGTGTTGAGCCAAAAGAAGGGCGTGGAAACACACAGAAGGTGAAATAAGCAACAGCTGGAAAGCTTGCCGCTGTCTGCTGTGCTGAAATGCTGGAAGGAAGCAGGGCAAAGGCTGGAAAGACACTACCTTCTGCAGAGAGGGTCACCTGGCATGTAGGAGATGGCCCAAGGACAGCACCACCTGTGCATTGTCACCAAACACAGCTGAAATTCAGGGAATGAGGCCACATGGGTCCTGCTCCACAAGGGATCAACCATAATTTGTTTTCTGAGCTTCATCAGAAAGTTTCACATTTGCAGGCACCAGACTAAAATTTTCTTTGTCAATTTGAGTCTGGGATGGCTATAATTGGAGGGGACTTGGTGAAAACAAATGTTAGAGCAGGACACACACTGCTGCAGGGACACTTGACCTTCTCCAGATGGTGCCACCAGGCCTGGCTCCTCATCACTCTTCAGCTGAGCATCAGCACTGTCAGCTCCCTTCCTCTGCCTCTGTCTTCACCTCCTGCTCTAATATGACTTGGGGGCAGTTTTGAGAGTTAGAACCATAACAAGATCCTTATTGCCACTGCCGATCAACAAGAAGTAGAATTTATTGAATACCTTGTTATCCATAAGATTGCAAAGTCTGACACAACACTATCCAGTCCTTTGTATGTGCTAAAACCATAATCTTAGAAGCCCTTCTCTCTACCAGACAGAAATCAGGCACACCTTGTTGATCCCCTACCAGGTAACAACTAATTTGTAAACCACTCTTAGTTGAGTGAACCAGTTGAGGCATTACTGATGATGCTCTTTCCACACATTTTCCTTCAAAACAACTGGAGATAGGAAGTAGTATTCCTATAGTAATATTAGTAATAGTAATAGTAGTCATAGTAGTAGTAGTAGCAGTAGTAGTCTCGTTTCATGTAGGAGGAAAAAGAGACCAAAAAGGTATGCAAAAACCTAGAAACAGGGGGAAAATATGCATAACTTATCAGTGTTATACTAAAACCATTGTCCAACCAGGCTCCTAATGATCAGATGATTCCAAAAGGAATGTAATTTTGTTTAAATATGTAGTATGTAGTATAAGTACTTACTCAGTATTTCGTATTTTAGCAAAATGGGTATATTAGTCAGTTTTCAGTTCTGTAACAAAAATAAAGGTTTATTTTGGCTTATAGTTTTAGAATTTTCAGTCCCAGATAGGTGTGCCCTATTGCTGTGAGTCTGTGGCAGAACGTTATGGAGGAAGTCCTGGTGGGTGCACGTGGTGGAGGAAAGCTACTCACCTCATAGCCAAGAAGCAAAGAGAAGGAAGAGGAAGGGGTTGATGTCCTATATCCCCTTAAATGTATTCCCCAATCACCTAAACACCTCCCACTAGACACCACCACTTGAAGTATACTAATAGCACCACTCTGGGGGAACACATCTTTAACACATGGGCCCTTGGGGGACACTCCAGATCTAAACTATCGCAATGGAGATTTTTTGACATATTTTGAACTGGCTTTAGAACCTCTGTTTCATTTTGTATTAACCAAACTGTTCTCCCTACAACACACCAGCTGAGTTAGTTTAGTATAGTAGTGAATTTGAATATTCTTAAGAGAAATGGATTCAGGAGAGAAGGGGATTTACTCCCAGCCAAGGAAGCAGCCTGTGTTAAAGGAGATGACTCCAGGCACTCCCAGCTCATTTGGAACCTGGAGCTGATCGACACAACTGAAGGGAGAGAATGGGTGTGTGTGTGGGGGGGTGGGATGTGAAGCTGGAGCAGGAGCAGGGATAAGTGAGGGGACTATGACAGCCAGGAGGAAGCCATGACAAGTGCATCAGGACAAGGGTCAGAGATTTGCTGGAAAAGGAGTGACATGAAACAGTTAGGGCTGCCATTCCAAATTTCCTCTGCATTACTCAAGGACTCAAAGTCACAGCTGAGGATGTGTCAAAGTATTAAACATTGGGCTGCTGTGAAGTAACATGATCTCCCCACACATTTCTTAAAAATGCTTTTTGAAGTTGGAAATAGAAATCAATGCTGGCTCCCACTCTGGAGCACAGAGGAGAGAGAGAAGGAACTCACACACTGGTTTGCCAATGAAGGGTGAAGAAGGCCAGAGGTAGGTCCCAGGAACTTCTAAATCAAATCTTATTTGACTCAATCCATTAAAATATCCATTACAAACATAAAACGACTTGAATTTTTAAACAACGATAGGGAAAAACTAATGCAGAGTTGATTAGATGTAATAGCAGTTAGTATTTTAAAAATTGTATATCTTTAAAAAGAGGTGGTACATAGTATGAAAGGGTAATTAACCCATCTGCTGAATTAATTGCTGCTTCCCTTGTCATTTAGGCTAGCGGTGTTAGACAAGTGGGAGGAACATTGTTCGTCAAAGCAAAAAATATTAGAACTGACCTAAAAGTGTAGGTGAATAGTTAAATAAATTATTGGGGGATATTCTATATATATTTTTCAAAATGAGGTGGAGTGCCTTGCTGTGTCCTAAGAAGGAATCATGGTTCCTCTTGCCTGGCGTAGAGACAACATCGATAAAAAAGTAATCATTGAATGAGGAAGTGGGTACATTGTTAAGTGAACAAAAATAAACAATACATAGAATGTAATTTCGTTTATTGTTTTAAACAGGATATATGCCTTCAGATATATTTATTTTTCATATCTGGATAAACACAGAAAATATATGTATGAATACATGTCAAATCACTGTAGTAGTTACTTCTGACCAAAGGGCTGGGAAGAGAGAGAGAGGACTTTTTACTTCAGAAAAAAAATAAATCAGGGGCTGGGGATATGGCTCAAGCCGTAGCACGCTCGCCTGGCATGCGCAGGGTGCTGGGTTCGATACCCATCCTGAATACCACATAAAAATAAAAAAATAAAGATATTGTTTCCACCAAAAACTAAAACATAAATATTTAAAAAAATAAATAAATCAGGTTCTAGAAGGACAAAAAGCTCAGACATGTGAAATGATACAAGCAACATGTAAAACTTCATACCAATATAATCACACTTTTATATATATTTATTTTCATGGATGTGCAGACAACCAAACTCTTTAGAAGAGTTATGGCTGATTGTTATTCTCTTTGATGCTTTTTTTTTGTATTTCCTAAAATATCTATAATACAGATTGTTTCTCATCATATACAGACCCACACTTCTTTAGAAAGAAAAAAATTAAAAGGAGCTTTACCCAAATTCAGTTTTGTTAGTATGAAGGCATATTCCTTATACCTACAACTTAAGGAACATTTTCATGGATTCCTTATTTATGAAAACAGAAAAAGACTCCCCAGTTGTAGGAGTCAGAGTTCTTATCCATCAGTTCACAGTCCTTGATAACTGATGTTCACAGGTGCCCAGACAACACTGGAACAAATCTGTGTGATTAAGCTCCCCAAGACTTGCTTGTTCCGTACTCACTTAATTTACCCGCTGATCTCACATACTGAGGGCTGTCATGCATTTACTGTTTATGTCAAGCACTGTCCTCAGTCACAGTGATTTCTGATTCATTAAGCTGCCTCCAATAGATAGAGGAATTAGTTAGCTTCACAATAAAATCAGGCAAGTTTTGTATAAATAGGCAAACATCACAAAATCTGAGTTCTGCATGTGTGCTTCTGTCTCAGGAGACCGTGCCTTTGCATCTTCACATATCACCAATAATGGGCTCTGCAGACAGGAAGCTTCTTCAGGCAGCTTTGTAGGCTGTGGATGAAGACAAACTGGAAGAGAGAGGAAGACAAATGCACACACCACATTTCAGTTCATGAGCAAAACAAGGCAACATTTTGAGGATGTTCCCAAATAAGTGAGGGGGTCACTTGTGATTCCATGGGTTTAACAAATCAATAGGCATTTTATCCAAATCAGGCAAAATCTTCAAGCAAGAGGATCCAATCACAAAGAACAAAGGTTGGCACCCTCTTCTTTAGAGCATCCCACTCCAGAAGGCAATGCATGACCCATAGGGTCTGGAGGTGGGGAGGTACTGTGACTAAGAACCTTGCCTCCAACAATTTTGTCTTTCCTGAGTAGAGAAAAAAAGATATTCTCTTAAAGTTTGAACTGACAGACAGGATGGAGCTCTGAAACACTCAAATTTGAATTGATGAGGTTATCAATGAAGGTCAAAGAGTCTTTCTCAGGGAGTTTTTCAAAAGACCTTAGTTTTTGTGTCTTGGAACTGGGGTAGCATATATGATAATGATGTGGCTGTGAATGGATAAAACATTTCTCCAGTGAGATTTGTTAACGCGGAACAAGAATTTTAAAATATGTATGCACTTTGATCTAGTAATTTCACTGGTAAGAAGAAAGAGGACGAATTCCTGAGCCAAGATTTATTTATGAAGACACCAATTATAACAAAGTGAAATCAGAAATGTCATAAATATCCTGGAATAAGGGGGTAGGTTCAATAAATTAGAGTTCATTTTTATGTAGTAGTCATGCTGAATATTTCTGGCCAGTTCTTCTCCTTTGATTGAAACACAGGACAAGATTGGATTTCCTGGCCCATTCAGCTTGGGTGCAGTCATGCAGCCCATTCTAACCCATGAATTGTAAGCAAAGTAACATGAATGCATTCCAATCCAAGAGTTTAATTATCAGGGATAGACATTCCAGAACTCTTGGTTTGCTCTGCCACAGTAACTAGAAGTGTTTTAGGTATGATTGTATCATAAGCCTGGATCTGGAAATGTTAATGCTAACAGTGGTAGAGAGCAGCAGCATACTGTCATGCAACCTGAGTGAAAACTAAGCAGTGTTTGGGGATTGCTTATACTGCAGCATAGCCTGGCCTATCCTGACTATTATGAAGGAAATATGATGCAACCACTCTCTGATAAATATGACATAGTTAATGTCAGGCAAATATTCACAATTTACTAGGACACTAAAAACAGCCTCAATAGGAAGATTGCAAATTCAAAGCCAGCCTCAGCAATTTAGTGAGACCCTCTCTTGAAGTAAAAACTAAAAAGGGCTATGGATGTGACTCAGTGGTTGAGCACTCCTGGGTTCAATCCCTGGTACCTCCATACCCCCCCCCCAAAAAAAAGGCAGCCTTAAGCATCTATGCAATTTGAACCATTTTCCTATATCTATACAGAGCAAAAATACTGATGAATATTTTCCAAATTTTGCTGATTAATGAGTTGCTAAATTATGTAAGTCTTTGTTGTGAGTGCATATTGAGGGAAAACAGTTACTTCTTCATGAACTAAAGAGCCATACATTCTAAAAGTTTTAAATTCTGAGCAAATCCTATGATTTCTTTTCAAATATGTATTTGAATTATCTTTCTTATTTATATTTTACCTTTTTATTTTCACTATTATTTTACTTGTTTTGAAAAAGTATATTTGAATACTTCTCAAATGTATAGTCTTTCATGTTCTGTTTGTTTTAATACAAGAACCTCTTTCTCCTATAGCTTTCAAAACAACTCTGGAAAGGGGGAAAGAATACTGTGTTATACTCATATATAAAAAGGAAGGGAGGTAAAATTTTCATCTACTTCTGAGGGGCAGAAACTGCCCCAGAGTCATATTTTTAAATATTTCCAGTCTGTGGCCTTATTTTTATAGCAGTTTTGCTCTATTTTTTTATTTTTTAATATGTCTGTGTTATTGTTAAAATTGAGGGAAAGTTATACTTAAAAAATCACTTTGGATGGACCCAGGACTCTGCATTTCAAAACAGATTCCAGATAATTCTGGATTAATGAACTTTGGATACCTACTCTTATAAACCTAGTCTTTAAAGATAAAACTTTCCTTTTCCAAATTTCAATTAGGATAAACAAAGGAATAGAACTGAAAGCTAACAGAGGATATTTCCCAATCCCCAAAACCATTGGGAATATCTTCAAGGTGGAGTGAAATGAGATCGAATTAAGAGGTGGACCCACTGTTCCCCAATCCATCACATCAAAGGAAGCACTTCCAGGAAAAGAGTCCAGGGAGACCCGCTGCCTATCAGAACCCACTAATATCCTCTGGCTTTCAGCCCTGGCATTGTAGGAGTGTGGGTTGCTTCAGTGGAGTCAGTTTCTAACAGTATCATTATCATTTGAAGAAAGTTCCTTCTATTTATAGTTGACTGAGTTTTTGTTTCTTTCTGGAATGAGTTCATTTTTATTAAATATGTTTTTCACCATCTATTGAAATGTACACATGGTTTTCTTCTTCAACATCTCAATAAAGTTCCTTACGTTAAAAATTTGCTCAAGTTGGATTAAGTTCGCATAGTTGGTATGAATCCTGTTTTTAATATACTGCTTGATTTAATTTGCCTCCTCTCACCCCAAATTATCATTTTGATAAAGTAAGCTGGGTCTATAGCTTTCTTTCCTTCTCTCCTCTTTCTGATTTTGGTAGCAACACTATCTGCACCTTGCAGGATATATTGGAAACATTTCCATAGTTTTACTTGATTAAGTAAAATAGGACTTTTAAGTAATATGGGAAATTTTAATTCCTTGCAAATTTGAAGAAACTTGCCAGGAGAATTGACTGGGCATGGTGATATTTGGGTATAGATACTAAACCAACCTTCCATTTTCACCTGTGCTTATTGTTCTTTCTAAATTTTCTGTTTCTTTTGTCAATCTGATCATTTTATTTCTGGTAAATCTTGTGGTTTTACCTCCTGACTTTCTATTTTATTTTTAATATTATACAACTTTCCCTTCAATTTTATAAAACTTATTTGCAGTCCTGGCATCTTTATAATTCCTAATGTTCATTAGTGTTTTCCCAAATTTCATCTTAACTGAACTTTCACAGCTTCTCTGCTTTGTATTTTCCACCCTCCAAAATTAAAAAAAAAAATTAAAAAAAGGAAGGAAGGAAGGAAGAGAGGGGAAAAAAGGTGAAGAAAAAGAAAGAATTTCCTATGGGTTCTAGTGTTCCATTTAATTGATTTCTTCTTTTATATTTATTATTTACTCACGTTTTGGGATTGCTTTGGTCTTCTTTTTTTAGCATCTCTAGTTGAAAGCTTGGTTCATTTATTTTTTTTTAAAGATCATATTTTCTAATAAATGTACTAAAGTTAGAACTTCTTAGTCTGACATTGGCTGCATCCCACAGATTTTTATATATAGTGCCTCTTTTCATTCATTTCTAATTAGTCCATAAGTTCAGTTTGATTTTTTTTCCTCTGTAATTAAAGTATTTTGAAGAAACTATTTCTGTCCCACTTGAATGAATAGTTTTGAGGAGGGGTTAAATTTAGCTTTTTTTTGCCACCATTTGTTGTTTACCAAATTTTATGGCAGTTTTTCTTATCGGAAATGGTCAAAATTTACTTTTAGACCTAAAATGAAGATTTGGGGGGTTTTGTTTTGTTTTTGTGAATGCTTCACAGTTATTTATAAAGAACATGTCTTCTTTGATGTTGGCTACAGAGTTTTTTCTACAGCTGTTATATCAAGCTTGATTACTATGTGATTCAAATCCTCTAGATTTACTTATTCTTTGCGTACTGATACCTGACAGAGATAAGTTAATCTCTGTATCAATTAGCTGTTGCTGTAAAACAAATAAGCTTCAAACCCAAGAGTTTAAAACATCTCTTGTTATCATTCATGTATCCATGGTCAACAGGGGTTGTGTTGACTTGTAAGGGGCGTGCTGAGTGCCTCTACTGCAGGCCATGGTGGACAGGATGTCTGGGTGGCTCTGCCCCTAACTGCAGGTGTGTGGGTCAACTGGGGTGACTGTGGCTAATTGTGTTTCCTACTACAGGTCTATGGGTTAGTTGGAAAAGTCCTATGACACAGACTAGCAGTAATTAACACTGCCCTTGTCAGATCAACTCATTGATCCAAGAATCAAGAGAACATACACATATGTCAAGAATTCTGCCCTCTCCAGTTTTACAATCTGCCCTGAACCTGGTCTGACTTTTCTGAAGATTCATGTAACAGATTGAATAGTGTCCTAAAAAGATATCTCCAGGTCCTAATTCCCAATGGTTGTGAATGTGGCCTCATATGGCAATAGAGTCTTTGCAGATGTGATAAAGTTAAGGGTCTCAATAGGAGATGATCCTGGATATAAAGATAAATCTGATGACCAAATGTCCTTATAAGAGACAAAAAAAAAAGAGAAGACAGAGAAGGTACTGTTAAAATGAGGTACAGATTGGATTAATGCAAGCTAGAGAAAGGCATGGAACAGTTTCTTCTTCAGAGCCTTCAGAAGAAACCAATTTTGCTGATTTCTTGATTTTGGACCACTGGGCTCCAGAATGCTGAAATAATACATTGATGATGTTTTAAACCATCCAGTTTATGGTAATTTGTTATGAGAGTATCTTAGTCCATTTGGGATGCTAATAAATCACCATGGACTGAATCACTTGTAAGAAACAATTATTTCTCACAGTTCTGGAGACTTGAAGTCTGAGTTCAGAATGCCTACATGGTTGGGTTCAGGTAAGGACTGTTTTCCAAATTTCAGGCTGCAGACTTATCACTGTGTCTCCATATGGCACAAGGGATAAGCAACTCTCTAGTATCACTTTATAAGGGAAAAAAATCTCATTCATAAGGGATTCATGCACAGGCTGCTCCCAACATGACACCACACATGGTCTTGCTGATATAGAGTAGTAATAACTTCCCTTGACATGCAGGGTGTTTCTTTTGCATAAAGCTGCGCAGGGATCTGATTCTAGTTATTGGCCTGGAGGCAATGAAGAGTGGTGGGACAACTTTAAAAGAAAACTGCTTTCTTTGTGAGGCACCTTTCAAATGAGGTCAACATGGTCCCCAGGCAAGGGTAAATTATACTCCCCTGACTGAGAGAAGAGGTTACTTTTGCAAACAGGGGAATTTGAGGGTGCTACCAAAATGTTCTCAGTCCAGGCCTCACAGTCTCACTCTTTCACTATTAGCTATTTCTTTTGGTATTTTCTGCAGCTCTGAATCATAATCAGATTCTGGGTCTAACTTTAAGCACAATCTGACTTGTGACTACAGCAGATAAGCAGATGATGATCTTCTCAATAGTTTCCAAATAAGCTAGAAGTCAAAATAATAAGTTACATTTAGGAGGAGGAAGACAATGGTTGGAGGAAAGTTTATGGAAGGCTTATTTGGTGCTGTCAATTTTATATTTATTAATCTGGGACTGGTTAGGTGGTTGTTTTCACTTTGTAGAAATTCATCAAAGTCTACAGTTATGATGCATGCACTTTTCTGTAAGTTATGCTTCAATGAAAAATGTTCTTTTAAAAAAGTTTTAAAAGAATAAAATTATCCAGTGCTGGGGCCTGTAGCTCAGTGGCAGAGTGCTTGCCTAGCATGTGTGAGGCCACTGGGTTCAATTTTTAGCACCACATAAAAAATAAAATAAAGGCATACTGTCCATCTACAACTATAAGTTTAAAAAAAAAAGAAGAAGAATAAAATCATCCATAGAAACTTTCTGGCATGAAAAGCATATTGAAAGTGAACTTCACTGAGCCAGTCACGTTTTTTCCCTAAATCTGTAGTGTTGCCATAAATATCCAGACTAGTTCACATCCTTTTTAATTAATATTATTTCCATAGCAATTAATTGAATATACTATCCTAGTCTCCAAAGACATTGTCTTATGATGAGTTTTTAGAAACAAGAGACTCATTAATAAGGATAAAAAGTGACAACACTTTATTTGGGAGCTACAAGCCCAAAAGAATAAAGAAAAGGAAAAAGGGTTGTGAAAAAATTGGAAAATAAGTGAGAGAATGCAAGGTAACATATTACTGCATTGAGCACCACTTCACAAGGAACCATAAAGAGACATGGCAGGGCTGTAGCTCTCTCCTCCTGCCCCAGAGCTACTCTGATGTCATCATTTGGAATGATGGAGGAAACCCACTCAGCACTCATGTTGCACAACCTGGAAGCACCCAGAAGTTAACATCCATGGGCAATGAGAACTGATGATAAATGCTCCCCTTTCATGCCCCAGAATGGTAGTTCTGAGATGCATTTCACAAGACTCTGTAGACCACCCCACATCATTGGGCACCAGTCACCAGCCACAGTGGTGTCAACCTAAAAATGTATCTTTGCATTGGTTTTCCCTCCTCTTTTGTTCCTCCTGTCTCTCACTTCTATTCCTTGTGATCACTTCCCAAGTGAATTATTTGCATTCTAGCCTTGCCTTTGGCTCTGCTTTAGTGGAAACAAACAGAGCAAAAACATTCAACAGGATATTTATCCAGCATGCATGACAGATCACAGCAGGAAGCACACTGGAGAGAAAGTATGCCTGGATCCCTTCCATCCCACATTTTCAGAGGGTCAAAACTTACCTCACAAGGAGACAGTGCTCACCAGTGCTATGTTGTCATCTTGCTCCTTGTCAATCATTCTGGAAGTCAGATCCCATTTTGAAGGGTGACTTGATAAAGTAGGTGGAGGTAGGGGAGTAGATGGACTAGAGCAATCCAATTGGATGGCCAAGTTTACCGTACCATTCCAGGGAGGAAACCATATTTGGAGAATCAGGAGAATCAAAAGTTGGCAGAATTAAGAGTCTGTGTTAGTCATCTCTGTGTCAGTGTGAAAAATACCCGAGGAAATCAACTTAGAGGAGCAAAGATTTATTTTGGCTGACAGTTTAGAGCTTTTATTCTATTTTTGGTTGGCTCCATTGCTGTGGGTTTGTGGTAAGACAGAGTATTGCAAGTCAGAGAGAGCAAACCTGCTCACTTCATGGTGGATTGAAAATGCAGAAATAGGGGAGGGGAGAGACAAGGTATAGTCCCACAGGGCACACCCCAAGGATCCACTACTTTCAACTAAGTCCCATCTCCTACAGTTTCTACCACCTCCCAACAATCTATTCAAATTTTAAAAACATCAACCAATTGATGACCTTAAAGTCTTCATGATCCAATCATGTCCTAAAATCCCCGATTCTTAACATTGCTTCATTGGGGACCAAGCTGTCCACACATAAGCCTTTGGAGAATATTCCAGATCCAAACCATTACAGTCTATAGAACAGTCATATGGAGAATATCCTGAAAGCCATTGAAGATCTAGTCTAGGGCTCAGGGAGAGAGGTCAGAGCTGGAGATATGGATTTGGTAATAGGGCACAAGAGGCCAGTTTAGAGGTTTGATTTAATAGGGGTAGCTTAGAGGTTTTATTTAATAGGGGGAGCAATCTATAAAGAAAGGAGCAGAGAAAAGTCTGGATTAGAGCTCTGGTTCTGAGCAGGGCGGAAGTTGTGGAGGAAGAGAAGTCAAGGGGAGAGGACAATTTGAGTTAGAAAGAGAACCAGGAGGATGCTCCGTTGTGGAAGCCAACAGGGAAAGTGGGGAAAAGACTGAGAAGGTCAAGCAGAATGAAGACTGAGAATGAATATGTCCTGTCTGGCAGCTAGAAAATCATCTGAAAATCCTGAGAAAAATCTGCTTTATCAGGAGTATGAGCACACAGGTCAGGCCTTAGTGGGTGAGGAATAAGTAGAAGGTGAAGTAGAAACAGCTCCATAGATGTTCTTGGAGGATTTGCAGATGTCAGGAGGAGAGGGAAAGAGAGCTAATGTTCATTGGGCCAAGGGATTCCATATTATGTCCTCACAGCTGTAGTTCACAATTCTGGGACAGAGGGACCACCCTTAAAGGAGAGAACAGGAAACGGGTTTAGCACAATTGCTGGATCAAGGTCATAAGACTGGGTAGGGATGAGTTTGCATCTGGGAAGTTGTACCCAGGATTGTTCAACTCTGATTTTTATGCTCTATCATACCCTGGGGAGCGAAGCAAGGATCTGGGGAGGGCATATTAGGCTTTTCCCAGGCAGATGGAGAGGAAGCCACAGAAAGAAAAAGCTACAAGCAAACAGAAATAAATGAGAAGACTGTCTCAAGGCAGTGAGAGGTAGCAGAACACCACATATACATAACCTGATGAACAATTCAACAAATAACAAAACAGTGAACATGGTTTTATCTTGTCTTGGGTTCCTCTTTACCTTCCACTCTCTAGGTTAGCAGACAGCCCTTACACTTTCTTGCCCAGAAATTAGGTCATGTTATTCACTAAAATAGAATTGGCCCAGGTGGGTGCAGGACACCCCTCACTTACAGTCCTAGACATGGAATATTTCTCTCTGGGAATAAAAACAGCATTATATAATGAGCAAGAAATAACAGGACTTCTGTGGAATTGGCAAGAAAATTTAAAAGAAAAGGTTTCTTTTCCTTGTGTATAATTATTTTAAACATATATATTTTTAGTTGTAGATGAACACAATAGCTTTGTTTTTATATTTATTTTTTTATGTGGTGCTGAGGATCAAACCTGGTCTTCATGCATGCAAAGCAAGCGCTCAACCATTGAGCTACCACCTCACCCCTTCGTTTCCTATAAGTTTGAACTTTTAAAAAAATAATTATAGATTTGCAGGAAGTAAAATAAATTATAAAATGAGACTATAAGTTTCCCAGTCAATGGGCAAAACAAATTGAATAGTTAATGTTGGCAAGGATAGAGGGGTTGGGGCTCCTTGGAGACAATGAGACTGTGGCTTTATAATTGAACACCCAAGTACACTCTGTCCTGGACTTTTCAAATGGGGAGAACTACTTGTGCATCTGAACAAAGAGGCCAGCTGTCCATTGATGGGGACATGACACACCAATAAGTGCAATTCCATTCAGCCATTAAATAAAGATAAAAAAATGTGAGTTTGACAACATAGAAAATTCAGCAAAAACACTGTTAACTGAAAAAAAAAGTCAAGTTGAAATATAGAAGTTTAGCACACTATGACATTATTTATTCAACATCAAAACAAACATAAACCAAGCTATTTGTGTCTTTATAGCTGCAATAATGTCAAAGGAGAGATATGAGATCAGAGGATAAGAGAATCAATGTGGAATTTCATTTGCTGATACTGTTTTATTTGACGATGAGAATATATTCATGTATCATGTGTATGTCTGTCAGCTTCCATCACTATAATGAAATTTCTGAGAGAATCAACTTGGAAAAGTTTATTATGATTCAAAGTTTTGGTGGTTTCTAGACCGTAATTGGTTGGCTCCATTACTCTAGGATGGTGACAAGAAGCACATCAAAGTAGGAGTGTGTGTTGAAGCAAAATGCTCCCATCACAAGCCAGGGAACAAAAAGATGGAGGAAGGGGTTGGGACCTAAGGACCTCTCGCTAGGTCCTGCCTCTCAAAGGTCCACCATCTCCCAAAGTTGCCACCTTAGGGACCAAGTCTTTTAAGACCTGGGTCTTTGGAGGACTTTCAAGAGCCAAACCATAGCAATCTGTATATTTAAATTCTTTTTGGAGAATGGATAAGAACTTCTAATATGATAATAGCTGCATTCCATCATATCACCCCTCTTGTTACTATCACATAAAATCATGTTTTAAGCAAAACTAGACTCCTACTTTTCTTACCCTAAATTCAGCCATTGAAAATAAATAAATGCTCTTTATTGGTTGTTTGCCTTTGGTCTCTTCCACAACACGATTGTTCTTAAATATGTTTGTCTAGTTTTGCAGTTGCTTTGTAGGGAGATTTGCTGAGCTTTTCACTCCATTATCCCTGGAATTCAATCATTTTAATTTTTACCTGAGTTTATGATTTGAGGTACTTTTGTTGTTGTTGTTCTGTGTTGTGAAGTCCTTTTTGCAAGTTAATGTTTTCAATTTTTTTTTACTAATCAAAAATGTTAGTAGAGAATATCTTCTTGTTTTTCCATTTACTTATAATTTATATAACCTCATTGAAATAATACACTGTTTTCACAGTCACAAAATAAAATGCTTTCATATTTACTACAATACCACTCTCCAAACTTTCATACCTTCTATAAGAGAGGCAATCACCAAAGACTTAAACACAGATAATTTGCATTATTCTCAATCAACAAACCCACCGGGTACAGTTGTCCCAGACTGTGCCCACAGGCAATGGGACGAGAGGGCAAGAGGAGGGAAGACAGAAATTGCCCTTCCCCAGTAAAGCCATGAGCTTAGAGTCTCAGAGCTTAAAGTTCTTGGCAGTCCAGAGGCATATATTCGGCATAAGGGGCATAAGTAGAAACAGACTTTATGCAAAAGTTTACAGCATAACATCATCCTCAGAGATCATTACAAGTTGCCTTAAACTTCAGCACTAAAAGCATTCCCCTTAGACTAACACCCTTATAATGGAAAAACATGACTTTTATAAGATTTCCAGGAATGTCTTCCTCCTGAGTCTTTCCATTCCAGTAAAGGTGATAACAAAATTTATGAGAACTCTCTGTAACATCCTGGGAGTGAGAATTCTGGTCACTGGCGGGACCCAGGGCGACATCTGCCAGTGAAGAGGTGGCCTCAGACTTGGCACCCAGGCTCACGATGGCTTGTTTCAGGCACATTCTCCCGGGAGCTAAATCTTACTTGAGAACTGGATCAAGAGCTGAGATTCAGGCTGGCGAATGTTTTCATTTTTATAGAGTCTGCATTAGTCTTCTAAGGCTGTCACAAGAAAATCAACACAAACCGGGTGACTTAGAAACAACAGAAAGTTGTGCTGTCCCAGTGAGGAAGGCAAGAAGTGTGACATTGAGGTGTGGGCAGGCCCTCCCTTCTCTGAGGGCTTGGGGGAGTGTTTTCCATGCCTTTCTCTTAGCTTCTGGTGTTGTTGGCAATCCTTGGAATTCCTCCAGTCTCCAGTCTCCACCTCTGTTGTCACACAGCCTGCCACAAATGGATCTTTATCTTCCCACTGTGTCTCTGTGGCTTCTCCTCTGCTCTTAAGAACACTACTGGATTAGGACCTGCTCTGTTTC
This sequence comes from Urocitellus parryii, assembly GCF_045843805.1. Classification (NCBI taxonomy): domain Eukaryota; kingdom Metazoa; phylum Chordata; class Mammalia; order Rodentia; family Sciuridae; genus Urocitellus; species Urocitellus parryii. Next base: position 888,217 of record NW_027551763.1, read on the forward strand.
CTAATCTTAATTTGATTTTATCTTGAAATTTACTTCCAAATATGGTCATGTCACATTCCTGGGATTAGGATTCCAACATATTTTTTTAAAGGACATAATCCAGCCTGGAACAGAGTCAAATATATTCATCTTTTTTTTCTAATGGTGTCCATATTTTAGCTTCTGCCTAAGAAAAGTTTTCATCACTCTCAACTTAAAAATAAATATTTTTATGATCTAATGGCTTATGTTTAGGTTTCTGAGTCATCTGAGTTCTTTATTATTTTTTCTTTTTGGTGCAAAGAATAAGAAGTACGAGGTAAATATTCAACTTTTTCTTCTCTATTCTCTTAGACAATTGTTCTAAAACTATTTATTAAATGATCCATTTTCTCTTATTGCTGCACATCTGACCCAGGAATCAGAGGAGCAAAATTCAGTGGGAGCTGGAGGAACAGTGAGCCCCGCTGAAGCCCATGCCTGTGTGGTTAGAAAGATTTATGACAACCAGAGAAAATCATGAAGGGGCCTCTTGTCCTGCATCCACCTCCCCAGCCTTCCCCAGGAAGAACACGGTCATTCGTTCACTTAGCCTTCCAAATCTTGTGTAAAATGTCTCTTGAGGCCTGTGCCAACTGCATCCATGAGGAGAAGGGAATTCTCAGCAAGGTCGACAAAGCAGGGTTTAGGCAGAGTAACGTTGTGGTCTGATATTTTTTTCTTTAGTAGACTATTTTTTAGAGCAGTTTGAAGTTCACAAGAAAATTAGCAGAAGTACAGAGAGTTCCTTATACTCTCTATCCCGACACAGGAACGGCATCCCCCACTGTCATGAACATGTGCCACAGTGTGGTACATTTGTTGCAATTGATGAACCTACATTTGACACATCTTTGTCTCCCACATTGTCTTGCTCTGGATGTTGAAATTTTTATGGGTTTCAACAAAGGTGGGATGACATGTATCACATCATAGCAGTATACAGAGTAGTTTCACTGCCCAAAGCCCTCTGTGCTCTGCCTATCAGTCCTCTGCCTTCTCCCAACCTCTGGTGACTACTGATCTTTTTACTGTATCCATATTGAGTTTTCAAGAATGAACATAAATGTTCAGCTCCTTGGATAAATACCAAGGAGCACAATTGCTGGCTCATATGGTAAGTGTATGATTAGTTTTTTAAGAAACTGCCAACCTGTCTTCCAAAGCAGCTATACTATTTTGAAATTCCCGCCAACAATAACAAGAGTTTCTGTTGTTATACTTGCCAGCATTCAATAGTATTATTCATTAAGATTTTGACCATTTGACGGGTATGAAGAGGTATCTCCTTATCATTTGAATTTGCATTTTCCCTGATGACATTTGCCTTGGAGCATCTTTTGATATACTTGTATGCCTTCTGTATATCTTCTCAGGTGTCTGTTCAGGTCTTGGTGCAGTTCTTCATCCAGTTGTATTTGCTTATTGTGGAATTTTAAGAGTCCTTTGTATATTTTGCAGAATAGTCCTTTATGAGATACTTGTTTACAAGTGTTTCCTCCCATCCCATGGCTTGTCTTCTCACTTGTTTGATGACTTAAATTTCTAAGGGACCACTCTCAGATCTTTTGCACAATCCAGCTGAGACATACTCCTTGGAGGTACTGGAAGTGGTCATAAAATCAAAGTGTATGATAATGAACTTGTTGAAGATGAGGTGCTCTATGAGTCAATGATAATTCCAAAGTTTTTAGCTGAAGCAACCTGAAGTATGGGGCTGTCACTGACTGACAAGGGGAAACTGGGGGACATCTCACTTTGGGATACTAGAGTTAATAACTGGGTTTAGGATATGTTAAATTTTAGGTGCTCAGATCTCTGACCTGGAGGTGGACCCAGTCCCAGATGGCCATTACACTTAAAGATGGCATGGACATGTTCCATGTGTGGGCAGAAGGGTTTGGGGAATCTTATGTGGCCTAAGAAATGGGTTATAGGAAAGAATGTATGGCCATCAACATCCAGGTTCCTCTTCTTTTTTAAAAAAGAGAACACTTGAGTTTTAGCTGGGCACAGGGCTTCCCAAGTAGAATTGACAATTCCCAGCCTTTCTTGAAGCTTCCTGCAGTCATGTGACTGAGTTGCAGCTTCTATGATGATAGCAGAAGTAACATAAGTCACACCCTGAAAAGGAATGAGTGGTTGGCCTACTTTTACCTTTTAGATCTCAGGAGGCAGATGACAGGAGTTGAAGGATCTTTTATTATTTTCCTTTTCCTTTTTTATTAGCTTTTATTTTTAAACTGTGTCCATATTTTTGATTGGTGCATTATAATTACACGTAGCAGTGAGATTCATCGTCGTATATTCATACATGCACACAATGTGACAATATCATTTGGCCAACATCACTCCCCGGCACTTCCCCCACCCCACCACCTCTCACCCTCTGGTCCCTTTCCTCTACTGATCTCCCTTTGATTTTGATGAGATCCACCTCCTCCCTCACACACACAAACACACCTTTCTTTTCCTTTTTCCTCTCTAGCTACTATACATGAAACAAACAAACAAACAATCTTTGACCTTTTCAATTTTGATTATTTTATTTAACCTGAGTGTCTCTAGTTCCATTCATTTTCCTGTGAAATACAGAATTTCATTCTTCTTTATAGTTGAGTAAAACTCCATTGTGTAGATATACCACATTTTTCTTTATCCATCCATCCACTGACAGACTCCTAGACTGCTTCCATAGTTTGGCTATTGGGAATTGTGCTAGAAGCAGCCATTTTAGATCATGAGGCAGAAGCCATGAGATGCAGATGGCACAATAACTTTATTTATTTTTATGTGGTACTGAGGATTGAACCCAATGCCTCACATGTGCGAGGCAGGTGCACTACCACTGAGCTACAGCCCCAGCCCCAGTACTTACCTCTTTTAAGAAAAAATGAGAAGCTATGTGAACGTTCAATTGTAAAACTCTGGTTCATTCATTTCTTTACTTAATAAACATTCACTTGGCCTTTACTATGTAGTAGACACTGGGTTAGGAACCAGGAACATAAAGATAAATATAGTGTGTCCCCTGCCTCAAAGACCTTGGGAAACAGCAAACACAGGCACAGACACTCACAACACAGTGTGAGAAAATCACAATAGCGGTGATTTCCCATATGTAACAATTTCAGTGTACTTCCCCCAGTACCTCCCCGGTTGAGAAAGCACTCAGGAATTGGTTTCCAATTCATTTGACATTAATTTCTGTCATTAATACTTGCAATATGGCTTTATGAAAGATAAACCAAATGATTTTCCAGGTAGTTCATATTGATCACCTCTAGCCCTGAGAGGTTGAAGAGACCCAAGATAGGGAAGATGGTATTTGTTCAACAATAGAATTGTACCCATCAAATTTTATTGCCTAGAAGAGGAGGTATGGGGGAAATTGCGCATGATTTATTTGTATACGCAAACAATATCAGTTTTAACGTGGTCTTGATACTAACTCTAAGCCTAAAATTATGTCCCAAAGGTAATTTACTTGGTGGCAATGGTGGGTCGTGTTTACCCCACTGGCAGGGCCAGCCCCACAGCAGAGCTAGCACACAGGTACAGGTGTGTGGGACAGACCTGTGTCCACCATTGCCAATCCTTCGTCAACAAGAGCGCTTACCACCTAAAACCTCACAATGGAGCTCGTCAAGTCTGGTTCAGGCACTTTTAAGTGTTTACTCATTAAGATACTTTTCTTTATATTTTTAAAAATATTTTTATTTTTAGTGGTACATGACAGAAGAATGTATTTTGGCAGAATATACATGTGTGAAATATTTTTAAACCTTTCTTTATGATTGAGTCAGACCTGGAGGAGAATTTAGGGTGACTTTAGTCTGGACCATGGTTATTTCAGCTCATAAAGATAAGATTTTCAAAAAAAAAAAAAAAAAAAAAAAAAACAAAAAAGAAAGAAAGAAAAAGAAAAAGAAAAAAGATAAGATGTGCTCTTTTCCTAAAAACAAAACATAAAATCCCAAGGAGCAACTTCATCATTGCTGTTCCTAATTCTCTTCCTTGTTCTGACACATAGGCATTTAAAGGCAACCCTCCTATTCCGCTTCAGGTTAAACTTTGTTTCTGATCTTGGCAAAGACAGCAGTGCCCAGGACCAGCCCTGTACACCTCTCCACTCCCATTTCACACCATCCTCCTGTCTTCACCTCGTCCTGCACTCACTAACACATTGGGCTCTTCTTGGCGAGTGCCTATTGACCATAGTTTCCAGATCCTTCACCACCAGCAGGCTAACATATGGCTGGTTTCTCAAGGAGGCAGGGAGAGAGAAATTTCTAGGAATTCAGAGCTGGGCAGAGAGGACCTCCCTTGCCAACTCCATGCCCTCAGGACAGGTTTCCCCACCTGCTAACAGATCCTGTCTAGTCACCATGTAAATCCACTTCAAAACTCTAGCAGTTCTAGAAAATGGAAACTTACCTATCGGGACAGAAAGGATATCAGTTATTGCCTGGGGGACAGGGGGTAGTTTTAAAGAAAGGGGAGGGGCACCTGGAAATTTTTTTTTATTAGTGCCTTCTTAAAATATTTTTTGTTATTGTTGTTAGACTTTTATTTAATTTATTAACTTATATGTGGGTGCTGAGATTCGAACCCAGTGCCTCACCCATGCCAGGCCAGTGCTCTACCGCTGAGCCACAACCTCAGCCCATGCACCTGGAAACTTTGCAGGGAGATGAAAATGTTCATTATTATGATTGCAGCAGCAGCTTCAAGGATGTATGGAAATGTCAAAACTGATGGAGCTCTGCACTCTAAGTATGTGCAGATTTTTGTATTTTAATTATACTTGAATGAATTTGGTTTAAACATTCTTATTAGCCCTAATTCAACTTCTTTCAGGACTGGCATAATTTCAGTAGAGTTGGCTTTCTAATTTGCAAAGCCAAAAAGCTTCGTCTCCCCCACTCCAGAGCTGGAATAGGCAGTGGAAGCATCCTCAAACTCGCCTTACTGTGTTAAATCAGCCTTAGTTTCTGGTGATGATGTAACCACTTCACTGTCAATGGTGCTCAGAGAAATTAAGTAGATGGCATTTTGTTCCTGCCAGAGAGCACCATGCTTGCAGTTCAGCTGAATGTGGGTCACCTTGTCACACTGGAGAGGCAGATCTTTCTCAGTACAATGGACATTTCATAGATGAATATTCTAAAGGCTGCATTCCACTTAATGTATATGGACTATCACCCCCAGCAGGAGATTTTCAAGACCATAACTAAGTACAATTCATTCTAAAAATTTATCAAGGCAAATTGGGGTGCACCAAGGGTTTCCTTCCTAGTGAAATCCCAACTGTGTTTTAAGAGAAAGAGATGTAAAACTCTCTGCACATCAGCCCCCATCAGACCTCTTCCTCCATCCCCTTCTGGGGGAGCAGTGAAGAGAGATCATGAGAGTGTTGAGCATCTCACAACTCCAGAATCTTCCAGAACAAATCTCATTTAGCTCCAAAGCAAAGCAGAACAGAGAAGGAAAAGGTGATGATGAACACGTGTATCCACATCTGATCTGCCTTCTCCAAAGAATAGTATGAATGTTTGATTCTAATCATAAGCCTCCTTCCACTCAACAGGGAAAAATTCTTTCTCTATTCACCTGGATCGACAAGGCCAAGTTTATAGAAGTCAGGGTTCAAATGTTGTTGAATACAACATAACCCTGATTCAAACAAGCTTATATAAAAATAGAATTTACTGACGACTACAAAATAGAAAATCCAGTCGTGTGTTTCTATTCAGGCACAGATGGATCCAGGTTTAAAGGATACTGATGATCTCTCTCTCTCTCTCTCTCTCTCTCTCTCCTTCTCCTTCTTTTCTTTCAGTCCTCTGGTTGCATTTTTATTTTTTTTTGGTGAAAAGATGATTACAAGATCCTTTTGACATAAAGTCAGAGGCAGCTCCCCCAAGGTTAATATTTCTAATCTTCCAGAGGAACTCGGCCTCCTCTTGGGTTAAGTGCTGATTTGTAATCCAGTCCCTCTAACCACAAGAATGGGGTGATCTGATTGACCACATCTAGGTCACAGCCCACCCCTGTGGCTAGGGCTGAGGAGTTGGTTAAGGAGAAGAATCTGAGTCTCCAACCCCAATCATAGAGATTGGTTTTCCCAGAGTGAAGACGTAAACCAGGTAAGGCGAACACAGTGCATGCTGGGAGGCTGTCCCAGTCAGCTAAAGAAAAGGAGAAAGAGCTGTCACCTCCAACCAGAAAGACTGCTGTTTGAAGAAAACTGCTGTCTTCCATTTGCTGCCTCCTGGAGGGTCAGAGAGCTTGTCTCCTCTCTCTGGAGGCCCTGGGGCTCTCATTCATTTGGGAAAAGGAGGTCCTGAATAGGTCATGGTCCTGCCTCTGCCTGTGCTATCTTGTTTTTGCAGCAAGAGGAAGGGCCGAAGGACTGCCCTCCACACACACAGAGAAAAGTCATGATGCCAGCTTTTGATATATTCAGAGTGGAGAGAAACTTGACCTTGACCCAGACGAAAAATAACTGAGGGTGGGGGAAGTATTGGTGAATGAAAAATATCATCATTCTTGTCTTGACCTGTGAAATCCAGATATACAGTGATGGATGCAGGGTGGAGAAGGTCACCTGATTCACCTGGCATGAGTCTGAGCCCGTGTTCTCTAAAACTCTACAATTGGAGATTCTTTCTTCTCCCACCCTGACTCAGGGCCAGTCTGCCTGAGAGAAAAGAATTTGAGCGAGCATCCTTGTGATTCAAAAGCAGGCATGAACTTGAGCCTTTGCTTTTATTATTGAGCAACACACTTCCCTGGTCACTGGTCTGCCATTACTGATTCGGTGTCGCTGGGCAAGTATTTTCATCTGTTCAAGTCTATTTTCTCAAAGGCAAGTGGAAATAATCAGACCTTGTTTTGTAGGAAGACACACCAGAAAATATCCCCCAATTTATTTTCTTTCCCTAAAACCTAAGACATTTTTTTTTGGAACCTCATTTTTAACAGATTTCACCAGTATCATGAAACACATGAAGTATACCAATGAAAGTTAATATCTAAACCACCTAGGGTGTTCATTTGTATGCATTCTATGTTTGTCTATGCCATGCTAAGCATTGTGTTAGCAAATGCGTTTCTCAAATCCATGTATAATTGCATCCCATTTACACATGAATAGCACTGTGGCAATATGGAAGGAAAAAAAGAGAAAGAACAGGGTGTGTGTGTGTGTGTGTGTGTGTGTGTGTGTGTGTGTCCCCATCACCACCTGTGTACATCAAATAATCTGGTGAGGTACATACCATGATTACTTATCCCATCCACCCCTGCTCATGAAGGAAGTATTCTGAGTTTCTACTCCCCTGAAAGTAGTACTTGGGTTCTTCATTCCCATGAGGACCCTCTATCTCGGTGGGAGCCCAGTGACTCTAAGGTGTGACTCTATGGTGAACATTCAATTACTCCTTGTCTCATACCTAAGGGAGGGGACATGTCCTTCTGCGAAGTTATTCTGCTCATAAAAAGCAGAAAAGAAGAAAGCCCCACTTTCTTGTGTCCTTCCCTCTGCCCTGTTCTGTACCCTGATTGCCAAGCTAACCACAAATAAATAAATAAATAACTTAGGCTTGATTGGAGCAGAGTGTGAGGACACAGATTTAAGGACCACTTAAGAAATTCATTTTTAAGTGGCTCCTTGAGGAATCAAGCAAGCATTATGTGGCTTTCTTGGGGCTGGGAAGTGGCTACTATAGTGACCTGTGGATACCACCTCTACTGCATCCCAAATGATTTGTTCATAACCCTTTGCTATCCTTGCCAAGGCTTCACTGTGGGACATGTATGCTTCCTTGTTCCACTGACTTTGAGCTTGGTCTTGTGACTTGGAATGTGAGTAGATGTGCTATATGCTTATTCAACCAGAGGTAGTAAATGTGTTTGCATGGTTTGGCTTGCCCTTACCAGCCATGAGAATAGTATGCTTCAAAAAGAAACTTCCCATCCAACATAAATGCTTATGTTGGATCTCAACATAAATGGTGCTTGGAGAAAATTAAATTCAACCCACATATGTACAAACTGCGTGTCTGATTATAGGTTAATTTTCAAAATGTAGAAGAAACATTTAAAACACAATAGTAAAAAAGAAAAAAAAACAAAGAAACCCTACTTACTCAATTAAAAATGGAATAAGGACTTAAGGAGATATTTCTTCAGATAAGGTATACAAATGACCAACCGGTATATGAAAGATGCTCAACCTCACTAATCATCAGGGAAATGCAAATCAAAACCATAGAGAGATATCACTTCACATTTGTAAAGATGGCCATCTTAAAACAAAGAAAAGTAGTGTTGGTGAGTTTGTGGAGGAATTGGAATCCTTGCACACTGTTGGTGAAAAAGCAAACTGGTATAGCCATTATGGAAAGAAGTATGGAAGTTTCTCAAAAAATTAAGAATAATCCAATAATCCCACTTCCTAGTATATTTGTAATATTGAAGAGATGGTAGTACTCCCATGTTGCTGGCAGCCCTATTCACAATGGCCAAGATTTATAAACAGCCTAACTGTCCATTGCTGAATGGAAATGAAATGTATACATGCAATGGAATGTTATTCAGCCTTATAAAGAAAGAAATTCAATATGTGACAACATGAATGAAACTTGAAGCCATTATGCAAAGTGAAATAAACCAGTTACAGAAAGATAAATATTGCATGATTCCACTTATCTAAAACAGTCAAACTCATAGAAGTGAAAAAATACAGTTGTGTATGTCAGAGACTGTGGGGAGAGGAAAATAGGGAGTTGCTAATTAACAGGTATAAAATTTTAATTACTCAAGATGAATAATTTCTATAGATCTGCTATATGACACTTTGCCTATAGGTAGGAATGCTCCACTGTACAGTTAAAATCTATTTAAAAGGTACATCTCTTGTTAATTCTTTTTTTTTTTGAACACAATTTTTTTAATATCTCTGTTTGAATACAAAGTATATTCAAAGATTAACCCATAGCCTAAAGCAGAGTTATCCCAACTTTGCTGCAGATCATTAAACAAGAAATCCATATCAGTCATTGTAAACAACTGGGATTTGGGGGTTATTTGTTAGGCAGCATTATTATAACAGCTGACTAATACAACAGGAACTACAAGTAATCAGGGATAACTCCCATTGGTCCACTCTTCCAGAAAGATAGACCCATAAATAAACTTAGGTTTATTTACTCAGGAGTAGTGGGACGTGACATATAAATAATAGGGGACCTACTGAGTTTATTAAACACTTGCTCAACATAGGGTTGGAGGAATCAGTTATTACACCAAGGAAAGAATAGCCAAAGGAACACTTCATGCTTGGGGAACTGATCTGTCCTCCCTGAGAATAGTTAAGGAAATGTGAAGCCTGACATCTTAGGAAAGTTTGGGTTCCCAGCTACCTTCATTGTGTGCACCTCTTGTGTTGGAGGCAGTCTCTGTTGGGAGTTGCCCTGGCCCAAAGACTAACTTCCCCATCCCTCAAGAACAGCCCTCCAATGGTGAGCCCTGCTGGCTCACATGATCCTTACCCACCAATCAGATTAGCCCTGCTGACTCATATGATCCTTACCCACCAATCAGAAACTGACATAACTGCCCAACCACCTCTATAAATATGCAGAGCTGTTCGTCAAAAAAGGGGCATTTTCTCCTAGGAGCCTTGTTGGTTCTTTCAGTCTCTATTAAGGATGAAGTCATTCAAGCTGTGGAGTCAGAATGGGTTATCTGTTTTTCCCACTGAGTGAGGGCTGCTTTTTTATTATCACTCTCCCTTCCTTTTTCTGTCATTGCCTGCTTCTAGGCCTGGACTGGTAGATTCATCTGCAGCCTCATTGTATAAACTGTCCAGAGAGAGGACGCAATATAATCCTTGACTAGTCAGAGGCCAGAGCTTCCCTCTGGTATGGATATACCAGGTGTGTGTGTGTGTGTGTGTGTGTGTGTGTGTGCGCGCGCACACACACACACACACACACACACACACACACTTTGTCTTTTTTTCTTCCTGTGTTACTTTTTGGTTTTATCCTTTAGAACTGGACTTTCAAATATTAGAGTTTGGTCTAGTAAAACTTTTATTTCAATGATCATATTTTTACATTTATAAGATTTCTAGTTGGTTCTTAGTTTATCTTCTTGGTCTTGTTTCATTTGTTTTTGTTCAGTAATTTCCAATTTCTCATTTACTTATCTCTTGAGAATTCTTAGCATTCTTAGTTTTTATATTGCTCTATTATTTTAGTTTCATCTGTAATAAATTAATCTCTTGGTTGTTGATTTTATTTACCATGCTTCTTAGAATCAGTTTTTCTCATGTGTTTACCAATTTTTCAATTTTTCTTGAACTGGCCTGTCTCTCCCTCCTTCTTTCCCCATCCCCAGCTCATGACTTCCAAAAACTGGTTTGCTGTCACCTCCACTAATCCTTCTACTGAGTATCCCAGGACACCCAGTCCTGTGGTGCTACTAAATGTTTGCACAAACATTTGCCTAGGTTTGGGCCAGGTCTTGGTTGTAAAGCTGTCTGCTCACTTCATCCATCAGGGAAGGTAAATTAAGTCATAACTCCAGGAAGTCATGGGCTTTGACCCTTGCCCTCATCTCTTTTCCTGGGCAAGGGAACCCCAGCTCAGTCTGTGGCTTCCATTGGTGACTGTGGATCTGGTGTCTGGCTGGTGTAAGGCACTCTAGCCTCTGCTGAATTCTTGCTGCTGCTGACCTCTGCACCTGGAGGCCCCAAGCCTGCACCTTCAGCCCCAGCTTAGTGCTTTATGTTTCTGGTCTATAGATGCATAGATTTTGGCTTTCAATGCAGATACATCTTTTTAATTCCCACATTTTACATTTTATCTGTCACTCCTTGGAGATGAATAAACTTCTTAAAGCAAAAATTTACAAAAGTAAATAAAAAAACTAACACACCCAAGATCACACAGGTAAGAACCAGAGACAAATCTTGGCCTCTGTTCTTATGATTTCCAAGTGATGGTCAATTGACATAGTCACATGGCATCTTTTTCTTTGGGGAGAATCTTGTTGTTTTTCTATAACCACCTAATCAAAGATAATATTTAATTTTTAATGAGTCAAAAATCACTCATTTAGATAGTTTTGTATATCTCAAATGAATTTAACAGTCAGGGCATCCTTTAATTGGGAATCTAAATTACAACAATAAATATCATTTGCTGGTGATGAGCTGTCACATTGATAACTTGAAAAAATGACACTCATCTTAATTAATAATGATACTATTAATAAAGTTCTTTTAAAATGCATCAATATCACAAAAGTTGTATGCTAAGCACTAGTATATGTTATAGGCACAGAGATAGAAAGGGATATGGTCTCTGCTCTCAGGACCTGGACAGGGAGTCTCTATATTTAAAAAAAAATGCATGTAATGTTAAAAGATACTAAAAGAAAATTAGGGTCTTGGGTGATTTTGAAGGCTGTACTATGTTGGTGGACGTTAAACCAAGATTTTAAGAAAATGGCAACTCCACATCTATCTGCACAGTGTTATTTCATTTATTTTCATTGGAAAATTTCTGCCTCAATTGAGGAAATACTCTTACACAGTTGTTTATCCATAAACTAACATTTCTGCCTGGCTAAACAGTAACTTTATTAAGGTATGATAAAGCAGACTAACATTATTTTCTGAATCCCCAAGACTAAAATATAGTCTCAGTTATTATTCTCAAATCTCGAATAGCATAAACAATGTGAACCATTTTAATTTTAAGGAACCTAGTCACCCAAGGCTCTGAAGTAAAGAAGCCAGTGAAAATTGAAACATTTATGCAGAAAGAAAAAATATCCTCTTCCCTGACTACTGGGGAAAAGAGAGGATTTTAGATTCACATTTTACATAATAGGACCTCCTCAGAATTGAAGTTGATACTCATGTTTTTTTTTTTTAATTTTAAAAACAACTGAAGGAGTAGAACTACATTTTAATTATGGCATTTTCTTTCTTTTCTCTTATTTATTTTTATTACCATCACCATCACTTCTTGATATATATACACACAGTCACCTAATCTTTACTCCCCACCTCTTTTCCTTGGAAGAAAATGAGATTTTGAACCAAATCAAAAACTCTGGATAACATTTTCCACAGGTGTTTAGCCATTGCTTTGTCTTTTCCTAGTTCAAACAATACTTAAATCAACCGTCAAAGCATGATCTAAATTTACTAACATAATATAAGGGTCTTTCAAAGGCCACAGGAAGGAAAGAGTGCTGAAGGAGTTCTGAGATAAGCCTATAAAAGTTGAAATAATTGGGTAGTAGTTAGTCTGTTTCACATATTGAGAAAAGCATTTTATACAGTTTTCTCATTTAATGTTCATGATAATCCCCAAAGTTAGCACTGTTATAATTATCATTTTTTATTTATTCTTTTTAGTTATGTGTGACAGTAGAATGTATTTTCACATATTATATATACATGGAGTACAATTTCCCATTCTTCTGGTTGTTCTTATTTATATATGAACATAGGAAAGTAATGTCCCATTCATCCTAATATCTTTCCTATTCCCATTCCCCCTCCCTTCCCTTCATTCCCCTTGTCTAATCCAAAGTACTTATAATTATTATTTTCATTTTACTAATGAAAAATTAAGTATCTGAGAAAATATTTTAAAAAGTTGGCCCAAGGTCTCACAGTAAAGATGAAGAATCAGCATTTGTACCCAGATAGTCTGAGCTCAGAATCTGGGCTCTTAACCACTACACAGCACTGGCCTAGTAACCCAAGATACCCAGACTATATTTTTAGTTGCATTTTTCCATGCCAAGGTTACTGATCTACTCACTCACTCTGTAGTCTTTGTCTTAAGTCCTTAAATGTATTTTAATTATCCTTTAAAAGTCTATCCTCTTACCCATCTGTTCATTCATCCTGCCAATCTTTTCTTTTAAATCCTTGAACACATTTTTAATACAGTCATGCACCACTTAATGATGGAGGTATATTCTGAGTGTCATTAGGTGATTTCATCATTGCTCAAACATCACAGAGTATACTTACACAAACCTTCGTGGTATAGCCTACTTACATACTAAGGCTACATGGTATATGTGTGGTCCATCCTTGACCAAACAGTTATTAAGTGGCATGGCTGTGATTCCTTTAATGTCTTTGTGTGCTAATTTCAACATTTGGGTTATTTCAGGGTATATTTCTATTTAGTATCTTTCTATTGATTATAAGTCTTATTTTCCTGCTTCATGTGTCTGATAGTTTTTTATTATAAGCTGGACATTGTAGATGATGCATTGTAGGAAGTCTGGTCTATGCTGTTTTTCTTTAAAGAATATTAGGTTTTGCTCTGATCGGTTCCTAAATTGCTAGTAGATGTTCTTGATCCTGTCAGGCTTTGTTTAGGCTGTTAAGGCCAATTTCAACTTTTTGCCCATAGTCTTAAAGTCATGGCCTTCAATTTAAGGTGTTATTCTTTTAAATTTTGCCTTTTCTGAAGTGCTGGAGTGCTCAGCAAATTCTCTGACCTCTGGCTATGTGGATAATCCAATATTTCCCAGCATTGCACAACGTCTGATATTTTGATTTTGTTCACTGCATTCCATCATAGTCTATCTTTACACAAACACAGCCCAGACTCCTCCCCTTCAAGTACTTGCTCCACTTTAGCATCATGCTCTCCCAGTTCCATTCATCCCAGCAACTCCAGACTCCATTCTCTGTCCTTTACCAGGCAAGACCTCTGTGTTCCTCTTGAGCTCAACTTTTCTGCTCCAGTCTCAAAAGTTTTCCTAGGCATAGGTCCAGGACAAATATGAGTTTCTCTTTTCTCAGGGATCAGTGTCTTCACTGCTGGCTGTCTTGTGTTGAAAATTTCTGCCTCATTTACTTTGTCTAGTTTTAAATTATAAGCAATAATTTAAAACAATAGTTTTCAGAAGAGGAATATGGAATTTGAATGGGGGGGGGGTGTTAGGGGTATTTGTTTTGTGCCAAGCATTATACTAAGCATATTTTCCAGGTAATGCTGGACTTTGCTGCTAATGAACCAGTTATGTCATTTTCAATATGCCATATCTCATGGACTTAAGACTTTCGTGGACTTGAATACAAGATGCACTATTATTTTTAGGAACACTAAAGTAAAAAAATGCTGCTGATTAAACATAATTCCTTGGTACAGGGAAGGTAATTCAGTGGTAGAGCAGGTGTTTAGCATATGTGAGGCCCTGCAGCCAATCCTCAGCACCTACCGCCACAAAAATCCCCATAATTACTTCATAATCATTCTGCATAATGCAAAACTCAGTCACGCCCTCCTCTTGTTGCTTTGAAATTTCTTTCATCTAATCTAAGGAAATTGGCAATTTCTTATACCTTAAGTTGTGTGGCTTGGTGGGTACTGGGCAATCTTCTTGCAAGTAACATGGTACAAAACACAGCACAACTTCATATACTTGTGGATATCTTCTTTTTTATGACCTATCTAAAGCACTTGGTTTTTGTTGGCTGAGGAAATATGGAATCAGGATCATTTCTCCAGTAATGAATATTTAGGCTTTTCTGTTATGTTTTTCTGTGTTTACAGTGCAAAAGTATAGTATCTTTTCTTTTCATTTCAATGCCAAATTATAGTGAAATATTTTTGAAGATATTCTAGGTATTTAAAATTCATATATTTAAAGTTAACCTTTATAAGACTAATCATGTACATTATTGAAGTGATATCAATAAGAAGCAAAGTCAAGGTTTGCATCTGCAGCCAATGAGAGCCACAGGCCACCTAATCTCCAGTAATTGTAGAATTCCATGGGTTGTGACACATGTCCTGATTCAGAAATGTTAAAAATGTGGGAACAAATTAAAAATTTTAGAATTGACAGGATCTGATAAACATGTTATACACACACACACACACACACACACACACACGACATAAAACCACATCCAAAGGAAATAATTTGCTCACAAGAGGTCTTCTAATTGCTGTTCCCATTCTGACAACTTCAAGCACACTTCAAAGTTGCATCACTATTAATCTGATAGTTGGCCTAGTTTTATAAACTGGACTATAATATAAGCACACTTCTCATAAAATGAGAATAATCACAGTGTGGGCATTCTGAAGGACATCCCTTCCTCTCACCGCACACACCCAGCTGGGAGAGTATAAATCGTCCTAAATGTGTGTCCTTTGCTACAGGAACTGACTTTAACTGAGGTTCTCTTTCTCAAACTCAATGAGTAGTGTAGCTGTCCTTGCCCCAAGGTCAAAGGGAATAGATGCTGTTCCCAGAAGAAAGACCACAGCAAGTGCCCTGGGCTGGGTCCTGTGGGAGAGACAGGGCAGGGCTCACACCTTCTTCCTCTGCTACAATGCCACAGGCCCTGCTGAACTCCTCCCTCAACTCTAGAAACATGGGAGTGATCCAGGCTCCATAAAACTGGCCTTCAGTTTAACCTTTCTAACCTTATTTCCTTGAACTAACCCCAAGGTACAGCATCTTTTGTTGTTGATTTTTGGCTTTTCAGTTTTCTAGAAAATGTGTTTTAAAGGCAGGAAATCCCAGTTGTCAAAAACGCATGTTTTTAATTTCCAATAATGATTCTAACAGCTGACATATGTATGGTTCTGTGTCAGAACCTCAAGAGCCTGATGGCTACTAGAAGAAGCAGATGCCATTATTAAGCTCATTTTTGCAGATGACAAGCTAAGAACTGAGACGAATAACACAGACAAAGCCACACACAGAGAATAGTAGCAGAGAGAGTGTTTAAGCTTGGGTCTGTTTGACACCAAAGCCCATGTCCTCTCCCAAGACCTCTGCTTCCAATCCAAATCTCTGTAGTATAACCTGCCATTTCCACTAAAAACCATGGTCCATCAAAAGGCCAAGAAAAATGGAAATAAATACTAAGTTCATACCCCAAAGGTCACAGAGAGCCCCAAACTGGCTGCAAATGTCCCATCTTGGAGGAGGGAGAGCAGCCAGGCCAGCACCCCCTTCTCCAAACCCAGCAGACCCAACTCATTTATGTCCCTAAAAGTCCATGGATTCTCGGCTTTCCAGGACCCACTCAATTTCACAAACTAAAGTTTACTTTAAAAGGGTACAAAAATATGCTTTCAAGAGCTCTTGGGCCACATTTGCCCCTAATTGTAAAGGGCAAAATTGGAAAATTCAGCTGTGAGCAGGGAGCGGGAAAAGCTCCAAGGCAAGGGCACTCAGTCACAGAAATATTTCTTCTGAGATGATCTTACTCTAGTTTGTCCCCCGATCATAGGTCCAGAGAGAGGACAGAGGCAGGCGGGAAACTATGGGGTCACTACCAGAAGGAACTCTTTATCAGGTTATGTAGCAATAAATATTTAAATAAAAGAAAATAGGGGTATGAACTTAGCACTTACTCCTTTCCTCCTCAGTCTCTTGATGAGCATTCTTTTTAACTGAAATAGCAGGTTTTACTGGAGAGGGTTTGGGTGAGGATGAGGGGTAGAGAGGGAATAGAAAATGGATAAAGTGAGGGAGGGAGAGAGGTTGGGTCCAGGAGGCTGTGATAACAGCCCAGGCAGGAGCCAAGAAGGACCTGAACTACAGCAATTGGGAGAAAAGCAAACTGATTTTTTTTTTTTTTTTTTTGGTGGTTGGCGGGGTGGGGGGGGGAAATACCAGGGATTGAACTCAGGAGCACTGAACCACTGAGCCACATCCCCAGCCCTGTTTTGTATTTCATTTAGAGACAGGTTATCACTGAGTTGCTTAGCACCTCGCTGTTGCTGAGGCTGCCTTTGAACTTGTGATCCTCCTACCTTAGCCTCCCGAGCCACTGAGATTACAGGCGTGCGCCACCACACCTGACACAAACTCACTTTTGATTTGAACCCCGAAAGCCCAGAGTCTCTGAGGCCCAAAAAAACAAATAACCCAAATCACCCAGCAGCCAGAATTCCCATGCCAAAGCCTTCCAAACTGGACAATCAACCATGGGGCACTGGGGCAGTTGCCCAGAAAAGGGTCTGTCTGTGACTTTTCCCTGGAAGGGTAGAGTTGTTCTCATTTGCAGGGATGGTCATGTTCCATCCACACAGGTTTCTTGATGTCAGTGACAAGTCTTCAAAGAATTGCACAAGAGGAGGCTGCTGTAGGGTTCAGAAGACAATCTGGGTGAGGGCAGCACTATGTAACAAGGCCTCCGGGCATCTGCGTCCCTTCCTCCCCTTCCTAAATCTCTCCATTCTTTTTTTCCCCTTTTTATAATGATTCAACAATCCATTTGTCTTATGTGGATATAATCCTTCTCCCACCAAAAGGGGAAAAAAAAAAAGTATGGCTTTCCCAGGATACTCTTGGTGCTCGACACCATGTCAGTTGCTTAGAAATAGTCTGGAACTAACTTTCTCCACCGCCTCCAACCCACCCCGAATTCAAATAATTACTGCAGCCTCTCCATTTGAAAGCCTGTGGGGGATCCTCTGGGTGTCCTTGGTAGCATCTGTGAAAAGGGGAGGAAGCTGGCAATGAGCCCTGGGGTTCCTCCTTTCTTTCCAGCAGAAACAGGCTTTGAAGTGTTCACCCAATTATGCTCACCCTAAAGTCTAGTGTGTGTGTGTGTGTGTGTGTGTGTGTGTGTGTGTATGTGTGTGTGCACGTGCGCGCGCTAAAAGTTACCTAACAGACAACCAGAAAGAATGACAGAGCATGTTTGCACATCTCAGTGGTACAGAGATCTCCAAAAGGAGTTACTGTGGAAAGCCAAGCCCATCTGGATTTGTCCAATTGAAGCCATCAGTCTTCACTCCAGGAAGGGGAGAAGTGGATCCAGTATTCTGAGGTCTTTAGTCCATTATTCTGATTTTGCATAAAAAAATCACCCACTATAGGGGACATTGTTGATACCCAGCCCAGATGCCCGTGGATCTCTTATGTTGCTTCTGTCCTCCCTTCAGACCCCACCAGCTCTGCTTGTGAGTGTATGAAGGGCTGACTCTGGTAAGGAGTCTCTTAGCAAGCACCTACAGAGAGTCAGAAATGCTAGTGAGTTCACCTGCCAGAGAACCTGTCCTGACTGACAGATGCAGGAGTATGATAGCCCAGCCCCCTTGCCTCAAGGTCCTGCAGATCTCCAGTGCAGAATCCGGCTGAGGCCACACTCTGTGGCATTTCTCTCATATTAACCCTTCCTTGGCTTCCTCCATTTCTATCCATTCAGCTCCCAGGGTCCACCTCCAGAGGTTCTGATGCAGTAAATCTCAGATGAGGCCCCAACACTGTCTTTTTCAAAAGCATGACTGATAGTTCTAAACTAGGAATTTGGTGGACTCCACACTGAAAAACAATGGTCCAAAATAAGTGACTCAGAAGAAATGTATATTTCTGGGTCATCATGTTTTATGCTCCTAAAAAATATTATAAAGATCTGGATACTAGGATAAGTTCACCCCTGTGGTTACATTAGGGCTATGGAATATTCAGCAGATATTTTGCCAACTTGTCCAAAAGGAATGTCCTCAACCTAGCCAAGGTAAGTCCCAGTGTTCACATCCCCATGTCAACTCCAGCCCCAGGGATAAGTAGACTCTTCTTGGCTAACACCACTCCCCATTTACCATAGTACCCTAACCTAGACTGTGAAGGTCTCCTAGTCCTGTGGGCAGAGTGGTATACATGAGGAATATTTGTTAACTCTGGAAGTTAATGGAAGTCAGAAGTTCAACCATCACAGTTTGGGTTTTCCCCAAAGTAGACACCAAGCCAAGTTTTGAGGGCAAGTGGTTTATTTGGGAAGTGATACCAGGAAACACAGGTGTGCACTTGAGGAAGATAAACAGGGCAAGGAAACCAATAAAAGGTACGTGACTGAGCATGTTACCACCAAGGGCCCTTGGAGCTGAATCCTGCTGGGGAATTCCAGGGGCCAGGGTACAATATGGCTTCAGAGTGCCCCCACTCAAGAATAGGAGAGCTAGGGTGCTTGCCACCAATTCCCACTAGTTACTGGTTGAGAGCTGTTCCCAAGGCACATTGATTTCCCAGAACTTGAGACCTATCTCTGCAGAGCAGTGCAGGCTGCCCCCACCAGAAAGACATTAGATTAAAGAATCTCGGGGCTAGGGAAGTCAATCTGCAATGAAAAATGTGGGAAGGTGAGTTCTTCTCAAATACACTGCCTATATTATGGTCCTTTCCAAAGCAGGGAAGAAAATATTCATGGGTAGAAGAAAAAAGGAGCTGGGTGTGGTAGTGTATGCCTTTAATCCCAGCAGGTTGGGAGGCTGGGGCAGGAGGATCACGAGTTCAAAGCCAGCCTCAGCAAAATCGAGAAGCTAAGCAACTCAGTGAGACCCTGTCTCTAAATAAAATACAAAATAGAGCTGGGGAAGTGGCTTGGTGGTGGAGTGCCCTTGAGTTCAATCCCCGGTACCCACTAAAAGGAAACACAACCATGTCTATGAAACCAGCAGTAACTTCTCTAGATTCTTCCTTTAGGCCTATTTGTATCTTCCCAAGGAAGGACTCCTTCTTATGTTCCAGGGCTCTTGCTGTGAACAAATTCAACTCCTGGCTTCTGATTTTCTCAGCGGTGGTAGGGGACATGTGTGTTCTTTTAGCAGCCTGGCACTTCTTGCAGCAATCGAACCTCTTGTTACAAGAAATAGCTACATTTTTCCTTCCTGCATCTATAATTTTTCTTTAAAATTAGCATTTTGTTATACAAGGGGTCATTCACAGGCAGCCCAGAAAAAACCTCCTGCTACTCAACAGCTCCAGTGGATTTGAGCTTTTAAGGCTCTTTTCTCTCTACTTTAACCTCAGTGAAGTTGTATTTCTCAGAAAGGATAATGAGTGACAGAACCTAGGAACCTAGGATGGATTTGGAAAACTGAAACAATTCCAAGATACCCCTCACCTCTCCTCTATCCTCTGTATCTCATTTTAAGACCTATCTTTATTCTAAGTACAGGATGTGGAAAAGAACTGGAAATGCAAATTTTCTTATCCCCAAAGCCTCACCTTGCACCCCAATGGCTTATCCCACTGAGCCCTCACAGTGTTCTAGGAAGTAATTCCTGACCACTTGTTTGACAATTGTGCTAATACAGGTCACAAAACTACAATGACTTTCTCTGGGTTACAGATAGTGGGCAGGAGGCCTGGGACTCAGGTCTACTCTATGATAGTCACTAAAAATTTCCAGGGTCAGAAAAGAAAAACAATCTCCAGTATGAGAAAGAGGACATGTTTCCCGAACATTCCTGCAGAGCAAAATATGTGTACCTCCTGATGCATGTGTTTTCCAAAGAACAAGAACCAAAGAGGTGTTTTCTGTGAGGTTTTGTACTGAAGGGATGCAGGAGACCCTGTTAGTGCTTCTCCAGATTTTCCCTCAGTTCACTGGTTCATATGCCGCTGAAGGAGATGATTCTGCTACAGGCTGATGGCTGCCCACACGCTTCTTTTCACCCCTGCCTGCATCATCATTAGGTGCACACACACCCCTACCCACCACCTGCCACAGTCACACTTAAAGAGTAGGAGATAAGAGCCAGGCTCGGTGGTGCACACCTGTAATCCTAGCTGCTTTGGAGGTAGAGGCAGGAGGATCATGAGTTCAAAGCCAGCCTCAGCAACTTAGTGAGGCCCTAAGCAACTCAGTGAGACCCTGTCTCTAAATAAAATATTAAAAAGGGCTGGGAGGCTGGGGTTGTGGCTCCGTGGTAGAGCACTTGCTTAGCAGGGTTCAATTCTCAGCACCACATAGAAAAATTAAGATATTGTGTCTATCTACAACTAAAAATATTTTTCAAAAAAAGGAAGGGGGCTGGGGTTGTGGCTCAGAGGTAGAGCACTCGCCTAGCATGCATGAGGCACTGGGTTCGATCCACAGCACCACATAAAATATAATAAAGATATTGGGTCCGCCTATAATTAAAAAATAAATATTTCTTTTTAAAAAGGAGGGGGTGCTGGGTTGGGGATGTGTCTCAATGGTTAAGCACCCCTGCACTCAATCCCTGGTACAAAAATAAATAAATAAATAAATAAATAAATAAATAAAACAGTAAGAAAGAGAAATCATGGATAAACGCCCCAGTGGAACAATTCTAAGATAGTTTCTATACAGTTTCTTGGACAGGCTTCAGCAAGACTGAGCCCCAGTTTCTCCCAGGAGTGACCACGCTGTCTCACTTCCTTACCTCTTCAGTCAAGCTCTCTGGGGTCTTTCCCAGATAGACCACCTGCATCCTCGTCTTTCTCTTGAGGTCTGTTTTGCATAGGTTTTGCAGAGTACACAAGTCAAGACAGGAACCCAAAATACAAACCACGATTTTTGTTTAAGGATTGAAATTTCTTTTTTCCTTCCAATTCCAAGCTCCAGAAACTTACATAAGAAACACAATCTGGCAGATAAAAATCCTCTGCTCACTCCTCTGCAAGTCCTTGGTAGTCCCTGGGCATAGCACCCAGAACTTCCCCAATCATCTGGAGCCCGTCTGCTGCCAGCCGTCTCCAGGGAAGTCAGAGAAACTGGTAAATAAACTCCTTCCTTCACTCATCCTCCCAGGTGCTAGGAAAATATATGCACAGATTTCTCGTTTCCAAACTGCCAATTTTTAGCATTTTGTAGCACATGCTGCAGGTTCAGGCTATTCCTTAAGGAACAGATGTTGTGAAAATCTTAATAGAACTTTCACTTTTATGGTAAAATTCCCACTGTCCAAATACAACTGCTCTTCAGAGTGAAATGTTCTCCTTTTTTTTCTCTGGCTGCCATCCCTGCCAACAAGACTTTTGGGCACTTCTCAGCATCATGCCTTTGCAAAGTAGCCCCAAACTTGCTTTTTCCTAATCTCTGGACCTCTAGAGAGCCCTCAGGGCCATACTGTCCACCTCTCTGGTGATATATGGGAACTGCCTTTCCACCCTAGGATATTTCAGGTGTATCCAAAAGAAGCTGAGTACAGATCGGATGGCCAATAAGTAACATGGCTACTAGGAAGAAGAAATAATCTTTATGTACCAAAAGTGGTACATAAGATTTTGGTGGTGACATCCTGGCTCCCTTCTCCCTTCACACACATACCCCATCTCAATGTCTGGAGTCCTACTTTTGAAACTTGCTCCTAACTTGATTTTTCTACTTTCGCCAGGTTGAGTTAGAATAGCAAGACACAGGTCTAGCAGGATTAGGCCTTGGAGGCTCATGCTCTTAAAGTCTGGATTCCTCCACTTCATCTGACTCAACATCCCCTTTTAACAACAGATCTGTCATTCTCTCCCTTTACTGGCCTGAAATAACATTTTTAACTATTGTGATTAACCTACTGATATACATTTTTCTTTTTGACCAAACTGTAACCTGCTTCCTCTGAGCCCTTTCTCAATGAGGTCTCAACTCTGGCTTATAAAGAGTTAAGCAGACAGTAGCATCATTTCTAACAGCTCAAGGCCACATCCTTGGGATGACCCTTAAAATGTCTGCCTGCTAAAACCTATAGCTGAAAAAAAAAACCTGACTGTTTTATCCAGCATCTGAAGATAGTGCTGGTGTCTCCCAGCCTCTGTGGGAGAGTAGGAACCCCTTCGATAAAAACCAGTTAATGAACCCACATGAGTTTCCAACACCAACACTCTGCTTCCCACTTTTTATAATTTTTCATTTCTCCTGAGCACCCTCTCCTTTTCTTCATATTCCCTATTTCCTTTTAAACACCCGATCTCCTCTGTACAAATTGAAGTTGCGTTTAGTTCATGTTGAATGCTTTTCCCTATTGCAATTACTGATTGAAATTTGTCCTTACCACTTTAACTAGTGCCCATCTTTGTTTATCTTAGACACTACATATATAATACTTTTAAAAATCATAAAGATGGGTGTAGTGGTACACACTATAATCCCAACCACTTGGGTCGCTAAGGTGGGAGGAGCACAAGTTCAAGGCCAGCTGGGCAACTCAATGAGAACTTGACTCAGAATAAAATTTTAAAAGGGCTGGGAATGTTGCTCATATGTAGAGCTCTTGCCTAGCATGTGTAAGACCCGAGATTCAATCCCCAGTATCACAAAAATTTAAAAAGTCAATATAATGCTACAAATATAATATAAAAATAGAACATATTCTATAATAAATATAAAAAGAATTTTACAATAAACAATGTGTCTCTCAATATATAATTTTACAGACACAGCTAAACTAGAGGACACAGAAAATGGTCAGATATATGCTCCTTCTTAAAATGTGTAAGTATGGATTTGAAACAATAAAATTTGCCCCTGAGTTAAACAGAATTTTTATTTACATTGGATAATTTGAAATACAAGCAAATTAATATAAACACAGGATTCGTGAATGGGACAACTGTTGAGAGCCACAGCCAAAGGGGCCCCAGCAAACTTCCATCTGCCAACAAACTTCCAGCTGCCGACTGATGACTGGCTCACAGCAGCCCCAGCAACATCTAGCTGATTGGCTCCTCTGCAGTGATGCTCATTGGGCTGTTTCCCTGCCTTTCAGACCACGGAGCTGCTCATTGGGGGACTTCTTTGGCTCCGCCCACACGACCCAGCCAATCGGCCTCAAGATTGTGGGAGGTGGAGAGGCTGGTGTGGGGAGAGGCTTGTGGGAAGCTGGTGGTGGCAGTTGGGCTCTAAGGGTTTTTTCCTGAGGAGCTGTTTTGTTTGGCGTGTGTAGTTCTAAAAATAAAGTTAGTTTCTTTTGACAAGTGGCTCCTGAATTGTGCCCAGCCAGACTGTGGCATTAATGGGACAACTAGATAGACACCTAGAACAGGTGTGTCACATGGGGAACTCAAACACCACAAGCCACATGGGAACACATAACATGATCTTTTCAAAATGGCAGCCATCTCCTGTGAAAATTCCTACCAACACAACATGCAATCTTCATTTGACTTAACAGTCCTCACATCCTTGGGAAATTATAATAAACCTGAGCAAAACTACTTTGGTTTTTGTAAGTTTCATGAAGTAAGCTTCCAGGCTTGGCTAAGTGCAGATGGGCTTCTCACCTAAGTGGATGTCCAATGGGGTTGTTCAATACCACAGGCTCACTTGTCCATCCAGGACAACTCCGGGTCTCCTCCCACCAAATACCTGTAGCCATTCTCTATTTTTATGTTCATCAAAAAAAAAAAAAAACTCTATAGATTTCCAAAAGATCACCTAGAGGACAGTACCAGCCACTCTGAGAAGCATTGCTGATCCCCTGCTCCTGCACACATAAGCTACAGTTTAAACAGAACCCAGCTTCCAAGGTCAAATTCTAGCCACTCAGCAGGCTGATCTCCACCAACTCCAAGATAATGCTCTCAGGTACTGGGCTTTGCTGAGGAGCTGAAGCTGAAGCATTAATAAACAAGAAAATGTTAAGATGCTTCCTTGACTGTCGCATCTACTGCCATAGAGGGTAACTTGGCAAAATGTATCACTATTTTAAATGTATATACCAATTAGAAGTTCCACGGCTAGGAATTCATCTCAGAGATAGATTTACACGTGTGTAGAATGGTGTCTGTTCCAGGAAGCATCAATTATATGTAGAAAATATTGAAAACTACATAAATTTCTATGTGTCGGGCACTGGCCAGATGAATTAAGGCACATCCATATGATGGATTATTCTCCGTTATTGAGTTAGAATTATACTAACCATATAAAGTGACATATTTTGCTCAGTTTTGACATAACTTACCAAGAATATGAGGGATATTAAGTCAAGTGAAGATTAAATGTTTTCTACTTTGCTTTATTTTTTTTATGCTTCTGCTTGGAGTCCATGCACGTGTGTGTATGTGTGTGTGTGTGTGTGTATGTGTGTGTGTGTGTGTGTGAGAGAGAGAGAGAGAGAAAGAGAGAGAGAGAGAATGCACATTGACATATATTTGATGTCTTCTATGTTCATAGACTCTTTTTAGAAGTATTTACTAAAATCTCCTGCCTCTGGGAGGTGGAGGGCGGAGGTGGGTGGTGGAATTTCTTTACATTCCTTTTTGTAGTCTAAGTTTTGAAATATGTGCAATTAATACCTATTCAAACCAGTTTGCTTTAATTTTTAAAAACGTTAAATCCTTCTCCAGTAAGATTGTCCTGAGGAGCTGTGTCCAAATTCCTAAATTGGACTCAGGGACATCAGGTGGGGCCGGGGGGAGTGGCTCCCATTTGGCTACCTGGCAGGTTGGTGAGGTGGGAGATGTCTCTGCTGGGGACTGAGATCATTTCAGGGGAACAGACTTACCCCCAGCTTCAGAGGGAAGGGGATCCATAGGACCAGAAAGACTCCTAGACCACCCCTCAAATAATTAGTCTTATCATTTGTTGATTTTTCCTGAGTGAGGCCATAGAGGCTTCTTCTAAACCTTCCGTAAAGGAAAGAGAGCTGAAGGGCAGGCCTGAGGACACTGGCAGACGGTTTCCCTGGCAACTACCATTCCTCTTGTGTTTTTTTTTTTTTCAGTATTAGTTTGAAAAGCAAAAGGAAAGTTCCTTCTGCATGGAGATCAGCCAGCTGGGAGCTGACCTCTCCTCACTCCTGTCATCCATTCTTGAGGTAGTGACCTCCCATTGATTTCTGGTGGCTCTTAACATCCCTGACTAAAAGAAATGGCCCTAAAAACAATTCCTGTGATGATTTTGGAGTGAACAAATGGCTTTTCATTCACCACTCTATGCCTTGTAAATCCAGTCAACTAAACGAAAACTTTAGCTGGTAATGCTTATTGGTCACTTGGCATGTGTCTGGTACAATCCTTGCACTAGTGAATAAGTCATAATTTCTGTCCTTTGGCATACGGGCAGATGGTATCCATATAGATGAAGAGCTCATTCAACGCTTTTATTGAGCAACTTCTATGCACCAAGCACGTTGTAGGAAATGAGGTCAAAACGTGGTGAGTTCCAACGTTGGGCACATGTAAGTGCTGAGGGAGTACAACTGCTCTGTCGCTGCTCCACTCATACCTACTCAGGTCTTGCCATTGTTCTGCCTTTGGGCATGGCTTCAGGTGCCAGCATCTGTGGCTCTTCCTTGGAGGGCTTGCCCTGGGGCCAGAATCCCTCTTGGCCCACACACCCAGCTAGTCAGAAATGCTAGAGAATGAATGTCCCCAGGAACTGCCCTTGGCCAGTGACTGACAGGAGCTGATAGACACGTATTCCAGCTCCCTGTCCCCTTCAGTGACAACAAGCAAGTGTTCTACACTGGGCCCTGGAGCACCCCAGGAGGATTAACCACTTAACCTTTATCACCGTTTTTATTTCTCTTCTCAAGCACAATCTCCTCACTCCACCAGGTGGTGTTGAATGAGAGGGCCTTCAAGGTCCTTCCTGGATTTAGGATCCCCTTATTCCATCATCTTTACAAAAATGCCATTGGAAAAAATGTAAACTCTTTTTCAGTGCACTGGGGTTTTCCACTCTGTTGTGGACTAAATGTTTTTGTACCCTCGGAATTCAGAGTTTGAGGTCCTACCCCACAGTAAGCTGGTATGAGGGGGTGGGGGCTTATTGGGGAGGTGATTTTGCTTAGCTGAGGTCCCTGGGCATTTGTGTGGGAGGGGGTTCTCATGATGGGATTAGAGCCCTTATATTTAGAAACCAGAGACCTTTCTCTCCAGCTTGCTGTTGCCCTCCACCCATCCCCCTCCCTCCTATGTGAGGACAGAGTAAGAAAATAGTCATTGGCAAACCAGGAAAAAAAGTCCTCACCAGGACTCGACCATGCTCTCACCCTAATCTTGGACTTGCCAGCCTCCAGAGCTTATGAACAATAAATGTATTTGTTTAAGCCACCCATCTTGTGGTGCTTTGTGACAATCTACACCAAGATGTGGTCACCGTTGAGTTCTAACCTTGTTCCTGTAGCTATTTCCACCGTGGCTGCCTGCTTCTCTCTTCTCTGCCTGATGGTTTTCTGTGGCATTGCAGGGGCAGGGAGGCCCATCTGGAAGTGAAGGGGGCATAACACCCCTTGGCGCAGCCTTATCCAATGGGGAATGGGAGTCACTGGGTAGATGTTGGGCTCTCTTCCTGGCCTCTGCTCAGCTGGATAAGGAGTATCAGATGAGACCCTGGGGGGATCAGCTTTAGCAGTAACTCACCCTTACACTTCAGCGTCTTCCCTCTTCCTCCTCCGACACCCCTGCTTCCGTGGGATCACTCCCAAACCCACCATGTAATCAGACACTTGCATCCAGCTCTGCTTTTATAAGAATCCAAACTAAGACAAGTATCCTAAGGAAATCCATCAGACACTAAGACAAGTGTCCTAAGGAAATGTTTTTTTTTTTTTTTTTTTTTTTTTCAGTCAAACCATTTCGGATAAAGGCCAATGACGTTGGCTATGTGGGCCTTTAGATGTTTCAGAACAAATGTGAGATTTCTAATACATGTTCAGGAGAAGAAAAGACCCCAAATAGAAGCCTTCAAACCAATTCATTTCTGATTAGAGCAAGCGGCCTCCTGACCTCTGTTAAATGGAGACGGCTTGTAACATGTTTAAGTTCTATGAATAATAAATTAGAAGGTTCCTGCATGCCCCTGGAATTCTACCAATTTTTCTTTGATACAAAAAGGATATATATCTTTGAGACAATCCATAACTGGAAAATCTTACACTGAAAATATGATATTTCTCTCAAGGACTTCATTTATGCACTTTGATGTATCATACATAGATGGGATATAATTTCTCATTTTTCTGAGTGTACATGTTGCAGAATCATATTGGTCATGTGGTCACATATATATACATACAGTAATAATGTCTGTTTCATTCTACTATCTTTCCTATCCCCACATCCCCTTCTATCCCCTCCCATCACTTCCCTCTACCTAATCTAAGGTAACACTATTCTTCCCTACTGCCCCCCCTTACTGTGAATTAGCATCCGCTTATTAAAGAAAACATTCGGCCTTTGGTTTTGTGGGATTGGCTTATTTCGCTTAGCATGATATTCTGCAACTCTAACCATTTACTGGCAAATGCCATAATTTCACTCTTCTTTAAAGCTGAGTAATAGTCTATTGAGTATACATACCAAATTTTCTTTATTCATTCATCTGTTGAGAGACATTTGGGTTGGTTCCATAGTCTAGTTATTGTGAATTGAGTTGCTATCACATTGATGTGGCTATGTCACTATAGTATGCTGATTTTAAGTCATTTGGGTATAGACCAAGGAGTGGGATAGCTGGGTCAAATGGTGGTTCCATTCCCAGTTTTCTGAGGTCTCCATACTGCTTTCCATAGTGGTTGCACCAATTTGCAGTCCCACCAGCAATTTATGAGTAGCATTTCTCTTCTTTACTAGGATGGAGAAGTAAGAGCCATTTCTCCTTAGTGTACATAGTAAGTCCACAAACCAAAGAGCCTAATAGAGGGTCCTCAACCAGAGATTGGCATATGTTCAAGTGAAGGGGCTGCCCAGCCCTCCACACGTCCTGTCCTGCTTCCCTGTGAACCCATCCATGACCCTCCCACATCAGTGTTCTTTTCCCACTATAAGAGAAGCACCATGAGCAGAAGGATTTTATGTGCTTTTGTTCACTGTTGTCCCCCTACAGTGCCAGAAAGACAGTTGGTATCTTCAGTAGGATTATATTGAAATCAGACAGACTTAGGGGCCTGCAGTGATGATGATCTAAGAAATCAAAAGTAAAGAGATGTTATCAAGGTCACTGCTACAGGCAAAGAAACTTTGGAAAGTTCCCAAGAGCTTCTGGAATGGGCCATACAGAGGAGGAGAAACTGCTTCTATCCCACAGACACTGAAGGGTGAGTTCACACCCTTACTTCCAGGCTGAACCCAGCTGGGCAGAGCCTTGAGCCAGGGAAGTAGAGTGGGGTGCTTTGAAAGCTTGAGGAGGGAATAAGGTTTAGGTATTTCACACTCCCCAGCTCAGCAGCAGCTGGAGCCAGAGGGGGGGGGTCTCTGAGCGGTGGTGAAGGGCACCAAAAGCATCTCCCTCAGGGAGCATTAAGCAAATGGATTCTCCTCAATGCAGATACGCATAGGTATTCCAGGAAAAAGTCAGGCCCCAGGCCCATTTTGCCAGAAAACAAAGGTCAGAATTATTAGTAAACTCTGATCCATTAAGAAGGAAAAATCATTACTATGGCCCAAAAGTTCAGACTTCTTTGGACTTTTTATTCTCTTGGCATATCTTCCATAACAAATTCCGGCTCAGAATTCCCATCCCTGGAGGGAAGTGCTACAACTTTATTGTAAATGAAAGACCTGTTGCCCCAGCCCTCCTTCCAGCCTCTGAAAGTCCTTGTCCCCTTTGACTTTTCTTTGCAGCATTTCCACTCTGGGCTCTTGGCCACCCCTCAGGTTCTGTGCCAGCTCCCTTTCTTCCACTCATTTCTTCTTGCTGTCACTCCTCGGGGTCTCTCTAGAGGCATCCACCCGCCCCACTACTGTCCTGCTATCTGCCTTTCTAGATTCTACCTACACCTCCCAGATGGGCAGCTGTCACCCACATGTCACACTCTAGATCCACACTTCCAGTGCCCCTTCTGCCCTGAGCTCAGGACTCAGGTTCCCAAACTCCTCTAGGATGGTCCATGCACAAACAATAAACTCAATCTCATGCTGATCTCATTACCCACCCCAGCCTCACACTCCCAATCTGTTCTTCCTCCTGAATTCCTGTCTTGGGTAACACTCCACCATCCACTCTTGTCTCCAAACCTAGAACTTCAAGACCAGCCTCAGTCATCAAGTCCCCCCATGCTTCTACTAGTTTCTTGAAACAGCAAGAGGTCATTCCCTGGACAGTTGGAAGGTTTACTTATCTCTACTTTTACTAATTTTACAACTTGCATGATGTTTGTCATGTTTCATAAGAATTAACAGGTTTTGTAATGGTGCATTGTCCTAAATATAAACCTACCTTTTTTCTCCTTGCTCCTCTGACATCCCATGGCCCTCCAAACCAGCTCTGGGTGCCCTTCTGTCTTTGGGACACCTTCCACATCATCATCAGACTCATCTATTGAAAATGCTAACCTCGTTTCTTCACTGAGCTCACCAGAGCATTTCTTCAGGATTATCTCCCACCACCTCCACTCCAGAGTTTCCAGATACATCAGAACCCCTTGCAGAGCCTTTTGTTTACTTATTTCTTGAGTTCCCCCATTGTACTGTCTGCTCCCTAGGGCCTGGCATAAAATAATGTTCAATAAACAGAGGGAGGGAAGGGAGTCAAGTAACTGGCCTAAGGTAAGGAAGTTCCATAGCCAAGTTCTCAGGCAACTTGTTAGAAATGCAGATTCCTGGACCCCACCTCAGACATGCAGAATCAGAAACTGCTGGCATTTGAACAGGCCCTATTACAATTTCAGACATGTCTTGACTACTGTCACAAATGAAACTAGTTTCCTCAACCGAACCATATAATTGTTAGCAGCCTCGTGGGAAAACCACTAGACAGGACTTAATCAGCTGTTCCTTTTCAAAAATGGTGCTTCTAGGTTGCAGAAACGCAGCTTCCCCTTCTGATTAGAAAGGCGGGCAGCAACCAAAGGCGTCCCTCCGCCAAATTCCCCTGCCTGCCGCCACCAGACCCCCACTCCAGGAGCGTTCCCACAGTCCCTCAATCCGGACAGTCCACGCCTGGGTACAGATTCCAATTTTTAAGGAAACGTTTCTAAATCTTTTCTTTGAATTCAAGATGGATAAAAGGAAAGGAGAAGGGAGGGGTTGAGCGACTGGGTTAGGGGATGACTGGGGATCCCCAGGCTAGATTTGGTGCACGCAGGCGGTGAGGGAATGGTGCTGACCCTCCGCAGGGCTATGCTCTTTCTTCCACCCCCCCCCCCCGAGTTTGCTGTCTGTAAAATGGGCTTAGCAGTGCTTTTTAAGGAACTTAGCGACCTCAAGCACCAGCCCTCGGACTCCAACCTATATGGCTTCATGTACCGCGCTCAGCGCGGCTGTGTGTGAGGAGCAACAGCGCAGGGAAGACGCACTGCAGCCCCGGGTGCCCTTCTTCCCTCCTCTGAGCAAGTGAATGACAAGGGGCTGTGGCAGAGTCCTTATCTCCAAGCCGAGCAGTCAGAATTCTGGAGAGGCGGTGGGAGAGGGGAGTGCGCGAGTACTCGCAGAAGGCGTGAGTAGCCGTAACTTGTGGGGTGCGGTGGGCCGCTAGCTCCCTAAGACACTCACTGGCGCCACTTGGCGACCATGAACATCGGGCGCCGCGGGTGTGTGGTAACTTTGCCCAGGAAGAGATCGAAGCCCTTTCTTAAAATGGATACCCCTGAGCCAAGCCCCGAGGTGTCATTTCCATTTTACAGCTGCATGAAGAAAGGCCCAGGACACCAACAGCCAGCAGAGGCGGGATCCCTTTCCTGGACTTGAAACACTTGCCCTTGGAATCAAGGGCTTTTATTGCGCTGAGAAGCAAATGAAGATTCTGACTTCCCCCTTCTCCCTGGAGAGAGCCCTTACAAGTCCGGAGACCAGGGCCTCAGGTGATCCAAGAGGGGGCCCACCCACCCCCACACACGCCCCCTTTCAGAATTTCACTTAGCTGTCAGTCTGGCCTAGGGTTCCTCCAGTTTCCTTGGAGGCCCAACTGGTTCCCAAAGTGAATTAAACTCAGGCAGTTTATCCAACCCAGAGGCTAAAGACTTCTGGGTTTCCCACCCTGGAAAGCGCACTGCACTGGAATGGGTCAAGGAGAGGCAGGGGACAGAGCGAGGGAGGAAGTGCATTGGGCCCCCAGGAGAACCCGCACCGGGATCCCCGCCTGGGAGGGGCTAGCCCCCTTTTCTTGAGCCATTTCCCCTCTTTTTCTAGAAGCCACTTCAATCGGTTGTCGACCCAGTGGCCTTCCTCTGAGCACGTGTTGCTGCGGGTCTGCGTCAGCGTTGGGTAAATAGATGACTGTCCTATAGCGCCGGGCGGGGCTATTTAAGAGGCAGCCACCCGCCCGCCTACCCTGAACTTGGCTCGGCTGTAGCAGCTCCGCTGGAAATGCTAAACCAGCTGCTTTCTAATCCAAAGGTATGTAGGTCCCCTTCACTCGCCCACGCGGATACAAGTGTCCTGTGTCTTTGAAGAATGCTGTCTTCAGTTTTGTACCCCTTTATATTTTTTTTCTGTTTTCTGTGTCTTCCCCCCGCGTAGCTGAAAAGACATTCTTTAAACTCAGAAATAAGGGTGCTGGATTTAAAAATGAGGGCTGGGTGGGTAGCTGCCTTAGAGACTTTCACAAGCCTGTGTGGGTCTTTTTTGCACAAAACTTTGAAATAGCCATTTGCTAGGAGTCTCAGGCAAATTGGGATTTCCTAGCAGTTAAACAGAGGGGCGGAGAACTTTGCAATCTTTTCAAATAAAATACCAAAAAGTTTTAATATTTAAATCCATTTTCTAAATATTGCAGAAAATCCAGAGCTTTAAGAATAGAAATATGTGGATTTTCTGTCTAATCACAGTTCTAAAATTCAGTCAATCGGTGCTTTGGCAATGGCTGAGAACTAAACGCATATTTCTGATTTTTTTAAACCCTACCTATGTTTTGCTTAGTGATTTATTACTAATTCCCACATACACCTTGAGGAAACTTTATACATTTTTTTTAAAATTATGGCATCCATAATTTTAATTCGCCATTTACTTCCGTACTGAAAGCTTCTTTTCTAATCTGGAAAAGTCTTGCCTTCCTTCAAGGGTGTCATTTCTCTCTGCTGAGATCCTGTATTTTTCACATTATCTTTAATAGAGTGCTTTTCCAGCTAGAACAAAGACGCTCTACAAAAGCTTTCTCAAACTTAAGGCAAACAGGAGACATTCTTTCTGCTAAAAAGGGCGAAACACCAGTTCTCTCACCGACCCTGGCACTTGGGTGCGGATTACCCTAGAGACAAGCCAAGCGCGCTTAGGCGCGCGCGCGAAGCTGTGTGTCACTCAGCTGAGGTCTGCGCTGGGTAAGCTCTAGCGCTGGCTCCAACCTAGCGGGTCTGGTGCGCCGGCGCTGGAGTGAGCCCGCTTCCAGGTGCCCGACTCTCGGCAGGCACTGACGGATGCCCAGCATTTTTTTTTTTTTTTTTTTGACGCCCCCTCGCCTTTGCTCTCCACAGCCATGAATCTTGGCGTTTGCCTGTGCGTGCTGATGGCGGTACTTGCTGCGGGCGCCCTGACGCAGCCGGTGCCCCCAGCTGGTGCCGCAGGCTCCGGGGTGCAGAGGGCAGAAGAGGCGGCCAGAAGGCAGGTGAGGGCGGTGCAGAGGACAGACGGGGAGCCGAGAGCGCACCTGGGCGCACTACTGGCCCGATACATCCAGCAGGCTCGGAAAGGTAAGGATGCTGCCTTCTTGTCCCTCACTTCTGTCCCTGTTCTGGACTGTCAATCCTGTCCTTCTCTAGAGCCCACCAGATGAAGATATCCCTTTTGGGAGAAAACACAGACTAATGGGATTTCCACCTTCCTTTCCAGAGTTCCACCGCACCTGAGAGTACAGTTTTGAAGTCCTCTATAGGCAAATCAAAATGAGGTGTAGAGAACTTAATTTATTAGTAAGGAAAACGTTCTTAAAAATCTTTCTCTAAGCTAATTTTTGGCACAGTGTTGCTGATTAAGCTCAACACCATTTTATGAAAATGCTTTTTTTTTTTTGAGATAATTACTAAATCCTGGAAAGGGGTTCCAAATACACTAAACAACCTCTTCTATTAATGCAGCTGAACCAGGAGCCACACAGATGCAGACAGTTGGAAACTCTCTAGCAGGAAGTGATGGATGCTGAAAATACTTGAGATCTGACAAAAACAAGTGAGAATAGGTCAGTTTTCACTAAAGTATGTAATGGAAGGAAAGAACAGGAGCATTTTTGAGTTTTCCTTGACAGTGAGTGAATTGAAATAATTACACATGAGATGATTAAAAAAAAAAAAAAAAACTACTGGAGAGATGTTCCCTAAGTCAGTTTTCTCAGCATTCCTTTTTCCAGGAATACGGTGATTTAGCAGTTTCCTGGCTTAGTGCCCTTTTCCTGGGCCTGACTTTCTCATCTGCAAATAGGAGGCCAGAGCTCCCTGGAGCCGCGGTTGGCTCTTTGTGTGATTCAGAGGGAGGAATCATGATTTTTTTTTCTCCCAGCTTTATCCACAATGACACTGATGATGGACACTGGCTAAGGGGCAGTGTGCTAAACTAGATCAACAACTGAATTAAAAACATCCAGCAAACACTGCCAGGATGGCTGAAGGAAGTGACTCCTTTTCCATGAGGTTTTACTCAATTGGATTTGAACTTTAACTCATGGCTTGAGTAAAGAGGAAGAAAATGGAGGGCTTGGCTTTCTAGAGTCTTCTGTGGTTTTACATGAAGATGACATTAGAAACTTTTTGACAAGGGCCTTCAGAGGGAAAAGGACAGAAGGTGATTTGTAGAATTGCTCAAACTACACCTTTTGTGTTCTTTCCTGAGAATTAAACTGAAAGAATGGAAATACTAGTCAGATGACAGAAAGTCTGACAGTTTGGAAAATTCCTTCTGTTTGCCTATCTGAACGTAATTTAGAATCTGCTCACAGATGTGGGTTGAATTTCAGCCAGACAGTCTGAGTTATCCTAGGCTATTCATTGAAATGTAGATCTCTCTCCAGCTTTAGGAAAGACCCAAGAAACCCAGTTCTAGGGGTGGGGTGAGCTACTTGCCAAATTATTTCCTAGAACCAATACCCTACCAGTGGCTCTTACAGCATAAATCTTAGATGGGAAGTTCTTACAATCCCCTCTTTCAACACCCTCCTGTCTTTGCCTTCAGGCTGTTGGGCCAAAGGAACCCTGGTGGGAAGAGCAATCACTTGGAAAATAAGCTGCCAACACCCAGGATCGGCAGAACTAGAAAACAATCATGCTCTTCGACTAACAAATAAGATGTAGGAACAAATGTCCTTGAATATTTTATATATTTTGAGATCATATTCGATTTGACTTAACACTAGAATACATCAAAGGTTCTAAATGACAAAATGTGTTCTTTAAGCAGTGTGTAAGAGTTTATCATTAGGAACTCTTACAGGGTTCTTAATGGTTTGGGGAGAAGCAGTTCTAGTAGAGAGTGATTGGGGAGGCATCTAGTGGCATAGTGCATCTAATGGCATTCAGTACACACTTACCCATGACCAGCAAAGCCCCAGTGTTGCAGCTGTTGTCTCAGACCTGAAAACATTTCTCTGCACAGTAAGTATTATCATGCCCATTTTGCCCATATGGAAGCCATGGCTCTAGAAGGTTGAATAACAGTTTCTGCACATCTAAGCGGCAATAAGACTGAGGTTCTCTAAGCCCTGACTTCCCTAGAGTGTCTGGAAGCCATTTGGCTTCCCAGCGGTATTATCTGTTCAGGATGTTAAAGTTTAAAGAAGTCAGACCCTTCATTTTGACTCTATAAATCAGTTGTAAGTCCCTACTCTGTGTAGCTGGTGAATGAAGACTATAGTAAGTACACCCAGGTGAGGACAGAGCTGTAGAATGACAGCTGTACACAGTGCTCACCCCAGCAACCCTGATTGCTTGCTCATATTGAAACTGTCACTTTGCTTCCACTAGATGGAAATTTGGTGAGCTACTTTGAACTTCAGCATTATAGCATTCGTTATAGGATTATATTCATTATAGGGTTGTAGCATTCGTCATCAGAGCAGGCAGGAGGATGGGTCATATTTCCATGTTACTGTCCATGGAGAACTGAGTCTGCAGGTCTTGCTGAATTTAAGGACAAATATTTCACCATAAAATGTCCTCAAACAGTTAAACAGCAGGGGCCCTTTCCCTTCTGGATAGGCTAGGAATGTCTACAAAAAGGGCTCAAATGTGCTGTGTTGACTTAGCTCCCAAACTGGGAAGGGATGGGGGCAGAGAGAGAAAGGATGGGGATGTTGTTATTCTGTGTGGTGTGTCGGTTTTAAATATAGCTGGTTAATTTCATTACCCATTATGACAGGATAACTGCCTCTGAAGGGTCACTTATCAGTAAACAGCACATATTTGGGCTCCCTATGCAGGAGCTGGCAAGGAGAGCCTCATGCAGAGGCTACACACCAACATCTTGAGAGGTGGAGACATGGTGGCCCCCCAACACAGTGGCCACCAATGGGAGGTCCTCTATTTCTCTACTCAGGAGCTGGCCTGGACTTTGCCCATTCATGGCCCTGAAGCGCCGTGTTTAACCCTTCTTTTGCACAGATCACTGTCTGTGATCTCTGAGAGGCACTGTGTCACATGCCTCCCAAGCATCTACCTTGTCATACTTCTGCCCACTCAATGGGGGTTCTAGGCAAGAATAATCCTGTTCCCAAGGGCATGGCACCCATTCAATTTCAGTTATTGATTTTAGGTCAAAATGTCTGACTTCATTTACCTCTTTTATTCTCGCATCCTTCTTGGACTATTACTGAGATGCCAAGATTTCAATCTGATGGTGTATATTTTTCGGGTTATCTTTATTTTTAAGCAAAGAAAGTAGCTTTCAAATTAATAATTTCAAAACATTGTTTGATTATCATTGGGACTTGACCCCATCTTTTAAAGCCATTCCAATATCAAGATATTGTGATTGCACTACCTTAAAGCTCTCTGGACAAGTTGGGTATGATCAGGGATGTTAAGCAATGAAATTTAGAAATGAGCAAGTACTAGGGAAATTCTTGCTTTCTGCTGAGGGCCAAATACACAAGGAAAATACTGTTAAGGGTAGGGGAGACAAAGAAAAATTGAGGCAATTCCTCAGTTTGTATAAGGCAGGACAAAATGAACCCATCTAAATAACCTGTGAACACAAAACACACCCATAACTAGTGAACATCACTTTTATTCATTTATGCAGACATAGGTCTTTCTCCTCTTTCATCTTTGTCTGTAATACCTTTAAGAATATAAATGTATATATTTCATTTGGCCTTTTCTGTTGTTTGCCTTCACAAATTGAACTGGTTGTATTATTAGATATAATGCTCTTCTTTTCTTTTTCTCTGTCCCTTGTAGCTCCCTCTGGCCGCATGTCCATCATTAAGAACCTGCAGAACCTGGACCCCAGCCACAGGATAAGTGACTGGGACTACATGGGCTGGATGGATTTTGGCCGGCGCAGTGCTGAGGAATATGAATATCCCTCTTAGAAGACCAGCCTCCATCCACCTGACTTAGAGGAGGCAGAATAAGAAAACAATCATGCTCATAACTCATTGTCTCTGAAGTTTGACATTTTAAGTATCTTATTTATTAAGTTCTCAATGTGAAAAATCCTTCTATTAAGATTGTCCTGTGCAACCACACACCTCAGCAGAATTGTGCAATTGAAGAATATGATGTTTCCTAACTCTGTGACTTCTGGTCCTAACATGTTGCTATGCTATTAAAGTGATTTCATTCTGACTCCTCATTCCTTGAATCTACTGAGGGTCCTCAGACCATGCAAGGAAGGAAGTCTGATCTGCAGTGCCCAGGGAATCCCTTCAGTAGATGGTCCCAGACACAGCTTGGGAAATGAGTACTAGGCATGGAGCTTACCCCCTGCTGAGGCAAAGTGGCTGGAAGGTGTCCAGCAGAAGTGCCTTCTGTGGTCAGGTCTATAGCCCAGCCCTGAAAACCCTGACTCCTGATATCTTTTGCCAATCCTACTGCCCCCCATAAGTTTTCTCTCTTTAAATAAGTTATAGGGCAGTGCCTTACCCTGCCTTTGCAAGTATTTGATCATTCCGTGGCCTGTGGCACAGAGATGATTGTCCTTCCTTTATGGATGAGGAAGCTGTCTCTGAGAGGTGAACATGACCAGTGCACCTACCAACTAGAGTCACAGACTTGAGGGCTTAATGTTCCTGTGCTAGTGGGACCTCTGTCACTCTTAGCATTTCTCAAACTCTGAAAGTGCACAAGATTCACCAGAGTACTCTCATTAAACTGTGTATTCTGATTTAGAAAGCCTGAGCCAGTTCCCAGGAAGCTCCCAAGTGGTCAATGCCACAGGACCCAGCGTTTTTGCTGGAGTAGAGAAGAGCCTGTGATCGCTTTCCCAAGAGTTCTGCTGTTTTTCACTTAGTAAGCATATTGGGAGGACTCTGGTAGTTATCCAGAACAGAAGTCAATCTGTCTGTTGGTCCTCTATAGCGATCAGTAAAGGGAACAAGTGAGTACACAGGGACACCAGAGATGATCTAATAACTACCACCCACAGTGCAGACAGACCTTCCATGCCTCCCAGCCGAGGCTCCAACAATCTCAGATCGTCAACCAGCTATGGCTCTAGGTCTGACATAGAACATGGCAGCACAAAAAGGAACTGACATTGAAAACAATATTGGCAAATATATAACAGGTCCCAGAGGGACTCTACCCAGACCACCATCACTGTGGATACTCAGTGCACCTTCCTTAAGGGTGGAAAGAGAATGGCAAGCAAGTCCTCAAAGAGGGACCCCCAAAAGATCAAGACAGTGCAATTTTTAAACTTGAACTGAAGTTAGGATTCAGTGTAGACTCCAAATAGATAGCACTCTATATCATTCCCTGCTAAGGTTACTACTTCATTTATTTAGTCCCTGCCATTTGGTTTCCAATCACCTCATATGTTAGGTATCCAATTCCCATTCAGTCCAAAATATTCAGATGCCTGTGTTTTTAGCAACCCTCTCCAGCAAAGATCACTATTTTGTGGGCATGTAGAGGGTACTGGGTAGGGGGATGGCAGCATGACCCTGTGTGGGTACACACACGAGTGTGGATGTGTATTGTTTGTGTTTTATGGAGGGCATGATGAGGAACTTGGAATTTAATATAAAATCAGTGGAGAAGGGATGAAGAAGGTCTTATCTGAATTACTGATTTGTGAATCATCAAGGAAGGAGGTGTTACGTTTTCAAAGGTAAAGTCATGGCTCATATAAATTTAAAATCAACACATGTCAAAGCTTCCATTAATAAAGGAACTAGTAAGATGTTACCACCATTTCAAAAGGAGAACTCAAGGACAGACACACACAGGTAGTCAGGATGGGGAAATGATTTGCTAATATACTCAAAACGGATGGGCTGGGGTTGTAGCTCAGTGGTAGAGCACTGGCCTTGCATGCATGAGGCCCTGTGTTCAATCCTCAGCACCACATGAAAATAAAGACGTTGTGACAATCTACAACTAAAACCATATTTTAAAAAAGAAAGAAAAGGTGCATACGGAATGCCCTTCAAAAAACAAACAAACAAACAAACAAACAAACGAAAAACAGGTTCATGACGATAGGTCAATAAAATGCCATGTTTGGAATGTTACCCAGAACAGACATTATTTATGTCTTTAGGGGACAGTTTTTCCTTATGTTTCTGTTTGCATTACTATCCATTTTCTAGGGCTTACCTAGTGTAAGTAGCTCAAAGACAGCTGTCAAGAGCACTGAAAGAATGCCCAGTAATCACCTCTGCCCTCTTCAAAGTCCCTTGGAAATTTTCCTAATATGGAAAAGGGAAGGAGAGAACAATCCCTGGCCTCCTCTTAAGTACTGGACACTGTACAAAGAAACTCATGGGCATCAGCTCAGGAAACTGTCCCAATCTTCCAAGGTGATCATGATCCTGCTTCTCCAAGAGGAAACCAGAACTTCAAGAAGCTAAATGACTGATGGATCCATACACTGCCCACAAGTGGCAGTGCCAGGATTTAAGCAGCTTGTGGTTCCAGACCTCAATGAGGAGATGCGGAGCCTTGGAGGAGAGCTGGAGCCTTGGAGGAGAGCTGGCGACTTGGAGGAGAGCTGGAGCCTTGTTTGGAAACTGTGCCTGCACAGAAACTGCTGAATCAGCATGAGTGATACTTCTGGAGCCTTTGAGGGGATCTGATAGAGCCTCCTGGGAAGGGGTGGGAGGGAGCCTAAAGTCCTGCTTCCCAATGCTTTCAGCACCACCTCTGGCCACCTTCTAACTGCAGTGTCCCTGCTCTCACCTCCATGCCACATGCTGTTACAGGGACCCAGGAACTGGCATATCCCGGATCTTCCTCAGCCCTTGGCAGGGGGATCACATGGAGCTCCTACAGTTGAGCTGAGCAGCTCTCACAGAAGCCAATAGCTCTTCAAGTCCCACTTGAGAAGGATCTGAGGAACCCATGCCCACCAGAAAGCCCTCCCCTCTTCCCCTCCCTTCCTCCTTCTCTTCTACTTCCTTTCCTCAATCCTTTCCCCAATCTCCTTCATTTACTCCTCTCCACCCTGTAATAGTCCCCTCTGATATATATATATATATATATATATATATATATATATATATATATATATATATACCCCTCCTTGTGACCCAAACTATGGGGATCCACTCTTCTTGCTGTGGCCTATGATCATGCTTTTGTCAGTGGGTCTCCAATAATTTGCACCAGTGCAATCCTAGATCTGCCTCTTTCTTTAGTCTCACTGTATTTTGGGACTGGTTTCCATACACTGAAACCAGATTGTTCCAGACCACCCCTGTAAAGTGGAAAGTCCTCTGTTCACATTATTTATCTATTCATGGGACGATATGAGAATGAAGATAGTCGTGTCCAGAGTTTTGGGTCGCAAGTATTGTTCTTCCTTTTCTCCAAACTTCTTACAATATTTGTAGATCATCCTTCTAACAACTATGGCTCATATTCTCCTCGTTGTGACAGTTTACAGAGAGACACAGAGTCATAAGAATGGCCCCCAAACTACTTCTTCATCCAAATTCTTTACTGAAGAAATACCCCAGGTCTCCCCTGATGATTATGATAATCACTGAGTTTTGTCACCTGGGTGGCTACACAGTGTCCACCATGTTCCCCTCCATGGCTGTCTCATTAATGCCAGGAAGCCCCCTGAAAATACCACCTCTGTGGGCAGAGTATTCCATCTGCTCTGCCCATCCCCAGGTTCTGGCCCAGTGTCTAGAGCTTCTGGTGATTCCTTCCTCAGGGTGGGAGCCTGGACCACACTACTACCATTTTGTCTTCACAGTTTTTAAGAGTACCTGTGGGGCCTGAACACCACGGGACGTTTTCCAATAAGCACTCATTTTAGAGACACTAGTCTCCCAGATCAGGAAGTTGAGCTGCCACTCTTCACTCCTGCTGGAATGTTTCCAAAATTGGCTTCTGAAGGTCACTTTGCTCATCCCAAATCTCTGCATTTACCTTGCAAATTGAAAATAGTCACCTGAGATACATGAGTGGTCCATTCTTGATGCCAAGGGGCCACCAGTTCAACTGTGGGACAGAGCCCAGACAAACCTTTCTGTCTGAGGAATATGATCAATCCCTTTAGAACAGGTTTGCTCCTGTGAATTTTCTTAGTTTTCCTTCACCAGAGAATGTCTTTATTTTCCCTTCATTCCTGAAAGATATTTTTGCCAAATTTAGAATTCTAGACTAACTTTTTTCCCCCTTTAGCTCTTTTAAAAATACTGTATTCCTTTCTATGACCTCTATAGTTTCCAATGAGAAATCTAGAGTCACTCAAACCATTTTCCCACTAAAAACAATGCCATTTTTCTCTATTTTCAAGATTTTCCTTTGTCTTTAGTGTTCAGTGGTTTGATTGTGGTGTGTCTGGGTGTAGATTTCTTTTGCTCTGTTTGTGGTCTGTTTAGGTCTTAAACACATACACTTATATACATACATACATATATACAAGCCTATATGTACATATATAAGTATATATATATATGCACATACAAGTATATGTGTGTGTGTGTGTGTGTGTGTGTGTATTTCTCTTTCTCTGGGATCTGATGACACAAATGTTAGACATCCCCTCCTTTTTTTTTCTTCCCATATGTCAGAGAGGCTGTGTTCATTTTTTATATCCTTTTCTTCCTCTCTATGATTTATATTGGATAATTTCTATTTATCTTCAAATTCACTGACTCTTCCCTCTGTCATTTCAATTCTGCTAATGAGTCCATCCAGTGACTTCCTTTGTTTGGCTTTGTATTTCTAAATTCTCAGATTTCTACTTTTATCTCTCATGTCTTTGCTGAGATTTTCTATTTTAAACTTTGTTTCAAGAATGGTCACAATTGCTCATTTGAGCACTTTTATCATAGCTGCTTTAAGGACTTTGATAATTTTAACATCTGTGAAATTTCATCACTGGCATCTGTTGACTGTCTTTTCCAAGGACAATTTAAATGTTCATGTTTTGTTTTTTTTGTACACTCAGTAATTTTGATTTTATATTCTGGACAATGTGAAAATTATATTATGAGACTTCAGCTTATTTAAATCTTGTAAAAAAAAGGTGATATTTTTATTTTAGCAGGTTATCCACCTGGTCAGGTCCTGGCATCAAGGACAACCCAACCTTACAGGCTCTGATGACAATGTCAGTTGTTTTCAAAGAGTTTATACTCCTTGTTGGCTCCATTTCAGGCATTCATCAATCACTCATTGGCCAGGCTGGGAACTGGATGGTGATCTCTCCATTACTTCAGTTCTCAAAGTCTTTGGTATGCTAGTTAGGACCAGATCTAAACATGTCTGGCTGCAGTGGAGTAGCGACAATAGGAAACCTTGGAGTTCATAAACACATAAAGGTCCCTTTCCTCCTCTTTAACCTCTCCAGTGCTTTGTGTTCTTTGTGTTTTTTCCCTTTCGGGTCCTTCACTTAGGAACTTGGGGTTCTGGTTACTCTGGTCTGCTTCACATTGCCATATTTGGGGCCATGTTCAGGTCTCTGTGGTAGGAGAACATAGAGAAAAAAAAAAAAAACAATGAGCTCACCCTCTTGAGATGGCAATCCTTCTGATCAAACAGCAGGTTTGCCCTTCCTCAGAATTTTGGTTCTGCCAGTTCCATTACTGACTGCTGCCACCACAGACATGCTCTATCTAGAGAGTAGAGAAAGCTAAGAAAGGAAGAAAACCAGGAGCATTCATGCTCTCTCTCTGGGCATTAGTAGTCCCAAATTTCACTTCTTGAACCAAAATTAGGGGACTTCTCCCTGGAGCCCACTTGCAGTCTCCTGCTCTGCTATGTTCAAACCAGAAGGACACCAGAGTAGGTGAAATATAAACTCACTACTGGCTTGATGTACCTCCTTTTCTGGTCTTCTTCCCCAAACTGCTTGCTGCTCTTTTCCTTCCATTGTCTTCAAATAGCTGATCTATGTAGTCTCTCCTGGAACTATCATCAGCTGGAAGGATGTGTGAAGTGTGCTTACTCTTATCTTATCTGGAACCAAAGTGCTCATGTTTTTAAATATGGAAATTTCCCATAAAAATCCCAACTTCTTCTCAAAGTCTCACAATGATGAGCCTGCTTTTCGGCAGGATAACAATATGGAGGGCAATGGTTGGCATGCCCTCTCTCACAGAGCAACTTCACACGTTGTGTTATTTTGCCACCTTATCTTAGGGGAGATTGAAACTAATATTTCCAGAGGGAAGCTGGGTGGGTATCACCTGGGCTCAGCTGCATATCTGCCTCTTAATTCATCAGACCTTTATGTTGCCAGCTCTTTCCTGCTTTCCCAGCCTCTAGTCCAGGTTAATTTCTCTGCACTCTGGCCCAAAACCTCTTCTACTGTGCTCTGCCCCTTGTGGAGTCTCTGCCTAGATCTCCCTCCACCTCTCTCTGCTCCCTTTTATGTTGGTTCTCTCACTCCTGCTCCTCACTCAGGACCAAGGCTTAACTCTTGAGTGATTAAGTCCAGCTATGCCTGCTTGGACTCACCCTATGGTTGTCTCCCTGTCACCTACCTTTGAGAAAGGCACCAGTACAGACTTTGGGGCCTACCCTTGGCTTCTCAACCTACCAACCAAGTCTTGGCAGGCTCTGTTGGGACTCTAAAATATTGATGAAATATTTTCTCAAGATGTGCTGAAATTTTAAACCCAGTCATTCATGGTATCATGATCTTCTGTAAGAATGGGAGGCTTTTCTATTGTCTTAATTTTGTGTCCATTACCAGGACTCCCAAGATGCTTCTGGTTTGGAAATTTTCCAGAAGGAACAAGAGTTACTGACAAATGAAATAAGGCACATCTAATTGAGTTCCAAGAACAATACCTTTTCTATCTTTTTCTTCTTGTGGCTAATATGCAAATAGGAACAGGTACAATTAGCAGTTGTTCAAGTCATACCTGCCCAGAATCCCCTGGGCTGCAGCCAGAATGATTTCAACATGCTTGATCTAAGTCCCGTTCCAGAAAAGATTCAATTGCTCTCCCTTCTTAGCTCACAGGGACCGTTTTGAGCCCTACACAGGCTCAGCAACACACACAGAAATGAATCTGTGTGCCACGCACTGTGTTGATGTAGCTGGTACAGAGACACAGCCACGAGGTGGAGTCGGAAGAGCTGGCAGTTGAAATACAATGCAGCAAAAACCATGAATGTAATGAGCAGAACAACAGGGCTGACTGGATGAAGAGGAAGCCAGTTAGTC
Organism: Urocitellus parryii; assembly: GCF_045843805.1. Lineage (NCBI taxonomy): Eukaryota > Metazoa > Chordata > Mammalia > Rodentia > Sciuridae > Urocitellus > Urocitellus parryii. Next base: position 932,671 of record NW_027551763.1, read on the forward strand.
TCTGAGGGTATCTAATCACCATTGTGGCTCATTGGAACCTGAGTGTCTGTGAAATTTCATACTCAGTAACTTACCTAACCAGAGAAATGGACCTTGGTTCTGCTCCTGCAGAAGACTACAGCACCCCCAAGTGGATATTTTAAAACCAATTCTCCAGGTGCCAACTTCTTTCTGTTGAGGCACATTGTACACATTGAACTCCGCAGGGTCCAGGCTCATTTCTTGTTGCCACACAATCAGCTGAAATATTAAAATCAGACAATTCAGGACCTGAAACTCTTTTCTAAGAATGAATGGTTGGCTTTATAATTTTGTTATTTTACTTTTGAACTTTTAATATGGCTACCAAAAGACTCCTGAGTTAGGAAAATCATCCAGTGAAACTGAATATAGAATAAGGATGACTGACATGTAAAATGCATTTTGTAGAATTAAAAGCAAGAGGGGGGGGGAAATCCTCTTCAAGACAATTTGAAGACAACTTGGTAACTATGGTTACCTCTAATTAGTGAGCACCCTATGCTTTCCAGATTTGACTGAAGGAAAAGTGAAAGGAAAACCAATACCAAATAAGTTAAAATGCTAAGCTCCACCGAGTGCATGTAGTCTAGTATTCTGAACATAACAACAAGATCAAGTTGGCTAATAACAAATCAGCCTTCTCCATCTTCACCTTCACTTTCTCTGTCTCTCTCTGCACAACAGGGACTCATAAACTCAAATGGGGAGTTAAGAAAACCTCCATGAAGAAGGTGACACGAGAGGTCAGGTGCTGGATAGGCAGCTCATTATAGAGTCACACTGGTGCAACAGGCCGAGCTGGCTGAATTAAGGTGAAAGTACAGAGTGTCCAGAAGGGCTCCTCCTATTCTGTGCTGGACACCAGGCAAAGGAGGCACCTGGCTGTGGTACCCTGACAAGTGTCCAACAGACAGTCTGTAATTACTTGGATTTGAACTTGAGCAGAGAGGGAAGCTCCCAGAGAACTTGTTCTAGAATGTTCTTCAGGTTTCCTAGGAGATGGGGGCACAACACAAACAGCACATCCACACACAAAGAAAGAAGCCAGGAGGATGCATCTCCTGCTCCACCTCGGTCCCTTGGCCCCTCCTAGAGCCGAGATGTTGTCAAAGCCCTGTCTTCTGACTGAATAAGTCTCCAGCAGAATCCAGGCTGGGCCACACTTATAAAAGAAGGACAGAAAGCTCCTGTGTCTCTCTCTTGAGAGGTTTCTCTCTACTCCGGGGAAGAAGGACTTCAACTTACAAGTGATGAGCTAGTAAGATGGGTTTCCAGTGAACACTAGAAGCTGCAGTTTACAGAACCAAATGGCTATTCTCTTCCTGACTAGAAAACAAGTGTGGAGTTGGAGCTTGAATAAGACAAACTTTGGCCTCAATTGGAACCTCTGCAGTATACAATTTTTTTTTTCATCCATTCACTCAAATGCTATTTTCTGAGATGATTGTGGTCCAGGCACTGTGCTGTGCACCAGAGATGCTGAAATGAGAGCTGAAAGGGACTGACATCTGGCTTCCTAATTCTAGTGGGAAGTGGTAAGTCAAGCCAAAGAGCAAAGATTTGGAGTCATTTGCACTTGGACACCTAGTGACATTTCAAAATCAACTGTGCATACTTCAACTCATGGATTTCTCCTGAAACTTTATCCACCTAATACCTTCCCCAACTCAACTGATGGCAACTCCATCCTTCCAGCTGCTTAGGTCAAAAGCCCTGGGACGATCTTTGACTCCTCTCACCTTCCATCTAATCCTCAGCAAACCTCTTTGTCAGATTGGCTTCAAAATGCATTTAGAATTTGCCCTCTCTTCACCCCTTTCTCCACCACCACCTGGAACAGAGCCACCAACTATCCGTCTCCTGGATTACTGTGCTAGCCCCCCAATTGATATGACTGCCTCTACTCTAGAGTTTATATGCATAATTATAGCAATGTGGTAGGGTCTTTGTTTCTAAACAGGACTCAGAGCCATGGTTTATCATCACACTTTCCTTCCTTCACTGTATTTGCGACCCTGGAAAGCCCATCTAATAGGCCTGGCCACATATGGTTTGGATCTTGCTAAAATGAAAATTTTCATTACTCTCACAAAGAATTCCGACCAAAGGAGGACAAAGTTGAACTAGGTGCTGGAGGAATGAGTCACAATTATCAACCAGTAGGAAGGACTGGCTTTTTTTCAACAGAGAGAATATGGGGAATTGCTTAAGCAGGGGATGGAAGATTGAAAAAGCAAAAGGGAACGTTGGGAAAACATAGTGCTGACAACCACAGGAATCAGAGCCCCCACTTCTGTAAGACTTGGGGAGCAAAGGAAACAGGTTAGAATAAAATAAACTGAGAAGGCTGGAGGAGGGGGTCCTGAGCAGGGGAACCCAGAGCTCTAAGGGGAGGGTGCGTCTCCACTTCCCTGCCTGAGCAGGAGGAAGGAGTGTTGTGCTGAGGCAGGTCTAGGATGAGGGAGAGCGATGTTGTTGCCAGGGTGGAGAAGCGCTGATGAGGGAGACAGCTCACAGGCAGGAAGAAACAGGTCTCCTGCTTCTCCTTCTGCCCTCAGGGGTCTCCCTATCTGCAGCACCTGACACAGAAGCCTCAGCAGGGTATATAATGGTGAATTCACAGGTAAGAGACAGTAGCTTAATCATTAGATTTTCCCCTGATTTTTTTTTGTCTAAACAATGCCACATATTTCCTTTGCTCCCCCAGTCCTACAGAAGTGAGGGCTCTGATTCCCGTTGTTATCAGTACCATTGCTTTATCAATTTTCCCTTTTGCTTTTTCAATCATCCATCCCCTACTTAAACAATTCCACAGTTAACACTACAATGCAACCACAGATTCTAGTTCATCAAGTCAGGGTCAAGAAGGACAAGATGTGGCCTGGACATCTCCTATAGATCCTGTACTTCTGTTTGAAGAAAACCATGCATTTATGTTTCTTTGCATGAGGGGTGGCTGTATCATCAAGTGGAAATGTTCAGTGATGATGTTGGTTTTGAGGTTAAGTAAGAGAAGAAGGGCCCATCCCAAGGCATCAACTTCTCCCCACTGCTCTTTGCCATGAGGGAGATTTTTCTAGAAGCAAAAATAACAAATTATGTTTAAAAGCTTCATCACTTAACCAGAAATTCATTATATTTAACAAAAAGGTGCTTTATACCATAGAAGTCCCCACACCAGCACTACCTGAAGAATGGTCTCAGGGCTCACATCAGTCTGCAAACTGTCCACAATGAGATAAGAATGGAAATTGAGAGTAAATGGTTAGGTGCATTTTGGACAATTAACATTGTCATGTAGTCCAAGCACATGACCAATCATGTGGGTCCACTCAAGTGTCAGGGAACACTTGTGTTGATTTGCAGGTGGCATGAGCCACTAACTAATGATCACATTACAACAAGTGATGCTTTAAGGTTTGTTTGGCAATCTTTTGCCAAAAATGCCTAAAACTATGAGCAACTGTAAGTGTATATTTATTTTTCTAATTTGTTTCTTTTACCATGAAGGTAATTCTTATCCAGCCTTTCAAAATTTAAAGCTTAACATTATTATTTAACTTGGAGGCATAAAAATTTGCATTGTGTAGCCTTCAGCCTGAATTACAGACTGGAAAACAAACCCCACTGTAAATTTTTTGTCAAGAAATTAGATATATCAGCTTCAACCTGGAATGTTAGTAAAAGAGAGCTGAGAAGCTTATACATTATCCCTTGTAAATGGGACAGTTATCAACCTGAGCTAGCTGAAAAAAGATTAAAAGAATCATACTCATTTATTATATTATAAACCTTAATACTGATAAAACAGTATTCATTCAAAAGCGGGTCTCAGTGTTTAGTACAGAAAATCACCACTTACCTATCTTTTTACTATTTGGTTAGTTATAGCTGCAGAACTATGAAAGTTGAATTTAACAATGAGTCTCCACACTAAATGCCCTAGGCACATTTTCAATGAATAATGGGTACTGTCTTCATAATGCTTTTAGTTTTCCCTATGTTTGTTCCTATATTTTAAAATACAATTTAATGTCTGTTGAATCCAATTAAAATTTGATATTATATTTTGGTTTCCTTTGCTTTGCATTTTATTTTTTCTCAAAATTTGGTGTTATGGTATTTTATAAAAATATTGACTCATGATGAATTGATAAAAATGCAAAATATGACCAACCAGTTATCACTGAGAGTTGAGAAGTGGCACTTCTGTAAAGTGTCTGTAAAGACCCAGAGGCTTGGCTGGCTGTTGACATCTGGCTGAGCCCTCCCTCTTCATCCCTGGGACAATTATGGTGGGTCAGGATTCCATCCTTGAGAACAGCCACTGACAGGGACCAGGGGCTAGACCACAGCTGATGGGCTGCGGGGCCTACTTACTTGGTTCCTGGTTCCTGAGCCCTGCAACTTTACCTGCTTTGGCTGGTCGGTTCCAGGTTCTACAGAACACCAGAACAGCTGAGAATACAGTACAGTTGCTTTTTCTGGGGCCTGAGGGTGGCAGGATACTCCACTGTTGGGGGTCAGGCACCTAGGAGAGGCAGGGTTTGGATATGGCTACAGCTATTCAAGGCCTTAGTGTCACAGGTAATAGAGGCCCCGAGGAGGACTGTGGGCTTATATATTTTGGGGTATGGAAGAACAACACATCTCTTTTCTGTTCTTTCTCTTCTAAAAAGAGGTCCCTAAACCTTTGGCTGTACTTCAGAAATCTCCTCTTCCAATGGGTTCCCTGGAAACTCATGGAAACCTTGATGGATTTCGCCTTGCCTTTCATGTCCCAGGTTCCTCTCTTGCTTTCTTTTCCTAGATTTGTCTCATCTGCTATGCGTTGCTGAGCTGCTGGTCCCCAAGTTGCTGATCTAAGCTACAGGTCCAGATTTCCCTCACTGGTTTAAGTTCTTTGGGGTTCAGAGCAAGAATAGCCTAGCATGGTGTATGCTAGATACTATTCAACAAACATTTTAGTCCTGGATTTAATCACTGTGCTGGGCTTTATGGGGCTTGGAAAATACAGGCTAAATGTTAAGGCGAGGGCTGGGGCTGTAGTTCCGTGGTAGAGTGCCTGCCTAGCATGCATGAGGCACTGGGTTCAATCCTCAGCATCACATAAAAATAAATAAAATAAAGGCATTCTATCCATCTACAACTACAAAAAAAATTAAATGTTAAGGAGGAAAAGGGTCATAATGCCTATAACTTATTTGCAAATGTTTGGGGTGGGGTGTAAAAGGAAGATGCATTAATTAGGTGGGCTAATTTCAAAAGGTGGGAAATACCCTAATAACACAGAGCATTTTGTAAACTATTTTTTAAGATGCTTTCCTTTGATCCCGGGTATGGCAGGAGGGTGTGCAAGTGGTTTCCTCTCAATCTGTGATGTTTCTTCTCTTCCATCCACACCCGTGGGTAAGTGGTCTTCTTGGCCATACATGCCTCCCTGCACTTCACCCGGAGGACATCAACCAGGCCTCCCAACTTCCTGCCCCCAAAGCAGAGGGACTCATTCAAATGTCCTCATGACCAGTTCAACTGCCCACACACAGGGAGACCCTCTCTGGATCCCCAGAGTAGCATGGAACGTAGATCCGACTGTGTGGAAAGAGTGGAAAAACCCTGAATCAGGTGGGAACCTTGCAACCTAGGGAGTCCTTGCGGGTCTGGCATTGCCCACCTACCCCCACGCAACTGCAGCCTAGAGAACCCACTGATGCTCTAGAAATTATCCGGATTATGAGGGGCCGAGTCTCCTCCATTGGCATTTCCTCCCACCGTGCACCCATGACAAACTGTTTCCATGCAGGTCGTGGTGTAGAGGGGTTGGGAGGTTCAGCTCCTGCCCTGGATCTCTTCTTCTTAGGAAAGCAAACCCCACATACCTGATCTTGTGCTTCCATCATTAGAGCCAATTCCTTCAAGTTTTCTGCTGTCTCCAAGTGCACTCTACTTGCTACAGGAAATATATTCTCCCATGATTTTAAAATTACAACCCTCCCTGCCTACACATACACCACCTCAATTCAATCCCTAATATAAGCCTTGCAATCAGTTCAGATAATTCAGATAGACTTTTCCTCTCCACCAACTTTTCCCCGGGTGGTATCATATCTGGGTGGAGGCACTTGCTAGAGCTGTTGGGGAGGCTGTGTTACTTCCTTTGTACTCTTTGCAAGGCCCCCTGGGAAATACCTGCCTGCCTACCTGCTCCTAGGCAATGTATCCAAGTGACTCCCACACGGATCTGGGGCCAGGTGCTTTGAGATCTTCTGGTACTTCCCTGTTGAGGCCCACCTGCTGCCATTTCTAACTTTCTCATTGCGCAATGTGGTTGCTGCCCCGTGATGGGTGAGAGTCACCCATGGAGGAAGGGTTCTAGAACATCCTCACTTTCTCAGGCTTCCTGCAAAACTAGCTCATCTGTCCTTGGATCCTCAGGCTCATCCAGGGCTTCTCCTATTACCTTGGACTCAGCTCATGGACAGGGATAGATGAAGGGCTCTTACATCTGATGTAAGTGGAATCCTTGTCCAAACTCCTCCTTCCCTTGTCTACTTGAAGAACATTTATCCAGTTCTTGTCCTAGGTGATTGGCAAGTGGGATTAGCAGGGTCAAATAAGCAGAGAAGAGAACTGGCTCAGCAAGTTTCCCTTCCAGATTATTTGGTCATACTCCAAACATACACTTAGGTTTTCTTTCATCATAACCAGAAACCAAGAATTTGACATCTTTATTTTTGGGTCCTGGCAACAGTCTCTTTGACAATTTCCCCCTGGAGCCATAGCATCCCCTGATTGAACTCTCTGGGCAGGGGGGTTGCTTGGGACCCACACAAAGAAATTCAGCAGAGAACAGGAAAGAAACAGAACCACCTCAGACATCCTCCTGCCACACCCACATGACAGAAGAATGCACTTTGTAGACTGTGAAACCTCTATTAGTGTGCTTCCAACTTTTTAAGATTAACATTTATTTTTTTTGCATCTTCTGTTTGAAAAACTTTTTTTTTTTTTTGCTTTTTTCCAAAAACACTTGAAAGTGACTTGTGGACATGAAGTGCCTTTATCTTAATTCATTAGCACACATCTCCTAGGAAACAGGCCAGGCTCTCATATATCCACAGTATAAATAATTGAAATTTCATATTGATGTAATATTTTAAAATATATGCTCTATATTCAAATTTCTCTGACTGTCCCAACATTATCTTTTTAAAGCATCTTTTCCAGCTCAGTATCCAATTCAGATCTGAGTTGTGTTAGTTGTCTCTTTATCCTCCTTTAATCCAGAACGTTTCGACCTACCTTTCACGTCATTGCCGTTTTCAAAAACACAGTATTGTATCACCTTCATGATTCAGGTTTTGCATTTGTGGCAGGAACAGCACAGAAATAATGTGTGTGCCTTCCAATATGTCACACATCAGGGGACACTAGTATCACTTTGTCCCATTTTGGGGTAATGAACCTTACATTTCATGATGAACTTAAAGTGGGGGCTCACAATTCTCTCCACTGCAAAGATGCTAGCCCCCGCCTTTTGTAAATTAACATTCTGTAGGAAGATATGACTCTCCTGCTCCCTAACAAATTCTCACCCAATGGTTTTAGTATCCATTCCTGTCTGAATTAGCTATGAGAATTATAGCTGCATATGGTAGCTCTTTCTAAATTCTCACTTGGCAAAGTGGGAAGACCCAACACCAGGTCATCAGGCCTCAAAGCCTTGCCTGCCCCTGCTGAGCAGATAAACCACCCATTCTTTCTCTACACTTCAAGCAAGTTAGAATGCAGTTGTCTGACCTTCTCCAAGTTCTATGTACACACTTTACAAAGTTCTACTCTTCCCCTGTTAGGCACAATGTTGATTTGTCTAGCTCAGGAGGTGGACAGCCCTCCTGCACAGAACTCCCACCCTACACAGCAGTTCTCAGACTTCAGTGTGCCCTAGAATCACCTGGAGGGCTTTTTAAAACAGCTCCCTGTTCCCTCCCCTGGGGATTCTGGGAAGCCTTCCAAAAATCTTAGTGATTTGACACAAACGCTTAGATCTCTTTCAGATGACAGGTCTAACACAGGTTCATGGGGAATACTTGTCCACGTACTTGGAGATGCTGGATAATGGAGACTCCACCATTCCAGTTTATGGCTTTGAACTTTAACCCACAGGAAGAGAGGAGCATGCAGAACCATGCCTGGGATTCCTGCTGCTCACAGCCCACTGGCCTGCTCAATGGCAGTGGATGGGAAATATGGTGATCAGATGGACTCTTTGGTGAGTATCATGGTTTCTTTGACCCCACAGCATTCCATTATCCTACCAGCAAATGACCACATGGGCCTTCCTTCTGTGATCCTCACTTTTCTCTTCATGGGTCTTTGCACCAGCTCCTCTCTCTGCCCAAAGACACCCAGGCCAGATCTCACATGGCTGATTCAATGCCCCTCCCTGGAGAGGCTTTCCGTGACTGCCCAATCAGAAGTGGCTGCTCCTCCCTCACACCCCTCTGCTGTAATTCTCTGCATAGCCCTTCTTATTCTGCCGGGTGTTGTCCTTCCCCATTCGGTAGACTGCATACTCCATGACAGCAGGACACCTCTTGTTCATCACTGTCCCTCTAGTACCTAAAACATCTGGTACATGGTAAATGCTCAAAAAATACTATCTCAACTGATGAACCTCAAGGTGGATTACTATCCCCATTTCACAGATTCAAAAGGGAGGGCCCAAAGAGGACAAGTGGTTTGCCTGAGGTCGCACCAATACCAAATTGTGGTTCCTGGTTTTAATCTATGTGCCATGTCCCACTAGTGATGGTAGGGTTTCACGGCCTTCATCTACCAAGGTGGCAGAATAAGTTGCATCTGATCCTTTCCTTCTTCTCTCAACTGCCCCTCAGGTGGGCCTCCACTGTTCTTGGTTCTTAAGTCTCTTAACATGACTCCCCAGACGGCAGCTGGTAATGTTTGTCTGGGAACTGGTTTCATAGACGTGCTCACATATGTGGGAAATCACATAGATGCAAGCTTTTTTCACTCCAGTGCTGTGATAGCGAAAGATTAGAACTGACTCCATTACCATCTGTACTGCTTTCACTGTGATAGGTGTGCACAGAGGAACAGGGTGTAGCACTGAGAAGGGAATCAGATTTTGACTGGGAATGTGTCTCACCATAAGATATGGTCTCATGTAGGAAGAAAGGGAGGCGATCGCAGCATGGGCGGTGTATGCCTTTCATTTACTTTCCCCAAAAGAGATGAACACCCTCAAGTCTGAGAAACCCATCTCCTAGATGATAAGATGAGAAGACACTAGTCAGGAAACTAGGGTGGTTTCCATCATTTGAATTTATTTTATTGATACTCATTAGTGAATAAAATTTTATTGATTTTTTTTGATGCACTACAACTCACTTTTTGGTAGTGGTTGCATAATGTTGATCATTTAATTTATTTACTATACTAAATACTGCAACCTCTAAATTGCCCATTTTTACACTGGTGTTCCTGATGGGTGGGTCCTCTCTGAATACATAAAGTGGTCCGATCAGTCCATGGTTTTTCATATTCCTTTGTTATTCAACCTACTGCTTTAAAATACATTCAAATAAAAAGGTGTAAGTAACTTGCAGAGAATAAGGACACACTAGGGTGAGGGGAAATTGAGAACATAACCAGCGCTCTCACAGTCAGAGGACAAATGGTTTTGAAATCATGGGACCGAAGCTGCCTCCTCAGGGACTTCCTCAAAGAATCCTTGATGGACGTAAGTTTAAACTCACTCAACTGAAGCTCACATCTTTAGCTGGGAGGGAGGGCACAGGATGACAATTTCATGTATAGAGGATGTTATCCTTCCACAAATATCCGGAACAGGTGGTCATGGAACACCTTGTTGGGCAGTGTTCCCAGATGAGAATAAATAAGTTATCTGCTTGGATTGCAATGCCACAGACACATAGACTGGAGCTGGAAGGGTATTTGCTTAAATCATGCCACACATGGGTAATAAATAAAAGTTCACAACTTAATCGGCTACAGCAACAAGACCAGGCTCTCTTGTGGGCTTGTGGTTCTTTTCATTAGCACCTCTAATCTCTCCCTAAGTACAAAAGGAGGCACAAGGAGACTAAGGGCTTTTTGGGGAAGAAACTATCTCACTGTGACCATCCTGTTTTGAAACAAGAGGGCAAATGTGTGGGCACTGAATGGTGACCCCATGAGTAAGAGTGGGTTGCCCATTTCAGAGCAAGAGCTTGAGCCAGCAGAAGGCCGATGCCCGATTCCTGCCCTGACCAGGTTGGTACGATTTAGCTGGGTTTCTTCTCCTTTACCTTTACGGTTGACAAATTTCTTGAAGAAGTCTTTTTCCTATCCCCTTTCCTCAGTCCTGCTGTTAGAGTTGTCTTGGGTCTGGCCTTCAATTAACCTGCTTGTGACACTGGGTCCCAGAAATAAGCTGCTCTCTCATTAGCAACTCGGTGTGTTTGAAATTTGCATTTTGGTGTCATGGAACCAAACAGACAACAGACACTGCCGGTACCATGGCTTCCCTGCGTGTATGTATAAAAAAAAAAATGGAAAAAATAAAACAAAACATCACACAGAACACAGAGGGACTGCTGAACAAAGCTGTGGGAGTGTGAATACATTCTCTTCCAGGTCAGCTGTGTGGCCTGACAGCTGATCACAATACACAGGACGACTTCAAGTTGAAGGCATGAAAAGAAAAGATCACACCTAGAAAAGGGAAACAACTGTCCACTGAGGCAGAGTAGTGGTGGTCTTGAAGAAGCTGGGCCACCCATAAAAGAAAGAAAAGCTCTCGATTGTGAAAAGCTATGCCAGGTGCGTGTGGCCAGGATGGAGGCCCCTTAGGCTCTTAGGGTGGGCGAGGCATCCCAGGACACCCCGGGACGCCAGATGCATTATGACCTGGGCCGCTTGACAGCCCCTGGGGTACGGTGGGGAGCTGTCAGACACGGGATTCACTGGTTCCTATCCATGGGATAAGAACACACTTGGGAGTTTCAGTGCTTCTCAAAAGCAAAGAAGAAAGGACACCACCATTCCCAGACTCCACAGGTGAAGTCCTCACCAGAGGACAGTGCGGGGGTACTTCCTGTGGGACTGGAAGAAAGGGCGGGGCAGACACAGGGTCTCCAAGTCCTATGTACACACTTGACAAAGTTCCACTCTTCCCCCTTAGGCACAAGGTTGATTTGTCTAGCTCAGGAGGTGGACAGGGATGGGAAGAGGGGGAGAGTCTGCTGCAGGGGGAAGGGGAGGCAGGGAACAGGGTGGAGAATGCCCATCTCCTCTGGGGCACAGGCCCCGCAACCTCACCGCAAGCTAGTTTGTTTGGGGAGCTTAGCACCCATCAAGATGCCCGAGGTGAGAGTCACAGGGGCTTTCATCTGCATGCTGGATCCCATCATGGTGGGGAAGCTGCGATTCCGTCGGATGCCACTGTTGAGCTGCAGTCCACCAATGGCACTGGTGATGGTGGGACATCCGAGAGGCAGGCCCTCAGGTACCAGGCCTCCAGGAACAAGGGCTTGTGCTGGCCCTGGGGGCCCACAGAGGAGAGGTCACTGATCTTCAGTCAAGGTGGGGACATGGGCTCACCCTGAGTTCACCACTTTGGCCACCCCAAACCTCCTGACTTTGTCCACGAGGTTGAGGTTGGAGACGGACACGTCCATCTGGCTCTCGCTGCTCCTGACGTTCTTCTTTTCTCTCACCTCCCTCAGGATGGAGCTGGCTGGCTTGGAAGCCAGGAAGTTGTCGTAGGGAGGGCTCCTGCACTTGAACTCAAAGGAAGGCGGGGAGGACGTGGGGGTCTGTATAGGCGAGTTCGGAGGAGTAGAGGGGATCACAGCCCTCTTGGGAGTGTAGGAGTGCAGGAGGGAGCACCGGTCGGCCCTGTCCCAGCTCTGTGGGTCATAAACAGCCGCAGAAATGCCCGCTCCTTGAGCAGCCACACCAGCCCCAGGGATGTGCTCATGGTGGTCGTGGACTCCCGGATGTTAGTGAAGGACTTGGCCAGGCTCAGTCTCCGTGGAGTGCATGGCGTGGCCACTTGTGTGGACTTCAAGTGGCTAGTGCTGCCACAAGCTGGGGTCGGGGCCGAGTTAAGGCTGAAAGGAAAAGATGACAGGTTACCTATCAGAAATGCCCGTGAGCACCAGGGGAAGGGTCAGTGGTCATTCCATAGGGTTGGACATGGGACATAATAGGAGGACTCCCTGCAATGGGAGCCCCAGACACCTCTGTCCACATCTGTTTCTTCCCCTCACCCATGGAGGCTTGGGAATCCCTTAAGTAGGGCCCTGGTGTGAGTGGATGGAAGATGCATGTGATTCTCTTTGCTCTCCTCTGATGGATGGTATAACTGTTCCCTTTGCAGACCAAGAAACAGCTCCAAGTTTAGGTGGCTTCTTAGTCACACCTGGGTATTAAGTGGATAACCCAGATTTAAAGTCTGAGTAACCCCAATGCTCTCAGATGGGGAAAGAAGTTCATTGGCAAAGAGGCCTTCCTCCCCCACCAAATCCACTCAAATTCCAGTGTTCCCTCCAAATCCCTACTTCTCCCTCAGGCAAGACACTAACCAGAACCATGGGATACAATGGCTTATTTTAGAAATGGCAAAAATGGCCCCAGGGGTGGGCCAAGGCCAGGTGGCAAGCACCTCAGCCTCCTGACCATGAGGACAGAGCTCCCTCCTCTGCACCTTGTTGCCCCTCACCACCTTCACAGGCTGTACAAACCCATTTTGATGAGTGGAGTTATGGGGTCAGTGGAAGGAAGCCATGCCCTGTATTATGGGACCTTCATTTACAGAGTTTCCCAGCTTCAGGCTCCCGAGTGACTAAAGGAAAGCTGAAAGATCATTCCTTCACTCAGTGTCATGCTGAGGAACCCTAGGGGCCCAGCAGACAAAGAAGTCTACAGGAGGGGAAGCAGGGGGAAAGGCTTCTGGGTCTGCTTATGAAAACAAGGAAGACTGATTTTTAACAGCTGCTCCAGTGATTGGGGGGAGGGGGGTCAAATAGGCACTAGCCCTGCCCTGTTTCTGAATGAGCAGCCAAGGACAAAGGAGTACCTCCTTCCAAAGGTCTCCTGGGACCTGCCCTCTGATTTGGCAGGGGCAGGTCAGGTGAGTGTCCACAGCCTGGCCAGGGGAGGCCCAAATACCATGGGCAGAGCACCAAGCACATAAAGGGAAGGTAGGGCACCCCTTCTGGAGCAGGTCCCTGGAGTGACCAAAGGGGCCCTTCCTGGGAAACAGTTCAACTGGAAATACAGGCTGGAAACCCCACGTGGCTCCACACTCAGGTGACCTCCCCACTGGCCAATCAGCAAGGGCATTGACCACAGAACAGGGCTATCTCCCACAAGCTAAGGTGGGAGTAAGCTGGCCGATCAGGAGTACTCTGAGAAATGTGAGATTAGAAACCACAGCATATTCCTGTGGTTGAAAATATGGATTTTGTAAAGGCACAGGGAGAATTTTACAAATGTTGATGTATCATTAAGATAGGGTAAAAAAGAAATTCTAGACTTAAAACCTTGTGTGACCATCCTCAGGGAAATTTAATTGTGTTTCTGGCTACCTTTCTTTCCAACTCTGGTAAGAAAGCCCTTCCATACTCCTGACTTCCTATGGTTTTCCTGGTCTGGGACACAGCTGGGTGGTCTTCCAGATGAAGATCCACTTGGGTGCAGTCTGCATTCTGAGGCTGTAGTTAGAAAGGGCATCTAGTTGCCCTGCACCAGCCTTCATTGGGGAGCTGAGTTCTGTGGCTTTAAAGACAGCCTCTTCCAAACACAGAGCCACAGGATGGGAAAACCAGGTTCTTCTGGGCCAGAGGGGAGATGGAGAAGACAGAACTAAAATTTAGAGATCCACAGGATGAGACCTTCAGGTTATGCCTGTATTAGTGCTGGCACTCGACTTACTGGGGCAGTTTAGAGGGTTAGGGGTGTGGACGGTCAAGGCTCTGTTAGCCAGGCACAACCACAGAGACACATACAAGCCTCAGTCCCCGGGTTAGTGGCGGCCACGCGTGCACACACAGCTCTTTCCATGTGACCTGCCAGGGCAGGCACTACTGGCCGTGTGCTCACCCCCTGCCTCGCCCGTGGGCTCAGACTCTCTACCCTACATCTCCTCTCAGCTCAGCAGGGCACAGGGCTGCTTTGTGGTCCTCCTCACATGACCTGCGGAGAATTATTCATAGTTGAAGGTGCTCCTGGGATGGCTGCTCCCTCTAAGCTGGCCCTTCTCACCACTCTCCCTTTCAGCCTTACCTTCCATAAGCCTCAGAATCTTGCTTGACTGCACCACAGAGGGAACGGCTGAGGGGGGCATTCTGTTATGTTGGGGAGACCACTTTCGCTTTCACTGGAAGGTGTGGAGGGAAGTTGTGCAGCTGATCAAGCCAAACAGAGCAACCCACGACATACAAGACCTCTTTCCAGATGCTGCACTAGAAGGAATTGACTAGGCTGGGCTCTGGCTTGGTCTTGGAGTTTTATCATTCGGGTCATTATAGTCTGGCTGTGGTGCATGGTTCCTGGGGCCTGTTCCAGAGGTACAAGGGCTTCCACAGAGCTCCGTAACTCCACCATGAAACTACAACAACACCATGCTCTACTGGCAAGCTCTGGGGCAAACATCCAGCAGATTTGGCTGCAGGTCTGTTGGATTTCAATTGTTCGCCTGTTCGGGAAGGGCCTGAGAGTAATTCCAGGGCCAAGAAAAGGGCAATGAAAGGTGGGTTGAGGTTTCTCCATCTGTGCTGCATCTAAATCAACAGGAGCTTCAATTCAAAAGCAAAGATCTGACTCAGCACAGATGACTATAAATGCTCCTAAAATGCTCAAGCTGGCTAGAGTTGGCTTTTGAATGCACTCCTTGGCCTCACTTTGCTCCATATTAAGCCTTGCAGGAAAGGGAGTGCCCGGGTTCACCCCACCTCTGCCCACCAGGGGCCAGGGACCCTTACCTTGGTGTGACCCGCGTGAGCTCGTCTGAAGGATGCAGGATGCGACAGGTGGTGAAGGTGAAGGTGGAGTTGGTCTGTGACATGCACTTCCCAGGGTGGTGCGCTAAATCGGGGAACAAAACATATTCCTTGCATCCAAGTATACCATGGTAAAAACAAAACTCCAGCACAGCCCTGAGCAGATGCAAGAAGTGATGAGCTACCTTGTTAACTGGATCTGGGTGAGGAAGGTGGTCCCTCAAAAAACGACCACATTTTTGAGCACTGGTCTGCAGAACATCGGACCCCAGCTTCCGGCCCAATCCAGACAGGGTTCCTCATCATATTCCTGGGCCAGTAGTGGATCCAGTTCCAGGGAGAGGTGCTAATGGGTCTTGGGGGTAAATTTGGTTTTCCTCCACAGAGGTCAGGATCTGCTTTCTTCTTTTGTTGCTTTACATGGGCAAACAGGTGCCAAAACTCGGCCCAGGGGAGGGGATGTTGCGGGCAGGGAGAGGCACTTGGCACCTGGCAGTTAGGCAAGGCTTGTGCTGCTCCCTTTTCTGCTCACACAAAATGGGGCGCGGGAAGCTTGCTCCACTACTGTCCACCTGTGATTGACATGGTGGGAGGTGGCGATCTCAGCAGCCTCAACAGCAACCTGGCAAGAGTTCCAGAGATCAGGGCCCTCTGGGGTGCCCCAGCTCCAGGACAGTGTCTGACACACAGTGGTGCAAGTGGCATCACTGCTTCCTCCTTGACACCTCCTTCTAGCTCCTTTCTTGCCATTTCTAGGATGTCTGATTTCAAGTGAAGTCGAGAGAGCAACAAGGGATCCTCAATTTATTTTCTTTTAATGTTCTAACAGGTGGTTGTTGAGGCGGCTGAAGATTGTGGTCTGGAGCAAAGTAAAATCACAGGTATTAAGACCATGCATCAGAAAGCTGGTGAAGGAACAAGTAGTCATGAGATATCATGATTGTAGAGGTCATCCTCATTCATAACTCAAGCATTAGGGGAAAAAAAGAAAAAAAGAAAAAAAAAGAGGCTGCACCAAAAAGCATGCACAATGATGTCCTGGGATGATCCCCAGACCCTCCCCACCCACCTGTGCCCCTGCAGCAGCTCAGCCCCCCAGAGACCTCCTGGGAGAAAACGGATTAGGATCTCAGAGGCCATGAGGAGTCAAAGGCCAGGAAGATTCCAAAGGCTGTGAACTAGAAACTTCTAGCTCCTTATGGGACGTTTTCTCTCGGGTTTGACAAAAAAAAAAAAAAAAAAGAAAAAGGCAAACAAAACATAACTGATGGGTGCCCCAAACCCTACAGATCCACACACAGCTGACTGTGTCTTAAAAGAAAACCAGGAACCAGATGAAACAAACAACAAATGATAACCAAAAAAAAAAAAAAAATGGAGGCACATACATTGAAGGAAGTGAGGGCAAAGCCAAAGCACAAAAATGGTGAGCGGGGCTAGAGGAGCAAGGCAAGACTGCTATGCCCCAACTGTGGTCTGGTGGGGCTCTGTGTGTCAAAGGAGGCTCCCATGGCCCCTGATAGGGCAAGCAGCCTCACAGCCACTGGGAGCTCCAGGCAAATGGGAGGGGGGGGGGGAACCATTTAAAATAGCCTTTATGAATCTTTGTTCCTCAAGCAATAAATGAAATGTTTCAGGAACTCAGATAACCCAGAAATTGCTGCAAGCCAAACAAAAATGGACGAAGCTATGAAGAGAAGGCAACCGAACAATCACGATTCTCTTGCTGCAATAAGGTCTAGAAACAGAAGCAACAGAAGGCCTGGAAAAGCCATCCCAAATATCAGGGATGATGGGTTATTCAGGAAGGAGAGGGGGGAAAAGCAGTCAACAGGTAGAATTAAGACAAAACAGTTGAAAGAGAGAGAACATTAAAAAAAAATCAAATAACAGGGAGCCTACATCCTGGGAACAAATCTTTACTCCACACACTTCAGATAGAGCCCTAATAACCAGAATATACAAAGAACTCAAAAATTAGACAATAAGATAACAAATAACCCAATCAATAAATGGGCCAAGGACCTGAACAGACACTTCTCAGAGGAGGACATACAATCAATCAACAAGTACATGAAAAAATGCTCACCATCGCTAGCAGTCAGAGAAATGCAAATCAAAACTACCCTAAGATACCATCTCACCCCAGTAAGACTGGCAGCCATTAGGAAGTCAAACAACAATAAGTGCTGGAGAGGATGCCGGGAAAAAGGCACTCTTGTTCATTGCTGGTGGGACTGCAAATTGGTGCAGCCAATCTGGAAAGCAGTATGGAGATTTCTCGGAAAACTGGGAATGGAACCACCATTTGACCCAGCTATTCCCCTTCTCGGTCTATTCCCTAAAGCCCTAAAAAGAGCATGCTACAGGGACACTGCTACATCGATGTTCATAGCAGCTCAATTCACGATAGCAAGACTGTGGAACCAGCCTAGATGCCCTTCAATAGATGAACGGATAAAAAAATGTGGCATTTATATACTATGGAGTATTATTCTGCATTAAAAAATGACAAAATCATAGAATTTGGAGGGAAATGGATGGCATTAGAGCAGATTATGCTAAGTGAAGCTAGTCAATCTTTAAAAAACAAATACCAAATGACTCCTTTGATATAAGGGGAGTAAACAAGGACAGGGTAGGGACGAAAAGCTTGAGAAGAAGATTTACATTAAACAGGGATGAGAGGTGGGAGGGAAAGGGAGTGAGAAGGGAAATTGCATGGAAATGGAAGGCGATCCTCAGGGTTATACAAAATATCATATAAGAGGAAAGGAGGGGTAAGACAAGTTAATACAAATGGAAGAAATGATTTACAGTAGAAGGGGTAGAGAGAGAAAAGGGGAGGGGAGGGGAGGGGAGGGGGGATAGTAGAGAATAGGACAGACAACAGAATACATCAGAATCTAGAAAGGCAATATGTCAATCAATGGAAGGGAAACTGATGTGATACAGCAATCTGTATACGGGGTAAAAGCGGGAGTTCATAATCCACTTGAATCAAACCGTGTAATATGATGTATTAAGAACTATGTAATGTTATGAACGACCAATAAAAAAAAAATCAAATAAGGCAAGGCTGAATTTAACATTAGCAATATACCCCCATCAAAACACATGGACAGAAGATCAAATGAAAAGGTCACAAATGCACACTTTCTCCTCCACCCCATTAAGTATTAGATCTTTGATCACAACAGGTAGTGTAAGAAGGATGTTTTAGAGATACAGTTGCATCAACAGAAGCAAAACCCATCTTAAACAAATGGGTTTTGGGGATAAGAAAAGGCTGCTAAGAATTCAAAAGTCACCACTCCCCACCCAGAGCAATGGATATCTTTAGAAGACCAAGGAAGATCAATGAGGGTCAAAAGTGCCAAAGCGGGAGATTCGGCCCCTCCAAAATACCACTGGGATGCCTGGATGCGGGAGCTCTCCCGTGTCACCATGGATGGCCAGGCCGCTGCTGCACCTCCCTTCCTTGGGATGACACAACACAGAGACAGTGAGTCACCTGGGGATGGGCTTGCCAGAGCTCCTCGTGCTTGCCACAGAGAAGCAAAGGGATGCTTGTGACAGCCCTGGGTGCAGGAAGACAGGAGATTCCCAAACCAAGAGACACGTAAAACCTTCTACTTGGCAGATAGCAGGGGCTCAAGGTGAGGGTTCACTCCAGAAGTCACCAAGATTATTTCACACACCAAAGCCCCTGCCCCTCTAAGGTTCTTTTCAGAAAATGGTAATGTGGGTTCATCTCATGCTGCTCACTTTGGGGACACGAACGACAGGACTTCTTAGAATTAATGCTTTCTCTACTTACATTCTTCCTCTCTTTCAACCTGACCAGAAGGTTCCTGGGTGCTACCGTGGATGGGGGAGGTATTACACTTGATCTCAGTCAAAAGGCTGAGAAGCGATTAATGTGCAGGGATTAAAATGCATTAATTTACATTTTCCAATAAAGAGCCCAGACTTTTCTTATATTCAATTGCTATTCCTCTCCCTGAATTCTGATGCTGATATAGAATTTGGTAAGTTTTAAACTCAGTTAATCCTCAATTATTCAAACTCTTCTACGCTGGCAAACTGTAGGTAGTTAGCTTGCAGGTTTTTTCTTCTGAAAACACATCACACATAAGCACACGTCTTTGGCGAGCAGCAGGTTCATACACTGAGGGCTTTCTATGGCTGAAAGTCACCCTTCTCTCCTGTTCTCTGATGCAACCCTGGTGCGTTTTCTGCCTGGAGTGGTCCACTTGGCAAGTGGTGCTGACTGCCCATGCTCCATGATGCCTGGTCCTGACTGGAGAACTGAGTAACTGGGATTCTTTGGCTGCCACCAGTGGTAGTAACACAGCAGTGGAGTTGCCATATAAATCTGGATGGTTGCTGCCTTGTGGAGCAATCAGGCCTCCTGAAGACTCAGGCTAGAAAGCCCACTGCCTCTCTACAGCCCAAAACAGAGGAGAGGAACACACACAAGGCTGGGGATGGTCTGGTGGGCCCAGAATCTCCACAACGGCTGAAGGACGACTCCATCTGTTTGCCCACAAAACACATTGACTCATGCATTTTAATCAGTCCCAGTGGCGCTCCCCTCCCATCCTCTGGGAAGGGCAAATTTGAAACGTGCTAGGTTCAACAAAAGTTTTTTGCTCTCTAAAAGCCATCACAGAATCTAGTCCTTCAAAGAGCCCTGCATGAGACACAGAGCTATGGAAGAGAGCAACATTCACTGAGTGTGTCTCTAGGGAGATGCAGCACACACCCAGCTGCTTCAAGAGAGGTCTTTGAGATGCAGAAATACTGGCCATGCCATGCACCCAAACCATTTATTTAAAGGCACATAAATAATTTCTAAAAATACCTGTGGTGCAAATTTCTTTTCAAATGCATCTCAAAATCTTGGAAACAGGGACCCTGTCTTTGTGGTGGATGGAGGCCTTCTATTTTCTCTCCCCCCACTCTTCATGGAAAGGACCAACTTGTGTGAAATGAAGGAAAGGATCTTGAGGTTTTTTCCATTTCTTAACCTGACCATGTAGTGTTGAAGCTGCTGTCAGGACTTGGGTCTTTGTAATTTCTATAAATTCATAACCAACATACGCATACACTCCTCCCTGCACCGGTTATTCCAGTAGCTGCCACATTAAGGGTGGCACCCAGGGGCCAGGCTTTTCTATCCAAGCAAAAACAAAGCTACTGTCAGTAAAAGCCACTGTCAACCCAACTTAAAGGCACGGCTTGAACTAAGCCCTAAGAATATCAGTACATCTTTTTAAAATGCTTGGCTTGTAATGACTTTGAATTTTGCTTAAGGGGAAGAGGAGGGGAGAAGAAGGGTATCTCCCTGCCTGTCAGCTACATGAGAAATAGCTCCCTTTCCATTAACCTCTCCCCCAACAAAAAAGGCAAAGCAATGCCTTAGAATTTCTGCCTAAAAGACTAAAATGCCAGGGCATAGAAAAATGCTTTAAAGATTTTCCTGTCACTTCATTATATAACTCTGCCTATGAATTTTTCTGGGGGGAAAAAAGTTCCATGATGAATTCATACACAAAATGCTCCATAAACTCTCATGTGCCCAACAATCCATCATTAATACCAATATGGTAAGAGCGATCAATGTGGTTTCAACTGCATTTCCCTTGGAGTGGGGGATATTATGAAGAGTAGGTTCAGATAAAGTGGCTCATCACTTTAAAAAAATAAGATAAAAAGTGACTTTAAACTAAAAAGTACTATACAACTCTATAATGATGCTTTTTAAGCCCTTGCGCTGCAGGCCTCACATGGGCCAGGTAACTCTTCTCTGCTTCTCATACATTTCTTGGACACAGCCCTGATCTGGTCCTGTAACTCAGAGGAAACTCCAGGGCCCCTGCTGGTCAGGCACATGGAGATTTTAAACCTCATCAGCATAGAATCTTTTTCTAGTTTCTGTACAACTTATTCTTGGTTTCTACAAAATTAAAAGTCTAGTCATCCTACTACACCAAGCTGTCTACTGTCTTTCATCTAAAAAGTATGTGATTTAAGAGGTGAACAATTTCACAGCACTGTGCAGAGGGCCAGAAAATCTCTCAAGTGCCCCTGGGGTATCATCTAGAGAAGAGATTTTTTTTTTTAGATTGCTGTTAAAAGGGCAAGTACAAAAATCTCCATGGATCCTTTGGATGTCAACAAGCTGACCTGCATGCCCTCTATCTTTTTGTCCTTCACTCTGTGGCTGACACCAATAAGCAGGGGAGCTTGCCTGGCTGAGCTGTCTGGAGACCTTTCCTGCTAGCGTCTTCAAAGCCAGTCCATGAGGGCACTCCTCTCTCCTACTGAACCCTGACAGGCGAGTGCTATCACAAAGGCCCCTCCATGTGAGAAGAGTCAAGAGCTGATGCCCACCAGTCAGCACCCATGTGGGAGCCTCTAGACTCTGGAGGGACCTCCTGTGGTTCTCCCAGGTAAGGACACCATAAAGAAACTGCTTTCAGCAAGTGTGCTGTGCTCTGGAAGTTCTAAGCAGGGCTGGCTCTATGCTGTTGCTTTTCGATTCTCCTTCTTCATTATTCGACTTCGAGGCTGCAGTTGGTTTGAGCCGCTCTGGCTTCCCATACATGTTGATGCAAGAGCACAGGGGCTTCCTCTGCATGTCCTGATGTGGGTGGGTGTGGGCAGACTGCAGTAGAGACAGGCTGGATCAAAAAGCGCTTCCTCCCACAAGACACTGGGAAGGAACGTCCCTACACCAAAAACATCTGAAGGCCTGTCAACCAGTGTACCAGCCTTTTCTGTCTGGTTCTTCTGAGTCCCTGGGCCACCTTTCCTTCACGAGCTTCTCTGGACCCACTTCTGTGGACATGAGTGAGACTGACTGAAATTAAGACAGGATACAAGCTGATGAAGGTGTACTGCAACTGGCCCCTGCCCTGTGATAAAGCTATAGGAACACATGGGTGCCAGAACTTTCTGTCTGGCTCCTTTCCACCAGGACCTATTCTGTTCCCTTTCCCCACACTCTGTAACTGCTCCTGAATGGAATTTGGACCTATGCATAAAACAAAGATGTGACGAAAGCTGATTCTTGGCTCTCACCTCTGGTGGCCAGGTGATGGAGACTTAGGCAAATTTTCAAGGCCTGTTTTGACCAAGTGTGACCGCCTTCCAATACCAACTTCAGGATCTCAGCCCCAGTTATGACATATCTGTACTGCAGGGTCACTCACTACCAGATCAGATGCCCCGGTCTGCATGATTCCAGATATTTCCCCCAGGTAAAATGGGCTCCATGTGTATAAATGCTGAATAGACTGACCTGCAACATCTTCTGTGGGCATAGCTTTAATCTCACACTTTCTTCACCTTTAAGGATCAAGGCATCCAAGATAATTCACCTGAATGGTCCATCTGGCCAGCCAACTACTGACTTAACTGTGTGAACTTAACTCTTAATCGTCTGCCACATAGAGGCTCTTCCCTACACATAAAAATCTAAAATACAGAACACTCTCAGGACAAGATATGGACTGTTTCTAATCAAGTGCATTTCCTATGTGAATCAGAACAAAAAACATGTCACTGAAATAAAGTAAAACTATAATCTAAATATTGTTTAAAACAATCCATTTTAATCATCTAAATTATTTACAATACAATAACATGGATCCTTTTAAAGACATTGGATTTTAAAAAATCACCAAGTGATACTTCAAATAACACATTAAAATATATTAATAAACATTTTTCAGTGCTCAAAACTCCCCCCACCCCTGACATTGGACAGCAGGCTCTAGACAAAAGTGCCTAAAATACACGTCTTCCCAGTTTGCCCATCACACCAGTTGTTAAGGTAAAAGGTTAATCAACTTGTTTTCAAAATTTCTCCCTACGAAATCTTCCTGGACAAAATGGCGAATCCCAGGACTGTGGCTAAGTGTGGATGATGGACCAAAGCAGAGACCAGACCAGCTGGATACAAATCCCCAAACAGAGGATGCCCCAATCTTTCCACGGAGGCTCATCTGTCTGCCTGTGACTCACTGGTTGTATACAGAGAGCCACCTGGAGCCTCGAGGACGATTTATGTACAGAGTAAAATGCTTTCCACATTCCAAACATCAAAATGGTTCTGTCATTCCCAACAGAGAAAAAAAGAGCCAAATCAGAGTACATCCTTCACCCTCTGATGAGCTTTTAGAGATGATTCTTATCAGGAAAACAAGCTCAAAAGAACTCTAGGTCATTCAAACAATGAGACCATCCCTAAATTACTTTCAGCAACCCAGATAATTCCTTTTTGAATTCACATATCTTGAGCCTGACCCTTCTACAGTTTCAACTGTAACTATGCCTGTCTCACCTCAAATAACGTTGCTGGGGTGGATTTGCTGCAGGTTTCAGTAAGGAGGGCCTAGGAAGAACGGTCACTGCTTATGGTGACTTTTTAGTCCTCATGACTAGTTTCCTGGGTCCTTTCCACCAGGAGCTGCTCCCTTCCTTTTTACGTAAGCCAGTGCTTATGGTTGGGACTTTAGTCCCATCACCAGTTCCCTCTCTCCCTTGGTCCTCCAAGACAAGTTGTTTGTCAACATGATAGCTTCTGTTCAACTTCTCAAAGATGCACCCAGTGGAGGTCCTTGAACTTCCTGGATTCACCTTCTACCTGTAAAGCTGTGGGGAGGGCACTGCCTACCCTTTCAGCACAAGTCACTCAGATACTGTTCTTCAAGGACACCTGCCTGGCAGATGGCCACTAGGACAGGGGTAGGATGGCTAACACAGCCAGTTGCCCTTTGTTGACTGTGTAGATACTACATAGATAAGCATCTTCATTTTTGCACAAACAATCCGGTAACTTAATTGCTTAAAAAAATCAAACCATAAATAAATCTAAATGCTAAACAATTGTCAACTTTACCTATGACTCCTTGGAAGTTGACAACAAAGGAAAAAGAAAAGTCAGGCCCAAATCAAGTTTCTTGACCACAGCTGTCAGAAATTAGCCAGGGGATGGGAGATACCACCAAGAACCTTGGTTCCTTCCTGCCTTGTGTTTTTGTGGGGAGTGTTGGAGTCTCTGCAGATGAAAATTGTGAATCACAAATATGAATGTCCTTCCTTCAAAGGTGGTGACTCAGAAATGTTACAAGGATGACAGCACTGGGTCAATTCATCTTTTTCAGGGTCTGTCCCCTTATCACACAGAGCTTTGCAGCATGTGGATCTGGGAGATCCAGGAAGAGTAAAGGGTAACTATCTGGGGCATATGGTGACCACAGACCCATGGTCCCAGGGCCCTGAGTAGAAAGCTTCCCATTCTAGGAGCAACTGGGATGTGGGTCATTTTACAAACTCAGTCTCACCTTCGGAGACTGAGGTAGGGGAGTAGGGAGGCAAGATCAGCTCAATGTCTTTTCTAAATTCATCTGGAGTCCTCTGGAAGAACTTAATGACTTTCTGTTAGGGTTTATTTGGTTAAGCACTTTGAAAAATTCCACTTTGAACATGTGTAAGCTAGAAAGAAAATGACATATATGCTTTCATTGAAGTAATTAAAGTCAATAGGCTGGTCTATCAAGTGTTGTCTGGATCCTGAAGGTTTTCTGGGCTTCTCTCTCTCTCAGTGCAACCCACAGGAAACAGATTTGTCATGTGCTTTCAGAATGACCCAGAACTCATAATTCCCCTAGCACTGCTCAGGTCAGCCCCGATCAGTAGGGAAATCACTCTAGAATCTGCCCCTCAGACATGGAGCGACACCGATAACAGGAAGAAGGTTCCTGATGTTCTTGGGGAGCCAATAACCCACTTCTTTTTAGCAGCCTCTCCTGCTCCCATTTAAAAATCCCTGCACCTCCAAGATGGGCAGGGGTACGCCCATTTGTTAGAAAAAGGAGACAAGAGACTCTGTATTAAAAAACAGAACGGCACAATGGGAATGCTTTAATTGTCACCCACACAGACGAGCGGAAGCTACAGACAAAGAGCCACTACAGATGATGCCCGGAACAGAAGTGAGAATGGCCCAGAACTCTGCCTCTGGTAAAGGTGCCAGGTTTACAGGACTTATTGTGGTGCCCTCACCAGACCCCTCCTCCTCCTCCTCCTCCTCCTCGTCCTCCGTGGCTGCTGGCATCTCCTGCATCTCCTCTGGGGAAGCCAGAGGACGGCTCGGGTAACTTCTGCTGCCAGAGACAGTCACGTGTGCTCGGGACCCCTCACCTGAGGTCTCTGGGTGCTGAACTGGCGTGGAGGTAGCTAGGCCCGGGAGAGAAATGTGGTCACCTGTGTCATCTTCAAAGTTGTTAAGGCAGTACACTTCATCCAGGTCAACATACAGTGTCCGGAAGCCCTTGGTGACCACACCGGGTCGGGGGTCCAGGATGCCCCCAAGGTGAGGCTGGGCCAGCTGCTGCCAGTGGTGAAGGGTGGCAGAACCTTGCAGGAAAAAAAAGAGAGAGAGAGAGAGAAGGAGGGGGTAAGGGGGAGATTTAGGATGGACTCTAAGATGCTGTGGCAAGGATAACAGCACTGGGACAATTCCTCTTTTTCAGGGTCTGTCCCCTTATCACACAGAGCTTTGCAACATGTGGATCTGGGAGATCCAGGAAGAGTAATGATGCTTAGTGTGAACCCAGGGTAGGGCCTAGCCTGCTCTGGGACTGCAGAAGGCATATCATTATTGCTGCCTTAACCCTTCCTGCTGTGAAATAGTCACTAATCCCCACCACACCCGGAGGGGGCACCAATTTAAGCAATCAACCTTTTATTTGGGAGGGGGGTACTAGGGATTGAGCCCACGGCATCACACATGTCAGACTATAGCTCTATCACGGAGCAACACTCCCAGCTTCTTAATTTTTATTTTAAAACAGGGTCTTGCTAAGTTGCCCAGGCTGACCTCAAACTTGCAAACCTCCTTCAGCCTCCTGAGTAGCTGGTATTATAGGTGTGCACCACCATGCTGGGCTCAAACAATTTTTTAAGTATAATGTTACACTGTATGTCAAGGAGGTTTGGTGATGCTCTTTATTTTAATCAACCAATGCCAACGCCCCAAACCAACATAGCATCATTTTACAAATACAAGAGGGAAAAAACATGGGGCTGGGGGTGCATATATACCAATTTCGTGCCAAATACAGACCGCTGGGAACAAGGAAGGCTGAGACTATACAAAATCCACCCCGGGAGACACACAAAGAAAAGCAAAAGGAAATTAAAGCACACGGAGGTAAGTGATAGTCTGATTGTCACCTCCTTTACTTGGGTTTTCTGCATTCTGCCAGCAACCTTGAAAGGCTGCAGGGTTAGGGAGGGGGAACTGGGTGGAGAGAGGTGTGATTTAAGAACATGGTAAGTCTGCACAGAGGTCTAAAGCCGAGCAGCCAATTTCTTCAGTGACACCAGATCCTGGGACTCAGATGTCATTGTGGAAGGTCTGTAATAACACCGGAGTGTGTCTTTGAGGACTTCAAGGTGTCCCAGGTGCGGTACAAAGATAAGTGTTCCAAGTCCAAGCATGCTTGGGAAACCTAGGTTCAGAGGTGTGTTTGGGGAAGAACATCTCAGAACATCTCACCACCTGCTCTGGTGGCCTGAGTTTCTGCCCAGCCTATTTGATAGAACAAGCCTTTTCTCCCCTTGAAACACTTAGTCATGCCTCACATGAAACCAGCGCTCTGGGGACAGCCTGGGAGACTGGGAGTTCAGGATCTACTATATAAGGACAGGAGTCACCCAAACACAGCCACACAAATAAATACCCAATGCTCAAGACAGAGGTGTTTAGAGAGGCATTGAAAGTGCTCTTAGATACCCACCTCAAGATCTGCCCCAGCCTTATATGTGCACAGGTAGGAAGGCAACCCACTTATCCTGCATCTACTGACTATAAATTAAAAAATATTCTACGTGCAAAAAAGGAAAAAGATAACACAGAGGTGAGCATAACAAAAGAAGTTATATCCCAGACCTGTCAGAACATCTAAAGCAATTGTTGTCAACTGGGGACAATTCTGCCTGCCCCCCTAGGGATCAGTTGCCCAAGTCTGGAGACATTTTTGGTTTTCACAACTGTGAAGGGAGAGAAGGATGCTTATGACACTTCGTGGGCAGAGGTCAGAGATGGTGCTGAACATCCTAAACTGCACAGGACAGTTCCACCACAAAGAATGATCCAGTCCCAAATGTCACCAGCGATGAGACTGAGAAGCCCTGTTCTGGAGCTGTGGTTCTTAATGTTCAGATCTCCTGAGAATCTGAAGGAGGCCACAGACTCTAAAGGGAGTTCATGTGCCAGCAACGCTACGCAGATATGGTCAGGGGTTCAGGGGGATCCCAAGTGCCCAGTGCTACAGCATCTGTTTTATAAAGCTACCTTGTATCGAGACACATCTGCACGCCTGTCTCAGTGTTTTGACATGCATCATATCAACTAAATGGTTTTACATATGAGTCCATTAATTCACTCCTCAAAACCACCCTAGGCAGCAAGAATTATCACTCACTCACACATGCCAGGTGGAAAATGGAGCATTCCTGAAGTTTGATGATTTTTCAAAATCAATTAGTTATGGCAGAGCCAGGATTCAGTGACAAAGGCCAGGTTCTTACACTGCCCCCTCCCTAATGTACAGGTCTGAGAACAAGCCAGGGCATCAGTGTTCTGGCCAGGAAGCCGGGCAAGGTGAGCAGCAGTGACTGGCTCCCAGCTGCATTAAAAAGTCAACAGCAAAATTCCCAGGTGGGTGTCTAGGTCCCAGCAGGAGACCCACACGTTCCTGTGGGGGCCAGGGGCTTCTCTGCCACTATTGGGACTCCCATTTATACTATCCAAGGGCCCACTGGCTGTGCCGGCACATTTCCTAGCAATAAAACAGTACCAGGGAGAAGACTTAAGCCACTGTCATGTCTAACTTGGGACTGCACCCTAGGGTCTTAAATGATGACAAGAAATTCCCAGTACAACATGTCCATGTCTCCTCGACCTGTGGAAGGGAGGCCAAGAGACTCTGGAAAGTGAAGAACAGTGGAAAGGAAGTGTCAGCTTTCCTCATTCTTCCTAAAAGGAGCTCAGGATGCTTAAAATCCACTGGGAAAGGACCCAGGGAAGCTGGAGGACTAAGCCCTAGAAAGAGTCCCATAGGCTTGGATCTTCCACCTGTTTCACAGGTTACCCCTCACCCACCCACCCATGGATGGGGCTCTAGAAATGAGGCTACAGTGGGTCTTTTGTTTGGATTTAAGGAGGCTACAGAAATGCATGGAATTAATCCATTCCCTGAAACCACATAGCCTAAGAAACTCCGTACAATTTCCCCTGAAATATGCTGAATGGTGTATCATACTTCAATTTTTACCCCCCCGCCTTGGGCATCCCCTACTCACATAAGAATAGTCGACCTTTACTGACCACTTAAGTGTCAAACACTCTTCTGAGAGGTCTATGTCTATAACTTGTTTAGTTTTCACGATAACCCTGTCATCTCTATTTTACAGACAAGGACACTGAGCACAGGGAAGTAAAAGTAACTTCCAGAAGGCACACAGGTGGCAAGCAGCTCATCCAGGCCTGAGACAGGGAACGTGTCCATTCTCTTAATCATGTAGAAGGCCTTTCAGCAATGAGGCAGCCTCATATATGTAAAGCCTCAGGAGTCTAGAAAATAATGTCCCTGAATGGGCTTGCCAGTCCCCACGCAGGCATTTTATATGCTGCACAAGTGACTCCTGGTGAAAGCCATCTCCAGCCCAACTGTTCAATTTCAGTTATGCCAGGCTGTGGGGCTCAGGAACCCTTTACCCCTTGCTAGTTTTCAGGCTCCAGAAGGGTTTGCTGAACCTAGCACCTGTGCAGAACACCTCCTACCTCCCAGACCTGCCACATCCCCAGCCAGAACAAACACCTAGGAATTCTATCCATCTCCTGGCTGCCTGAAGTCTTTCATGTGATACAAGGAGGCATGAAAATTAAAGAGTAAACATGAATCACATATTCAGAGCTGATCCCAGGTTGCCAATTTCCTAGGCCTCTTTTTTTCCAGTTCACTACCTTGCCTAGCTTCCTTTACAGAGCAGGAGAAGCACTGTGCTATTAGCTAATATCACCTAGGACCTAGGACCTGCTTACTCTTCTCACCCTCATGATTATAGGCTGGGGAAAGAGGCAAACTTTGAGTTCCTGGTTGGCACCAAAACCAAAGAGTTTTCTACAGAACAAGGGTGTGGAGAGCAGGGAAAACATAATTATGGTCACAGCCCCCTTCCCTCTGTCTGCTTTCTTCCACACCCCACTGTTTTATCTGAAAATTTTTCCTCTAAAGAGAAGAAAACCAAATCTACTATGTCAGAGGAGCATTGGGGCTTAAAAGTCAAAATAAAACCTGCAGGATAACACACAGCTTAGAAGTGTATGCTTTCCCTCATTACATAGTAAGTTGTTTCTTTGGAAGTATCGCCTCAGTTATAATGAATCAGAAAGAAGAACAAAACAGAGGGAAGAAATACCACCTTCCTCAGTCTTTTTAACACTGATTTATCCCTCTTTCCAGTTGGAATATTTTGTTTGTTCTTTTACCTGCTTAAAACTCATAAGATGCAGACCTAAGAGTGCTAGGCTAGCATTCTTAAACATCTAGCTCAGCTATTTCGGTTGACACAATAAGCAGATGGCAAGATTAATCAAATGGGTAAGAAATGGTCTGTCTGCTAAGATCCCACCTAGCACTCTCCAAGGGCTTCAGCCTAGATGCCTTCACCTAGGCTGGTAGATGGAGATCAAGGGAATCCTGTCAGGTTCTCATCTGGGTCAATGGAAAAGGATAATGTAGGAACATGATCCCAGTACAATGCTGGTCCAGGTCTCAACACTGATACCTGGGCCCTTGAGACCTGAGATGTTGGAACTAGAGTAAATTTGAGGTGCCTAAGTTTTAATAAATATCTGTTGGGTGCTAGGCACAATACAAAACACACTGCATTAACTCTTCACCACAATCTATTTAAGGAGTATAAGCCTATTTCACAAATAAGGAAAACAGCTAAATAGATGGGTTAACTTATCAAATACTATAGTTACAGGGTACAGAAGCTAAGCTTCAGGCAGACTTCTATGTCACATCCCCCCTTATCAAATTAAACACAGTAACACAACAATTATAGAAGGAGTAATAAAATATTGCTTGTATTTTAAACAGCTAAGAAATCAGAGAACTACAAAATGGAGCCCAAAGGATCTTTATCATGAGGATGAGTTACAGGGTGTAGTGATAAGACATGACTTTTTAATGGTAGTAATTTAGCTTCTTTGGAACAGGGTGCTACAAATGAAATTTATCTTGCATATCAAGTGGGATTTTCTCTTATTCTATTAACTTATCACAAAAATATTTCTAAGTCAGAGGTTAGAAGAAATAAAGATGAATTGGTCAAAATAAATTTTTAAAAATCTCATTCTGCAATATACTTGGGAAATTAATCCAAAAAACATATTCTTAGATGATCCAATGAAACACAGTAAAATAAAGAAAGGAAAGGATAGAGATGATAACATCCAATGATCTTTGAGAGACAAAGGAAGGAAAAGAAAAGAAAGGCAGAAAGGAAAATTGCAGAAATGGAAGATTTTATTGAAAGGAAAACAGACATAATTGAAAATCAGAAAACAATTGCCAAGCTTACAACTGAATAAATAATTTAAAAAAAAAGAATGAGCCATCCCTTTTCTGAAATCTAGAAAGGCCTTAAATTATACAATTAAAAATTACCATGGAGACAAAAAACAGCCCATTTTCTTCCCTCCTTTGGAAAATAAAGGATTTTGTCATGTCTTGAATCTTTAACAAGCACAACCTAATCTTACAGCCTGCATTTTCAACAGGGAAAAAACAGATGTCTTTGAGGTGAGAAAAATTATTCTCCTTTTAGGCACAGAATATATATTTTTATATTTGACATATATCTACATATAGATTATATATGGAGTACATAAATGATATTTCTGTGATATTAAAATTGCATGGTGTGTGCAATTATGTAAAAGTGTCTAAAAATGGTTCTTAAAGAGGTAATAAATGTTGAGAAGTATTGACTCACAGAAATTTTGGCTTTGCATCAGAAATATAATGCAGAATTCTAAAACACCTTCTCAAAGTCTCTGTGGGTTTCCACACTAAAGGAGTGAAAAATGAAAACTACAAATATGGTGGCTCTTGGCAGGTAGCAGTAGGCACAGGGAAAATGTTTTATAATACCCAAAGCAAAAAATGAAAAAAGGAGAAAGAAAACAAAAGCTGAGTTTTTCCATGAGTCTAATGAACCAGGAAGCCCTGACACCAAAAAGTGAACTGCCCCTGCAAAAGGGTGGCTTAAACTAGAGAGCTACAAAGCTCACTGGCCTACACAGCTACCCTTTCCTGGTCACCAAACTGCAGACTCTAGGAGTCTTGCTCAGAACACTGCATCTGTAGAAAGCCATACTCTTTGTATGACGATCAAATCAGAACACATGAGCCCACAGATCATTTTCACGTGATTATTGAAAAAAGAAAAAAGAAAAAAAAATTATGGTAGTTGCTTGGCACTACTCCTTGATGGCAAAATGTCTAACAAGTGAAAGTGTGAGCTCCCTATATTCCTCAGGCATGGCTAATGATTTTCGGGGTCTGTCGGCAGTGCCACTGCCTCTCCAAAAGGTCTCATATCTAAGGCACTAAGGCAAAAGCAAGAGAATTAGAAGGCTACTGTGTGCATCTCCCTGGAGTTACTTCGGTGGCCGGGGTATGCACTGCCAAACCCACTGAGACAGCAACAAGGCCAGGTTATGGGCCACCCTCAGAGGAACTCGAACCAGCAGCGTGGGTGGCTGTCACGAAGAAAAAGGAGTAGGTGTGGCAGCGGTGGCCACGCCTACTGTGGTGGATGAGGGACCACAGGGAGTCGCTCAGGAGGACAGAGAGGGGCCGTGGCCCCTTGGGATCACCTTCCAGCGGCTTGACGATCTGCAGCTTCTCGGACAGGTAGGAGCGGCTGCTGAAGGACATGCCCGAGAAGCCAGTGAACTCGGAGCAGCGCGAGTGCGTGCCAAGCGACATGATGCTCTCGGTGGGCGTGAGGGAGCCGCTGCGCAGCTCGCCCTTCTCCGCCAGCTCCCGTAGCTTCCTCTCCTGCTCCTCCTGGAAGAACCTCCGCTCTGACAGGTAGTTCTCCCGGCGGAGGGACAGCCTCCACAGGGCCTTCTCCAGGTCATGGGAGCCGGGCGTGCCTGGTGTGCCTGGCTTCTTGCTCCGCTCCTCGTTCCTGCAAGAAGAAATGCCATGAGGGTGCAGTGGGGCAGCCGGCAGGACTGTTGAGGTGGGACAGACCCAGAGGACAGCTCCAGGGCGGGCAGCTTGGCTCTGCACGCAGGACTAAGGAAACCAAGGCCAGCGGCTGAAATGGAGGCAAGAATGGAGAAACAAATGCCTGTCGCCAAGAACTACTTCACTCTGTGGGTGTGAATTAGTGTTTTTTTCAGAAGGGCCATGGCACTAGGGTAGAATGAAAACTGAAGTAAAATTCACCCCCTAGTAGCATCTCCCTCCTGAGCCTGCAGGAAGAAACCTTCCATAGGCTGCAGTTCCTCGCTACCAGAAGGGCAGCCACTAGTTCAAGAGCGGCTTCTCTTTCCTCTTGAATTAAAGGAGCTGAATTTTAACTCTAAAGGAAATCAGCTCTGATCAAGGAGCTTCTCATCTGTCTTACTCTGTTGGTCCAGAAGAATCAGTTTTGATAAATAAGAGGACAAGGGTGTAGAAAGTAGGCAGTGCAGGGTTGGGGGAAGGATCTGCAGAGCTTCAGGCCAGGGAGGAACTGACCACTGCACAAAGTGCCCAACCTACAGACCCACAACATGGCAGACATTTGCTAGGTGACTGGGATGCCTGCACCCCACCTCCACAACAAACAAGACAGAGAGCCTGAGTCCTAAGCATTTTCAACATTCAACTACAAAGGGGTTCACAAAACAAATGTCAGTGATGATTAATGGAAAAACATATTTATCAATCCTCTTCTTCAACAGAAAAGCATCAACTTGTTACACCTCTTTCAACTGGGTAAAATATCAGTCTCAAGGATAAGGATGAGCTTGGTGGGTTTGTGGAATGTATTTGGAGAAGTACAGGTCTAATTTTCTAGGAAATTCTTATCAAGCTCCCTCTGATGACTAATGAGCCTGTGGTTCAACCCATACTACCTCTCTTCTCTCCAAAACAGACACAGAAAACTCCCAGCTCACTCACCCCAGATCTGCTGCTTCAGTTTCCAAGATAATGCTGTTGGTCTTGTTATCAAGGACAACATTGCCAACATCACTGCCATAGAAGCTGGACCGGGGGGTGCTGACACAGCTGGACAGGAGGGAGTTCATGGCTGAGGACTGGTTGGAGCTAGGGATGTTCATGGGAGAAGGGGTCAGTGACCTCTGCTTGACAACCTGGTTGATGTTTCTCACAGTCTCAAAGACACGCTTCTGGTGAATGCAGAGAACACACAACATCCATGAGTAAGCAAGTTAGATCTCCCACAAAAGACCAGCAGATGGCCCACAAAGACACCTGGCCCTCAAGAAACCCCTGAGCAGCCTACTATATCCTGTGCTTTCAACATCCTTTTTAGGGTGTTGGGTGCCTCCTTCATAAAGTGAAACCAGAAGACTCAACACTCACTGATTCCAAGACTGTAATGCACAGTTGAATACTAAAGGTGATACTAGCAAAGGTGACATTGCTTTTCATGTCCCGAAAGCTTGACCTACAAGTAAAAACACTTAAGTATAACTTGTGTTGGGCTGGGGTTGTGGCTCAGTGGTAGAGCACTTGCCTAGCACATGTGAGGCCCTGGGTTCGAGCCTCAACACCACATAAAAAAAAATAAATAAAACAAAAGCATTGTGTCTGGCTACAACAACAACAAAAAAAGTAAAACTTATGTCTCCTAGCAACCACTCTTCTTTCATAATATCAACTCTAAAGCAAGCTCTAGGAGGGCAGTGTTCACTATTGAGCACTGAAACAGCAACAAGGCCAGGTTATGGGCCACCCATAATCCTGGCTATGCTATCTCAGTGCAGCTCAATAAATCTTTGTAAAAGGAATATTTATTGACCATTCCTATTAAAAAAAAAAAAAGCAAGACCCCAAATCAGTCTTAAATTTACGGAATGAAATGATAAATATCAGATTTTTCTATTTTCACAAACAGCTATTTCTAAGAGCAGAACCACACTTTGATGCTAATTCATTCTCTTTTGAGGAGAAAAGGGTAGATATGTTCCATAATGGCATTTCCTTTGGGGCCACAGAGGGCTTCCTTCGCATGAAGTCCTTTGGACACTGATACACCCGGGGTCCCATTAAAGATCTGTCTGTGGAGTATGGATACAGAGAAAACACCACAAAACCTGGTCTACAGGTTCCTTATAATAAGCACCTTGGAGCAGGCCAAGCACCAGATCTTAAGTTAGGAAGAGAGATGTTGAAGCTGATGTCCCTACATGCATCCAGAAAGGAATTTGAAGCCTTGCTCACACCACTGAAGAGCCCTCTGCACATAGTGGGGTCATAGTGGGGCTTGATAAATATTTGTAGAACAAATATTTGTTGACTGAGCCTATATGCGAGTCAGGTCCTGGGTTTGATCCTCAACACCACATACAAATAAATAAATAATAAAATAAAGGTATTTTAAAAAAAGCAAGACTTAAAATTGATCTTAAATTTGTAAAATGAGAGGATAAATATCCAATTTCTTTTTTTTTTAGAAACTGCTATTTCTAAGAGCAGAATCATACTTCAATGCTTCACCTCTTCTTTTCCAACTTTCTAGAAGTTTGTAATATATCTTCACAACCTCTCAAGAGGAGATGAGGGATGTTAACTGCATTCTCTTATGTCCCTTTATCACCTGGGAAGGACCACAGTCATTACTGTTGATACCTAAGACCTACACACATGCTAGATTTTGAGCACCATGGGTCACAAGTCATTCTCTGGGAGATTTAGTGCTATAAAAGTGGTTTAGCCTTACGTGATGTCTGGAGACTCAGGCTCTTCCAACTGCAACTCCTTGCGCATCGTTCCCTCGATCTCTTCAGCCAAGGAGTCCTGAGAAAAGCCAGAAGATACATGAAAAGAGAGCAGCAATTCAAAGGGTCTTTCTCTATAAGAAGCTTGTAGCCAGGGGAGCCATTAAAGGGTAAACTGAGGCATCAGAAACCCATAGACTTTCTGAAACACAACATAAGGTTAAGAGCATTCTCTATGGTCTCTATGGTTAGAGACCCTGGCTATGGTATAACAAAGGCAGGTTCTGAACATGGCTGCACCATCAGGCCCTGAGTATAATGTCTAAAGTGCTGCTGAGTGTCTGAAAGATCCCATGTTCCCTTAGCCAAACCACACAGCTACAACTATGGCCACGAAGAAGAACAGAGAATTGGGAGGGCAGAGGGGAGTGTGTTCAGAACAGTGGGGACAGATGAGTTTGAAAATACCCCCAAGCTTATAAATGGTTAGCTTTGACATCACAGCCCACATGGGCCACACTAAGTTATTGTCCTCCCAGGCCACAGGATCTGCTGCAGCCCCTTGGCTCACCCAGGGTTCTGGTACTGAGGTTGGATGAAGGCCCTCCAACTTTACTTCCTAGGCAGGTACTCCCCCTTTATAGAACAGTCTAGTTCTGCACTAGATAGAGTCTCTATGTAGACCACTGGATTGTGGGCACTATCATCTCTAGGCCTCTGTCCTTAACCTCCCCTGGCCTCCCACAAGGGAAGGCCCTCTCCCCACCAACCCACCCACCTTCTCTATGAAAGGCATGATTCCTGTTCCACTAGGAGCCTTGCATTTGCTCCCAAGCAGACCCCAAACATAAGTTCTTGCTAGTTTTCTGAACAGCTCACTCATTTCTCTTTCTACCTAGGTTGTGAGCTTTGGGATGAGGGAAGAGCCAGTCAACGATGACTTCTCACTTCCCCAGTGGTCCAGGCTCCAAGCTGAGACTCAACAATATAGACTGCCTGATGGAACTCCCTCTCCTATACCACCCACTGCTCCTCGCTATTTGAGGAAGAACCTAACAGAGTCCCTCCTCACAGTGATGTGGCAGATGCCCATGGTGTCACATATGTTCAGAAAAGCAGCTGCTGAGCACCAGGGGAAGACATGGAGGTAGGACAACCTAAGGGGAGGGCTAACTCCACGCTAACCCACAGAACTTTTGGCAGTGATGGAATGTCCTCTATACTGTCAACATGATGGCCACTAGCCTAGCACTTGAAATGTGGCCAGTATGACTGAAGACTGACTTTTTAATTGTACTTAATTTTAATTATTTAAATTGACATAGTCAGGTGTGGCCAGTGCTTCCCAGCGGGCAGTGCACGGAATCTCCTGGGCATCATCTCCTGGGCCCCATGGTCCGCAGGGACACTCCAGTCTGAAGCTGAACCAAGTGTGGAGATGGCAGAGAAGCCAGCAGGAAGCTCCATAAGTAAAGGGCTAGTGAGCTTGTTTTCAATCCTAACTCACAAATAAGCCATTTTACTTCATAATTACCACCCACAGATTGCCATAAGCATAAGCCTTGTTGAAGGGCTTCCCTAGGTGAGTCTGAGGTCTGTTAAGGTGAGGATATTTTTCTTAAGACTTCTATTCACCATGTGGTTTATATCCAGAGTTCTGTGGAAAAGAGAGAAAGAAGGGACCTTTGTATACCCTAAGAAAAATGAGATACCAAACTACTAATTTCAAAACCATGCTGGGGCAAGTCATAAGTGGGCTCCATGACATTTTGGAGCCATGACCCCCTCTAATCTAGCAATCCAGGGAAACCTATGGATGCCTTCTCAGAATACAGTTTTTTTAAAAAAAATAAAATAATTAGGACTATAACGAAGACAAATTATTTACTTATGTATGTATTTGGGTTCAGGAATGATAACTGATTTTGACATGGAGATTATCTAGCATCATTGGTATTTTGAGGCATCTGTGACAACTGGTATTGCTATATAAATACCTATGATTTCTACTGGTCATAGATGGTGTTCACATCACTGTGGCTTGTTGCCTATCTTCATGGAGGAAGGAATTACTGAATACAGTTAGGGATTAATGAAAATAACACATGATTTTCCCTCCAAGTTCACAGGCCTCCTGAATTCCATCTGTGGATCCTAGATTAAGAAATCCTGCCATAAGGCAAACGAACTGGGAACACCATTACACAAACTACTACTCGCTGTTTTATTCTACAATTAGAATGGCAGGGAGCAAAAGAGACAGAGCTGGGCATTCTGCTCCAGAAACAGTCATGGTATGATCTTTAGAACTGTTTTAAATACCTTCAATGCATAACGCACTTTAAAAATAGCCATCTTCAAAAACTGGGCTTGCCAACAACTACAGAAAAAAGCAAACAAAAGCTTTACATCAGCAAATATGAAAGCTGAGACTCCTTCCAGAAGGAAAAAAAATGAAGTATGTGTTTTCAATTCAACTTTTCCCTTACAATGGTTTGGTTTTCAAAGACAGATTTGTCCTTGAGAGCTGGAGAGGCAGTGGAGTGAATCCAGGTACTTACAAAACAAGACAGCCCCAGGAGCTCACTACATCAGACTGAGAAGCCAGGAAAGAAGGAAACCCAGGCAAGAAGCCTGCAGAGCTACACAGGCCAGGGGGAAGCCTCAAGCAGTTACTGCTAGATTGGGAAACTTGGGGGACAAAATATTCTTTGCTTTTATTAATCATCCATCTGCCCCTTAGAAAACCGACTCTTAACATTTTTCTTTTTGGTTTCCCTTACATGTCAATCAAGTTGGTTTTTTTTTTTAATTTTTATTGTTTTTTAGTTGCAGATGAATACAATACCTTTATTTATTTTTATGTGGTACTGAGGATCGAACCCAGTGCCTCACACGTGCCAGGCAAGCGCTTTACCACTGAACCCCAGCCCCAGCCCCTCAATCAAGTTTTTAAGAGAGAAAGGGAGAAAGGGTCTGAGGTTGTGCCTAGCATGTGCGAGGCACTGGGTTTGATTCTCAGAACCACAAATAAATAAATAAATAAATAAATAAATAAATAAATAAATAATCCATCAACAACTAAAAATTATTTAAAAAAAAAGAGAAAGAAAGAAAGGCAGAGAAAGGTCTAGTCTGACTCTAATATGTAAAAGCAAAGAAGAGAGATCAGGATTTAGGAAGAAGACCCAACAGAGCGGGGAATGGCAGGATAGTGTCCTCCAGGGTCAGCAATGGGACAAAAAAGGGAAAAAGCTCAAGAAAAGGGGGACCAAAACCAGAAGGGAATTGGTTTTACAAACTTATATAGTCATCTATTTTTATCTCATTGAGATGAGCTTCTTTCCAAATCTCTTCTCACCTCAGAGAGAATTTGGTATTTCATCAAATCATGAAAATGAAGACTGAATATAAAGAAGTTCTTGATAGTTTGTTCTTTAGGCCTTCTATCCATCAATCATCCATTCATCCATCATCCTTTCATCCATCTATGCTTCCTTCAGCCATCATCTATCCATTCAGCCCACCAGCCAGCCAGCCATCATCCATCTGTCCATCCATCCATCCATTCATCATCTGTCCACCCATCCATTCCACCCACCCACCGTAATTCAGCATCTATTAAGGATCTACAATACTACAACATACAAATTGATGTGTTTGGTACAGAGTATTAAAGAGATTAAGGGAGAGAAGAATATTACTAATAAGACATTCCTCTCCCCTTTCAGGGATTTATACTGATAGAAGACAAAATAAGTAAGCTGATTTCCCTATAACCAAATGCCATGTAGAAATGACCAAACAAGGAGCTTAACCCTAATGCTGTCCAGAGAGATTAACCTCTTGAAAAATCCCCTTCTCTACCACATTCCCCCTAAAGCACCAACATGAAACAAATTAAGTGAGGCTAAAGGAATAAGGTTGTGTGAAAATAGTATGAGAAAAACAACAACAAAACAAGAAAAGTTGTTTAGAGATCACAGACACTGAAAGTCACCAAGAGAACGATTCATAAGTTTACAGAGATCCAACAGAACTGTATGGAACTTTAAGAATTCTGGAATGTACTTTTGGAGCCAAAAGAAATAACACACACTCTAATAAGGTCAGAAAAAAAGTCATGTAGAAAATACATCTAAGTAAATCAAGTTCATAGTAAATTTATGTTTTAATGGCAGGAGTAGGAAAGACAACAGATTTAGAGGGATGGAAAATAAAGCAACAATCTGTCTTATGCAGTTAAGAAGACATCTACTGGCCTCACTTGCCCTTGACTGTGAAATAAGTGGCTAAGTATAAACGCCCAACTCCAGTGCTCACAATATCAGGCACCATGGCCATCCTACCCGACAAGCCTCCCTGTGGGTGGGAAGAGGGGTGCTGGGAAGAAAGCACCAGCTCACCATGGGAAACAGGCCCAGCGAGTGGTAGCGCTGGGACGTGGCATTGGGCATGGTTTTGTTCCTGAGGTTCTTCAGCTCTTCCTGTGCTTTGTGAAGCATCCCCATGCACTCTGCGTACTTGTCCTCCAGCTCACGCAGCTAGAGAAGACCAAGAAAGATGCAGAGGGTCAGGACCTCATGAGTAGTTGGGCGCATGCCCCCCACAAGAGCCAGAAACACACATGCAATCTAACCAGGCCTCCAGTGTGGAACAGCTGCCCTGCTGGCAAAATAGCAAAAACTCTCAAGATTGGTTTTTCTTTAACTTTTACTTAGAGTGAATCTACAGTCTCAAAAATCTCCTAAAATACCAACAACGAGCAATGCAGATAAAACAACCTTAAATTAACAGAAAAGCAAACCAGCATACCCTGCTTCAAGGCATATCCTTGAACAGGCTCCTCTCAAGCCATATGTTGCATGGTTTACACTGGTGAGCATTTACAGAGCCAAGATTTAGCAGGGGCCAGGCCCTGGGCTGGTGTGGAACATGGCCTCCCTGTGTTCACAACCAGCTACAGGGGCAGCAGGCACAGAACCGAGGTGAAAGCTATATTAAAGTCAATATAAAAACAGTTGTTCCTCAGCAACTTAGTGAGATCCAGTCTCAAAATGAAAAGTAAAAAGGGCTGGGGATGTGGCTCAGTGGTTAAGCACTTCTGGGTTCGACCCCTAGTACAAACAACAACACCAACAATAAAAACAGTTGTTACCATGGACATGAACAAAGCCTGTCAAGTTCTACCTTCACTGGAACCAAAAGCCCTCAAGAGGTAAGGGAGACACACCCACCTCGGCCGTGAGCTGCCGCTGGGCATCCTTGGCATCTCCCAGGTGTTGGACGAGTTCCTCATTTTCCACTGCACACTAAAACACAGCAAAGACACGTAAGTAGACACCAGATAAGCCCAACTCTTCCCCTCATTACCTGATCCATTAGGACCCCATCCCCTTTCTACAATGAAATGTGTTATCTCAAACTGGAGTAAAATTTTGTCTTATATAATTTTGATGGTCTTACAGTCCAATTTCCACTCCCTACCTCCAATGTAAAGGCTGCTTTCTAGAAGCCA
The DNA here is from genome assembly GCF_045843805.1 of Urocitellus parryii. Lineage (NCBI taxonomy): Eukaryota > Metazoa > Chordata > Mammalia > Rodentia > Sciuridae > Urocitellus > Urocitellus parryii. Next base: position 973,298 of record NW_027551763.1, read on the forward strand.
GTCTCTCTCCTTCCTTCCCTCTTTCTTCTTTTTCTCTCTCTGCTTCTTTCTTTCCCCTTTTCATTTTTCCAAAATTATTTAGCCTCTCACAGCAAAGGTTTCATATGGGAAACAAAAACTGTTTTTTGCCATTTCACTTAATCCTCAAGGGGCTACTTGTACTGTACAACATACTTGGTGCACTGAGTCCAAACAAATACTAGGCAGGTGATTAAATTAAAGTTCAGAACTTCACATCAACAGCACCTTTTTATTATATTTTATTTTCTAAATAATGTCCTCCTGTGGGATTTCTCATTGGCCAAACTCCCACAAGGACAGTCATAACTGCATTGTAAATTATCTAAGTTGAGTTCATTGAAAAATAAGAATTGAAATCCATTTAATTACAATAAGTGAGGAATGGATACACAACAAGTAATGTCTACAATAGTCCACCCTTTGACTACCCAACATCATCTATATAACTCTTCATGACCATAGAGCGAACTCCCATCCTTACCCCCAAAGCTCATCAAAGTACTGAATCTACCTCAAAGTGGAGACCTCTGGATGAAGAGCATTGTGCTTCATCAGGTCTCAATTTAGATTCTAGGGAACTGGTAACTTAGACACTTTCAAATACATGCCCCGAGCACATAATATAAAAGTACTGAGAAATAATAATAATAATAATAATAATAATAATAATAATAATAATACCACCTCCCATTAAGGAAAGAAGAGGAAGGAAAACATAGAGTGGCAGAAGTAGAAGAAAGTAGAATTGGGCAGGAAGAGAAAAATTTCTTGTTTTGTAAGTACAGTAACTCTCATTACCCTGGCCTCTGGCCTCTGGAGGAATGTTACTTCTCTAATTAATTAGTATGGTCACATCTAGGAATGTCACACTCAGAGGAGGATGTACTCATGGAAGGCTGCTCCACTCTAGTAACCCAATTCCTGCTGATGTAAATTTGGGTGCTGGGATTGCACTGAGGACAGGCTATTGTCAAGCATAATTACTGTAGCCAGTATATTAGCTTCTAATGAATTCCTGCAGCACCTTTTTTGATGAATTATATTAATCTGTAGATTGTTTTCAGGAGGTAAGAGGTTATGAAAAGACCCTTTGCCAACTCAGGGCCACAAGACATTTTATTACTGAATCCACTAAGCTTTTTCTCCAAAGGGGCAGCACACACTCTTCTAGAGTGATAGCCCCTTCCCATCTTGGCACAACCACTGTGGTGTTAGCCAGAGTGACAGAAGCCTTACAGCTTTTGCCTTTTTCTGCAAGTCGACAATCTGTGACAGCAGGTGTGTGATCTCCTCTTGCTGGCGGGCAGCATCTTCAGTCTTCTTGGCCAGCTCCTCTGAGATGCTGGCAATCTGCACGTTGGCATCCCCTTTGACAAAGAAATGACAAAGAGTAAGAGAGAAAACTACACACACAGACCAGAGAGAGTGGTTTCCTGGTGGTTCACACATGAAAACCCATCTTTATGGGGAGGAGTACAGAGGGTACATGATGAAGGGATGCATAGTGACTGTGTTCTTCCATGGTGAAGCAAAGTGGCTTCTCAGGACTCAGTCAGTCATGAGAAGGAACATGATCTTCCCATGGGCTGTCATCCTGGGCTCAGTGCAAGGGCCTAACCCCACTGATCAAGTCTGTCTCCTCAGAGCCAATCAGGCAGGCACTGGGAGTCAGCCAGGAGGAGACACCCCAAACATGGTACATCTGGCCAAATCTCAACATTCCACACATGAATGGATCCATGTCACCAACAGGAAGCCCTGCTACATGCACCTTGTTCTAGAAATCCCAGTTGCTGATGCATACTACAATTCCCTTTGGTTTTCATTCCTATTCAGACATAACCCATTTTATAAGACTTAAACATGGGGTATTGTTCATTTGCTTAGTATTTTGATGAAATACAAAAGATTCTATTTGCCCTTTTATCTTACCTTGCAAACTTACAATGGAGAAAATGGTAGGGAGGTACTTATTTGCAAAACTGAGAACTCGGGCCTCAATTTTCACAAATCAAATCACTAAAAAGCAGTTTTCTTCATATTCTCAAGCCAGATTTCTGTATCTGAGCCAAACTTTGGCATTTAATAATTCTAATATTCCAGCAGAAAGCCAAAATTAAATATCCCTTTCAGAAGAAACTGAGATAATATATGGTTAATGGCCTAGAACCCAATTCACAAATGGGGAGGGGGTGCCATACAAGGTCAGGTCTCGTTTCACTGATTTCAGGCTGGCAGGGAGCCTGCTCTTCATCAAGGACGATACAAAGCCATTGGGTCATGACAATGGGAGATACAAGGAAGTAGAAGCTGGGGTGGGGGTTGGGAGCGAGTGGGCAGGGGACATACTCAGCTCCTTCACACAGTCGTTGACCAGCTGCTGCTCCTTCTCTTCGTAGGTGATGGTTTCTGTCTTTAGCTGGCAGGCCTGTAGAAAAGGCTCAGGTCAGGGCCCAGCACTCACACTGCACTGTGACTTGCCATGCGCGTGAGGGCGAGGCATGGAGCAGGGGCAAACCCGAGTCTGGGAAGTGCTGGTCAGTATCTCTTCACCTGTCATTAGTTAGGCCCTCAAGTACAAAACATTTCCTACTTAGTTAAGGGGACACTCTCAAAGCAGAAAATTGAAAAACACACACCACTAGATGGCGCTACACAAAGCCAGCACTCAAAGGCCACACAGCAAGCTCTGTAAGATTCTGCAGGAGGGTCTGCCTGTTCATTTGTCTGTCCAGCTCATAGATACAGACACTGCTGTGGCTCTCACAGTGCCTAAGACCCTGCCCTGCCTATGGCAGGCATTCTAAGGAAAACCACAGGACTAGGGCTGTAGCTCAGAAGTAGAGTGGTTGCTTAACATGCATAAAGCCCTGGGTCCAATCTCCAGTACCATTGGAAAAATAAAAAAAGCCAGGTGTGGAGATCCTAAGGACAAGGATAAGCACACATCATATGAAGCTAATGTACACTCTATCACTACTCTGTGCCAGGCACTGAACTATGAGGTTCTGAGTTGGAGTTAAACCTGCTGTGTTCAGCATATGGTCCAATACAGAAAATTTAGAGACCCAAGAGCCGTCCCAGGACCCTGGTCAGCTTCCTCCAGGAAGAGATCTGAAGGCCCAGTGAAAATGATGCAGTTTGAGAAAAGGTGTCTCAGAGCCCTGTGATGATCCTGGCTGTGGAGAGATAGATACTACATTTCTGAGAACAAAGGCAGGACAGTGAGAATCTATAGATGGGATCAGATTCCCTCACTGACTTTAGGTAAGATTCTGACAGAGGGTGGGATTGCTGCGTACTCAGAACTGGGGCATCTCCCAAGGGCTGGAATGGCAGTGCTAGACTCAGAATGGGAAACACTGGGCCTGTAACTGGCTAAGCCACTGGCTGGCAGAGCACAATGGGGCAACCTTGGCCACTCAGGGTTGTTTTCATTAGGAAGTGAAGAGCTGGAAGAGGTGAAGTCTACAAGAATAGGTCTTGCAGAAAAGCATCTTGTTAGGTTCTTTCCAATGCGCAGCAATTTCAAGGTGACAGACAGTCTGCCCCACTGAAGGGGCTCAAGGGAGTCTAGGGCCAGCTTAGGTGGGCATACAGCCTGAACCTGACATCATCCCTCTGGCTAAAGAACACAAACCCACTGCCAATTAAGACAAACAGTACTAAATTTTTATGCATCCATGTTTTTAGAGAAGGGCAGTAGGTGAAGAGGAAAAGTATGGGCTGAGAGTCACATAAATGTCCAAATCTTGACTTTGTCACTTACTACAGACTGTGGGACCCCGAGATATCAAAACACTTAGCAGCCTGGAGCCTGGTTTTCTCACTATAAATGAGAATCAAAGTAAGCAACTTGCAGCCTTGTTGTAGAAGATTAAAAATTATAATAATAACATACCAAAGTGCCAGGGTAGTACCTTGCCAGTAAAGGGAACTCCCTAAAGCAGAGTTTCCAAGTTGCCTCAGCTCAACCTTTTTAAGTCAACTGTTCAAGGGACATGTCTCCAGGCTCTGGAGGTACTGTTTCTTTGGAGCCAATCTGACTACAGTAACATGAAAACTGGCTTCACCCCCACTCTCAGTCGTTTCCTACACATTGAGACCAGAGCTGAAGAACACCGTGGAAAGACCCTATGGTGAAGGAGGAGAGATCTGCACGTCTTCTCAGTCCACATGCTGCAGGATTCAGCACCTGGGAAGGCAGTGTCCAGTGCAGGGGTGAGGCCTGTCTGCTGAGTATGCCCAGCAAGCCCAGGCTCCGTGGTTCTGCCAGAGATGGTGGCCTCTGAGGACAGCACTGTAACTGTGGCTATTCTCGCCAAATACAACAAACAGGGCCACCACCCTTCCAGTGGGTGACAAGGACAGGGAGGGAGTGCACTTCACCTCGGATCGAAGTACGACGTTCTCCTCTTCTAGGTCCTTCAGCTTCTTTTGAAGAGAATCCAAATGAAAGTAATTCTGGACTGAGGAGGATGATTCATTCCTCTTCAGCCTGGGAGAGAAAGTATGCTTACCATCTGGGGAGGTGATGTCTCCTCCACTACCTAGCCAGCCCACCTGGAGACCCAGAAGGGCTGCCTCAAAGAAAGTTTGTGAGACTTGCAATTAGACTGCTCCCTAATGCCCAGGAAAATAGCACCCCAGTGTACACCCCTCTGTCCACAATTTGCAGTTGCTACATTACCTCAGAATTCAGAGGGATGGGATCTACACAAAGCCAACACAATTCTGGAAAGCCAACACAATTATTTGATATTTAGGATGCACTTCTATGTTCTAAGAACTGCTTTAAGTATTTTGCATGTATTAACTTGATGCTAGAACTCTATGACTTAACTGCTATTAGTAGCTCCATTTTACTAATGAGGTAACAGCACAAAAATTAAGTAACCTGGCCAGGAGCATGCAGGTTAAGTCGCAGACCTAAGATTGAATTCAGGCCATCAGGCTCTAGAGTTCCACACGGGGCTCTGCTGACTTTCAGAACAGCCCCCACACCTTCTGTCCCAAGGACCTGCCATGGCACCTCCAGCTTCAGAACCCTGTGTTCCTTTAACAGCAAAGCCCACCTTTTTTTTTTTTTAACTTGTTAATACGCCAGGGCAAATCAACTGACCTGACAAGTAAGCAATAAGACCCAGTAAGAGGAAAATTTAAAACCTGCCCTTTTATGTCCCACAAAAATAGTACAAATCAATCCATCTGAGGCACTTAGAGATGCTTATTCTGGGGAAGGCTGACCTGTGCTGCTGGTGGAGGTGACACTGCCTAGGTGACTCCAATGACATCAACAGCAGCCTGTGCCCTGGCCTCCAGAAACACAGCCCCCAGGTGACTTACGGGGTTGAGCAGACAGACTCTGGCTCGCTCTCCTCTGCAGCACTGGTGTAGAATTGGAGCAGCTCATCCTTTATGGACAGCTCATGACGGAGCTGAGAAACCTGCAAAAACAATAGCCAGGCCCACCTTTTGCTTTCTAAGAGGTGATAATGTCCTCCTTGTACTCAAATACTTACTACTTAGAGACAAACTTCCCGTTGAAAATGAAAAGACACTAATCAGTTATGTGCTACTCAACAAAACAGGGGTTTCTAAGAGTTGAGTCTGATCCCACTTAAGAAAAACAGAATCCATTGCTTGAAGGCAGAAATCTCCTTCTCTAAATTAATAATTTTAATTTTGGTATAGAAAATGGACACGAAGGCTCTAGAATGATGATGGAGGACATGAGATTACTTCTGGGCTTTGGAAGTAGTTAGATGACCAGCTGGACACACTACCAAATGAAAGAAGAGGCCTTTCACTTCTGCTGGAACCAAATCAAACTCAGAACAGGATCATGGAGATGCCAGCTCTGGTGGACTGCCGTAAGCAGCTAGTCCACCCTACCTGGAAGCCCACACAGCCCCACCTGGTGACTGATACACTTTCATGGGGCTCCTGGCCACTCTCGGTCAGTCCTTGCTCAACAATCACTAGACAGAAATTTCAGATACAGGAGGAAAAGAGCAACTATCAAGAACTGATCACACAACTACTGCTATGGTGGTTTTGCAAATCATGGAGATTTATTTCAGGTTTTAAAGTAAAAAAAAACTTTTGCTATAAAACTCTTCATTTGCCCTTCCAATATTTAGTACTGATGAACATGAAATCAGTACTAAAAAGAGTAGTGCAACTCTGTTTTCTTTCTTATTTAGAACTTGATGTGAGGTCTATGGTTAAGTCCAATTTCCGACCCAACACAAGGAGTGAATTGTTTCTTCCGAGGAGAAGCCAATTTATTATATACACAAAGGCTTCAACACCTAGACTGATCATTCAATGATGTGCTAAAGAGGAACATGCTATACTTTGTAAATTCAAAGCTTTTCCAAGGCAGGGGGACAAAACATTTCCAATCCCAGAGAATAGGATATTCTTGTATGTGGTAAGGAATTCCATGAAAGAATGGTAATTTGATTTATTGGTTCCTGAGTGGCATGTTCCTCTGCCCAGAAGGAGTGAGGTGGCTACTAGGGAGGATGAGGGCAGAAGGATCACAAGTTCAAGCCCAGCCTGGTCAACTTAATGAGACTCTGTCTCAAAATTTAAAAAATAAATAAAAAGGTCTGGGGATATAGATCAGTGTTAGAGTACCCCTGGGTTCAATCCCTCGTTTCAACAACAACAACAACAACAACAACAACAACAACAAAATTGCAGTCTGAAAACTATAGAAGCAGCCTAAATGTCCATCAATAAATGGACAAGGAATGATTTTTTAAAACGTGGTATATTTATACTGTGGAGTTTTATTCAGCTATGAAGAGTAAAGAAAATATTTCATTTGCAGGAAAATGAATGGAACTAGAGAACATGAAAAGTGAAATAAGCCAAACTCAGAAGGCCAAGGGCTTTATGTTTTCTTTCATATGTGGAAGCTAGAGAGGAAAAAAGAAAAGAAAGTGGATAGAAATCTCACATAAATCTAAGGAAGATCAGTAGAGGAAAGGGTAAGGGACCAAGGGGAAGAAGGAGAAAAGGGGAAAGGGAAATACTGGAAAATGATATTGTCCAAATTATAGTGTTATACTGTTTGCATCTAAGAATGTGTTAACAAAAAAATACCACCATTAAGTATAAATATAATGTACCAATTAAAAAATGAAAAATTGTAAGAAGGGTCCCAGGCTAATGCCCACACTTTCTTCATGGTCACCTAAGAGAAGGGAGGACTTCTGGTCACGATGCTAGGGGCAGGGAAGACAGGGGCCGACTTTATTTCTCCTAGAACACAACAGTATTCTACTTCACCATCTTTAAAGATAGCCTGGGATTAAATCTTTTCATATAGTATGACAACTCAACTTCATCTTATTAAAATTGCCATTAAACCCAGGTTGGGAATCGTTTCAGTGAGAAGAAAATTTGATTACATCTTAGGGACATGGGTAAGGATGCACACTCCCAATAAGGAAGTTTCTGATAGAAAAATAAGAGAGAAGCTTCCTGTCAAAAAAAAAAAAAAAACTGTCAAAATTTCACAGTCAAAATTCACTGTGGAAATAGGGTGACAGGAAACAAGGGCCTGACTCTCAGCTTCCTACTCCTGTTCCAGAAGCTCTGGCTGACTCCATTGCTTCCTTCCTCCTGGCCACACCACATGGCTTCAGAAAACAGGTGTGGATCCTTCTCATCCTCTTAGGATAAGTCTGATAAGTCAAAACATTTCATGCCCTTCCTGTAGCCATTGACAGTCACCAGCCAAGATGGGCATCATGAAAATAACAGGGTTTTTTCCATGAAAACAATAGGCTAATTTTTTTTTCCTATACATATGATATTACATTACAAGGATGAATGCCAGTCACCACCCTCCCCTGCAGCAGGAGGTGGCCTTCTCTGGCCCAGCCACCTTCTGCTCACTTGCTGTTGTGTTGGCCTGTATGTGCTTCTGCACACTATTACCTAATGGGGTAAACACACTGCTACCAGGGATTGAACCCAGGTGTGCATGGTGGTGGGAGCTGTCACAGCTTCACACGTGCACACAACACAGCAACAAGATTTGTTCAGTATCACTCCCCAGGATTTCCCCATTCCTGTTCCCTACCCCTGGTCCCTTTTCTCTACTCTTTCCTTCATGAGATCTTCCAACCTTTCTTTCCCTTTTTCCTCCTAGATTCCACATAAGAGAGAGAACATACAACCCTTGGCTTCAAATATAATTGTTTAAGTTTCTACCACTGCTACTGTCACCATAATGACCCAACCATATGATCTATTAGAAACAAGAGTTTTAAAATAATTAACCTGAGCATTGACATTGAAAAAAAGAAAAAATTCAATCTTTGTCAAAATATAACAAACATTAAACTCGGAATCAGTAAAATAAGATAAAAGAAAATGGATTAAAAAAATTCAATATGAACCTGGATATTTAAAAAAAAACATAATTTTTAAATTCCTAACCATACTGATTGAAGAGGAGGACAAAAATTGTTAGTATCAGGAATAAAAGAAGAGGCACCTTCAATGCCCCCCTACATATTAACAAGGAAATGATATAATACTATATAACTCTTGATCCCCAAATTTGACAATTTATGTAAAACAGATAAATTCCTGGAAGTAGATTTTCTATTAGTTATTTGAAATGAAATGGAAACTTGAACTGGCAACTCTTCTTCCTAGGCCTAATAATTGGTATTATAGTTATGTGGTCACAAATCATGTGCCACCATGTATTGCCTGTGTCTAATTTTTAAATTAATTTCTTATTTTGAATAAATAATGTGTGAAGTTTTGTATATATATATATATATATATATATATATATATATATATATACACACACACACACACACACACACACACACACATATGTGTAAAGACAATGTAATCTATTTGGTTTAATATGTATGAAAAGTACACATGGGGTTTGGACAAACAGCTCACAAACAAAATATTGATGGGCTCTTGGTTTTCAAACATAATACTGAAAGAGGAAATAAAAGCATGGGAGAGATGAAAGGAGAATGCACCAGAGTGCACACACAAACTTCTCTCTCGTTATCTCTACCAAATGAACCAGAAGAGGAGATAATTTAGCCCCTACATTTAACCATCATGGGCAATGTTAACTTGAGCAGTCTGTGAGTATTATAAAATATGTTTCCAGTAAATGGAGTTGATATGACCTTGGCAGAGTTACTTAACAATTTTCTACCCCTTTTCACCCAAGAAACTGGATCCCCTTGATTCCTCAAATCCTTCTCAGAAGTTTTAAGAGATTTTTGAACCTTGAAAAATATTTGTAATTAAATATAGCAAACATATCAATGTTACAAAAAGGACTAAGAGTATGGAATAAATTTTGATGGGGAGTTTTGTTACCACCTACTCTGCTGGCCCTTCATATGAATTAGATTAATAGATAGACAGATGATAGACACTGTCATTTTAGAAAAAAATGCTCAACTCTATGGATATATTTTAAAATAGTAATTCTATGTATTTATTTATTTGTTTGTTTGTTGTAGTTGGACACAATTCCTTTACTCCATTTGTTTATTTTTATGTGGTGCTGAGGATTGAACCCAGGGCCCCGTGCATGCTAGTTGAGCTCTCTACCGCTGAGCTACGATCCCAGTCCCTAAAATAGTAATTTTTTAAAAACATTTTTTAGCAATATATAGACATAATATAATTATTTTGTTTAGTTTTTTAATGTGGTGTTGAAGATTGAACCCAATGCCTCACATGTGCAAGGCAAGCACTATGCCACTGAGCCACAACCCCAGCCCCATAAATAGTAATTCTTATAATTTTTATAAAAAAGATAAAGCCGTAGGCTAAAGGGCAGTAATTAATTTAAAACATATTTTTTAATATAAGAAAAGAATGGATAGCATAAATTAGTTCATTCACATACTCTTTGTTTCATAGCCTTTTGTAAAATTCAATACTCAATACAAGATTCAGTCTAATTTCATTTAGATCTATATCTATGGAGATTATAATCCAAAGGGAAGTATGAAAATTATCATTTACAGGAGACAGAAAAATCTTTTGAGGGACTGTTTTTTGGCATTTCCTGATAAAACACTTGTACAAACAACTCCTTAGGAGTCTTAAGTTTTGTTGAAACAGCCTCAAATTCAAAATCTGCCAACCTGCAGGTCGTGAGCTTTTTGGGAGAGCATGGGAGAATAGTTGGAGGGAGTTGAAATTACTCAGGAAAACACACTTGCTAATGGCAGGCTGGGGGCCAGTGTTCCTGAGAAATTAAACTCAGAGTTTAATGCACTGTCTTCATTTATATTACTGCCTCCAGTTTTTTGTAGCTTAATCAAAGCAGATCTATGATTCTGCGGGCCCCTCACATTGAGCACTTGCTGTGAGTGGTGTGTTCTTGAAGGGTTTTTGGGAAATGAAGCAATATTTCCAACAGTGGTGAAAAAAAAAAGGTCAAGAAGGCCTGGGTAGTAAAAGAGAAAACTTTAATTTCTTTTTCTTGGGTCTTAGGCAATCTAAGATTGAGTTTCTTATCTTGCTGTGGTGAAGAAAGTTGGCATCTGTATTTTGAACACAGGTTGAGAGAAAAACAGTAGGACTCTCAGAAAGTGCTCCCCAATCACGTTGTACTATGTATCTACCTATATATTTATCTCTGGGTTTCTTATTTACTATTTTCTTATTCCACAACTATGTCTTTAAATATCAAACGTTTTTATTTTGCTACCAAAACATGTAGTGGAGGATCTTTTTAGTTTTGCTACAAAAAGATACAGCAGGGACTTGGGTTATGGCTTAGTTGTAGAGCACTTGCCTAGCATGTGTGAGGCCCTGGGTTTGATTTTCAGCACTGCATATAAATGAAGATTCATTGACAACTAAAAAAATATATGTATCCTCCTAAATTTAGAAGCTAAAATGCATTTGCTCCTCTTTGGATCTATGACACAAAGCATGCTCTGTAACTTGGGTAACTGTGCTTGACCTCCAACTGGATTATAAACAACTTCCCTGGCAGACCCTTTCAATTTAGTTAGAGTCCCTGACAAATACAGCATTCTCCAAAACCTATAGAACAACAGCTCTGTGTTTTTAGAAAAAATCAAGGTAAACAAGATTCATTGGTTTTATGACTGTGTCAAACTTTAAAGAATGTGCACTGGATTTATTTACTCATGGAGTTCTCAAAACCTCAAATAGGGAATGAGGGAAGTGATGAGCTCTCTGATTCCTAGCTCACACTCTTAGTGACTTTGACCTGGAGCAAATTATTTAATCTTTCCAAGGATTAATTTACTTATCTGTAAAATGTAGATACAAACACTTAAACCACAGAATTGGTCAGTGGATTAAATAAGATTAAAATATCTAAAATAGTAAGATTTTTTCCATTTGTTTTGAGATGCATTTTGTATTACTATGCTGTCATATAATTTAGATTATGTCTTTGGCATACTGAAAATGTATTATCCTCTACTGTTCATTGATTTTTCTATTGGAATTTTATAGATCATTAAATGGCCCTGCACTAATGATGCCAATGTGTTTTAAAATATTGAAAGGTAAACCAATGCTTCTTACATACAGTGCATGCCCTTCCTGAGAAATTAAATTCCTTTAGAGGCATTGTCCTTTGTTCTCATATTACAGTGAGTTGAGTTGCCTGACTTGCTACTCAAGAGCCATCAGGATATCAGAGCTCTGACTTCCCTGTCATGTACTTTACATCTTGTCACATCACCCATTTTCTTTGGAGTGCAATAAAAATAGTGACAGAAGTCACTACCTTGGTGATAGTTCAAGTGTTAGTTTCAGCCCATGAAAAACTCAAAGTAAATCATACCATTTTTGGCTATTCAGAACCTTTCTAGCCCATTTCATAAGAGATCTCATTTCAGAGAGATAAGGGAGATTTTAAATTCTTAATATAGGACTTTGTAAGCATGCCCTTTGGAAATAAGAGAGAATCATGACTGTAGGTAAGAAACGTACTGACAAACTGTGGTTTAACTCATCATTTTTTTCAAAAGTAGGCATGATGTTTTTAAAGTTACTCTAGGCTAATTTCAAAAGCTGACAGCATGTAAGTCTCATTCTTATTTTGTGTGACAGACTTATTAGGTATGGAACCTAAGAGTTAAATAGTATTTGCTGTTTTCTTTTAGGTTTATATGATATCAAAGGTTTTTAGCCCCATTTCCATGTGGTATAAACAAGCTATTGTCAAAGTTTTCAGGGAAGGTATAGGAGTATAGAATAATGATTATCACTTTTCAATACTTTGCTTATGTAAGACACAGTGCACTGAGTGTACACCATGTACCCAGCTCCAAAAAAACATAGAGGGCCTCCGTCCTCAAAAGTGTACTGTCTAATACTTGGAGGTGCAAATGATGAAAGACAAAATTTATGGCAATAGGTAAAGCAAGTGTACACTGCAGATGCTAAAGGAGCTCAGAGAAGAAGAGAAGCTAATGGGTTATGGACAGGTAAGATGGCTTTTTTTGAAAGAAAAGAACTTGATCAGGAAATTTAAATACAGTAGGATTGGCCAAGAAGATGAGGAAAGGGACTTATGGAAGTAGGAAAGGAATGGCAAAGAGTAGAGTGAATGAAGGACCTGTAAAATGATTGTTGTGAGTGAAGTGAATTAATTAAATAATCATTTTGGACAAGCAGTTTGGATCAAGTGTAAGTCAAAACTCTGAATCTCTAATTTGACCTTGATGGATGTAACATAGATTCTTTAGGTAAGAAGGGGCAGTAGGAAAACATATCCACAGGAAAAAAAAGTTTACTAGTTTTACTCAGGATGGGTTAGAAATGAAGAACTTAGGGGTTGATCATGGGATGATCTAAGATGGTTACTGAAGACATAAAAATCATAAAAAGGGTGGAGAAGAGATGATCACAGAAATATTAAGAGGAAGAAGGACAATACATGGTAAATATTCTCAATTATTAAGGTAATTAATCAATGAGGGAAATATTGCAATAATTATGGGCTTTATAATTTAGAGTTTGAATCCCCTCTGGATTCTTGCCAACAGTAACATCAGGAAAATTATTACATTATTTGTACTTAAGTTTCCCCAAACCTAAAATGAAAATAAAGTTGTTTATGTGAGGACTGAACAAGCTAACACATAAAATTCCCAACAAATGCCTGGTATTTAATAGGTACTCAAAAATATTATCTCCTATCTCACTAAGTTAAAAGTAAAACATCCTATAATAGGGAGCTTGAAAAAACAAAATGGAAATCAACTTCAATCTTAGTGGCTAGAAATGCAATTAGCTAGTTACTATGGTAACTTGAACCATAGTAAGAACTTGATAAATACTAGTTGTTATTACTGTTGTTGTTACTGTTAGAGGTGTTGGAAAAAATGGTAGAATGAATTCTGGAGAGAAAAAAGTCATAGTCATGAAATGAACAAGAAAAGTTAAAGTACAAGGTTATCCCTGGTGTATTATGTTGCAATAAATTAAGATAAGAACTGCAAAGTGATTCCAAAAAATTAGATTTAGTCAGTAACCAAAGTGACTGGCTTTTTCAATTCTCATTTCTGGTCAGGACTCACTCTTAATTTAGGAGGGAGTAGGTAAGTAATGCTAGGTAATGCTCATTTAACCACTTGAGCTGTTAAAAATGTATGACTTGTCCACTGTCACCAAAAATACTCCTTATGGGATAATAGTCCTTCCATGGAAGGAACAGAAAACCAAGGTCCTTAAAATAAATGTAACTAGCAATCTATTTTAACATCGGTGAAAATAGGAAACTAGAATGTTCTCTCGGATAAGTAGATGCTGATCCATAATGGGTTTGGGGGTGGGGAGCATGGGAAGAATGGAGAAACTTTAGCCAGGGTATGCTTCCCACTGGCTACTCAAGGAAATTTCTAGGGTGCAGTGATGAGCATGTTTGCACAAACATTGGCTTCTCAAAGATTGTACCACATGGTGCAATACTTTAAAATATTTGTTTGTGTCAATCAGGATTTCATTGTAGCCTCTTCTTTCTTTCCCTTCCTCTTTCTTTTCAAGGTGCTAAACACATGTATTTTGTGTTAGGACAGCCTGAGTTCAATCTTGCGTCCATCTACTGAGTAAATAGTAGTATAAAATTTGTAGTATATTTTAAGTCTCAGTCTCCTTAAAAAGAAGGGTAAACTTAGTTCTTTTGTGTGAAAATTAAATGTGATCACAAATGCAAAGTGATTGGCATACTATTTGACATGATGATACATTTAGGTCAAGTTGGTTGCACTGAAAACTGGCAAACCAGGCAGATCAGCAGTGGAGAACTGCAGGAACTGCTAGGTGCAGCTGTCAGATGATCTCCAGGGAACTGTTGGAAGCAGCTGGCTACTGATCCCAGGAAGGCAACATGAGAGTTGCTACCACTAGGAAATGAGAGTTCTTGACATTCAATCTCAGGGCTATTAACACTAAGATATGAGATCCATCAGTTAGTCCTCAGACCTCAGAGATGGGAGAAGTGATTTGCCTCTTTGTGACTTCTCTTCAAAGCAGGCCCTCAGATGATTGGTAAGGGAGATGTTTAAGGGGCACAGATCATGGAGAGATGTACAGATAAGATCCCCTAAACCAAGAGAGGCCTTTTCCATGGGGTGATGAGTTGGGTTTGGGATATTGTCTGTTTTCTCCCAGGATTTGGGGGGGAGGAGCAGTCTAAATCTGGAAACAAGACCCAATAGATGGACGCTTGTGAGCCCTCAGTCCTGGCAAACCCAGTTCTCCCATCTTGGTTCTTACTGCATGGAGGTGCACAGACAACATGGCAGAAGGCAGCAACTGGAGAAGATTTTTTCCCTACCAAACTTCCTTTATTCCCAGTGACAGTCAAACAAGGTACAGCTTCCCACCCAGGATTGAACATTGTGACCCTCCCCTCTCAGTACCTCCTGCAGCCCCTTTTTTTCTGACAACCCACAGGAACTGTCCTATGTGAGGAAGAACCTTTGGCCCTTCCAGCACAGAATGAAGCAAAGGTGAGATCTTGCCTGAGAGGCAGCCACCCCAGAGGTCACCAGCCACCACGACTGTCCTCAAGGCCTCTTCTTCTTTTGGTTGCTCAATGACATGCACTTCCTCTTTTGAGGCTGTGAGGTTCAAACCAGCTCCAGATCCACAACTTGCCCTCTGGTGGCCTGGATCGGAGACCCAGAGCAGGGCATCTTTTCCATATTGCATGAGCATCCAGTGAGAGCGCTCTTCATGGACATGGCACCTGAAGGAGGGTGGCAGCTGAGGCATCCTCTCTGGGGAGGTCAGGCCTGGAATGCTTGATCTTCTGAGCACAGGATTTCCATTCTAGGAGTCTGGCTCTGCGACAGTCCCCAGGGCAGCAGGCAGTGCTTGGAGCTAAGGAGGAAATCCAGGCTTTGGAGGTCATCATCAACACTGCAGCCATTGGCTGTCTTATGTGGCCACCCAAAAGAAGTGGCTTTTCTGAGACCCACTATGCCTTTGTTTCCCAGGTTTATAGAGGAGGATCTGTGGTTCTGGGGAGGATGGTTGGAGTGGATGTCCCCCAATGAGGAAGACCAGTGATGGCCTTTGAGGATAGCAGTGTCCTTCGAACCCAGTGGCCCTGCTCCTCTTCACAACATGGAAAGCCACCTCTGTGGACCAGTCCTCCATGCTGTCCCCTTGATCAGTGTGATGTTTCTGCTTCTCTGCACCTTGCTTGGCAGCTGCCACAGAAGATTTTTTGTCCAGTTGAAACATACCATGAACTTGAGGCACCTGCAAAGGTGCTTCTTCACAAGATAAAGGAGGATATGGGCACTGGCCAACTCTTCTTCATGCATGAAATGGGCCATAGGGACTGGGACAATCATATTTCAGTGGGAAGTGGAGCTGTCACTCTTCTTATTCTCAGAGAGACACACTGAGTGTCTGCTGGCCACCCTCCTGGGCTTCCTTTCTGCTTGATATCCTCAGCCCTTCCATGGTTCTCATGTCTCCTTCCTTTTTTTTCCATCCTACATCCTGTATCCTGGAACAGACTCACTCAGGGAGCCATCACAGACAGGATAATGATAACATCCTCTGGGCCACATGAGTAAGGTCCTGTGCCTTCCTCATCTACCTGCTATCCCTTGCTCCCCTTGCTCCCCTCTCCACCTGTGGTAACTCCCTTTCTGTATACTTGTGTCCCTTTGTCTCCTAGTCTGCCATGTATTGCTCTGTGCCTTTGTGTCTGTTCTGAAACCCTGGTAAACCTGATGTCCCTACCTCCTTTGTTCTACCTGGTGCCCCTTTCTCCTTGTCTAACTTTTGTTTCTCCCCAACCCCTGTTTTTTCTGGTGTCCCTGCACTTCTTTATCAAGTGTCCCTGCCTCTCTTCTGTACCTCCTACCCCTGGTCTACTGGGAGACCTTCCTTCTGCTTTCTACCTGGTCAGTGTTGAGTCTTTCCTGATGCTCCAGCTCTTTTGTTAGGGCCAAGATATTTATATATGGTTTGGAGGAAAGCATTTCCTCCAGGAAGCGAGGATGAATTATATTCTCTGCCTGGGATGAGAAGGAAGAGAGTGTGAGTGACATTGGGAGGAAATGGCCCCAAGTCAGAAGGATTTCTAGGAGAAAGAGGAAGCAATAAGGATCCCATGCTCATCTGTACCAAGGAGTGGTTATATCACAACTACAGGCTACACCCGTTTACAAGTGTAAAACTGCATGTAAACACTCACTCTCACACACAGATAAACGCACATACACTCACAATGCTATTATTCTAAGCTATGTAGCTTAATTCCATGGATCTTGAGACCTTGTATACACCAAGATTGTAGGCCCAGCTCACCTTGTTGACAAAGTCCTCATCGACATAGCTCAGGAGACTTGGATCTGGGTATAAATCATCCTGTATTGGCTGTTGCTCCAGTCCTTCCTCTCCCATGTTTGCAGCAAGCTCTTCTGTGGACAAGTGGGAGGGCTCCCACATGGCAAAGTTGGTAGACCCAAATAGCTCCATGTACTCTTGGATGGTTTCAGGTGGGATCTCCTTGGGTGCCTTGGTCTCAGGCCCTTTGATCTTGGCCACCTTGGTCTTGGCCATCTTGGTCTTGCATGTCTTTTTCTCAGGCACTATGGTCTATGGTGCCTTGGGTTTAGCTGCTAATGAGCAGGCAGGACATGCCTAAGGGTTGGTCTTTCTGGAGGTGCACACCATGACAAGGAGGACCAGAATGGCACATGTATGAGGGATCCATAGTCATTTCAAACACTTGGTAGTAGACAGGGTTGAGGGGACCTAACCTGGTATGCCATGCATGAGGAAAATCTGACCCAGGACCCAAGGGATGTAACAGTGCACCAGATGCAACATCTAGGAGAGTCAAGTGGGAGGACATTTGGATTTACTTGTATTGCATGCACTTTATCCTGCCAGGACCCAAGTCCCAGGCAGATCATGTGTTATTTCTTTGGACAGACAAGGAGAGAAATGAGATCTGTACTTGGCCCAGTCAATGTGAAGTTCAAAGCTGGGTGGACAGGACCTCAGGTGCTAGGGGCTGTTTTGCTTGTGAGACTGAGTACTCAATACTGAAGGAAAAGTTCTTATTTGGGACAACAGCTTGCCCTGGCCCTTGTCACCATTTGGACACTATCATGTGCTACTGTGTGAATGTGGGAACCCTACCTGGCTGTTGGACAGCCTTAGAGACTAGGGGCCTTGGAATTTCCATCCTTGGATTTGCAGGAGGATGTTGGCACTGGAAGGCCCCTGAACAACTGCATCCTTGGATTCTCTATCTCCTCTGCAGCCTCAAACTCCATGAACCTTGGTGAGATTGGGGTAAGGCAGGCACAGGCTGAGCTGAGAATTAGGTTAGCCATACAGGGAAGGTGCTGGTGTGTGATTCTAGGCTATGGAGTATTCTAAGCTACCAGTCAGGAGCTGGTGGCAGGGATATGGAGCTGTGTCCTGGGGTGGGTCAGGCCAGTCCCAGGAGGGAGCTGCTACACAGGAATAACAGCCATTCTCAGGAAACACTACATCAACTATTACCTGAAAGGAATCAGATATGAGGGACCCAGAGAGGGCTCCTAGCTGTCCCTAGTTCCAGCTCTCTCCTGTTTCTGCCAGGAACCACACAATCATATTACTTCTAGAAACTGGTCAGGGATGTGATTTATTTTAGAGAATACCAGGGGTCCTGAGACAAATCAGGGGTATTGAGGCTGGGACCATGGACCTTGAAAGGATCGCCTGGGAGACCAAGTTACAGGCAGATTCATGTGGAAGTGGAAGTTAAGCTGAGATCATTGGGTTGCTTCCAATGAGGGCAGGTTCTTCCTTTCCCTTGTTAGAATGGCAGGGATTGCATAGAACAAAGGCAATAAAGACCAGAGACATATCCTCGGGGCACCTGAGATGCTGGCTGCCCCTGTCCATGCACTCCCCCCCCCATAACTCTCTTCTGGAACATCAGGCTGAAGTAATGGCCACTTTCATGAGTTATAATTGACCCCACTCCATAAAGAGGTACCAGTTCCCAGGCAGGTGGTCTGAGTGAATCCAGTGCAATTTTTCCCCTCTACAGAGCCAGCAAAGCAGAAGCAGACCCTCTGCCTGGGCTAGTTACTCCTCCAATCCTGATCCTGAACCACACGGCAGAGTTGGAATCAGGAGTATGGAGCCTGGAGTTTCTGGGAATTTTACTGTTGGTAGGTGATGAGTCTCTGGACTAATACTTAGGTCCTTTACTTTGAGTTGATTTTTGTGCAGGTTGAGAGACAAGGACCTAATGGTTTTCAATTTTCCCAGCACCATTTGTAGAAAAAGCTATTGTTTTGTCCAATGTATATTTATGGTATCTTGTCTAATAGGAGATAACTGTATTTATGTGAGTTTGTCTCTGACTTCTGTTCCTTTGGTCTTCATATCTGTTTTCTTGCCAATACCATGCCATTTTTATTACTATCGCTCTGTAGAATAGTTTAAGGTCTGGTATTTTGATGCTTCCTGCTTCACTCTTTCACCACAGATTGCGTTGGCTATTCTAAATCTCTTATTTTTTCAAATAAATTTTGTGATTGTTTTCTCTAGTTCTATGAAGAATGCCATTGGGAATTTAATAGGAATTGCATGAAATATGTTTTACATTTTTTTGTAGTGTGGCCATTTTGACAATACTAATTTTGCCTATCCATGATATGGGAGATCTTTCCATCTTCTTCTAAGATCTTCTTTCTTTAATGTTCGGCAGATTTCATTTGATAGATTTATTCCCAAATATTTTTTTCTTTGAGGCTCTTGGGAAAGACAGTTTTCCTAATTTCTCTTTCAGTGGATTCATCACTGATGTATATAGGAACACAGTTGATTTATGGGTGTTAATTTTATACCATGCTACTTTGCTGAATCTTTTTAGGATTTCTAGAAGTTTTCTGGTGGAGATTTTGGGGTCCTTTAAATATAGAATCTTGTCATCAGGAAACAGGGATAGTTTGAGCTCATCCCCCCACCCCATTCTTATCCCTTTAATGTCTTCCTTTTGTCTAATTGCTCTTGCTAGTTTTTCCAGGACTATGTTGAATAGAAGTGGTGAAAAAGGGCATTCCTGCCTTGCTCCAGTTTTTAAAGGCAAGGCTTTCATTCTTTCTCCATTTTAGAATGATGTTGGCCTTTGGTTTAGTGTCTATAGCTTTTACAATGTTGAGCTATATTCCTACTATCCCTAGTTTTTCTAGATTAATGGATACTGTATTTTGTCAAATGCTTTTTCTGCATCTGTTGAGATGATCACGAGATTCTTATCTTTAAGTCTATTGATGTGGTGAATTATATTTGTTGATTTGCATATGCTTGCCAACCTTACATCCCTGGGATGAACCCCACTTGATCATTGTGCACTATCTTTTTAATGTTTTGTATGCAATTTGTCCGTTTTTTGTTATTAGAGAATTTTTAATACTTGTTCTAATTACTAATACATGGCAATGGAATGCATTTTGATGCATCATATTTAAGTGGAGTATAACTTCTCATTCTTCTGGTTATACATGAAGTAGTATTACACTGGTCATGTAATCTTATATGCACATAGGATCATAATGTCATATTTATTGTATTATGCATCTGACTTCCATACCCCTCCTCTCCTTTCACTCTAATGTCTAATCCAATGTACCTCTATTAATACCTACTTCCACTGCCTTTATTGTGAATTGCAATCTGCACAAGAGAGAAAACATTTGGCCTATGGTTCTTTGGAATTGGCTTATTTTATTTGGCATAAAATACTCCAGCCACATCCATTTACTGGCAAATGTCATAATTTCATTCTTCTTTAAGGCTGAGGAATATTCCATCATGTGTGTGTATAACTATCACATTTTCTTCATGCATTCATCTGTTGAAGGGCACCTAATCTGATTCCATACTTTACCTATTGTGAATTGAGCTGCTATAAACATTAGTGTGGCTGTGTCACTGTAGTAATACTGATATAAACCTAGGAGTGGTTTAGCTGTGTCATAAACCTTTGGATAAAAACCTAGTAGTGGATAGCTGGGTCAAATGGTGGTTCATTCAATTTTCTGAGGAATCTTCATAATGCTTTCCAGAGTGGTTGCACCAATTTTCAGTCCCACCAGCAATATGCAAATTCTCACCCATATTCTCACCAACATTTATTGTTGCTTATACTTTTGATAACTGGCATTCTAACTGGAGTGTGATTTCAATCTTAGAACTTAATCTAAGTTTTACTTACATTTCTCTAATGGCTAGAGGTATTCAGCATTTATATATATATATATATATATATATATATATATATATATATATATATATAGACTGATTGCATTTCTTCTGTGAAGTCTCTCTTCAGTTTCTTAGTCCATTATTGATAAGATTATTTGGGTTTTTGGTGTTGGAATTTTGGCATTCTTTATATATTCAGGAGATCAATCATCTATCTGGGGTGCATGTAGTTAAAAAAATTCTCCCCATTGTGTCAGCTGTCTCTTCATGTTATTTTTTCCTTTCCTTTATTGTTTGTAAAGGAAAGTTTCCTTTCCTTTCCTTTTACTTTGATTCCATCCCATTTATTGATTATTTACTTAAATACATTTTTTAGTTGCAGATGGACATGATACATTATTTATTTATATTTTATGTTGTGCTGAGGTTTGAACCCAGTGCCTCACATATGACAGATGATCACTCTAACACTGAGCCACAACCCCAGCCTCCAATTATTGATTCTTGATTTTAATTCTTGTGCCTCAGGAGTCTGGTTAAGGAAATCAGTTCCTAAGGTGACATAGTGCAGATTTGGGCCTACTTTTTCTTCTCTTATTTGCAGGATGTCTGTTCAATTATTCATTTTGAGTTGAGTTTCATGCAGGATAAGATATAGGGGTTTCATTTCATTTTGCTACATATATATTTCCAGTATTCTAAGCACCATTTATTGAAGAGGCTCTCTTTTCTTCAATGGATGTTTTTTGACACCTTCTTCTATTGTGAGATAAATGTGGATTTCTCTCTGTATCCTCTATTCTGTAACATTGGTCTACAAGTCTACCATGTCATTTTTGTGACTAAAGCTCTTTAGTATACTTTAAGGTCTGGTATTGTGATGCCTCCTGCTTCACTTTTCTTGCTAAGAATTGCTTTAACTATTCTGTGTCTCTTAATTTTCGAAATAAATGATTGTTTTTTGTTCTTTCTGTGCAGAATGTCATTGGGATTTTAATAGGAATTGGATTAAATTTGTATAACATTTTTGGTAGCATAGCCATTTTGACAATACTAATTCTGCATTTGTTCTGTACCATTGGTCTAGGTGTCAAAACATTGCCATTTTATTACTATGGATGTGGAGAATAGTTTAAGATCTAGTATCATGATGCCTTCCGTTTCTCTCTTCTTGCTAAGGATTGATTTGGCTACTCAGGGTCTCATTTTTCCAAGTGAATTTCATAATTGATTTTTCTAATTCTATTAAGAATATCATTGGGATTTTAATAGGAATTTCATGAAATCTGTATAATACTTTTGGTAGTATGGTCATTTTGACAATATTACTTTTGCCTCTTCAAGAGCATGGAAGCCTTTCCATCTTCTAAGATCTGCTTCAATTTCTTTCATTAGTGTTTTTTACTTTTCATTGTAAAGGTCTTTCACCTCTTTTTAAAAAATTTATTCTCAGGCTGGGGATGTGGCTCAAGCGGTAGCACGCTTGCCTGGCGTGCGTGCGGCCCGGGTTCGATCCTCAGCAACACATACAAAGAAAGATGTAGTGTCCGCCGAGAACTAAGAAAAAAAATATTAAAAATATTAAAATTCTCTCTCTCTCTCTCTCTCTCTCTCTCTCTCTCTCTCTCTCTCCCTCTCTCTCTCACTCTCTCTTTAAAAACAATTTATTCTCAATTATTTTATTTTTTGAAGCCTTTGTGAATGGAAGAGTTTTTATAATTTATCTTTCAGTGGATTCATTACTGATGTACAACAGCGGGTTTGATTTATGGATGTCAATTTTATATTATACTACTTTGCTGAATTCATTTATGATTTCTAGAATTTTTCTGGCAGAATTTTTTGCATCTTCTAAAGATACAATTATGTCATCAGCAAATACTGATAGAGTTATTCTCCTATTCTTATTTATTTAATTTATTTATTCTTTCTCATCGCTCTGGCTGAAGTTTCCAGGACTATGTTGAATAGGAGTGGTGAAAGAAGGCATTCTTGTCTTGTTCTAGTTTTCAGAGGCAACAATTTAAATTTTGGCTCATTTGATGACATTGGCCTTGGCCTTAGTTCATGTAGCTTGTACAATGTTGAGATATGTTCCTACTATCCTGAGTTTTAGTAGTGTTTTGAACATGAATCATTGATGTATTTTGTCAAATGATTTTTCTGTGTCTATTAAGATGACCATATATGATTCTTGTTTTTAAGTCTACTGATGTCATGAATTACACTTGATTTCTCTGTGTCAAAACAATATTTCATCCCTGGGATGAACACCACTTGATCATGGTGCACTACTTTTTAATGTTTTTGTATGCAATTTGCCAGTTTTTTACTTTGAGAATTTTTGCATCTATGTTCATCCGGAATATTTATCTGAAGTTTTCTTTCCTTGATGTATGTGTCTTTGGTTTTGGTATCAGGGCGATGGTAGCCTCATATTTCCTATAATGTCTACTCTGGAGATTGGATGAGTTATTGGCTGATCCTTTTGGGGTAGGTAAATGCCAAGCATGGGAAACATTCCTTGCCAAAAGGCAAGGATGTGAACCAACCCTTGACACTGGGCTCTGACACTAATAATTATCAGACCTTCCAGTATGATCGGTTTTCTTTTTTTTCTTTTAATTTTGATGAAAGATTTTGCATTTACTTAGTATTTAATGAGTTGAGATATTATCCTGGATTATGTCAAAACATGACAGCCTTTGAAAAGTAAGATGATGTTAGTGACATGTGGGACCCATCTGATAAGCACTCTTTCAGTTTTTTCTCCCCTAGTTTAATAGCTACTTAAAGCTAAGGCATCCTTCTCCTTATTATTCCTGTCTTAGGAAGGAGTGTGGCTCTTTCTAAATGTAAATTTTGACCCTCTTCCAAATCTTTTGAAAGCTTATTCTGTTGATTTTTCCCCTCCCATAGTATTTCTCTCATGCTACTGCTTTCTCCTCCTAAAACAACTGCTGTCACAATCTATTTGTCACTTCTGTTAGTATAACTGATTTTCTAGGATCAGCAAGATAGTTGCAGGACTTACCTAACACTCACCTAACAGCAGGATAGTTACAAAAATGTTTTTAATTTTGTAAGTCTTTAGTGCACCAAGAAACTTCTTTTTAAATTTTTTTTACTTTATAAACTTTTAAAATTTGTTTTAATTAGTTATATATGACAGTAGAATGCTTTTGTACCCTTTGATATACAGAATTAGGGTATAATTTGTCATTTTTCTCATTGTACATGCTGTAGAATAACATCAGTCATGCAGGCATATATGTACATAAGGTAATAATGTCTGTCTAGTATCATTCCTATCCCCCTATCTCCTCCCTTCACTTCACTGTCCTCTACCTAATCTAGAGTAACTTTATTTTTTCCCAAGAATTCCCACCATTTTCTTGTGAATTAGCACCTAGTATTAGAGAAAACATTCAGACTTTGGTTTCGGGGGAATTGGCTTATTTCACATGGCATATTCTCCAACTTCATCCATTTACTGGCAAATGCCATAATTTCATTCTTTCTAAAGCTTGAGTAATAGTCTATTGAATATATATACCAGACAAAGACATCAAGGATAGAAATCTTCAGACTAATATCCTTGATGAACACAGATAGAAAAATCTAAATAAAATTCTAGTGAATTGCATTCAAAAACATTTAAAAAAATACTTCAACATTATCAAGTGGGGTTCATCCCAAGAATGCATGTTTGGTTCAACCTACAGAAATCAATAAACATAATTCATCAAATCAATAGACTTAATCATATGATCATCTCAATAGGTGTAGAAAAATCATTTGACAAAATACAGCATCCATTCATGTTCAAAATGCTAGAAAGCTTAGGAACTTACCTCAACATCCTAGAAGCTATATATGCTAAGCCCAAGGCTAGAATATTTTTTAAATTAAATTATTTATCTATTTTGATTTGTTATACATCATGGCAGAATGCAATTCATTTCATATTACACATATACAGCACAATTTTTCAAGTCATTGATTGTGCACGAAGTATTTTCACACTATTTTTGTCTTCTTGCATGTACTTAGGGCAATGATGCCTAATTTATTCCACCATCATTCCTCCCCCCTTTTCCCGCCCATCCCTTCTCTCCTCTTTGCCCTACCTAAAGTTCCTTCATTTCTCCCATGTTTCCTACCCATTGCCATTACTAGTCAGCATCCTTACATCAAAGAAAACATTCAGCCTTTGTTTTGGGGGGATTGGCTTGCTTCACTTAGCATTATATTCACCAGATCCATCCATTTTCCTGAAATGTCATGATTTTATTCTCTTTCAACATTAGAATAATGTTACATTGTGTAACACACACAAGTTTCCCCATCCATTCATATGCTGAAGGGCATCTGCATTGGTTCCACAATTTAGCTATTGTGAATTGTGCTGCTATAAACATATGGCTGTGTCCCTGCAGTATGCTCTTTTTATGTCCCTTGTATATAAACCAAGAAGTGGGATAGCTGGGTCCAATACTATAATAATTCTACCCTACCAAGAAACTTTTTTTAATATTTATTTTTCAATTGTATTTAGACATAATACCTTTCTTTCTTTATTTTTATGTGGTTGAGGATTGAACCCAGGGCCTCACATGTGCTAGGCAAGTGCTCTAGGTGAGCGTTCTAGCTGAGCCACAACCCCAGCCTTCAAGAAACTACTTAATACCTCACAAAGCTTGAACAATCTACAATGCCCCTATCATTAAACTTCCTAGTTATGAGGCCCAATATTATAAATTTGTGGAGCTAATAATGGGTGAATGTTCCATCAGGGGGAAGTGTCCCACCTGGCCCCAGCTTTGCTTAAAAATGTCTCTGTGTCTCTTGTGTTTTTCTTAATCTCCCATTGCCCCTACTCCGGATCCTTTGTCATTGCCATGTTGCAGCAAGTGGCATCCGCCAAGGCACTCAATTTCAGGGGAACTTTAAAATAGAATAATCAGTTGAGATGATGCTCCTTGGAGATGTGTGTAGAAATTTTTGAGATCATGTCAAAAGAAGAGGTCATTATGTAGATTTTCATCCACATTCTCTCTTCTAACAAGGGGGTACATGGAACAGGATAGAGGAGAGTATGTCTGCAAAGTCACAATTTAAGACCTCTAGAGACCAAGGTGGAAGCAGGTCTGATTTGATTATGTAGTTATCATCTATATATGTGGGCAGTAACTAAGCAGATTATAGATGGACACCAATACAATTCTTTGCCAAGTGTTCTTGAGGCAACCAATCAAAGAGTGGGCCATGGAGCAAGTGCTGTGACTCAACACATAGTCCTATACCCAAGGCTGCACTTACAGGGTGAGTGATTTGCCACTCAGGGAACCGTAACATACACCACGTATGTAGTGCATGTGCCTGTCTCCACATAGAATAGCAAAATTTTGAGGCAACCAAAGAAGATGTCTCAGGTAAAGAGTAAGATATCAGTAGCTTAGTGGAAATACGAGGTTCTCGAGAGGACCCTTTATGTGCAAATGCCCCAACAAAGTGCTAACACCTTACATGGGAATACCTGAAGGTAATAGCAGATTGGTTAAGCCTTATGTTCTTGATCATCTTCCTGTTAATCTCTGGGATGGATGTCCTATTATTCAGTCCCACTTCAGTGGTAACATCTCAAGTGTGAAATCAAAGTTTTGATATTACTAAAAGATTAGGTACAATACAACAAGGCAGACTGCTTCCAATCCTCACCTCTCACCAACAGGGGTGAGTAGGGCTAGGCTATAATGATTCCTCAACTTTTCATTAGGGGCCTTCATCATTTCTCTGACCCCCCTCAAAAAAATGGCTTCTGAAATCATCTGATAGCCCTGTTTGTCTTGATCAATGTCCCTTAATGGGAGAAAAACTTCAAGCAGCTCAAATATTAGTATAAGACTAGCTTTTTAAGCTATTTTTATGATTAAGGAAAAATTTGGAAGATGGAGGCAACTACAGGACTTTAGGGAAGTCAACAAAATTATGAAGCTTATGGTCCCTCTACAGTCTACCCATCACTACTGCTATTCCTTTATACTATTTATTCTGGATCTAAAGAGTTGGGTTTTTCCCACAATAAATTTGCACCCTGAGGATTGTAAATATTTTGTTTTTGTGTCTGTATGATAAATTTTAAAGAGCCAGCAAAACCTTATTGCTGGCAAATGTTGCCCCAGGCAACTCAGAGCCCTACTTTATGCCAACACTTTGTTGAACAAGCTCTCTCCCATATTCATATAAAATATTCATTATATGGATGACATCTTAATTGCTCATGCAGAATTGATAGGCACTTTGTATATATTCTAGGTGACATTAATTGGTTACATCCTTTAAAATTAACTACATCAAGAGCTGTGGTTATGGCTCAGCAGTAAAACATTCCCCTAGCACATGTGAGGCCTTGGGTTTGACCCTCAGTACCACTTAAAAATAAATAAAGTGAAGGTATTTTATCCAAGTACAACTAAAAAATAAATTGAGAAAAATTAACTACATCATATTTAGGACAGATAGGAAACAGACCTCTTTTCCAACATCTTGAAATCATACTGAAACCAAACTCAACCTTCTGCTTCTTTCTTGCAACTTTCAGACTAAATTGACCCTATGGTGAAGTCAATTCATGTATCTTGGGATCATAGGACAAAGATCCAAGGTTTTTGGAAAAGAGATGATGCACTGATCCCCAGAGAGAAAAGCTGTTAGATAACCTAATTAGAATAACATGTACTCCATGTGTGTATGTATGTCAAAATATTCTCTACTTTCATGTAAACTCTATCTTTTCTGTCTCTCACACACCCACGAATGCTGCAAAAACCATGTAGATACAGGTTTCTTATATACAACTGAATCCCATTGTTTTTTCATTAGAACCCATTATAAGGTTATAAAGAATGTTCAAGTCCTTGAATGCCTTTTAGGGTCCAAACTCCATACTGTTTCTATGAGTGCCCACTCAGAAGGAAGGTCCCATTCTCTGTTTACAAACCCTGCCAGATTTAAAAAAATATACAACACTTATACATTGTTGATGAAACTGTATATTAGTACAAACCCTATGGAAATCAGTATGGATGTTCCTCAAAAGACTAGAAAAGAAAGCACAATATAACCTAGTAATACCATTCCCAGGTATTTCTCCTAAAGATTTTAAATCCTCAAACTATAGTGATACATGCACACTTGGATTTAGAGCAGCATGATTTACTATAGCCATATATGAAACCACTCTACAAGTCCATCAAAAGATGGATTAAGAAAATGTGATATGTATTCCTAATTAACCATAAAGTAAAATGAAATTCTGTCATTTGAAGGAAAATGGATGGAACTGGGTACCATTAAGTCAAGCAATATATTCCAAAATCAGAACATCATGGGTTGGATACTTTCTCATATATAAAAGCTATAGAAGAAAAAGGAAAAGAGTTGAAAACAAGGACCCATTCAGCACCTGCTCATGAAAATCAGAAGGACATAAATCAGTTGATGAAATGTACTATGGGCAAGGAACGGGGAAGGGAATTCTATTGTTTAAATTACACTCCTAATATATATATATTACAACCATTTCCTTAAAAGGACTTCCATTAAGCTACAACAGAAAACATTCAAAACCAACTGAATTTATAACCCATAGGCCTTAGGAGCATTAGAAAACTCTGCAGCTATATCCATATGAGATACCAGCAAATATAGTCCTAGACCCATTAGTGAATCAGATTCTGCAGTACCTGGTTGACCTGGGATGAGTTCAGGCCAAACTCCAAGAGTGAGGAAATGCCTGTTGGCCATGCCCAGTAAATCTCATAGAGATCCAGAAGAAAGGAAAGTGAGGAAGTCAAGTTCTACTTAAGACCTGGAAGGTGGTGGAGTTATCAAAAAAAAAACTACAACCTCGTGGAAATTATCTGACACCCTAATTTTAGCTCCTACTATGGCCATAAAGGTTCAAGGCATTCCAAGTTAGATCAATCTCTACTGGGTAAAACCCTGCTACCCGCATCCTAAAGATATCATATACACCTTCAAAAAATTCATCATGCACCTCTAAACTTCCCAAAGATCTCTGCTTGCTGTTCTGGCATTATAAATACTCAAAATCTTAATAATTCATAATTATTAAGTGTGACACATAAAATCTTCGCTTGGATTTGGGGTCCCCAGAAGTCCTGACTAGGAAGCCTCAGGTTTCCACAGGGAAGGGTTTCCTGTTCACCAGCAAACACCACCCAGGGCACAGGTGGTAGTGAGGCACAGGATCTGCAGGCTTTCAGAAGCCTCACATTGTGAAGGACATTGTTTTTGTCAACTGGCTTAGCCTCAGAGGAGCCACCAGTATCTGTCGCTGTCCAGATGATGCTCAGGGTGTTGGCCTAGACAAGGACTTTTCCCATCCCAACTCCTGTCCTGAAAACCCCACTGTTTTATGACTGCTGCCCATCACAAACATGATGCCTATTTAAAAAATTCTGTATCCCACAGCCTGGAACACACGCATGCTGAAGAGGAACCCACTTGCAAGAGGAAATCAATGGACATGTGCATTCTTTGCCCCTGAAGAATGCACTAACAATATTAGAATAAATGCTGTGGATCAGAATGACCAGGATCAACACTTTCCCAAAAGGGTCACTGATACCCCCCTCACAATACATGTGCAATCTCCAAGATATGAACATATTGTTGCCTGAATACATTCACTTCACATGGATGCCTCGTATTAAAATATGTGTACATGCATGCATAAAACACACACACACACACACACACACACACACACACACAAGGTTTGTCAGTAAACAATAACATATAGGGGTAGGTAAGGAAGCCTTGACTTTTAGTGTATGAGGTATGTCTATCTCAAAACTAATTTCAACCTAATTACCTGATGCCACTGAACACCAAACTGAAAGGGACGGACAGCATCAGCTACTATAGCTGATTTCTGGCAGCTCCAGCACAGAAAGAATATGTGTACAAAATTCACCTGCTCCCAGGGTACTAAGCTGAATTCCCACCATAAATGTACAAACAGCACCTCCACATTAACACCTCCAGACCAAAATACACCTCATCGCTTCTGAGCAGATGAACATCTGATATGTCCACCCTAAACACACAGAAACACCATCTGTTACCACATGAGTGTTTGGAGAAAAATACCCTATTCATCCTAAATGTTCAAGCACATTCCTTCAAGTATTCATACAGGTACAACATTGGTTGGACACATACACCTACAACAAATACACTGCTCATATATACCCAATGAATATCTTACAGGCACAGACTCTGGCAAACCAAAAAATATACAACCAGTCATCTCTTGCACTACACAAAATAGACGCATGTGAAATCTCACAGTTCTAAACTACATAACACCTGAAGACTATTTGTAAGCACACAATAACCTCTCTCCTCTGCCAGAGTACACACCTCAAGAGCCCCATGAATTCAAGACACGCTCAGCCATCAACAAACTAGACTTCTCAAATGTATGAGACTAAAACATAATTATATACCAGAACAACACCATCCACTAACAGCACCAAAATCCTGAAGAATCTCATTCCACAATAAACACAAACGCAATTCCTGAGCATCTTATATCCACGCAGATTCTAAATACACAAATCTACAAATCCATGAAAATACACCTAATCAATTGGGTGCCTACACACAAAACACAAAAATAGTAGTCTTGTAGGCATGAGGCAGAGAGTTTAATACCAGCACACACGAAAAACCATGCCCATATTAACCTCTATCTATGGATCAATATATACATAATTTCCTCACAGGCAAGACAGACACAGAAATATACTCAAAAACTGAATATAGAGATTCCTTAAAACACTACACAGTATTCTACATATTCAGAAAGCACCCTGCTAACCTTACCAGCCAAACATTTCTATTCACACCTAGAAATGTCACGCAGTCTCCAAAGAAATTCACTTTGAATACCCCTAGCAACCTCATTCCCAATGAAGAAACTTATGGAATCCACAAAGCAATCTGCATGCATAAGACACAAAAATAGCTCCACAAAATCATATAAAATACACATAAGCTCACTTACAAATCCCAAAGTATCATGGGTGAGTAGAATATACTTTATTTCTACCCAAATTCTAAGAAATAACTGTAACATGTATCCCCAACACATGTAAACACAATTCCCACACTCCCCTGTGTAAATGCACAATGTCACCTCTCCATTACATACATATGCCCTTACTTCCCAGTTACAAATAACTTTCTACTTAATACATATATGGCCCCAGAAAGCAGACATCAACTGCCATGTCCCTTAAATACATCTACAAACGAACACCTAAATATTCTTCTTCCTCACAACTATTGCTACTACTGTAATACACACACACACACACACACACACACACACACACACACACCACACACACCTGAGGTGGAGTAGTTAATACAAACTCAATATATAAGTAACTCTCCATAGACATGACATCTCTACACAGCTACTTTTTGCATGCAAATATACCCAAGTATACACAAAATATCATACTATCTTCATATACAAGCTGATACACTCCCAATATGAAGAAATAATTCCCTGTCTTCCAAAATGCAGAACCCTGCCATCATCACACCACACAGTAAATATATTCCTTCTACTGCTACACAAAATTAGTAACTGACCAGCCTTCACACACTCAAGTACATATGCATGGGTAATGAAAATAAAATATATTCAAAATTCCACATACCAAAACATCATGTCCAGAATATACAAATATCCCTCCTCCATTTCCCAAATATAACAATCACATTGCAAATGCAGAGAAAAATACCCAAATACATTCCTTAACATAGCCCATATGCAAACACACATATTATATCCAAACTTCCCAAGATGCATTTGTGGGGAAAAAAAACAAATATACAACAAGAAGACTACAGGTTAAATACTACAAAAACTAGGGCTGGGGTTATGGCTCAATGGTGGAGCTCTTGCCTCAAACTTTCGAGACCCTGGGTTCGATCCTCAGCACCACATAAAAGAATGAGTAAGTGAAATATTATGTCCAACTACAACTAAAAAATAATCTATTTTAAAAAATTACAAAAACCAAATGACAAACATCTAAGCCCAACTCCTGAGTTTATGGCCATTACTTCTCACTCCCTCAAAATACACCAAATCCTGCAATCTCATTAAAAAGTCATGACTTTCCCTTGATCTCCAATATCCACAGAGAACAAGATGACTGTCACCATTTCGTCTGACCCACACTTATGAACACATACCACATTCTCTTCAGCAGTACACACAGAGCAAGCTCCAAATTATGAATGCACATCAACACATTAGGGACCCCATCACCCACCAAAGGAACAGGGAAAACACCCCAAGCCCTCTGAACTCCTACCAACACTCTAGGACCAGTGCTGCATCTCATTTTCTCACCCGAATAACCACCCCGTGATCCTCATGCCCATCAAAATGGAAGGAAAACTTCCTGACACCCATAAATACCCACAAGGGCCCCCCAACAACCCACCAATGCACAAGTGAGAGCACATCATTAATTTCACTGTGCAATACACGAGCACCACAACTTAATAATACAACATGACTCTCTTTATTGCACACGACTTGTGGTCATGCGGTTCTCCCATCATCATTTAGGTGCTCTGTCCAGACACACCCACCAACAGCCCACCTATGATGGCTAGACAGTCATGATGTGACCAGAGTTGACTAAGCACATCGGGCTCAGTATATTCCCTTCTGCAAAGTCGCTAATGTCAAGGGAAATGAGCGTCCTTCAGCTAACAACCCGGATGCTGGCTGACAGTGTCCCCAACATTCACAGGTTTCACCTAGAACAAAGAGATGACCTGTTGAGAGCCACAGCTGAAGGGGCCCCAGCAAACTACCAGCTGCCAGCTGATGATTGGCTCACAGTGGCCCCAGCAAACTTCTAGCTGCCAACTGATTGGCTCCTCTGCAGTGATGCTCATTGGGCTGTTTCCCCACCCTTTCAGACCACGGAGCTGCTCATTGGGGGATTTTTTTTGGTTCTGCCCACGCAACCCAGCCAATCGGCCTCAAGAGAAGGAGGAGTGGGGGAGGTTGAGAGGCTTGTGGGAAGCCGGTGGTGGGCTCTGAGGGAATTCCTGAAGAGCTCGTGTGGTGTGGCATGGGTGTTCTAAAAATAAAGTTCATTTCTGCTGGGCAAGTGGCTCGTGAATTGTGCCCAGCCAGACTGTGGCATTTGGTGGCCCGCAAGGGGAACAACTGAGGGTAAGTGATAAGGTAAACTGCTCACTCCTGAGGGCAGGGCAAGAGGATGGGTAGCCATTTTGAGATTCTTCTTTTGTTTTGTTTCACTTTTGTTTTAAGTTGCCTGGAGATGTGTAAGATGGAAGAAAAACTGCTCACATCTGAGGAACAGACAGGGAGAAAGGACGGATGGTCGTTTCAGGAGGCTATTATAATGATTTTTTGTTGTTCCAATTTGGTTTCACTCTGTTTCAGTTTTGTTAGGCATTATCTTGTTGGGTTGTATTATAGTTATAGTAGAAATATTCAAGTAAAAGAGAAGGCCTCTCGAGCTAGTCAGACAGAGAAAAAAATTCAAGTAAAAAAGAAGGTCTCTCGAACCAGTCAGACAGAGGAAAAAATTCAAGTAAAAGAGAAGGTCTCTCAAGCTACTCAGACAGAGGAAGAAAGTTTAGAGCAGAAAAAGCCATCAGGGGAAAAGTTACAACAGGAGACTGCTACTAACACCTTTCTAACACCAGAGGGCATAAGAGTCCAACCAACAGCGCCACCTCTACAGGAGACTGCTACTAACACCTTTCTATCACCAGAGGACGTAGGTATCCAACCAACAATGCCACCTCCATATGCTGGGAGGCCCCCAACCCCCGCAGTTAATAGATGAGATCCTGAGACAGGATCTCAAATATTAACATGCCCTGTATTTGAGCAGGCAGGAGGGCAGCGAATTCACCATGCTTTAAATTTCAAAACAGTGAAGCAGCTAAAAGAGGCTGTAACAACCTATGGTCCTCAAGCACCCTTCACTGTAAGCATGGTTGAATCCATTACCAACTTGAACATGACGCCAGCAGATTGGGCTAATGTGTGTAAAGCTGTGCTAAATGGAGGACAATACCTGTTATGGAAGGTTGCCAAAGAAGAATTTTGCAAGGAGATGGCTAGGCGAAATGAAGCAGCTGGTCATCCTCAGAGAAATCTAGATATGTTGTTAGGAAAGGGGCCTTATGAGGGTCAGCAGCAACAAATTGCATATGATCCTTACAAATTGCTGTTGATGCGGATAGGGCATGGAAGACTTTACAAGGACATGGAGGTTTACAAGGTCAATTATCTAAGGTAACACAAGGAGCTAATGAACCTTACTCTGAATTTGTAGATAGGCTTATTCAAACAGCTGCCAGAGTTTTGGGGAATACAAAACAAGCAATGCCATTAATAAAACAACCAGCTTATGAGCAAGTGAATCGTTGGTGCAGAGAAGTCATTAAACCATGGAAACATGAAGATTTAAACACATATATTAAATTATGTAGAGACATTAATGAATAAGGGCAAGTCGTGGCAGCTGCAGTACAACAGGTTTTAGATGCCAGGCCAAAAACATGCTACAATTGTGAACAAACAGGACATTTTAAAAGGAATTGCCCCATAGGAGGGGGGGTTAACAAAACTAGGTATCAAAGGAGTAGAATACCAGGTATTTACCCACGATGTCATAGAGGGAGACATTGGGCTAATGAATGCCATTCTCAAACCACCATAGAGGGTACTCCATTATCAAAAAATGAAGAAGGACCAGGTGTCTATCCACGATATTGTGGAGAAAGGCATCGGGCTCCATTGCCAAAAAATGGACAGGGGGGCCCAATGCTCTGGGGCCCAAGACCACAAATATACGGAGCACTGGAGGAACCCAGCAACCCCATCAGGGTAGTGCCCAGGAAACATTGTCCATTAAATCCCTCACTAGACAAACCAGAGGAAGCACAGGATTGGACATCTGTGCCTCCGCCAGAACAGTACTAACTACAGAGATGGGAGTTCAAATCATTCCCACAAGGATAAAAGGACCTCTTCCCAAAGGAACAGTAGGCTTATTATTGGGATGCAAAGGGTTTATGATAAGTCCTGGGGTAATTGATCCCGATTATGAAGGTGAAATAAAAATGATAGCCAGTACTCCAAAGGGTATATCAGTAATTTCACCAGGAGATAGAATAGCACAGTTAGTAATAATACCCAGCCTACATGATAAATTCTCCAGTCATACTATAGAAAGAGGTTCCAGGGGATTAGACTCCACAGGTATAGATTGGGCTATGCTTTCTTTAAATTTAAATTCTCACCCCATGCTAAAACTAAATATTCAAGGACATGAATTTAATGGGCTACTGGATACAGGTGCAGACCTTAGCATCATCTCTCGTCAAGAATGGCCAAAACATTGGCCATTACAACAAGCCACTCAAACGCTTTGAGGCCTAGGAGTGGCGACAAATCCCCAGAGATGTGCAATGGTATTAGATTGGAAGGATCCTGAAGGATGTGAAGGAACTATACAGCCATATGTATTGGATCATCTTCCTAGAAATTTATGGGGACGAGATGTTCTAGATCAATTAGGTTTGACATTAACAAATAACATCAATTCAAATGCACCCACTATTAGGGCTAGACAAGGTTTTAGGAAAGAAAAAAGATTAGGAGAACAAGAACAAGGTATAGGAGCACCAATTCAAATAGATCAAGGAATAAATAGACATGGATTGGGTTTTCAGAAGGGGTCACTGAGACAATAAAAATTACTTGGAAATCAGAAAGACCAGTATGGGTTCCTCAGTGGCCCCTGAGTAAAGAAAAGATACAAACAGCCCGTGACCTGGTCAAACAACAATTAGCGGAAGGACATATACAACCTTCTGTATCTCCCCATAATACTCCCATTTTTGTCATCATAAAGAAATCTGGTAAGTAGAGATTATTGCAAGATTTAAGAGCCATTAATAATGAGATGGTTATTATGGGACCTGCTCAAATGGGTATTCCTCAATTGTCTGCTTTGCCAAAAACCTGGTATGTTTTAGTTATAGATATTAAAGGTTGTTTTTTTCAATTCCAATTCATCCTGAGGATAGTCCACGTTTTGCATTTACTATCCCTGCACTGAATCATGGAGGTCCTGATCAGAGATATGAAAGGAAAGTCTGCCCTCAAGGGATGGCTAACAGACCAACTATGTGTCAAATTTATGTTAACAAAGTAATCCAGCCACTTGGAAATCAAAATTCTGAACTACAAATATTTCACTATATGGATGATGTATTATTAGCACACAAAGATAAAAACACATTGCTAGAATGTTATGCCACACTTACAAACTTATTAAAAAATTATAATGTAGAGATAGCAATAGATAAAGTACAATTAAATTTTCCAATTAATTATTTAGGAGTTCTATTATCCTCAACCATGGTCTGTCCACCAAAATTTCAAATATGAGTAGATCAACTCAAATCACTTAACGACTTTCAAAAGTTATTAGGAGACATAAATTGGATAAGGCCTTATCTAGGTATACCAACAGGAGAGTTGGGACCTTAATTTGATATCCTAAAAGGTCCATCAGATCCAAATTCACCCCAAATGTTAATTCCTGAAGCAAGAAAGGCATTAAAAATCATTGAAACATATATGGAAAATAAGCATTTGGATAGAATTGATATAAGTTTGCCTTTAATATTTATTGTACTACCAACAAAAAATATTCACACAAGAGTATTTTGGCAAGAAGGTCCATTATTATGGATACATTTATCTTATTCTCCTAACACTATTCTTACTAGGTATCCTCAGGCTGTAGGACAATTAATACTCAAAGAAATAAAAGCAGCAAAGGGAGTGTTTGGGATTTCTCCCAATAAAATTATTACTCCATATACTATGGATCAAGTTGATTAGTTAGCTAATGAGTTAAATACTTGGGAAATAATCATGTACAAATCCAATATTTCATTTGATAACCACTTACCATCTAATCCTTTATTGTCTTTTTGGTCATTGCATCCTGTAAGTTTTCAAAAAATGACAAGAAAAACACCTATCATGAATGCTCCAAATATATTCCATGATGGGTCAAATAATTGTACAGCAGAAATAGTTATACCTGATCAAACTTTTACATTTTTAGTACCCAAACAACCAGTTCAAAAGGTAGAGCTTAATGCAGTATTACAAGCTTTTGTAATGTTTAAAGATTCTGTATTTAATTTATTTTCCGATAGTCAATATATAGTTAATACTATAGTATCCCTTGAAGATGCTGGTAGGATTTCCCCTTCCTCTACTGTTTTCTCTTTGCTTTCCGCTATACAAAGTCTAATCTGGGACAGAAAAGATCCATTCTTTATAGGACATATCAGGGCACATACAGGATTGCCTGGAGCCCTTAGTTTGGGCAATGATTTAGCAGATAAAACTACACATGACATACATATTTTCTCTACACTAGAAGAAGCTACAAATTCTCATAAAAAGTTCTGTATCAATGCTAATACTTTACAAAAGGGGTTTAAAATAACTAAAGAACAAGCTAGACAAATAATAAAACAGTGTCAAAATTGTGTGACCTTTTTACCACAAGTTAATCTTGGAGTCAATCCTAGAGGATTGATACCTAACCATATTTGGCAGATGGATGTCACACACTTGCCTGAATTTGGAAAATTAAAATATTTACATGTTACAGTTGATACTTCTTCTGGATTTTTGTTGGGCTCCCTTCATGCTGGAGAAAAAACTAAAGATATTATAGCTCATTGCTTACAAAATTTTGCCACTGTGGGCATTCCAAAACAGTTAAAAACAGATAATGCCCCTGGTTATACTTCTACCTCTTTTAAACAATTTTGCTCATCATTTGGAATTACTCATATAACAGGAATCCCATACAATTCACAGGGACAAGGCATAGTTGAAAGAGCTCATCAAACTATTAAAATGTACTTATTGAAGCAAAAACATGGAATTGGGAAGGGGTATATATCCCCCAAAGATAAACTTAAAATAACCCTTTTTACTCTAAACTTTTTAAATTTGGATTCATCAGGACTTAGTGCTGCGGAAAGGCATAAGTGTCCAAAAAATGTACATAAGCCCTAGGTACTTTGGAATGATATTCTAACAGGACAATGGAAAGGTCCTGACCCAGTAATTGTCTGGAGTCAGGGGTCTGTTTGTGGGTTTCCACAGGGAGAACAGCAGCCGATTTGGATTCCAGAGAGATTAACTAAAGCGATTTCTACAGATCAAAAAGAAGATGATTTGGCTCAAACCCATAACAGCTGATATCCAAAACTCCAGTTTGGCTATCCTTACATCTGAGACAGAACCAGGATGCTATTTTCAATATCTATTTTATTATTACCCTTTCCCACATCATGAAGTTCTATCTTGTTGTTTTCATACAGACCTAGGTTAATATTTTGCTGATCAGTTCTATTTTTTGACTATAGAGTTTTAAACATTGCAATAGAGATTTCACCTGTAAAAGTTATAAGGCCTTTACTATTGTTATGTGTTGTATTATATCATGTGTGCACACTTGTGTTTTGTTTGTGTGTATGTCCATATATCATATATGATGAGCGCTCATGAAAAAATGGATCCAAATATTTTCTTTATTCATGTGATTTAAATGGTTTATATTGGGTAAATAGTTGTTGAGGATTGTTTTAATATGTGAACAAAAAAGGAGGTTAACAGATCTGTTTGTTTACTTTCACCTTTCTTTTTCATTATATTTAATAATTCTGTTCAAGATAATGTAAATTGTTCAGAAAATTGTTTTCTTTTAGTGCCTTCTGGAATGTCATATAATTTTTTTCTTTAGCCATTATTGCCAGAATTCCTATCTTCATCCCAGTTCCAGTGAAGACAAAAGATAAAACCAATGTACAACATCTGCAATAGCTATCACTGAACTGCTTGCAGAACTTGCCTGAACTATGTATCACTTGTATGCATTGTGAACTCACTTGTATGCATTGTGAACTATTATTGGTGCAGCGACTTGTGGTAGTGTTGGGGTATTTTTGCTAATGGTGTCATCGGTGGTACAATTTTTCTAAAAGGAGCTGTCAATTGGCTTGGTGTATCTTCCTACCTTCTGCTTGTGATGGTCATTCAGATAAAATTTGGGGGCCAACAGAGGTGAGGCAAAAAACCTCACCACTCCCCCTGCTGGTACAAAGACCTATCCACAGGTGTGGCTGTATGCTGGACCGGTAGTCAATGACGGGTAAGATCCAATTGTAATGGTACCAACCTAAGATAGGAGGCTGACGCCTTGAGGTCAGCTCCTCCAATGATGGGTAAGGACCATATGTACTATTGGACAACCTAAGGCAGGCACGATCCCTAAGCCACATGCTTGTTGTTTAATCAGAGAGGGGGACATGTTGAGAGCCACAGCTGAAGGGGCCCCAGCAAACTTCCAGCTGCCAGCAAACTTCCAGCTGCCAGCTGATGATTGGCTCACAGCAGCCCCAGCAAACTTCTAGCTGCCAACTGATTGGCTCCTCTGCAGTGATGCTCATTGGGCTGTTTTCCCGCCCTTTCAGACCATTGAGCTGCTCATTGGGGGACTTTTTTTTTGGCTCTGCCCACTCTACCCAGCCAATCGGCCTCAAGAGCAGGAGGAGTGGGGGAGGTTGAGAGTATTGTGGGAAGCCCTTGGTGGCAGTTGGGCTCTGAGGGAATTCCTGAAGAGCTCGTGTGGTGTGGCGTGCGTGTTCTAAAAATAAAGTTCGTTTCTGCTTGGCAAGTGGCTCGTGAATTGTGCCCAGCCAGACTGCAGCAATGACCGTCGTCACTTTGGTGGACCTGACAGGGGCTTCAGACCTGATGACAGGGACCATGCTACTCATGCACTGAACAGGTGACTGGAGCCCAGGCGTGGCACAGCCTGCAAGAGACATGGATGGAGGACACTTCGAAGTGGGTGCTGCACTGACAAATGCGCTCCTCACTTCCGGGCCTGGTGCGAGCGGCCCATGTCGGGGGGGGCAAGGCCTGCGCTCAGGCTGCCTGTTGAAGCACAGGGGCTGGAGCATTGGGCATGGACACAGTGGGAATATGAGAGGCTTGCAAGTCCAGAACCTCGGGACCTATGGGACTGAGTCTGGATGATGCCATGGGAGCCTGGCCAGCAGTTGGGAACCCGCTGTCCTCGCTGACGCCTGCACCTTGCCACACTAGAGCCGAAACAGACCTGGAGAAGTTGGATGGTGGCCCATGAATGCATGCTTTCAGCCAAGCATGTGCTCAGGCACGAGGGTTGCAGGAGGGACAACAGGGAAGCCCTGCAGGAGAACGAAGTGGGTAGGGAAGCCTGCAAGGTGTCTCGGCAAGGTGGCTCCTCATCCAGAGCCTCTGGGCTGGCCCTTCTTTCAGCGGGAGCATCTGAAATGACCAAGTGATTTTCACAGTTACGAACCTGTCATACCTGCTGTAGAGACCACCATGCTGCAGTCCTTGGAAGCTAAGGAAGCTCTCTACCCTGTGTTCCTTCCCATGGCTGGTTTGCACAAATTGAGTTTGACCAGTGTTATTATATGAGCACCTGTGGTCTAGCAGTTTGAAGCAGTGCAAAACTGATTGCATGGGGTAAGCACTGAAGCTCAGTGGCAAAGCATTGACCAAGAGTATGCAAGCCCCTGAATTCAACCTGGGTCTAGCAAATAAAGCTTGCTTTGAAAATCTAGTCTCCAGCATTCATTACGGTAAACGATTATTAAAAACAAAACAAAACAAAACAAAACAAAAACAAAAACAAAACTGTGGAATGAGAAATAGTTTTTTTTGCACTGCATATTTTATATCACTGCTTCAAAAAAAAAGAGGGAAGGAAGAGTGAAAGAAGCTTTTTAGTGCCTGAATATCATGGTTTGCCCCCATCCTGCCAATTATTTTAAAGACTTATAATAAGGTGTTAATATTTCATAAACACCCAACTGTGTCTTTTGCAAGCCAGGGATGGGATAAAAAATAATCAACAACAAGAAAAAACACTTTATACATAAAACACAATCCACAACCCACAGTTTTTTAGAGTATTGACTGTTTATACTCTTGATTTTGTGGCTCATGAGCAACATGGTTCACTGGTACTTCCCATCAGGACAAGCAAAGATGATTCAGTTGTTGAAAGAGAGGGCCACCTGAAACACCCCTCTCCTGTGGATTTTAGAAAATACTTCAAAATGACCCAGACGCACATAGCACTTGTGTCACCCTTGAATTGCCTGAAGAGAACCAGAGGTTCTTCTATACCTATCAGAGCTCTTCATGGAATGTCTGCCCAGCCCCCACCCAGGCCAACTCCTCTTGACCCCTCCAACCCTGCAGAATGTCTGGGTCCAACATTCCACTGGGGTTTAAATTTAAACTTTGCCCAACTTGGCCAGTTGGACCCTGAGCATCTGTTACAGACAGGTCACTCTCTGGGTCCTGTACTGAAGTTTCCCCTCTGTGGAGACTGTGAGACACTCTGTCAGATGTCCTGCCTGACCTTCAGAAGGAGGTGAGTCTGGAGGGACAGAAGTTTGTTATCTGAGGGCTAGTCACCTCTGAAACCCTTGGGAATTAGAATGGAGTAAATTAGAATGGAGTACTTCCCCTGTGGTCAACTCATTGAGCAGATGTAAGGGAAGAAAAGAGCCTTAGACAATGCACTTGACATGGCCCAGGAAGCCCCAGGAAGACTGATACTGCTCATGTGGAGGAGGGCTCCTAAGACCCATGTTCACACTAATCAGAGAAAGCACACTGGGTCAGCAGAAGGGAGAGAGGCCAAGGGATTGATTCCTTGTAGAATGTACACAGGTCACTGCATCATGTTTTTTTAGGCAGTCACAGATGGTGTCATAGTTGTGATCAGTTAGGCCTGAGCCCTGTGTCCATTCATCAGACACAGGGAAGCTGCCTAGGTTATCATTCTGGAGAGGACTGAGTGAGAGTCTCAGATCATAACTGGGTAGTGGAAAGAAGTGCTTAGCTAGAAAACTGCCCAATGGGGATCTCAATGGCCACAGATGCAGTGCAATATATTCCCTGTG
The DNA here is from genome assembly GCF_045843805.1 of Urocitellus parryii. NCBI lineage: Eukaryota > Metazoa > Chordata > Mammalia > Rodentia > Sciuridae > Urocitellus > Urocitellus parryii. Next base: position 1,015,250 of record NW_027551763.1, read on the forward strand.
GGTGAGGCTGCAGGACACTCCAACTGCCACAGCCCAGGGTCCCTCACCAACTTCCTGCCCAGGAAAACTTCTCCTTCCATTCTAACACTAGGTGTCATTGATTCCAGAAGGACAGGGAACCCAGGAAACCTCAATAAACATAGATTTGAGCCACTGGGGGGTCTTCTAAATCATTATAATTTCACACTCTATGTGTATAGCCTCAGCTCATTGTTTTCAAATCAACAGGAAGACTGCTTATCTTGCTCGTTTAGTTGGTACTCCATGAAAAGGGAGCACATGTGGGGTGTTCTTCATTTTCCAGGACCAGGTTTGAAGATGACTGGGTTCTTATGAAGACAAGAAGGAGAATAGCACACAGTTAGGAAGGGGCTCTACTCATATTGTCATTGGAATTTAGGCAGGTGTCCTGATTAATACATGCAAGTGCTGAAGTGTGGTGCATGTCCCATTCCTTGACATCATTCTGCATAATGTCTTGGTGAACAGAAATGTTCTCCCAACAACATTGCCACAGGTAGCAGCTGGTGCAGGCCTGAGTCTCTGTGACACTTTCCTTCCCATTATTGGGATTGCAAAGGAAAAGGACCTCACAGTTGCTCCAATTCCCAGGCCCAATAAAAAAAAATGACGAGTGGCTGTGAAAATATCTGGAAAACTCCAATCCTCACCATCCCATCAACTTCATAAATCTCAGTGGCCTTTGCTAGTCAGCCCAGAAGAGGATCTTGGTGACTCAGTGTCGGTCACATAGACCTCTTCCCTGGGAAAGGAACTCATGTATCATGGCAGGAAACAGAGAACACTAGGGATACAGCTGGCCAGAATCTGGACCCCCATTAGTGTTTGCTGTGGGAAGTGCTGGGAGACGCACCCACATGCTGGGCAGGATGTGCTGGGCAGGGTGATATTCTGGATTCCTCAGCATCTATCTAGGCAGAGATCTAAATCAGGTGTTTTTTGTTTGTGGAACCTAGGAAAGAAGTGGAGGGTATGTATACAAGGAGTATTAGCAAAAGGAAGGCTGAGGAAGTGATGGGGCAATAATCTTTAGAAACAGTCATCTTCACAAATGACCCTGGAGTACATGCATATGCCCTTTCTGTTGGAGAAGACTGCTTTTCTGTTGGTGAGCATGAGGAGGGGCATGATGCCACTGAGCAAAGTCAAATTGATCCAATTCTAGGGAGTCACCTAGGAGGCCAATGGGGTGTCAGCAAAGGATGCACAAGGGGCCTCTCAGCGTCAGGGAAAGCTGAGGTGTCACAGTCAACTGGGAATCCTGGTGTACTAGAAATGAGTTTTCTCTGGGTAGAACTATGACTAAAGGAACACAGCATGAAATTCACTCAGGGACACTTGCAAACTGCATGATTTAGCTTCCCAAAAGGCCCTGAGCTGTGAGAATTTGTCCTTGGATTCCCACTGAGTAAGTAACTGGAGGTCCTCAATCCTGCTGCCATTTCCCCTCCTCCATTCTCCGCTTTGCTTTGCCTCCACAGCATCTGCATCTCAGAGATCAGGCATGAACTTCAATCCTGGTACCCAAATGTCTGTGTTCAGGGGCCTGCTCTTTCTTCCAGCTGCCCCTATGCCAACACACCAGCCATTCTGGGAGCTGCCCCTGGCACCATGGGTGACTGCACCCATCTCCCAGGGTAACTCTCTGGTGCTGTCTACTTATTCTGGACAACCATATGTGCCAGAGCTGTTCACCTTTGGGAAATGTGAGCCACAACTGAGGCCAGAAGGGCCTCCTCATATTCAGAACATTGCCCACACTCAGGCACCCCTCAACTGGAGGGCCCCATGGGCCTTCTGTGGGGGTGTGGAGCATCCTGCTCCATTCCTCATGGCACCTTCTGCCCTGAGGCCCACTGTGCCTGTTTCAGCCAGTGGGGGGATCCAAAACTATGGGATCCACTGGCACCTGGGCCTTCACCCTCCAACAACATGACCATTTTCCCAGCTGTCCCCCATCATGTTCCCAACGAATGTGCACCAATGACCAGGTACGGTATACGGGGAGGGCACACCACCCACCTTCCAGGCTGCAGTGCCACGAGATGACTCCAACAGACCTCATAGCATCTATGAGAACTTCCAGTGCTGGCAGCACTTTAAGACCCTGGTCTGCAGGCACCTTCCTCAGACTCTCAATATAGAAGTGGTTTCCTGTTTCCTTGTGTGAGTTTTCTCCTCAGGCTCCTCCTTGAGCTCTGCAAGGAGGAAAAGCAAGGGTTGGAAAGAGGAGTCTGGGATGTAGGGGAACTGGAAGCAAGGTCCTGAGGGTGAGGGTTACAAGCTGAGATACCTATATTCCCAGATGTATTCACCTAACACCAGGGAATGAAGTGTGTCTTATGTCAGGTGCCCATCACAGGCCTGTGAGTGCAGGCAATCTTTGTTTCCAATGATCATCACCATCACATGGAGGACTCAAGGTCAGAGGAGGTTCCTGGGGATAATGTGGGACAGGAATTGAAGTTGGCTGTCTGACCCCATGCCTCTCCCAACCATTTCACCTTCCACCATAGACCTGATTGTTCCTGGAACAGGGAACATCACAACCACAAGTGGGTTTAGGGGTGCTGGCCCCAACACAGAACTCTAAGGATACCTATACACATAGTAATGAACTCCTGATTGGGACCCTCTGGTGATGTGACACCTAGGAGAAGCTGTCTTTGGATACTGGATCGGCATGTTTATCTTTGCCCCAGTTTGAAACTGTGCTCCCAGGCCATTCTGTCTTAGCCTGGGCCACCATACATGATACTATGGAACATGTGGACACAAACACAGGCAGGTATTCCTTTCTCATAGTTCTGGAATCAGGATTCCCAGGTAAAGGGTACCTGACCTAAAGTTCCATGAATGCTCTCTCTTCTCCATGCTTGAAAAGATAGCTGGTTCACCTCTGTCCTCACATGACTGACATCTCTTCAGTGTCTCCTCCTTCTCCAGGAAGAATACTAATGCCTTCATGAAGCACCACCCTCAAGATCTCATCTAACCCTCTAAGCACTAAATACAATCTTTTTTTTTTTTTTGAGAGAGAGAGAGAGAGAGAGAGAGAGAGAGAGAGAGAATTTTTAATATTTAATTTTTAGTTTTCAGTGGACACAACATCTTTGTTTGTATGTGGTGCTGAGGATTGAACACGGACCGCACGCATGCCAGGCAAGAGTGCTACCGCTTGAGCCACATCCCCAGCCTCACTAAATGCAATCTTGAGATACCATCCCATTGAGGCTAAGGGATTCAACAGTTGAATGTTGGAGGATAAAAACATTCAGCACACAGTACACCATATCATTGAGGAATCCAAGCACAATCATGCTGGTCAATGTAGCCCTTGGTGTTCCTGTTTGGTATAAGTGTACTGGAGTCCCAATGTCAATACTTTGAGTTGAACCTGATGAGGCAAAGATAACAAAGTAGGAAATTATGTTGGTCTGCTGATAAAGGAGGGTGACCTGGTGGACACTGATCCTTATGAATTCCAGCCCAGTGCTTCGGTCTCTGTCCCAATGGGAGCCCACCATGACCATGGAAGAAGGCCTGCTGAAGGGTTTGAAGGAATGGCATCACACCAGAAACTTTGACCCAATGGGCTTCTATGAGACTGCAGAAAAGTGAGCCAGTTTTCAGGGCCCAGAGACTACTGGTGGGGGATCTTGGTTTGCACACCAAGGTCTGGTATAGCCTGTCACCTACCTATATTTTGGTTCCGAGGCATCTAGCTCTCCAAAGAGTAGCTCCCTCTAGCTGGAGGCCTGGGCATTCTCTCTGCAACAATCCCAGAAACTCCAGGCTCCATACTCCTGATTCCAATTCTGCCTTGAAGTTCAGGGTCAGGATGGGAGGAGTAACCAGCCCAGCCATAGGATCCGCTTCTGCTTTGCTGGCTCTGCAGAGGGGAAAAGTTGCACTGGATTCACTCATGCCACCTGCCTGGGAACTGGTACATCTTTATGGAGTGGGGTCGATTATAACTCATGAAAGTGGCCACTACTTCATCCTGATGTTCCAGAAGATGGTGGCAGTGGGGAGTGCATGGTCAGGGCCAGAGAGCACCTCAGATGCCCCAAGGACATGTCACTGGTCTTTACTGCCTTTGCTCTATGTAATCCCTACCATTCTAACAAGGGAAGAACCCACCCTCATTGGAAGCAACCCAATGTTCTCAGCTTAGCTTTCACATGACCCTGTCTGTAATTTGGTCTCCAGGTGATCCTTTCAGGGCCCATGGTCCCAGCCTCAGTACCCCTGAATTGGGTCAAGACCCTGGTGTCTTCTGATATAAATCACATCCCTGACCAGGTTCTAGAACTAAACTCATCATGTGGTTTCTGGCAGAAACAGGAGAGAGCCAGAACAAGGGTCAGCTAGGGGCCCTGCCTGGGTCCCTCTGACCTGATTTCCTTTCTGGTGCTAGTTGATGTAGTGTTTCCCAAAATTGTTGTTCTTTCTGTGTAGCATCTCCCACCTGGGACTGGCCTGTCCCACTCCAGGACACAACTCCACATCCCTGCCAGTAGCTCCTGACTGGTAGCTTAGAATAATCCATAGCCTAGAATCCCACACCAGCACCTGCCTGGTATGGCTAACCTAATTCTAAGTTCAGCCTTTGCCTGCCTTACCCAAATCTCACCAAGGTTCACGGAGTTTGAGGCCACAGAGGAGATGGAGAATCCAAGGATGCAGTGGTCAGGGGTCTTCCAGTGCCAATCTCCTCCTGCAATTCTGAGGCTGGATCCCAAGGCCTCCACTTCCCAAGGCTATACAACAGCCAGGTAGGGTTCCCACATTCACACAGTAGCTTATGATAGTGTCCAAACAGTGACAAAGGCCAAGGCAAGTTGTTGTCCCAAATAAGAACTTTTCCTTCAGTATTGGAGATTCAGTCTTACAAGCAAAACAGCCCCTAGCACCTGAGGTCCTGGCCACCCAGCTTTGAACTGTGTATTGACTGGGCCAAGTACAGATCTCCTTTCTCTCCTGTGTATCCAAAGAAACAACACAGATCTGCCTGGGACTTGGGTCCTGGTATGTTAGAGTGCATGCAATACCATTCGCTACAAAGGTCCTCCAACTTGATTCTCCTAGATGTTGCATCTGGTGCACTATTATAACCCTCGGTTCCTGGGTCAGGTTGTCCTCATGCATGGCATACCAGGTTAAGTCCCCTGAACCCTGCCTACTACCAAGTGTTTGGGATTAACATGGATCCCTCATTCACACACTACTCTAATCCTCCCTGTCCTAGGGTGCAACTCCAGAAAGACAAACCCTAAGGTACAGTCTGCCCGCTCATTAGCAGCCAAACCCAAGGCACCAGAGACCAAGGTGCCTGAGATAAAGGCACACAAGATCAAGGCACGCAAGAATAAGGTGGCTAAGACCAATGGGACTGAGACCAAAGTACCCGAGGAGATCCCACCTGAAGCCATCCAAGAGTACATGGACATCATGGATGAGCTATTCGGGCCTACTAACTTTGACACGTGGGAGCCCTCCCACTGGTCCACAGAAGAGCTTTCTGCAAACTTGGGAGAGGAAGGACTGGAGCAACAGCCAATACAGGATGATTTATACCCAGATGCAAGTCTCCTGAGCTATATTGATGAGGACTTTGTCAACAAGGTGAGCTAGACCTACAATCTTGGTGTATACAAGGTTTCAGGACTCATGGAATTGAGCTTCCTGGCCTAGAATCTCAGCATTTTATGTGTTTATGTGTGTGTGTGTGTGTGTGTGTGTGGGTGTGTGTGTAAGAAAGAATGTGTACGCACACATGTGGACTCGTACATGAGGGTAGCTGGTAGTTGGGATATAACAACCCCATGGTGCAAATGAGCATGGGATTATTAGTGCTTCCTCTTTCTCCTAGAAGTTCTTCTGACTTGGGGCCATTTCCTCCCAAGTTCACTCACACTCTCTTCCTTCTCATTCCCAGGTAGAGAATATGATTCGTCCCTGCTTCCTAGAAGAATTACTTTCCTCCAAACCATATATAAATATCTTGGACCTAACAAAAAAGCTGGAGCAGCAGAAAGGACTCACCACTGACCAGGTAGAAAGCAGAAGGAAGATCTCTCAGTAGACCAGGGGTAGGAGGTACAGAAGAGAGACAGAGATACCTGATAAATAAGTGCAAGGACACCAGGAACAACAGGGGTTGGGCAGAAACAAAAGGTAGACAAGGAGAAAGGGGCACCAAGTAGAACAAAGGAGGTAGAGATACCAGGTTTACCTGGGCTTGGGAACAGACACCAAGGCACAGAGCAATATATGGCAGTCTAGGAGACAAAGGGTAACAAGTAAACAGAAAAGGGAGTGACCAGAGTTGGAGAGGGAAGCAAGGGATAGTAGGTAGATGAGGAAGGCACAGGACTTTACTCATGTGGCTCATGGGACTTTGTTTATCCTTATCCTGTCTATGATGGCTCCCTTAGTGAGTCTGTTCCAGGTCACAGGATGTAGGATGGAAAAAAAAAGGAAGGATACATGAGAGCTATGGAAAGGTTAAGGATACCAAGCAGAATGGAAGCTCAGCAGGGTGCCCAGCAGACACTCAGTGTGTTTCTATGAGACCAAGATGAGTGACAGCTCCATTTCCCACCTCCCACTGAAATATGATTGTCCTGATCCCTGTGGCCAATTTCATGCATTAATAAGAGTTGGCCAGTGCTCATATTCTCCTTCAGCTTGTGAAGAAGCACCTTTAAAGGTGCCTCAAGGTCATGGTATGTCCCAATGAGACACAAGAGCTTCCAAGGCAGCTGTCAAACAAGGTGCAGAGAAGCGGAAACATTGCACTGATCAAGGGGCCAGCATGGAGGACTGGTCCACAGAGGTGGCTTCCCAGGTCATAAAGAGGAGTAGGGCCACCAATCCAGAGTTGCTGGGTTCAAAGGACACTGGTATCCTCCAAGGCTGTCACGGGTCTTCCTCATTGGGGACCATCCACTCCAACCATCCTCCCCAGAACAGCAGATCCTCCTCCTTAAACCTGGGAAACAAAGGCATAGTGGGTCCTAGAAAAGCCACTTCTTCTGGGGGGCCACATAAGACAGCCAATGGCTGCAATGTGGACGATGACCTCCAAAGCCTGGATTTCCTCCTTAGCTCCCAGCACCGCCTGCTGCCCTGGGAACTGTCCCAGAGCCAGGCCCCTCAAATAGAAACCCTGTGCTCAGGAGATCAAGCACTCCAGGCCCCACCTCCCAGAGAGGACGCCTCAGCTCCCACCCTCCTCCAGGTGCCATGTCCATGAAGAGCACTCTCATTGGATGCTCATGCTTCATGGAAAAAATGACATGCACAGGGCCTCCTCTCCAGGTCATTGGAGGGCAAAATATGGATCTGGAGCTGGCACAAACCTCACAGCCTCAGAAGAGGAAATGCATATCATCAGGCAACCAAAAGAAGAAAAGGAACTGAGGACAGTCGTGGTGGCCGATGGCCTCTGGGATGGCTGCCTCTCAGGCAAGATCTCACCTTTGCTTCATTCTGCGCTGGAAGGTCCAAAGGTTCTTCCTCACATAGGACAGTTGCTGTGGGTTCTCAGAAAAATGAAGGGAGTGGGAGGGTATACGGAATGTAGAAAGAGAGCAGCAAGAGGGTACTGAGAGGGGAGGGTAACAATATTCTGTCACTGGGAATAAAGGCAGTTTGGTAGGAAAAAAAAAATCTTCTCTGGCTGCTGCCTTCTGCCATGTTGTCTGTGCACGTCCATGCAGTGAGAACTGAGAGATAACTGGGGTTTCCAGGACCCATGGCACAGAAGTGTTCATCTATTGGGTCTTTTTTCCAGATTTAGACAGGTCCTCCCCCTAATCCTGCGAGAAAACAGACAAGATTCCAAAACCCAACTCATCACCCCATAGAAAAAGCCTCTCTTAGTTTAGGGGATCTTCTTTGTGTATTCCTCCATGATCTGTGCCTCTTAAACATCTCCCCTACCAATCATCTGAGGGCCTGCTATGAAGAGAAATCACAAAGGGGAAAAGCACATCTCCCTTGGTATTCACAGCTCTGAGGTCTGAGGACTAACTGGTGGCTCTCAGATCTTAGTGTTACTAGTTCTGAGATGGAATGTTAGGGACCCTCAGCTCCTAGTGATAGAAACTCCCATGTTGCCTTCCTGGGATCAGTAGCTAGCTGTTTTCAACAGTTTCCTGGATATCATCTGACAGCTGCACCTAGCAGCTCCTGCAGTTCTCCACTGCTCTGGGTCACTCTCTGTGCTTGCTGCCTTTAGGCTGACCTTCCAGGTGTGCCAGTATTCAGTGTAACCAACTTGACCTGCTCTAGTTGAGATGAAAGTAATGAATATACAACTCTACCATCTACTTGATTAGGATTTATGCTCCTGCAGAAGGAAAAGTGGTATAGGGTCTATTTGCATAAGGAAATGGGGAAGTAATCTTATTGGAATTTAAAAGGTGAACTCAGGAGTGCACAGTATCCTTCCAAGATACCCATAGTATTTCTTCTTAGGCATGGTTAGGGCAGGGCCTCACTGCACTCCACACTAAGGACCACTGAAGGGTCCCAAAGGGTTGAGTCATGTTGATCTCCTGTAGGTTGGAGTCATCTGGGGAGGACCTGGTATGGAAGTAAAAGTTTCTCAGTTACTGTGAGTCATTTGTGGCAGCCATGGCCATCACAGAGAAGGACACAATTTTTTATCAAGTACCTCTTGAGAACTTTGGACCCTCCTGTCTCATTTGGATGGAGAGCTGCTTTTGAGCCTTTAAGCCCCTGTGCAATTAAATAAGTTCTAGAAATAAGCCTGGGAACAATTCGTAGACAGCTTCTTTTTCCTCTCCTGAAAGATGATGACCAATATTATTTGACTGATCCCCAGCATGGCTGTGGTCTTTCTGTGTAGGTGTCCTGATGAGAGGACAAGGCCTGCCTTCACACCTCTCCAACCCCCTCTACAGTTCTGACTGGGAACTCACTAGGGACCCAACAGGCTGCAATTCCTGACTGCATCCCAAGACAGACCCACCCCCCCACTGACACAGTACTCTGACCCCCCCCATACATAGTATTGGCCCCACCCCAACACCAGCCTGACCTATACTGAGTGTGGCTGGCCCAAATATAATCAAGTTCTTTTACAAATCAATGAGGAAAAAAGAAGGCTACACACCACATGGTTTTCCAATCAACAAAATGTGGAAGTTTACAAAGAAGAATAATTAAATTGCAAGGAGACCAAAGTTTAGTGCCATTTGTGGGATAAAGAACTGGGATGACTTCAAATATGCACAAAAGTGATTGGAAGTGAAGTTGTTTGTGGTCTGTCATGTGTAATCAAACTCCATGATTCTTCATAGGACCCAGGTTCGATGGCCATCAGAGTCAGGGCACAATTTTTTATCAAGTACCTTTTGACAACTTTGAGTCCTCCTGTCTCAGTTGGATAAAGAACTGCTTTTGAGCCTTCAGGCCCCTCTGCCATTAATCAGTTTTCTAGAAGTAGCCTGGAAGCAGTATTTTTGAAGACAGCTTCCTTCTCCTCTACTGAGTGATGCTGGACAGTGAGGATGGATGGAACTCCAGCATGGCCACGGTCTTCCTCAGTAGGTGGCCTGATGAGAGGACCAGCCCTGACTTCTAGGAGAAGAAGTTGCAGCATGCTAGGGAGTCATCAACTGACACAACCAAGACCCACTCCCTCCAGTAATGAAAAGCTGTGCTTTCTGACAATGACCACAGGGGCTGAGCCTTTGTGGGTGCAAAAGTTCTAGTTTACTTGTTGCCATGTCAAGAATTCCCTTTGGTAGCTGCATCCTTATTGAAACTCAGTTTAAGGACCTACTCCTGATCTCTGTGCACTGGCCAGCACTGATCAGAGTCTCCTGTTTCCTGTGATCTTGGCCAGGCTGTGGCACTCTGTTCTAACATCTGAGGCATTGTCTGCTAACATCTTACTATTTTTGCAGCAGGTCACTACAAAATAACTTTAGGAAGACATTCACATAACTCACATCACCCATCAAATATTAGAATTCTAAAGTTTTCATAGACTTTGCCACCATATCAGTGATAGACCTTTCTTTCATTATAATAAAATATAGAATACTTCAGTCAGCTCAAAAAGAAATCCCTTACCTTTTACCTATCAACCCCATTCCCCATACATTTTCCCACCACTTTTCAAATATCTCTGTGCCTATCAACTCTTCCAACCATTTATTTGATATGTGTAAGTGTGGCCCTTGTGTGTTCAGTTTTAGCACTGCATCTCCCATGGTTCAAGAGTTAAGAAAGATTGACATTCTTTCTATTTTACTAGAACATTCTTAACTAAAATTGTCATTTCTCATGCAGCTCGGTGGGTGGGACAAATAAAATCTCTACTAGTACAGTTTAGGTCCACTGCCTTGATTCATTTCAAGTTGAGAACAGTTCTGCAACCATGGCTTTTGCACCTCCAGAAAAAATATTCAAGTTCTAGTTTACTTGTTGCCATGTCAAGAATTCTCTTGGGAAAACCTTCTTTACAGATACACTGAGGTGCCAGAATCTGTGTCCTCACTGGGGTTTGTGGTTAGAAGTGCTGGGAGAAGTACCCACATTCTGGGCAGGATGTGCTCCTGATGACTTTCAAGATTCCTCAGGCTCTACCTAGGGAGACATTTCACTCAGGTGCTTTTGTTTAGTTGTGCAAGTCCAGGGAAAAAACATAGGGTTTTCCAAAGAGATTCAGCAAAAGGAATGCTGAGGTGATGGAGCCATAAATTATGAACTTGTCACCTCCACATAGGCCTTTGGAGTGCATGGAACTTTCTTGGAGAAGGGAGGTCTCCTTCCTGTTGATGAGAATGCCGAGAGGAATGGTGCCACTTGTCAGAGTCAGTTACCATCAAGATGCCTTGGACATTGATACATTGTCAGCAAAGGATGCCAAGGGGCCTCTAAGTCAGGAAAAGCTGAGGTGTCAATATAGACCATGTTCAGGGAATCTTTGATTACTGGGATCAAGATTTCTCTGAGAATGCCGAGAGGAATGGTGCCACTTGTCAGAGTCAGTTACCATCAAGATGCCTTGGACATTGATACATTGTCAGCAAAGGATGCCAAGGGGCCTCTAAGTCAGGAAAAGCTGAGGTGTCAATATAGACCATGTTCAGGGAATCTTTGATTACTGGGATCAAGATTTCTCTGAGAATGCCGAGAGGAATGGTGCCACTTGTCAGAGTCAGTTACCATCAAGATTCCTTGGACATTGATACATTGTCAGCAAAGGATGCCAAGGGGCCTCTAAGTCAGGAAAAGCTGAGGTGTCAATATAGACCATGTTCAGGGAATCTTTGATTACTGGGATCAAGATTTCTCTGAGTGTAATTTTTGATTGGAGGAAGGAAGCCTAAATTTCACTCAGAGAAAGATGCAAACCATAAGATTTACCTGCCCATAAAGCCCTGAGCTGTTGTTGCCATTCCTCTTCAGATGCCCTATGACAAAGGCTTGGGAGCCTCACTCCTATTGCCACTTCCCCTTAATTTGCTTCCACAGCATCTTGGATGCTGAGACCAGGAAGAAACTGGTTCCCCTATGTCTCCCTTCAGAGACCTGCCCTGTCTTCCCTCTGCTACTGTGCCAACACACCAGCCATTCTGGGTGCTGCCCATGTTGCCTCTTGTGACTACAACAATCTCCCAGGGTAACCCACTGGTGCAGTGTGCTTACCCTGAAATATCAATGGTAGCAGGAGGTGGTGTCCCTGCTGTGTGTGTGTCTGGGCAATTCAACTTTGGTCAACCTGGGCCAGATGGAGGCCAGAAGAGCCACATTCAGAAGGTCGCCCTCACTGAGGTACCTCTCAACTGGAGGGCCCCATGGGCCTTCTTAGGTGGTGTGTATCATTCTGCTCCATTCCTCCCACCAGCTTCTGACTGGAGGACCACTGTGCCTGCCTCAGCCAGTGGGGGAATGGGCAGTTGGTTCTTCACCCTCCAGCACCATCATCATTTGCCCAACAGCCCCCATCATCTTCCCAATGAATAGCCACCAATGGCCACAGGTAGTGTTTTGGGATTGTGCACTGCCCACCTTCCAGATAACTGCAGTGGGTGACAGAGCATCTACAAAAACTTCTGGCACTGGTAGTGCTTTAAGATCCTGATCCACCCGCACCTTCCTTAGACTCCAGATGTGGAAGCACTTTCCCGCTTCCTCATGTGAGTGTTCTCCCCAGGGACCAAGAACTCCCCCTGGAGCTCAGAAAGGAGAAAAAATATGGCATGAAGAAAGGAGGCTATGATGTATGGAAACTGGAAGGAACATCCTGTGGGTGTAAGGACAAGCTGAGAGACCTACATTCCCAGCCATATTCATCTCACACCAGGAGAGGAAATGTGCCTTATTTGAGGTGCCCAACACAGCCCTGTGATTACAGCAATCTTTGTTCCCAAAGAGCATTATCATCACATGGAGGACCCAAGGTCAGAAAAGGATCTTGGGGATAATGTAAGCCAGGATTTGGAATTGACTCTCTGATGTCATATGATTGTCCCTCACTAAGTATTTTCACCTTCTAGCAAAGACCTGATTGTTCATGACAGACAACATCACAACTGGTGTCAGGGAGAGGGGTGAAGACACCAGTACAGGTCTCTCTGGACACCCAACAATGTTGTTCTGGGAATTTCTGTTTAGGATTTATGAGTGAGTACTCATTACATTTGGATCCTCTGTGGAGATGTGCATCATTGTCTCAGGTTTTAACCCTGCTCCCAGAGCATTCTGTTCTCTGTCTCACTCAATTCAGGCTGCCATATGCTCTGCTACAGAATGGGCAGCTGAAACCACAGGAATTTGTTTCTCATAGTTCTGAAGCTGGGAAGTCCCATAAAGATGGTGCCAGATTTAATGTCCAGTGAGTGCTTCCCCCCAGGCTTGAGACAATGTCTGCCTTGCCTGTGACCTCCTATGGCTAAGACAGCTTTAGAATACCTTCCTTTTTCTAGAAGGGCACTACTACTATCATGGGAACTCCACCCTCATGACCTCATTAAAGTCCTAAGAACCACTGAAGCCACTATCTCCAAATACCATCACATGGGAGGTTAGGGCATTCATGCATTCTCGAGAAAAACATTCATGTCACAATACACATCAAGAACTCAAGACAAATCAGATTTCAGTAAGTACTTGATGTTCTCTCTAATATATGAGAGCATGTCCTGGATGCAGGGAGCCCACATGGGGTGGTCAAAGTGACTGGACAGAAGAGGCAAAGGCAAGGCATGTATTGGGTCAGATCAACTGGCAATGAAGTGTGGGTTGTGGATTGTGACTGATCCTGATGAATCCTAATCCAGTGCTTTGCCCCCTATCTGGCCTGGAGCCTACCATGACCTTGGAGGAGGGATTGCGGAGGGGTCTTCAGGAATGTCAATGCATTCCTTTGACCACATGATCTATGAGATGGCAGAAAAGTGTGTCAGACACCTGGGTCTAGGAATAAGTGCTAGGGAACATGGGTTGCACTGCTGGCTCTGTTGGAGCTTCTCACACAGCCAGGAAGGGAATCTTCTACCACAGAGAAAACCACTGAATACTTTCCTCTCCAAGCATTTATTCTCTCTACCTGGAGGGCTGGACACTCTCTAATAGTCTCAGAAGCTCTGACCTCAACGTTCTTACCTCAACCACTGCCTAGAGGTTCAGGGTAGGGTGTGGGGCAGTAACCAGCCAAGCTCAGCGGGTGTCCATCATCAGTGAGGTCTGTGAACAAGTTTCACTACCTTGATGTTGGCCAACCACCTGGAAAATAAACCACCTTACAGTATATGGATCACCCCTGCTCATGAAAGTTGCCACAATAATACCCTGATGTTTCAGAAAAGATTTAGAACTAAAAAACATGATACGGGAAAGCCAGTGTCTCAGATGCCCTGAGCACACACCTCTGGCCTTGTAATTCAAGTAATTCTCACCATTCAAACAAACAAATGAAATACAGTTTTCTTTGGAAGATGAGCTGCGCTGGGAACCCAGGTGTTCCAATAATTTCAGCATAGCTTGGACTTTCGCATGACCTCTCCTGAGTCTTGTGTTCTTGGTCTTTCATCTATGGTATATAGTCCTAACCCCACCATTCATAGAGAGAGAGTTGTCTTATATAAATCATATCTTTGACCAGATGCTGATGCTTGGCTTTTCTGTGTGATTCAGGGCAGGGACATGAGAATCCTGGAATAAGTGTGGAGGATACATAAAGGAATATGTCTTGTTCACTAAGGCCCACACGGTTCTCTTCAGGTGCTAAGTGATGTCAGGAGCACCCAGAAATGTTTCTGCATTGGGAATTGATCCTTCCTGGGACCCGCCCAGCCCATGGTCTGAGCACTGCTCCCCATCCCTGCTATCAGCTCCTCATTGCTATGAAGCTACAGCTTGGGTTTTCCAATGAGAAATCCTTTTTTTAAAAAAAAATAATTATATGTCCTGCTTAACTGTCAGGTTTGTGGAGTTTGAGGCTACAGAAATGGAGGATCCAAGGCTTCAGTTGATGATAGATTCCAATGTCAGACACTTCTAATCCCACAGAGGCTCAATCTTCCACATTCTCCAGTCTTTTTGATTGTGCAGCAAGAGAGAGCTAAACACATTCCCATAGAAATTCATTATTTTAAAAAAAGGTGATAATGGAGTCTGTTGTCACACATGTGAATATTTTTTTTCAGAATAGGACACTTCTCATGTCAGGAGAACAGCCCCTGAGCATTTGGGATTCCAGAAGCCCTTGGATCTGAGGTAGATATAGCCTAATCCAAGGTGCTATCTTCTCTCCCCCTGCCTATGCAAAGAGTCAACACACCATCCGCCTAGGACATGAGTCTGTGTGGCCCAAGTATATTGAATATGGGTATCTCAAAATGTCCTCCCACATGACATACATTGTCCCACTAGTGCAGAGTCTTCATTAATGGTTCCTGATGTCAGAATGTGCAGGGCCATCCTGGACCAGATTAGGTCCCTTGAACACTTCCTTCCACCAAATGGCTGGAGCACAGCTGGAACCAGTCCTAGTGTGCACCACCAGAAAGACTGGCCCCAAGAAGTCTAATGCTGCTGGTATCCAGAGACCAAGGTGCCTGATTAGATCACACCTGAAGCCATTATAGTATATGTGAACATTATGAACATCTTGTGGGGTCTCTCAACTTCACCATGTGGATAGCCCCACATTTCACCACAGAGGAGTCCATAGGAAACTTGGAAGAGAATGAAATGGAGTGACATCTAGAAGAGGACAACTTGTACCAAGATACACTGATGAGCTGTGCTCCAAGAGGACTTTTTCACCAAAGTGGGCTGGGCTGGGAATCCAGGTGTCTACAAGACTTTGGGAAAGCCAGCCCAGACTCATGGAATTATGATTCATTCTTCAGATTCTCAGCACTGTTTGTGTGTTGGGTGGGGTAGCACATGGTCTTGATTTAACAACCCCATGATGTGAACCTGGAAGACATCATCAATGCTTCCTATAAGTCCCAGAGGTGTCTTGGGCTTGGGAACACTTCCTATCAAGGACACACACAATTTCTTCTTCTCCTCAAGGTGCAGGCTTCATTTTCCACACCCCCATTTCTCGGAAGTATTGATTTTCATAGGACTACACATGGATAACTTGACCCTAACCAAAGAGCTGGACCAGAAGGAAGGACTCACCCAGAAGAATGGCCATCGCCTCAGTCTGGCACCAAGACAGATGACACCTCCCTTTCATATTTACACATCCCCCTAGTCCCTCTGTCTGTCTTATCTTCATGCCCAATGCAGACTAAACAAGTGCTCTTTTCCCTTCTGCAACTGGTGAAAAAGCACTTACTGCCTGTGCTCAAAGAAGAAATTATTGGTGTAGGTGCCTCAAAGTTATATTGTACCCTGTCTAAAATGCTTCTAAATCAGCTGCCAGCCAAGGTGTAGAGGTACATAGTGATAGCACTGGACAGGAGGCCTAAATGGAGATCTGGCCCTGAAGGGTCACCTCATGGGAAATTAAGAGATGCAGGGTCACACAACCTAGGTCCTATAAAGCACACTGGCATCTTCCTGCACTGTCATGAGTCTTCATCAGTGGGTATCATCTGGTCCTCAACTCTCCTCTGGACCACAGAATTTCTTCCCTAAGCCTGGGCCAGAAAAGGGCAGTGGGTCCCAGCAGAACTTCTCCTATGGGAGCCACATGAGAAAGCAGAGGTTTTTAGTGAGGACAACCATGACCCTCCATATCCTGGACATCCTCCTGGGTCCTTTGGTCCTGGGAACTGTCCCAGACCATGCCCTTTACAAAGACCCCTTCATCCCTGGAGGCTGAGCACCGCAGGCTCCTCAGCCCCAAAGAAGAGACCTCATCCCCTATCCCCCTCCTGATGCCAATCTAAGAAGTGAGCTAAAGTTTGACACTCAATGCATGCAAGAAAGACACCCCATTCTGGGTCTCATCTCCAGATCAATGGAGAGCAACATGTAGCTCTGAAGCTGATTCCTCTTGCCCAGCATCTGAGAGGAAGTGTCAGTCATCAGACCCTAGAGAAAGAAGAAGAGGCATTGAAGACATTAGGATAGGTATCTGGTGAGCCAACCTCTCAGGCATGGTCTTGGTGAGATCTCACCCTCACTACATCCTGCAACACAAGGTGCAAAAATCCTTGTCACTCAGAACTGAGCCTGCTAGTCCTCAGGAAAGGGAGGGCAAGGGGATGGCACTGGGAATGTAGGAGGAAGGCAAAATGTGGGAACTGGGATGGGAGAGGGAGAGAGGTATACCTGGTATACATTGTGGGAGTTGACTGTCAAGAGTGAAGAAAAATAGTTTAGTAAAGAAATGTTCTCATGGCTACTACCTTCTGCTGTGTTGTTTGTGCTACTCTGTGGGATGAGGAATGAAAGGAGAAGGTATCTGCTGATTCCATTCCTCAGGGTGCACAGGTGCAGGGCCAAGCCTTTGCCTCCATATTTAGCCTGCATCTTGCACTGATCATGGAAGAAAAAGAGATCAAATGCTTAACAGAAACCCAGTCATCATGTTGTTCACATAGCCTCAGTTAATTTAAGGAGCCTTCTCTGTACATCCCTCAATGAACTGTGTTGCCGCAGTCTGGCTGGGCACAATTCATGAACCACTTGTCAAGCAGAAACAGGAGAGATAAATACCATGAAATAAATACCATGAAATCTTTGAAGTTCCCATGACCAGGTTGTGGTGAGCTGTTTCTGTGAACTGTGGCCGCCATTACAAGATGGCGCTGGTTTCCGCTGTAGTCTGTGACAAACAACTTCTTATCAGAATGAGTTGGCGCCCTGTGACTTGGCACCCTATGAGAAAAGTCCACATGGCAGTTGTGCATTGGGGCTTGATGTGCTTTATCAAGGCTGGGGCGCTCGGGTGAGGGAGTGGTAGTAGTAGTAGTAGTAGTAGTAGTAGTAGTAGTAGTAGTAGTAGAAGTAGTCGAAGCTAGAAGACATGTCAAAATAAAGGCCTGAATAAACTGCTGAAGGAAGAATCCTGTGTCATGTCTTCCTTTGCCGGCTGGGGGTCGTGGCAGTTGGTGGCCCGGATGGGGACACTCCTCGAATCCAGGATTCAGAACTTTCAGCAGTCAGGGTGGTGCACCGTTAAGTTCCCTTGTAAGTGGGAATCCACAAATGAAAGCGGGGCGCTCCTCGGTAATTAAAGAGAGAGCGGAAAAATAATTAAACGGGACGCTCCTCTGTAGATAGAGAGAGAGCAGGGAAAAATAATAAAATAGGATGCTCCTCTGTAGATAAAGAGAGAGCGGGGCTTTTGTACTTTCACTTTGTTCATAGTTTTGAAAACATCTTCATAGTTTTGAAAACATTATGGGTGTTAACTCCTCAAGCCCAATTTTGCTGGCCTTGGACAGGTTACTACGTTCTAAGGAACTTAAAGTGAAACAGAGCACATTGCAGATGTATTTGAGAGAGGCTGATATCGCAGCCCCTTGGTTTGCCTTTTCAGGGAGTCTTACGATTCCCAGCTGGGACAAGTTAGGAAAAGACCTTGACTTTGCTTATAAGCAGGGAACTTTAAAAGATGGCATTATTCTAATATGGAAGCTGGTTAGAGGATGTATAACAGATGGTAAATGTCAAGAGGCTGTAAATGAGGGTCAAGCTGTTCTTGAGCAATTGCATGAGGAAAAATCTGAGGGATCCCACAGTGAAGTGGCAGAAAGTGTTAAGAGTAAAAGCAGTGAAAAGGCAAAAGAGACTGAACCTAAATTTAGGAGAAGGCACTATCCAGATTTGACTGCACTTAAAACACCTGAGGACACAAGTGGCTCAGCGAGTTCTGAGGATCTTGATATTTTGTTACAGCAATTACGTGGGATAAAAATGAAAAAGAAAAAACGGGAGACGCAAGGTATGAAGGCATCCCATGTAGAGGAGGATAGGGCTGGCTCTGAAGAGGAGGTGGAAAATCTAGAGGAGGAGCCAGTACTTGATGCTGCTCCACCCTTCCCCGTGCCTCCAGTAGTTCCGCCCCCATATGTGGTTGGAGTCCAAGGCTCCGGGAGAACTTTTCATTCTCAAGTTTGGAGAACAGTCAATACAGATATGGGACTAGCATACCCGGTTTTTCAAGACAACAATAGGGGAAGATACCATGAGCCTTTAGATTTTAAAATAATTAAAAACTTGGCAGAATCAGTCCGTACTTATGGCATAGATGCTGCTTTCACCCTTGCTCAGGTGGAAGGACTGACTAGATTCTACATGACCCCCTCAGATTGGGCTGGCTTAGTCCGAGCCTGTGTCTCCCTGGGAAAATATCTAGATTGGAGAGCATTCATGTTAGAGGGTGCAGTAGAACAGGCTGCTCAAAATCATGCAGCAGGATGTCCTGCCTGGAATAGGATATGCTTCTGGGACAAGGCAGGTTTGCTAATCAACAAACAGGATACCCCCCTGAAGTATATGAACAGATTAATAACATTTGTATCCGTGCATGGAAATCACTCCCAAATAGAGGAGAAGTGTCTGGCAATTTGACTAAGATTATACAAGGCCCTACAGAGCCTTTCTCAGACTTTGTTGCTAGGATGGTGGATGCTGCAGGAAAAATATTTGGCGATCCCAATAGAGCTATGCCCTTGATTAAACAACTTGTTTTTGAGCAATGTACTAAAGAATGTAAGGCAGCTATAGTGACAGCTGTGGCGGTGTCTGCTGCTGCAGCAGTTGCGGCTGGAGTAACCATGGCCAGCCAGGTACAAACTGCTGCCACTATTAATCAGGTTATTCAACAAACATCCACCATACTTGAATCTCAAAGTAGAATTAATCAACATATTCTATCTGGGATTTTGGCTGCTAATCAAAGAATCCATTTACTTCAAGCTCAGGTGGAAGAATTGACTGACATGGTACGTTTGGGTTGCGTTGATCAACATGCACATTTATGTATAACCTCTGTCAGATTTAATGATTCCAGGAATGCTTCCTGCATCATCGGTGCTTATTTGGCCGGAAGTTGGTCCATGACAGCGGAAGAGCTGATCCAGTCTCAACTAACTCAGATAGCTGCCTTAAACAACACCCGTGTCGATCCAGTGACCTTGAGTCAATTCACCACTTGGATATCTTCTGCCTTTTCCTTTTTTAAGGAGTGGGTGGGAGTAGGAATTTTTGGTACTATGTGTTGCTTTGGTGTGATTCTTTGTTTGTGGCTTCTCTGTCGTCTCAAGGCTCGCAATGCTTGGGACAAGGCAATGCTCGTCCAAGCTCTTGCTGCTTTAGAAAATGGCAACTCGCCACAGGTCTGGCTTGTGCATCTTAAACAGTAAACCTTTGACATGGTTGTTGTACCCCAAGTTATTATAACATTGCACTGAGATCGACATGTCCTTCTTTTGTCATCCTTCTAGTGTTGGGAAGCCTTTGCACTCTGCGGGTCTTGTCACCATTGCACGCAGGTGGGTTTCCACACTGGTCTTTATCTTTTGCTTTACTGTCCGTACGTTTCTCTTGGGGTGTTGCCAACTTAATTTTGTCTGTACTACGAAGGCAGCCTCAGCTGTCCCCCTTCGTCCATCATCGTCACGATACAGGATTCGAGGCAAGGCACTGCACTTGAGTGATCCTTGAAGTGGACCTCAAGGAGAGCATGTCCTATTGCATGTTATGTTTCTGATGTTTAATACGTTTTGGTAGGGTTTTGTTTGTATGAGAGGGACACAAATATTTTGTGTGATTTGTGTTCATTTTGAAAAAATTTTAGTAAACACTTGAGGTATATATTGGATTAATTGAGCTGACATGAGCTATCAAGGTCAAAATAAGTGACCTTGAAGAGAAAGGGGCACAAACAAGACTCTGATTGCATACTATGTTCCCAGAGGTCTGGGGTGCCTTGGGGAATCCAAATAGAGAGGGATCCAGGGGGAACCAGCAGACAGAGTGAGTCCCCTTCTCTATTTTAGCCAGGGGAGCTCCATTTTTAGTATCTATTTAATAGATAAGGCAGGATTCAGTGTAAGATTTTCTTTGGGAAAAAGGAGATTCCTGTGGTAAATAAAGTTTGAGAATAGCGATTTAGTCCATGTCCCTTATGCTATGGAGAAGTAAACTGAGCTCTTCAAGGTCAGTTCGTCACAGTCAGTGACCTGTTCAAGGACCAGCTGCTTAGTTTTTAAGCCAACATCAACCTTAGGGACAGCTTGGCTGTCCACTGGACTCCCCTCTACATATCCCTGCATCTAGACACACAGAGATTCTGGACTCAACTCTGTAGCTTTTGTGAGAGCCGGCAATTTAAGCTTTCTTTGGGAATATGTAAAAACCATTCTCCAACTACCACATCCCTACATACACAAATCTAAAAACCATTCTAACACACACAAATTCCTCCATGCCAAGTCCAACACCAACATCTAGAAGCCAAAATTGCACAGCCATCCAGCACCTTGGCTTTGCTCCTGAGGCAATGAGGTTTGGGTGCTGGGAGTTTGTTTTCTTTGTTCTAACTCAACTATGGTTTTCTTATGACAATTCCTTGCTGAGATCTAGTCGGGCAACATTCGAGAAGTAAAGGGGACATCGGCTGGCTTTGCTCCCTGGTGAAGGGTCAACCTTGCCACCAACTCCACCCTCTCCTTGAAGGTAACGGCCCTCTCCTTTTTCCTTCCCCCCATCAGCTGTCTCAGATACAGCAATCGGTAACAACTAAATGCTATAAAAGCTACTTTCTTTTTCTTATTAAAAAACAAACAAATCAGGCTGGAGTTGTGGCTCAGTGGTAGAGCACTTGCCTTGCATGTGTGAGGCACTGGGTTCGATTCTCAGCACTGCATATAAATAAATGAATAAAATAAAGGTCCATCAACAACTAAAAAAATTTAAAAGATTATTTAAAAAAAATTAAAACCAAGATGGTTATGACTGTAAGAGGTGACCTGATCAAACCAGGGCTTGTTCATCCCCATGACACATCTTATGTTTTTTTACCAGTTTTTAGCATTTTAGGGAAGATATGATTTCGGGGCATACCTTTCCCTAAAACACTTCTCAACTGTTCTAATTATCTTCAAAGACTCATAGCAATCAGCACAACTCAGGAATCTAATCTGATTTTGTAAAAAGGTGAGAGTATTTTGAAACTCAAATACCATCTGCTAAGCAAAATTGCACCACTTAGCACACCAATTATCAGCTCAAGAGTAACAACAACAAAACAGCTTTCCTCACACTGAAAAATCCTAAAATCAGCCGGCAAATCAAACCAAATTCGAAATGTGTTGATGTAATTTCAACCAATAGGAATCAATGAGCTGCAATCATTACGTCCACTTTAAAAAATTCACATTTGACCAATCACAAAAGATCACACTTGATTCTCATCTTTGAGCAGCTCCTCTTTTATCTTCCTTCCCTGCAGAGGGCTTGGGGTGGCTTTTTCTCTTCAGGCTTATGTGAAACAGTCTCATCCCCCACCTTCACCTCATAACCAGGGCTGGTACTGAGTTACCTATAGGATTCAGTCTCACCTTCCCTGAGCTCACAATAAATGAAAGAAATTGAGCCATGACATGTAAATAGAACAGAAATTCAACTGCAGTGTGTTGAAGTGTGCCAAACTGATGGCAAAGAGGAGGAAGTGACTTACCCTGTCAGGAGACATCCTGGCAACTCTCTGCCTGACTTAGAAGTCTAGGTTTTCAGTGTTAGAGGTTCCCTGGGGATTTGGGCCAAAAGGAACAACATGAATAAAGACATACACTTAAAAACTGTGGGACCAATTTGAAGAAATTCAGAGTTGCTATAGCAACACCAAGCAGGTGATGGGCAGTCAAGGAAGGTGAAAATAGAAAGGCATTTGGAATAGATATTAAAGGCCCTGAATTTGCCATTTTTAGAAAATTTGAATTTATTCTGGAAATAATTTGTAAGTACATGCATTTATTTTTCTTTTTTTTTTACAAATTTCAAAAGTACTATACACTCATTATGAAATTTTAAAAAATTAATAGGAAAGGAATCACCCACAATCTTACCTCCAAAGAGAAGCAACATTAATGTTTTGACTTGTCATTTCAGATACACACACACAACCACACACACATATACACACACTCACAGGCCCAGATGTGCAGATGATCTTATTACTGTTTTTTTTTTAATGTAACCACATACTGTGAAACCTTTCTATCTCATTAGATAGAATTTATAAAATCTACATAATATCCTACCCTATAGCTATATCAAAATTTATTTAACTAATCCTCTACTGTGGATATTAGACCATTTGTAATTTTTCCACATTTTAATGAAGCTATAAAGAACATGTATGTCTGATTATGTTTGCATAATTGCTTGCTTGTTACCATAGTTTAAAATTGCAATTTCTAATTCAAAGAGAGTACAAAGTTTAAAGTCTTTAATTTGTATTTCAAAATTGTTCTTGAGACAAGCTATACCATTAAATGCCACTTAGGGTATAAAAGTGTCAATTTCTTTATTTCCTTGCCATTATTAGGTATTGCATTTCTATAATTTTTGCCAATTTGTTGGCCAAAACTAATATATTATCAACACTTAACTTACATTTAATTACTACAAGGGTAATTTTTAAATATCCATTAGCCTTTTTCATTTTCCTTTTTAATGAAATGCCTGTCCCTGTTCTAGGACCATTTTTCTAGTAAGATATTTTTATTTTTCTTATTTATAAAAACTACTCATACAACATTAAACTTTTGCATCTTACAAATACTTTTTCAAACCTGCTGATTTTTTTATAATTTTGTTTACAGTAATTGAAGACCAAACAGGTTTTGAATTTCTATGAGGGCAAAACCATCAATCTCTTCTTTGAGAAAAGGGTATCTCTGAGATCAGATGCCAATTTGCTTTCATATCTCCTATTTAAATATTTAGTGTATTATAAATGTATTTGGTGTTTGGGTGCAACAAGTATCTAGTTCATCACTGTAGTAGGATGAATAATGGCCACTCAAAGATATCAGGTTCTAATCCCTAGAACCTGTAAGTATTATCACATGCATTAAAAATTTTTTTTTTGAATCTTGACAATTGTGATTAAGTTGAAGATCTTGATTCGAGAAGATTATCCTGAATTATCTGTATGGTCTATAAGCCCAATCAGTGTCTTCACACAAAATATGCAGAAGGAGGTTTGACACACACAGAAGAGAAGGCCATGAGAGGATGGTGGCAGAGATTGGACAGATGCCACCACAAGCCTGGGACAAGCAAGGGACAGAGTCGCATCTATGTCTCCAGAGAGAGTTCAGTCCTGCTGGCACTGATTTCAGATAAGTGAAACTGATTTTGGACTTCCAGTCTCCAGATCTATGAAAGAATAACTCTTTGCTCCTCTAAACCATCAAGTTTGTGGTAATTTGTTATTGCAGCCCTACCAAATAAAAAACAATGAATCTTTTTTTCTTACTTGTGTGAAATGTCATCTGTATCACATATAAGCTACTTGTATATATATATATATCCGTTGGCTTCTAAGTTTATTCTCAGTTTATTCTTATGTCAGTAAACGTCATGTGAATTATCATGTCTTCCAATTTCCTCTCTGGCAATACAAACATTCCTTTGTTATTTTTT
The DNA here is from genome assembly GCF_045843805.1 of Urocitellus parryii. Taxonomy (NCBI): domain Eukaryota; kingdom Metazoa; phylum Chordata; class Mammalia; order Rodentia; family Sciuridae; genus Urocitellus; species Urocitellus parryii. Next base: position 1,039,388 of record NW_027551763.1, read on the forward strand.
TTCCAAAGTACATTTACCATTCTTAATTAGACTTCCAGATAACAGAAGATTTAGAATAACTCTTTAAAGTTCTCTTAAAAATTTCATTTAGGAATACATATGTTATGTTCATAAATTAATTTGAAAAGAAATTACCTTCTAAAAATATTACTTGTTCCCATTTAAAAAGTAGGTATATATTATTAAAATCATTATTTTATGTCCCACAGTAACTCAAAATTTCCTTCATATAGTTCTGCCCATTTCTAAGTGTCTATCTAGTGTGTTCTCCCCACCCCCCATCATTCATTCCTTCCTGTCTTATCCTTCTTTTCATCCCTTTCTCTCTGTATTTCTGCCTTCTTCCTTCTTTTTTCTTTGTTTCTTTCTCTGTTGTTGCTTATATAATGTTTTTGAGCAGAGGAATGGCATATGATTTCTTCCTTGGCAGCTAATTTAAATTTCCAACTTTGTTGTGTGATTTTCTTGGGCTAATACTGAAACTCATTTTTAGGTTCTAGCAGATGCCATGTAGGTGGTGGCAAGAGGGAGTGATAGTTTATGATGTGTAGGGGGTGGGGGTGGGGACACAGCCTGTCATTTTTAATTAGCACTTGATAATCAAGGGATTGTTATTCATATATTTGGAAATTGGGTACAGCAGGGCCTTGTGAGTGTTTTAAAGAGAAAAAAATAGGTCCCCAAGAGCTGCAGTTAGAAGCCCTTGAGTTCTAATCAATCATCATGTATCCCTTTGTCTTAGATGTGTTGGGGGGTGGAGGACCCTCCTGCACATCTGTCTGAGCCTCAGCCCTTCAGTCAGGATGTACAGCATGAGCCAGGCAGGAAGTTGTGGAAAGAGGGGTGGCCAACAGCTCTGCAGAACAGACCTCTGGTTTCCCAACCAAGACCATCACAAGAAAGAGTGTGGTGAAGATGAACTCAGTAAAGACACAGGGAGAGAAAGACATGACACTCTTCATCAGTGGAAGAAAATGGATTAAAAAGAAGGTAACAATCTCCACTTTACTTTTGCCATCCTAAATGTGCAGAAAAACTGAGGCCCATGGTTTCCAGTCTTGGGAAAGAAATGGAGCAGATGTTTAATGGCACCTCTTGTAATGCACTGCTTTAATGATCATGGAAGACTAATTAATGATGGTGATAACAATTATAATATAATTTTATTAAAATGCAAGAGCAATCTATAAAAAAATAAATCATCTTCTTTGCTAAACAGACTTTCTTTTGCTAATCAACACTCTGCCAAGGAAAAGGGAACATTCTGCCAGAATTTAAACTGGAAAAAAAATCCTCAGGCACGTTTATATAAAACCCAAGGAAAGTGATACATAATGAATTAAATATACTGAAATAAGCAAAGCATGAATATTTAATCACTTGGCTATTTTAATTCAAAAGCGAGCTGTGAGACCCAGGCTCACTCAACACAGGATGAAAAGCTTAAACCGATATTGGCAACCCCAGAAGCTGTCCTGAATCCTTCTTTATTCAGGACACTGGCAAACATAATGTGGCACCAACATGGCATCAAGCTGCAGGCCAAGCCAAACATTTGCCAAGGGCTGATGGTGTCCCAGAATCTACGTGGCTGTGGAACTTGGACCATGAACATACAGTGCATCTAGCTTCTTGCACCATTCATAGCCTGCAGGCATCAAACAATTTTGTCATGGTCCTGGGATGGACCCAGGCCCCTGATGGAGCCTAATATCTCTAATCAACCACAAAGCAGAGAAGAACTCAGTGGAACTCCTCAGAGGAGGTCAGGAAGATAGAGGGTGGAGCCCAAGAGGTAGAATGGGATCCCACTGCCAGACAGAGGGCGCCTGTTCAAGCTTCAGCAAAAGAAGGTTCTGTGTTCTTGAGAAGGTTGCTCTCCCTCTCTGGATCTTACTTTCCATCTCTGTTTGGAACCCTGTCATATGATACTTCTGTAAAATTGATTCTATAACTGCTGTGCCATATTCTTCCAGAGTCTAAGGCATGCTCTCTAACATTTCTGTTCACAAAAATAACACACAATCTTCTGTCCTCTGGGAAGGAATAGATATGTGACAAAATAGCAGGGAAAAGCTCAAGAGGGGAGGTTTACTGACTGGGCCATGACAGAACAGCAGAAAGATGAAACAGCAAGGATGAGTGGAAGTGACTTTGCAAACCGCAGGAGGTTGGTGCCCCTGTCCTCTGGTGTAGGAAAGAGGCTCCAACATGGAGCACTTGTAACTGTTTGCTTCCTACCTGGAACTCTACTGACAACCTTGTGTGCTTGATTTTATTTCATCCTTGCACAGTTGTGAGATAAGTGTAATTGTCTTCACCCTACTTTATAAATGAGAAAATAGTCCCTGGTAGGTTAGAGAACTTGGTGAAAGGAAAAAGCTAGTAAGCACCAAAGCTGGCACCCAAACTCAAGCCACAGCTCCAAAACCCATGCTTTTTATCTTCACACCATATTACTTTCTAATGGCAAAACAGCCAGCCAGCCCAGAATTTACAAATATGGCGGATTCAGGTACATACAGAGCTAGTGAGCAAGGCTGGGAGGGCCCATGTTCTTATTTGGCCATGTTACCACTTGCATGCATCTACCTTAAAATATTCAAAGAGTTAACTGATTCTTGAAAATAACTATTACATTTTGACAGGTAGCACTAGAAAATATCAGCTAAAGCAGTAAATTAAAGTAGTTAATGGTCTCAACAAAAATAGACCCACAATTAAATGCTCTAATTCTATAGCTCTTCTCACCGACTAGGTTAGTGTTTCCCCAAAACTCTTGTAAATCCCTGTTCATGTTTATTCTGTGAAACTGCCCCATTGTCTCTTGGTGACATATAAAGAAATGAAAACATCTGAAATTTTTTTTCTTTTCTCCCCAATACTATCAGAAGAGTATTTATTCTATATTAATTTCATGTGCAAGGAGAATAAAGTGTGGAGAAGCTATGTCCTGGGTGTTCACGGAAGGTGTAGAAACAGGGGCAGGATTCTGATTACCAAACATGCATCTTCAGTGATGCAAGTTGTCACTTTGCAATTGGTAGGCAGAAAAATTCCAAATTTCTTCAGAAGAGATTACTGACACAAACAGATTCTTATCAGCCAAACTAAAATGCTTTTCACAAGCTACAGTGAAACACTCCGTGGAAATTCATCTGGCAGGATCTTTTTTTCTTTTTTTTCCCCCCTTTTGAGCTTTAAATATGCAAAGGCAGGGAGATAGATGAGAAAGAAGAAAAGCCTTCTTTAAGCGTTACTTACTGATGAAAAAAGCACCAATTTTGTCAGAGCTTTATAAAAACACCTCAGGTCTAATCCAGCGTGCAATTTGACTTGAATCTCTTACCCATCAGCCTTAGGAGAACATATTTTCTTTCACTTCTACAATTTCCATTTCAGTAATGCCTTTTGGACTGGCATTCAGAACCACAGTCAGCCTTAAATTTAAGAGACAGTCCCTGCGTCCCAGCTCTGCATGCCTTACATTATCTTCCTTCCACTCCATCAAAACTGCACCTCCCTAGGTGGAACGCTGGGCTTCTGGGTCAAAGTATGGTCAGCCCAGCTTTAGGTACTTCTCCTGGGAAGGGGCAGTTCCTAATGGCCACACCCTGCCTCCTCTGTTACACATGTGGTTTCCTGACTTATACTTGGTCATTACACTGAGACAACGGGTGCTTATTAAAGTGTTCAACCACCGCATCTCTTGGTGTGGGAATTAACCATATCTGGGCTCTGTTGATGAAAGATGAGGAACAGAATCTGGCCTAATATTTTCCCCTTTATAAAATAATTTAATGACAAGAGAGTATTTTATTATAGATTATGCATTACCATTTATACTATGTACACATATCTAAAATATGTTATATATTAATATGTATACCTTCACCATATTATTTGAATTTTTATAACTAGAGTATATCTTTGTATTTTTATGTAATGTCACATACGTTTTTTAAAAGGTTGAATGTCATATTTATATTTATAACTTTTTTTTTACATTTATAACTTTTTATATGGTAGGAATACATTCATTTAAGAAAAAGCCTTAGGATATACTGATTAAAGGACTCTAAACAGATCAATCATAATCATACATTTATAAATAATCTCCAATGATACTTAGATGTATAGCATTTCATAGGTTTCCCTCCTGGATGTATACACACATATGGAGCTATTCTTCCAAATACACACACACACACACACACACACACACACACACACACTAGATTTGCCAATTTGAAATGACTTTGTGTACCCTTTCACTTAAAAATATATTATGAACATATTTCAATTTGTGAATATACACACATATATATGTAATCAGTTTTAAAATAATGAAGTGCAGTGTTCCATTGTTAACCACTACTGTTAATTCCAAATTTTTCTACTGTAAACAACAACATTCCTTCCACACATTTTTTCTGCTCCTGTCTTACTGCTGGAACAAAGGGCATATCTCTTCAAAGAGATTGTGTGCTTGTTATAAAACTGTCCTCCAGAAAAATTGTGCTGTTTCATCCCCTCCAGCACCGTGTCCATTTCCCCACACTCCTGCCAATGTGGTATTATAATTCTTTTTCATCTTCATCAATTTGATAGGCAAATTATTTCATTTAAACTGGGTATTAAAATGGTGACTCACTGTGTTATTTGATAGGCAAGTATAAAGTGCTATTACTTTTAGTAAAGAAATGATTAGAGAAAATATTTTTCATTTATTTTGATTATTTGTTTTTTTCCTTGGGGATTAGCTATTTATTATTCCTGTGCTTTTCCTAATGGGAATTTTATCCTTTCTAATTTAGCTATGAAATTTCTTCATATATTAAGAATACCAATTATTTGTCTTTTATTATGTTGTAGAAGTTTCTTTGTTTTAATTTTCCTTTAATTTCCAAGCTAATCTTATAGATTGCTGAAGTTTTAAAATTATCTGTAGTCAAACTTATTGGTCTTTTTGTTTATGGTTTCTACCATTGGTGACATTTGCCACACTATTCTCCAAAGTGCTTATTATATAGTGTATCTCATAGATGAAATGTCAGCTGACATATACCCGAAGCTCAGGCACAAGACTGAGCTCTAACTATGCTAAATAGCTTTGGCAAAGAAATGTGATGTCTGCTGGAATTGTTCAAAGATTCTGAACCTTAAGAGTCCCAGTAATACTCAGGGGTATCTAGAGATGTTGATTGTGATTACTTTGAAGAAAAGCTTTAACATGTATCTCCTTAATGTCACTGAGATAGCAGGTGGCAGGTGATATTTTCTAGAGATAGCCACAGCAATATCTCCCATCCCACATGTTCTGGCAACATGTCTTTAATCTCTTCCCTCTGCCATGGAGAAGTGGGGTTTACACTTTCTGCCCTTGAATCTGGGCATGGCTGACACTATGATAAGAAAACTAAGGCTGTCAAAAAGCAACACAGCTTCTTTCTGGTTCTCTTTTTACCTTTCAATCTCTGGTCCTCCAGGAAAGAGTTTAAGCCTTTGAGGCCACCATGAAAGGCGCAGGGGGTGGGGGAGGAACTAGCCCATTGGGAAACAGTATACAAAGACTCCAAAGTAAGACTCTCTGAGAAAAGGATGCACAGCCAGCCTCCAGCACTTCACTGGCCTCAAACCCCCTCCCCCCCACCCCCCGTGCCAGTGCCTTTCAAATCTAACAGGAAATGTGAGAAATGGAATTATTCATGCCCCTCTCAGAACTTCTGGCCCTTACCACTTCAGATCACATCAACCCTACTTACAATTGCCGTCAGCAACATTCCTTGATGAAGCACCAACTCTGAGCCCCCCAAGTCCCCTCTACATGTCCATGCCACAGGGTAGCAGTGCCAAGGAATTCACTTCCTCCCCCTGAACCACTGACTAATGCACATGGTGCCTACACCCCAGCTCCCTCACCCCTCACACAGGATAACTCTGCCATGCCGAGTTCCACCCTGACTCCCACATTCCCCACAGGGTCCACATTCATTGTCATCCAGTGTTATGGTTTAGATATGAGGAGTCCTTCAAAAGCTTCTGTGTCCATGCAGGAATGTTCAGATGTGAAATGATTAGATTATCAGAACTGTAACCTGACTGGTCCATTCTAGTTTGAATGAACTATCCAGGTGGTAACTGTAGGCAGGTGGGGCATCGCTGGATAAAGAGGGGCACTGGGGATATGCCCTGAAAGGGTTCATCTTCTCAGCGGTGTCTCTTCCCCACCCCACCCCACCCCGGCAGCCATGAGCTAAGCAGTTTTCCTCCATCATGCCCTTCTACCATCATATTTTGCCTCAACTTGAGCTCAAAGCTATGGGGTCGGCCAACCGTGGATTGGACTTCTGAAATTCTCCTGTGTTTTCTTGCTTTTCTTGTCTTACTTGCTTACTCCATTGACATTTTGGTTTTGTTTGTTTTATTGAGGATTGCCTCCAAAATTAAATTATAAGCACTCAAATCCTTGTCCAGTAGGGAATATGTCTGAAACTGACCTAGCCTTGTGGGTCAGAGGAGGCTTCCTGGAGGAGACGAGGCAGAGACTGAGTGAGGGCTGAAGGAGAAGGAACAGGAGTCTTCCCATTAACCCCTACTGTTCATTCCAGATTTTCCTAATAGAAGGAATACTGGGAATACTATTCCTTTCCATGCATTTCAGTGCACATTTCTTATTATTCTCATTGGATAAACTCCTAGATAAGGAATTGCTGGATCAAAAGGCATTTTCTTTTCAAAGGAGTAAAAATAGGAATATATGGGGCAGACTTAACCTGGAGGGAATTCTACTTAAGGATCAGCATGACAAAGGCCAGAGGCAAGAGCTAAAGTGGCAGGTGTATTAAAAGAAATGGAAACAATTCAGTGTGGCTGAGAACGAACCAGGAAAGGTACAGAGATGACTGATGAGGCTGGAAAGGTAAGATATAAATAGATCATGAGAGATCCTATATACAAGGATGACGCGCATAGACACAAGGGCCTGTTTTCAGCAGAAACTTTTTTATCATTAGCATTTCTGGGTCTTGCTAGAATTTGATATAAATGTAAGATTTGGATAATCTAAGCATTTTTCTCTATGATTTTTAAAAAACCAATTACATGCCTCTTGCTCTGTCCTTCCTTAGGGTATTTTTTTTCTTATTCTTCAGGAAGCCATGCTCTCTCTGTAAGCCTCTTGTTCAAAACTGAGCTTCCAAGGTGAGGAAAGATTCTATCCCATTCTCCTCTGCACCCCACAGTGCCTAGTACAAAGCACTGGTAATGGTCCTGGCCTGCTGCTTCTTGGTGTCCTAACAGCCCACTGTCTTTTCCTCCCTTTTTCTCGGTCTCTCTTTGTCCCCTCCTCCTACTGCTCAGAACTTCTTTGTAGTCGATGCACATTATAAATCACAGACACATTTCCCAAAGGGAAAACCCCCTCTGCCAACCAGCTGGTCCAACCTCATTCCATTAACATTGCTGAGTGGTAACTGCCCCATTACACAACCGATTTCACTACGTATGGCATTCAGACTCTACCTCGGAAGAATTCTGAAGGAGGGGGTTTGGCGACCCAGTCCAGTGTGTGCTGAGCAGCCCTCTCTTGTTTCACCAAACTCCTCCAAGTTCTCACCTTCCCATCACCTTCCATCTCAGTTTCTCTTCCTGAAGGATCTGAGTCTTTGCTCTCAAGTTCCTCTTATCATCCAGTACATGTATCTTGGCCTTCAAAGTGAAAATAAAGAGAGACACTAGGAGACACTAGGAGACACGGTATTGGGAATGGTCCAAATCTTAGAACAAACCCTTTGGAACTAGAAGGGACTACAAGAATTTTTTTATTCATTGCTTTCCCATCGAATCAGGCCATTGAATATGAAGAGCAATTACAGAGTTTTAGAGCTTGAAAAATGGAAATCCTTCAGATCAGAGTGGAACAAAGCTTTTCTGATACAGATCTGATAGTAAATACTACAGATTTTGTGGGACATAATGCTTCCATCTCAACTCTGCCTTTGTAGTAAGAAAATAGTCATAGGAGATAAGTAAACAAATGGCCAGAGTTTAAGTCTGAACTGTTCCACCTTGACCGTATTACCACCATCACCCATTTGTCCCACCCTGATGGTTTGAGACTTCCCAATGGAAGTCAGATATCAGAATTTTAAATGTTAAACCCTTCTCCCAAGCTTCCTGGTATTTTTAGTATAATCTATGTCTACTTTTGGAATGATCAACCTCCAGCTCAGGGTGTGTGTGTGTGTGTGGTGTGTGTGTGTGTGTGTGTATGTACGAGTGAGCATGCATGTCAGAGAGACAAAGAGAACAATGTACAGAAAAATTTACAGATGACTGTCAAGAACACTGACAAAGGATCAGATAGATCGTGTTCAAATGAAAGAAACCTTTTCTAGTTTGCTTAAACCCAACGTTAAGTTGTCCACATTTATTAAAAAGAAAGCTTTTAAATTAGGCAAATCTGAAGAAGTTGAAGATGAAAAGTAAACAAAGCAATGAAAGCTATCTGAGTCACTGGTAGAATGTTCCAAATCATTTAGCCCGCTGCTAATGACTGTAAAAGCCAAGAGGGATGACAGAACTAGTTCCCACAGAGAGCCTCATTTGGTCTCACATTTCAGCTAGACTGGACCTTGAGTCTTGACTAATCAGAAAAGTGTTCTCAGTTATGGAAGAACTTATCTGTCCTTTTAAATAGATGCCTTGAAGGTGTTTCTTCAAAACTCAAGAGAGAGGACAGAACATCTTTATAGGCTCAATCACAGGCAGATCATTGTTATTTCCATTTTTGCAGGTGAGGAAATTGAAATTCAAAGAGGTCAAATGTTTTGACAAGATCACAAACTAGTAAATGACAGGCTCTAGATTTAAAGTCAGTTCTGTTTAGTCCCAAATGCTTTCTGCTGGCTCTTCTCGACCTGAAACCATGACCATCAATGTCCTAGTTTAATGGAATGGCAAAGAATAACAAACTTCTAGCCAGCATGGTGGCACATGCCTGTAATCCCAGTGGCTTGGTAAACTGAGATGGAGGATTGTGAGTTCAACGCCACCTCAGCAATGGTGAGGTGCTTAGCAACACAGTGAGACCCTATCTCTAAATAAAATACAAAATAGGGCTGGGAAGTGGCTCAGTGGTCCATTGCCCCTGAGTTCAATCCCTAGTATAGTACCAAAAAGAAAAAAAAAACTAAAAGTTTGATCTAGGAGTTGAACCATTGCCAACACTTAGGAAGAACAACTACAGATGTGCATCAAAGGACCAGTGATACCTATGCAATGTCACCTTTTATTTCCCCTTGGCCATGTCAGTCATTCTCCCCAAAGAGGCTTCGACTAATTTCAATAGGGTCATCTTCAAAATGACTCAATAGCATTCATAAAATCAATTAATAAATAAAATGATGTGAAGCTATACCTGGAGGGAATTGTATGTATTCTAATGACGACTTAGGAATTATATGAAGTTACTACCATGATGATAAACTTTGGCAACAACTACAGTGAAAATAAGAGAATCTCCTTCCTGACTCCTTGTTCTAACCATATTTTAAAGTTAAATTCCCAGTATTAAAAATCGCACATCAACCAGGAAGTCCAAGGACATTATGACTGATCAAAATTAACAAGACTCATTCTTTAAAATGAGGGACATAAACTAATGTGCTCCTCCCCAATCCCAGTATCTCCCTAGATATTTAAGCTTTGCATTTATTTTTGTATCTAGTTAATAAATAAAAAACTAAACCCCCTAATATTATTACAACATCAAGAGAGATCCCACCTCAACACATCTCCCTGTCACAGTTTTTCCTCAAATATTCCTATGATTTAATGAAAATAATAGTATATATTTAGTGGGTAAATGAATAAAAGAGTGAACAGAAAAAAAATGCAGGGAAAAAAATCTTAAGTCACTCCATTCACACATAGACCAAGAAAGCAGTTATCTTTCTTGAAATTATTCTTGAAAAACCTCCATGAAGTCAGAGGAATTTTTCTTCAAACCATCAGAAACTGTTAATTATAACATTCTTCATAATATGAGAGCCAAACTTTCCTAAATGCCTGTTATGCTGATTTTATTCTAATTCTCATCACTTTTCTGGAAGACAACCATTATCCCCCCAAAATTTTGTAGATGAGGAAATTAAAACTCAAAGAGCTTAAATGTTTTTACAAAGATCACAAACTAGTAAACGACAGCCCCTAGATTTAAAGCTGGTTCTGCCCAGCCCCAAATGCCCTGTGCTCTCTCTACCATAACATTGCCTTCTACTGACGAATAAAGAAAAGAAATGGTCCTTGAACAATGAGGTGACTATAAAGTTGTGCTCAGAGGGAAGAAGAAGATCAAGTTCAGTTTTTAGGAAACGAATATCAGTCCTATTTCAAAGTTATAGACATGAAAAGGCAAGATCTAGATTCTATTGCAAGTCATTGGTGACAGCAATAAAAACTCAAAACTCTCAGGTTCCCAACTCACTATTTTTGTCCAATAGTTCTACACGGATTCAGACACTTTGGAGATATCTGATGTGGACAGTATACTTTGCAAATTTAAAACTAACCTCAATAAAAGTGATAATATTCCCAATTGAAGTCTCTTCTCCCAAACATGAATAATGTCACTATAAATATTAATGAAATGCAAAATATTTTCTAGAGGGCTGGGGCTGTAGTTCAGTGGCAGAGTACTTGCCTCTCACTTGTGAGGCACTGGGTTTGATCCTTAGCAAAAATATAAACAAATAAAATAAATACAGGTTGTCCATCTACAACTCCAAAAAAAAAGTCTAAAAATTATTTACTAGAACAAAGTGAGCAATAATGCAGCATTTATGAGTGGGCAATCATAAATAATATTTTTATTTGTAGTGAGAAATTTTGTTTCCTTATTATTTAAATCCACAAAAGAATGACTTCAATACTTGCAAATGTTGGCCTTAAAAGATCTGCCTATTTTACATTGTGTAGGAGAAAAAAAATGGCCTCACTGTTATTGTTTTTATATAACTTCTTAGGACTCACACATTGACTTTTGTGTACAGCTAGCCACAGATTCCTTTTTCCTTTTGCTGATTTCATGGGGTATTGATGATGGCTGTAGTTGAATGAAATAAACATATGCATTATTTTGAATTGGTTAGTAGGGTATGTAACCCAAAATAAGCCCTGAAGTGAAAGTCTCCATTTTACTTTGTTCAGACATAGGAAAATTATAATTTGTAAATAGTGATAGAAATAACCACCAGGTTATATAACAAAGAAACCCTAATGCAAATAAAAACTAGTTTTAGATATGTGGGACCCCCAAACTGACATTAGATTCATTAGGTGTTGGGTATTATATAGACACAACCTAGGTCTTGTGCAGACAAAAGAAATAAAAATAATCAAGTCATCTAAGTTTTTCTCTATGTAATGGATATAATGCCACATCATAATTTTATATGAGTATTAAATAACAAATTAAATATAAAATGTTACGGAGTTCTGATAAGCAGCCACTGAGATGGTTGCCATGGTTGTCATCATTGCTAGTTTGACTCACATTATTTCCTCAAAGCTTTTTTTTTTTTTTTTTTTTTGTCTCTGAGTGAATCCATTAGTATGATACATGCTGTGATTCAGGGGAATTGGGAAGATATCATAGGACAAGACAGTGTCACCCTATGTAATTTTGTAAGAGGCTACAGTCCAGAAAAGTAGTTATAACGAGCACAAACAACATCCCACTCCCTTTCTTACATAGAAGAAGTAAAAAAATTTCCAATTTCATTTTTGAGTCACCAAACCCTGATAAACTAAGAAAATAGTTGTTAAACCTCAAGAAATATGCTTTGGGAAGTGAGTGTTCTCAGAAATGCAAACTGTTTTCTCAAACATAAATTGAATAAGAAACTGTAATTTAAATCATTTCCAAGTAAGGGGATCTGTGAATTATTCACAAAAGTAATCTTCTTTCTTTGAAGGCAAAGGCCCTTCCTTGATGTGGTAAAAATTTGAGAAGAGGCTATTGATAGGGTTGCTCCAAAAACTTTGTCCTTCTCAGTCTATTCCCAGTATTTCAACACTCAATATAGAAAGTTATCTAAGAAGTGTACTCCTGGGTCTGTTGGGTCATTGAAAGACTATCCATATTGGATTGGAATTGGAGACATGCTTTTGATTTTTTTTTAAGTTGGTCCAGAGTAATCACTGACTTTGCATTTTTATATTCAAAAATCTCTCGCTATGCACATCTGTCTAAAGAGATTTTTCCAACATATGCACATGTAGAAAGTTCTCCTCCTTCTCTCTTTGTCTTTCCAGATGCCATCCTTAATCTTGGGTGCAGTATTACACCAGGGTAGACACTTGATCCAAGCAGAGTCAATCAGTCTTACTCTTCCAGGGACTTGGAATTGAGGCCCAGAGACTGGGCTGGTTAGTTCTGGGAGGGACAATGGAAGGTCACAAGGACAGGAAACAAGACAGCTATTTGCGGGGGACTATGGAAATCACCTGCCAGGAGGTGAGTCAAAACGAAGGTCTGCAGGTGAAGACAGATGGAGTGAGTGAAGGGAATACATGGGCACAAGGTCAAAGAATGGACTCTTCCAGTGATTTTCCAGTTCCCAGGAGACCTTGCTGTCTGTCTTAGAGCTGTGTTTCTGTGGGATCCCTTTACATTCTTATAATAAATGCCCTATTCACTTAAGCTTATTTGAAAGGATTTCCTTTTCCAGAAAACAAAAGTTCCCTGGCTAAAACATCCTCCAGCCACCCTGGCATTTTGTTTTGTTTTGAACTCCCCCTCTCCCTGCCCCAGTCTCCCAGAGGCTGCAATCACTATTATCTTAAGGAGTGTCTAACTGGTAGAAGGTATGTTGATTGCTGGTGAGAAATGGAAAAGAGACAGACACAGAAACTCATGAGAAGTAAACAGTGAGTAACACTAAAGAGAATAACAAAATCCTGTCCTTCCCTAAACAAGAAGGTGGAGTACCACCACTGCCTTTGAAACGTGTGTTGTTTTTTCTCAATCACCTTAGGTAGGTCTTTGGTTGTTTTAGTAGTATTGGAGCAAGAACTAAAAGATTCTCTAGTGGGGCACACTGGCACATGCCTATTGGTGGCACATACCTATAATCTCAGCAACTCGGGAGGCTGAGGCAGGAGGATCACAAGTTCAAGGCCAGCCTCAATAACTTGGTGATGGTCTAAGCAACTTAGTGAGACCCTGTCTCAAAATAGAAATAAAAATTAAAAAATGAAAAGGGCTGAGGATGTTGTTCAATGGTTAAGTGTTAAGTGCTCCTGGCTTCAATGCCCAGGCCAAAGAAAGAAAAATGGAAGGAAGGAATAAAAAAGAAGGAAGGAAGGAAGAAAGAAGGAAAAGATAGATTGGGCTTATGGCTCAGTGATAGAGTACTTGCCTAGCATGTGTGAGGCATTGGGTTTGATCCTCAGCACTACTAAAAGTAAATAGATAAAATAAAGGTATTGTGTCCATTTACAACTAAAAGTATATTTAAAAAAGAAAGAAAAGAAAAATTTCTGCAGCCCAGCTATTGCTCTATTCCAAAAGAAGACTGATACAAATTGACCCCAACATGCTCATCACACCTTTATGGGTGGATGTGTGAACACAAGCAGCATTTTCCTCTGCTTTAATAAATGATAGATGTGAATGGCATTTAAATCACCCATCGCAGGTTATTGATCATAAAATCTTCCTTGAATAAGAAACAGAGACACACTTGAATAAACAATGTCCCAGATGGGACCTAAGCACCAAACAATAAGAAGGACAGTGATTTCAAAATGGAAATCACAAAATTTGTATGGCTTTTATAACTATATAATTTGGACACTAAATCTTATAAAGCATGAGGTTTGATGAAAGATGCCTTGAATTTAGCATGATGGGGCTGGTTGTTAGGAAGAAAAATGACTCAGGTGCATAAATAGAAGCATTCAACAAGAAAGTGACAAGACATACAGAGGACAGATAAAGAGGCATGGAGCTGTGGGAGAGGGATGCACACTTCCACATGGAGGTGGGTAGGGGGGCATTGTGGTCAAAGGCAGAGCCAGGGAATCTGGAATAGGTGCTGTTGGGTATAGAGCTACGACAGAAGTGACACAGTGTCTCAAATGACTATAATATGTGTCTCTGTGGCCAAATCTATTCTGGGAAACCAGGGTTGAATATCTAACATAGGTGTTAACACTTCTAACAAAGAGATTCAGAAAAGAGTTCTTACCAGAAAAAAAGGGAGATAACTAGCTGGTTGTGACTATTTTCTTGGGCAGGCAGCAGAGAGTAGTGATCAGACCCCTCAGAGCTAGAAAAAAGCAAGCAGATGCCGCACATCATAAGTAGATCTTGTGGGTCTCCCCTGCAAAGTGTATACATTTTGAGGCTATAGATGCAAGACTGCCAGGAATGCTATTCCAGTGCAGAGGAAAGCTAATTAGGAGATTATTTAGAGGTATCTATGAATGTCTCCGTGTGGAACCTAGAGTGTTTGCCACTCCAAGACAATGGGGTTTTAGGTTGGTCTCTGGGTTCCCACACAATGATTTTTTCCACATTACGTACCACACAAGAATTCAGTCCCGGCCCCATCACACGCCACAGAACTGGGATTTAACTCCCAGTTAACTCTGTTTCCACCTGTGGTCCATGGCAGAGAGCCCAAGTCTGTGCCATTCTAGGGATGGGGTGGACATTTTCTTCTCCCCATTCATGAGAACCTTTTTGGTTCTCAGGTTTTTTGTTTTGTTTTGTTTTGTTTTCCCTAAGAACAAGGTTCTGGCTGCCTCTGACTCATGAAAGTAGATGACTTGTACTTTCACATCAGCAGGAAACCTTTTCCTTCAAGCCACACATCTCCTGTGGGTGTCCACTCAGCCCATCCAACCTGTGTGCTCTCTCACCACTGTGACTCCATTTGTAGCTCTGGTCCTTGAAACGTCCTCTGATTCCTTTCGAATTCAATCAGGTATTTTTAAATTTTTTTTAAAAATTTAAAGGCTGAATATTTAAATATATATAATATGTAAATATTAAAACTGGGATGGGGGTTCCCATGGAAGCTCAGCCTATTGTCCTCCTCAGTTTATAGGCAACATAGCTGGGGTTTCAAATCTAGATATTCTGAATCTAAAATCAGGGTAGTTCCTTTAATACATATTATATTAAAACACGTTTCTTCCAGATCATCTCACTGAATTTTAACAAAGGAAGAAGAGAGTAAACTCACAGAATTATGAAATGCCCTCCCCCCATCAAAGCTATTACAGGATAAAAGTATACATTTGAGGTTTTAGAACATTTGCAAGGAATGGAGTCTTTTCTCCTTTCTGGCTGTAGCAGGAAGGGACCATGTCTCAGAGGTAGGCCACCCAGTCTCATAATTCACACCCATCTCCTGTGCACACACATACACACACACTCCCAGTGTGAAACCAAGACCATGTTCAGAGCAAGCTCAGAAGTAAGTCATGCCACCTAGTACGTCTTGAGGTACTGGCTAAAGAAATATGGACACCAAAGATGCTTCTAGAAAAAGAAGCAGTTTGCTCCCAACTGCTACAAGCCTCAGGTAGGCTGCCATAATTTTTATACAAAAATGCTATGCACTGGAAGAAAAGTCTGATCACAAACATAGCTCTGTTGATTACTCAGAGTTTCCATTTCTACTAAGGCTATCTCCTATTATGGTAGTAACTGTGTATCGACCAAGTATTGACTACACTTGAACAATTCCCTTAACTGACTTTTCTAGGAAATGGAGTGCTTGGTTAAGTGAGTTTTCTGTTTCTAAATAATCCAGGAGGTTTGAACCTGCCTGTAAAATTCATCTTTGTGCATATGTAGATATATTTATGGACTTAAATTAATAAACATTTATCAAGTACAAAATAGAAGAGCCTCTGCATGGACTGGCTGTGTGATCTTGGGAAAGTTATTTAACTCCTGAGCCTCAGTTCCCTCATCTGTAGATTGGGGACAATAAACTCCATTTCCTAGGACTGTTGTGAGGATTATATGGGATCATGCATGAAGAATGCTTGGCACAGGTCCTGACACAGAGTTCATGCTCGACCAGTAGCACTGATTATTATTATTATGAAATTGAAACTGTCTCATTGCAGTGGAGGCTCTCATTGCATGACAAATCCAGAGTAGATTAAGAGCAACCCACAACCAAAGTCATTTGGGAAAGGTGAGGTTGGAAAATGAGGGCGGTGATTGGCCTATGAATTTGCACAAGAGAAAATGAGGTGAGTAAAGATGAGACGCTGGGCACCCGGCTGGTGGCTGCTTGAGTCAGTGCCCTAAAGTCCATGTGGTTGGTTGTTGACAGAGAATTCCTTGTCCCTATCAGATGCAAATCCCCAAAAGGTTCCATTTAAGAGCCATTTTTTTTTTCAGAATGGCTGCTATAATCCAGTCATCGGAACCAAGATTGTTTTTCTGTGTGATTATCGCCTGGTCGGAAGAATCATGGCCTGGAGTCTCACTAAGGAGATTTAGAATGTTGTTATTTAGGGAATTCCAG
Organism: Urocitellus parryii; assembly: GCF_045843805.1. Lineage (NCBI taxonomy): Eukaryota > Metazoa > Chordata > Mammalia > Rodentia > Sciuridae > Urocitellus > Urocitellus parryii. Next base: position 1,055,947 of record NW_027551763.1, read on the forward strand.
CTAATGAACCCTCACACAGCAGGAAGTGATTTTAGGCAGATCAGGAGACATTTATCCTTTAGAAAAGCCATCCGCTCTTTGGCCTCCCAGTCCACCCTCCAGAGCCCCTCTCTGGTTTCCCACACACAGCGTTTGCTCCTCTGGGCACTGCTTCTCTGGAGGCTGGGAAAAAGAGATTGGTCTTCCAAGGTTACCAAACTTATCTCCTTTCTCTTGCTATACAAACAACTATGTGAAGGCCACCCAGATTTCTACAATTAAAGAGGAGCTTGCAGGGAAGGGCATGGCCAAAGCTGTTTTATATTCTGCCAAGTTGAAGCTCAAGTTGCCTCTGTGGGAGAAACTCCCCTGACATTCCGAAATAAGCAGCCTGCCGGTCCATGGGACTAGGAACTGGAGTCCCAAGTCACTTTTCTTGCCTCTGGGCAATGTTCTAAGCACAATCAGTGTCTGCTCAGGGACCACAAGTTCAAAGTGACTTCCTGTTAGCAACAGGGATTCACACAAGGGAAATTCTACACACCCTGATGACCTCTAGCAGTGTTCTCAGGGTATGCCCTGGAATAGTAGCAGCAGCATGACCTGGGCAATGCTTACAAATACTAATCTTCACCCCATTCTTACCTACTGATTCAGAACCTATGAGGGTTGGGCCCAGTGAGTGTTTTTAAAATTCATTCTGTTTTAAAATTTTTAGGCATACTGGCCTGATGAAACCCTAGTATTGGGGATGAAGAAAGTCATTTTGGAGAGAGATCTAATTAAAACCAAAATGTAACTAAACAAGTGTGCCTGTCCCCATTTGCCATCTTTAACCAACTCAGAAAGGAAAGCCATGTGGAGGTAGGTGCTTGGATAGAAGAAATATACAAGAGAAACACACCTGAGCCTGAGTGGTACACAGCATGTTTCCATTTGCTCATTTTTAATTAAATATTTTTCAGTCCTTATAGAGGTTTTTGTTTGTCCTCCAGAAATAGCCATCGTTCTGTACAAGATTCTCAAATTGGAAAGGTGGGGGAATGATCCAGGAAGGGCAGGGAGCAAAGGAAAACAACATCACCACCAGCCCCAAGTCAGAATCAGTTCCCAGCTCAGAGGAGAAAAGAAGACGAGCTGAAAAGAAATGAGAAGCAGAAAATAGATGGAGGAACAGACTGGATGATTAAACCCCAACATCGGTAGGGCCAAGGACAAAAGGACAAGTGGAGACCCATATACCATATACCCCATATGCTCTATGTCTAAATATTTACAATTGACTATCAAGGAACAATGATTAAGTTGTACAACTTCCTCCCACATGGTGGGTAAAATTCAGAAATCTTGGACTCCTCAGAGTTCTAGACTACAGTATCATAAATGGAGTGGTCACCTGTTCAGTCTCTTGCCTACAACCTGCTTCCTTTTTCTTCTCATCAGTTCCCACACCGGGAGGGACAGCATTCATATGCATGTATACCCCAGCTCTGAGTCCCAGCTGTATCCACATCCCTTTCAAAGAGCCTCACTTGAGTAACATTCACACAGAGCATCAGAGGTTAGACCCAGGGAAGACATTCATACATGCTCTAGAAATAGGCTCAGAGTCTTTAAAACAGGGAATTCTGGGGTCCCAATTTCTCAAAGCATGATCTTGAAGGGGAGCTAAATCTAAGTGGTCAAAATTCCTTGGCCTATATATTCTTCAATCCAAGGGAGAACAAGGAAAATAAAGGTAGGTCCTCTGAAGCATGGATCCAAATCAGGTACCATCTTGCCCAAGATTAAGAGTGATGCCAGATAGAAAAGACAAGGAAGGGTCAAGTAGGAGAGAAGGAAGAAATAATAAGTGATAAAGATCTTCAAAGAAATTCTTGTAAGTAGCTTTTACTGTTATCCATTCCATGAGTGACCTGGTATTCTCTGGTCATCAAGTTAATGATTCCTCCTCTGGATTAGCCTCACTGCCCTATCATAGGGTGAAATGAGTGCCCGTGCCTCACTTTCATGTTCTATTCCTCCAAATATATTACAGACAGAGACCAGGGACACCTCATTTTCCTATCACTACTATAGATCCATCATAATTTCCTGTGTGACATTCTGAAAAGAAGGAATGGAGAGAGGGAAGGGTCTAGTGATCACAGACTAGCAGTTTCTCTGGATGAAACAAAGGAATATTTCATCAGATAAAAAACTGAAAGGCAAGTTTACATGGAAAATTGGTAACTTGATGCAGTATTTTGGACTTTATGATGTGGGTTGGTTGTTACTTGGCTTAAGTTCTGATATTGCAAAAATTGCATTTGTGAAAGTTTCTATGGCCAATTGTTCTGATGTAGATTATTTTTTAAAATTTTTTTTGTAATTGTAGATGGACAACATGCCTTTATTTTATTTATTTATTTTTATGTGGTGCTGAGGATCGAACCCAGTGCTTCACATAAGCTAAGCAAGCTCTCTGCCACTGAGGACTTGATCAAATAATGATGATGTGGATTATTTGAGTTTTGTTCTTTGTTACTTAAAAGACATGAAATATGATGGATTTTCTCTGGGTATGTTTCATTTCCTGGGACTGGAAATGCAAGGGAGTTAGGTGAACTGCTGCATTGCTGAGCCATATAATCACAGTACAGAGGTGCAGGGCAATCCAGAGCTTCCCAGACTTTAAAAGTTATCTTTCAAGCATTGTTTCTTGGGGGAAAAAATTACTTTCTAAGAATGAACTGAACAGAGGAAATCACAATGGAAAACCATAAAAAATGTAAAAATCATGAAAAGTGTAAATAAAAAGCAAAGTAGGAAATAGTTATGTTACAAGTATGGCAAAGGGAGCAATTATTAATCTATAAAAACTTATACACACATATGTTAAAAATCACCAAAGCTATGGTTCTGAAAGTATTCAAGAGAACAATTGCAGACTATTTACAAAAGAAAAATTACGGTGACTAAAAAATATTTTTGTATATTCAAAACAATGTAATTTAAAAATGAGATTATAGAAATTGATATGACATTTCTGAATAGAGCTTCACAAATGTGTCAAGAGCCTTAAAATTTTTCATAATCTTGACTCTGGCAATTTTTCCCTAAGATCTTATTAGGAATGTAACAATGTGTTGGTACTTCCAGGCATGGTGGCAAACACCTGTGATCCTAAATACTTCTCAGGAGGCTGAGGCAGGAGGATGGCAAATTCAAGGCCAGCCTGGACAACTTAGTGAGACCTTATCAAAATAAAAAATAAAAAGAGTTGGCGATTCAGCTAGCTCAGTGGTAGAATGAATACTTACCTAATATGCAGAAGGCCCTGGGTTTAATCCCCAGTACTGCCAAACAAACAAACAAACAAAAAGTATTGATATAAATGAGTTGAACTTTGAAGCATTATCTGCAATAGAATTTTTTTTTTTAAGACCAGACCTGGGGGGTGGACTTCAGTGGTTGAACATGCACTTAGTATGCGTGAGGCCCTGAATTTTATTCCTAGCACTGCAAAAAATGGATTTTAAAAAATTATTTTTTTAAATTATTATTCCCCCCCATCCCACTGGCCACCCACCAGAGTCCATATAATACTTTGGTTCTCACATTGGCTCAATTCCCTGGGATTTCATTCAGTTATTCTCTCATATACCATCAATATCTATCTTCTCCCCCCACTCCACTCTCTCTCTTCTAGATACAAATATACTCAGGATTTCCCCAGTATTTAAATCCTTTTTGACTTCACTTCTCCCTCTGCCTGCCACTCTACTCCTCTGCCTCCCTTAACAGGGAAACTCAAGAGTTAGCGCCATATGTTTTCTTGGCCTCCTAACCTCCCATGCACTCACAGAGTGCCCTTTCTTGCTGATGTCAGAGATGGCCTCCTTCTTTCTAAGTCCAATGAACACTCTACTGTCCTTCCTGAAACTCTCAACAGTATTTATTATTCTTGTTTGGTCACCCTCTGGGTTTCTTTCCTTGGCTTCCAGGACACCCCATCCCTGTTTGTCCTCTTTCTTCAGTGGCCACTCTTTATTAGGCTCTCATCCAATCCTGTGGTTTCTGATGTCATCTAACATCCATGACTGACATGTATATGTCTGGCTTGAACCTCTCCCTGAAGTCCAGCCCCATGTAGCCAACTATTGCTCCACAGACACATGGGTACGTCTTAGGTATCTTAAATGATATCCGATCAAAGGAGACCTCTTGACCCCATATCCCTCCCCGACAAAATATCCCAAATACCTATCCATCTTAAGAGAACCATCCTTCTCCTCAGTTACTAAAATAAGATAATTGCATATATTCCTTGATTCCTTCATTTTTCAACCTGTACATCCAACACTCAGCAAATCTATGGGTACTGCTTCCAAAATATATCTTACCTTTGACCTCTTTCTTCCCTCTGCACTGCCACCACATTGGTCTCTGTTACCATTTCTCCTGCCTTACCTTAGTCACAAAGTCTCCTAAAATGATCTCATGATTTCTCTACTTCTACTTCTATGCTTGTCCTCCTTACTTCTACAATCCTTTCTTTCTTTCTTTTTTGGTACTGGGGATTGAACCAGGGGACTGTTGGGGGAGGGGTGTGCTTTACCACTGAGCCATATACTCAGCCCTTTTAATTAATGTTTATTTTTAAAATTTTGAGACAGGGCCTTGCTGAATTACTTAGGGCCTCGCTTAGTTGCTGAGGCTGCTCTTGAACTTGTGACCCTCCTGCCTCAGTCTCCCAAATTGCTGGTATTACAGCCTGGGGATTACACGCATGCAACATTATGCCCGACCAATGGTCCTTTCTTTAAGCAACATCAGGATTTTTAAAATGCATGTCAAACCATGGCTGCCCATTTCACTTCAGATAATCTCCAAATCCTCAGGCTGTGCATGCTCCCTGCCTAGTGCTGTGATATATCTCATAGCAACTGCTGACATGCTCACTCTAATTCTGTACAGACACACACACACACACACACACACACACACACACATGCTTTCCAGAACACAGATTTATGCATGTGTGCCCACGCAGTGGCAGTGGAGCTCTCACTGCAGTCAACTATGAAGAGACTGGTAAGATTTAAAGGACAGAAGTTGATTTATTTTTAAACACATTAAACTAGTTTATTAACATGTACCTTAGATTTGGCAACTGAACTCAAATTTCTCATTAATTAGGAATTAATTTTGGCTCACGTCACAATGGCTTAAATAATGTACAGGGTATTTTTCTCTCTCTCTCTTATGTAACATGAAGTCCTAGACATGAATGAGGTCCAAGGCTGAGAGCCATTCAGACACCGTCACTCACTTCCTGGATGTCTTTATATTTCCTCTCCTCCACTGAATGTGGGGTTTCCAACCTCAAGGTCATCTCCTTGTCTGAGGGTGGCTGTTACAAATCTAGTCATCATAACCATATTCCAGAATAAAGGAATAAAATTTTTGAAATTCCATTTGAGACTAATGAAGTACGGTCTTTGTAAAGGAGAAATAGAGAGTAGATAATCCTCCCATGACTTCTCACAAATAATTTCTTGGAAAGGAAAAGAAGGAACATTAGTTTGGTGATAAAATAAATATGTTTTCTTATAACACCAAGGACAAAGGGATCTGGAACCGAGAGCACCCTAATTGTGTAACTTTTCAGATACTTTTCAATATCTCAATACACTCCTGTCAGAGAAGAGTCTTTCATAGTATGATCTATGCCCCTACCTGCCCAGAAATCCTTAAAGAAACCTTGATCCCCGTGTACCTAAAAATGTGACTATATTTGGAGAAGGGTCTTTGAAGAAGTGTTTAAATTAAAATCAGGTCATTGGGGTGGGTCCTAATCTGTTATGACCTGTGTCTTTGCTTTCTGTTTGTTTGTTTGTACCAGGGATTGAACTTATGGCGCTTAACCACTGAGCCACATCCCCAGTCCCCTTTTTAGTTTTTATTTTGTGAAAAGGTCTCACTAGATTGTTTATAGGCTTTCTTAGTTCCTGAGGCTGGCTTGGAACCTGAAATCCTCCTCTCTCAGGCTCCCAAGAGATTGGGATTACAGGTGTGTGCTACCATGCCCTGCTTGACCTGAGTCTTTGTAAGAAAAAGAGATTAGGACATTTGTACACAGAAGGGAGACCATGTGAAGACACCTGGAAAAGATGGTCATCTATTAGCCAAAGAGAGAGCCTTCAGAAGAAACCAATGCAGCCAACACCTCCATATTGGATTTCCAGCCTCCATAACTGTGAGAAAATTACTTTCTATTGTTTAAGCCACTCAGTTTATGGCACTTTGTTCTGACAGGCCTATGAAACCAACACATGTAAGATTCAGTTAAAGAGAGTTAACACTCTAAGAAGATAACTTACCCAAGATCACACACCAATAAGTGGCAGTGCCAAGACTCATTCCCAAATCCAACCTCAAAGACTCTGTCCTCTTCCATCCTGCCAGGTGGTTCTCTTCTGCACCCATTCCTCCTCTGAACTAAAGAGAGCTTACTTCCCCTAAGATTTAACTGCTCTACATTATGCTTGAATGTTCTCATCAAAAGGTAGAACACTCAGGAAAGATGTGCTCATCAGAATGCAGAAAAGAATGTTTCAGGCACAACTTCTGAAAACCAACCAAGACAAGATGGCAATGAAAATCACTTACCAACATGCAGCATGTTCAGGAATATTTTAAACACTTTAAATCATCCGTCAACCCAGATGGAAGATGATCGTTGATGTAGTCCCCATTGCACAATGCTTTAATATTTTAAGGAATTTTAACTTTTTTGGTTGTGCTATTCTTTTTATAGATCCTGGTAATTTTAAAACTGTTGATTCCCATGAAATTAGAAGGGCATTATTATTTATACCTTGCCTTAGGCAATGCTCTGCTATCTCTGGTAACAACATTTATAAGTAGTTTGAATTCCTGGTGGAGCAGATGATCACCTAGAAATCCCCTTCATTTAAAAATTAATGTCATATATACACATAGACAGGGCAAGAAGGAAAGTCCAACAGAGCTGAGACTTACTAAATGACAACAGCTGACCTGATCTGATAAACTTACTGACACTGAGATGTGAATAAAAGATGGCATCAGAATGAAATAACTCAATATCTTAAATGGAAACTCAATCACAAGATTCTGTTCAAGATAACAATTTGAAGCCACATCTTAATCTTCTCTTCATCCACAATCCTATTGAAATGAACAAGGAAGCATAAAAGTAAGAAAATGAGAGGCAGGAATGTAGCTCAGTGGTAGAGCACTTGCCTAGCATACCCCAGGCTATGGATTCAATACCTAGTACCACCAGGAAAGAAAGAGACAGGAAAATGTCTTTATATATATGGAGTAGGGAAGGTTAACATGAAAGGCTATGCATTCTGAAAAGTGTTTGCAATACATAAAAATCATAATGGGATTGAAGAGGTCCCTGCCTGCAAGTTAACATTCATGTTCCACTTATCTACTGCTGGCTAACTAAGCACCCCTGGATTTAGGGACTTAGAACAACATTTATTTTGCTCATGGATCTCATGTGGGCAAAGTTTGGCAGAATCAGTTTTTGTCTGCTCCATGGAGAAGCTCAAAGCCTGGGATATAGAATGATTTGGAGGCTCCTTCACTCACATATCTAGTGGCTCAAGCTGGGAAGACACATGGGGTCCCTGGGGGCATCTCTCTCTAACTCCATGAGGTCTCCTTACAATGTCTCTCCACCATGGGAGCTTCATCATAGCAAACATCCTGCAAGTGGGCCTGGGACTCCCTAGGTGCATCCATGCTAACAGGAGAACGGTCAGGGGAGAGACAGACAGGAAGAACTAGGATAAAGCCATGATACCATTCATATTCTGGCATCAGAGGCCATGCCTTTTATTCATAAAATCTAGACCATTTTCAATGGAAAATATATTTCCTTCTCAATGGGAAATATATTCCTTTTGTGATAGGAAAGGTTTCGAAGTCAGGCAAGAGAATGGCATGTCACCATTTTGAAAATACATCAAATATGTGACAGAAAAACACAATAGGAGGAAGTGACTGTGGTCACTAACAAAGTCAAAATACAATCTCAAGGTCAGTGGTACAAGGGCTAGAAGTATGGATGAGCTGAGGGGCAAATGGGCCTGGGAAAAATCTCACACAGGGCAGGTCCCCTTGGAGATCTTGCCACAAGGTTACTTGATGTGGGCAGGAGGAGACAGCAAAATGGAGCATTGTTTCAGCCACCTTTGAAGAGGGCATCTTCCTCAGTTAGAAAATACCACCAGTTAACTTCAGGTTGGGACAACACATGTGCATAAGAGTAACTTCTCCGCCCTGGGGCCTTCTCTGATCTAATTTTCTTCCTATCCTTGGCAGACAATGAGAAGCTCGGTTTAATTAAATTAGACTAGAGAAAATGCAAACTTCCTATGTTCTCTTTAGTCTGGAACTAAAATATTTGGACAATTACCCATATAAACTCTGATAAAGTCTCTCTCAGCACCTAAAATTGGATAGTATTTTCTCTGTGGTTAAGAAGGAAGGGAGGGAGGGATGAAATATTTTTGGATATACAAAAAGATAAAATCATTCAAAACAATTTTAAAGATTCAGAGCAAATACAAGCCCACCTCCAAGAAAGAGGGAGAACAGTAAAAATCTGAGACCTATGGTTTCAGAGATCTGAGAAGGCACAATGGGAAGTTATTTGAGGTTATTTTCAGATCTTAAAAAGTAGCAAATTAAAAGTTTGGTGTAGATAATAGAGGTGATAAAATAAGCTAAATACTAAATTAATAAATAAACAATATCAGAGAAGATTTTTGTACATAATTAACCAGGAGAGGATGAAGAAAATTGTGCAATGAGTCAACCTATAAGCACATAGAGATCAAATCCAATAAAACACTTTTCCCAGGAGAGAACAGTAATAATGTGCCTGAAGAAAGACTCAAGAGGCCTGATCAACTATATATAAATTATTTGAGGAAAAAAATTGACACATAGGCATACTCTGGTTAATTAGAAAAATTCAAATTAATCTTTAAATTTAATGGGTATGGAAACCCATAAGCACTGTAGTGTAAAAAAAATATAGTTTAAATGGAAATAAATTAGATTATCAGAATTTCTTGTAATACAAAAATCGCAAAATATAAAATAGTCAAATCCTGATAAATAATTAGAACAAATAAGGTAACTTGATAAGGTGGCTGGTCACAAAATAAATAATCTGAAGTAAAAATCTTTTCTTATTATGAACAATATGACAAAGTAAACTCGATTCTGAAAAAAGCCAGTGGGTAAGAGGGAAGTTAAAAACCTGAAACAATGGGAACCCATGGGAAGGTACAAGGTTTTGGGGTCTTGACTGAGGATTGGACAGAGGATGATCTGGCATGCTACAGAAAAGAGTACCATTGGCATTTCCTGGTCTTTGCCCTTCCACAGCCCCACCTTGCATCAGGCAATTCACAGCTGACTCTTACCCTAGTGGAACAAGAAAGCATCACCCTCAATCTGGTGCCAATTACATCAATGGAGGAGACCAGGCAATGTCACAGGCTGGTGAGATGAATCTGAAACAGCAGGTGGAGGTATCCAGCCCTGGGAATGTCTCCTCTCCCAACTCCTTTGGGCGACATATCTGTCCCTGTTGGCACATAACTCAGGGAGGCAAGATGAGCACACTCATCATTCTCTTACATAGAACTCTCAAGAACCCATGCCATTTAGCAATTCCCCACCCCAACTTAGAGTGCCTGCTTAACTTCATCTGTGGCAGAGAATGTGCACCAGAAGCTTATCTAGGGGTGTTTGCTGTTCATCATGGCAGATAGTTTCACTTAATGAGGTGGAAGCAAGAAGCCTTCCCTCCAAGGTGCTTGCGGTACCCACCACACAAACATACAAACATGCACTCATCACCATCACTATTACCTCTGCACCGTCCCCATCATCATACCATCTCTGAGCCACAAACACACCACACCACACCCAATGCACACACTTACCCAAAGCCACCTGTGCACACCATCACATCATCGTATTGTCTCCATCTCCTATACCACACCATGCTTCACACATACCACACACCACTGGAGACGCCACCCTTAACCCCCAGACACACATGCGTATACGGCACATGTGCACACACCTCATTTTAAGATTCTGTTTGTCTGAAGTAAAACCCGTGACTCTTCCAATATTCTCAGGTTAGTGAATAACTTAGGATCTGGTAAATAGGTGAAGATTTGGTACATAGATTTGGTAAATAGATGAAGAAGGGTTTTGAGGTGAGTCTAAAAAGGAAGCTATGCTGCCAGGAGGCCATTGTTGCCTCTGCTGGTGTTGCTGGGGGACGGGGGGAAAAAGGCTGCCCCTTCTGACTGTGGCATGGCTCAGCACCTTTCTGCATGGCTACTCCCCATGCTGCCCTCACACTTATAGATCCGCTCCCCCTCACTTCCTGCTGTAAATCTTTCTGAAGGCTGAGCATCCCTCCCTGGTAACGCGTCCCACAGGGCAGCTTGCATAAGCCCCACTTTATGAGCAGTTTCTCCAGGCTGCCTTCCTCCCTCTGGCCCAGAAGAGACTGAGTGAGATGCATGAGCTTCACCTAGAGTGGGGGGTCACAAAGTGGACAATCTCATGCTGGCATTTGCCTGTGAACTTTTCTTAAGTCCATAAAGTCAAGGCAAATACTGGTATCCTCTAAGTCCCTACTATTAGGTCCCCAAGGCAATGTGCTGGCTGGACCCAGTGCCTCCAGGAGGATTTGGATTCCCCCTGAGGGGTCGAAGAAGCTCTGTCCAGAGTTGGCCAGATCACTCAGTAAATAGCACACTTTCTGGGCCCAAAGAGGAGCAGCCTCCATAAGACCTCTGTCCCTCCATACTCAGACTTCAGCCAGAATCAGTCTAACTGCTTAGCTGCCCCAAATCTCTCAAGAGAAGGGAAAGATGTGAGCAGAGGACAAAAGTTCTAAGAAAAAGCACAGTATTTAATCAACTTCCTTTTAGCTTTATTTCTTAGTAATATCATACAAGAAGATAGACTTGAGAAATACTGACAGCCCCAATTAGCTTCAGCCCATTTAACTAGGCTCTCCTAAGTTTCACATTTGGAAAGAAGACATTTTCCCATAGGGAGGGTGTCATACACTGGGCTGGGCTCTGAGGACATTCATAAATGCTAGGTGAGCCACCTCAGCTTCAGACCTCATCTGGGGATATAATGGTTGCTATCCGTACTCTAGGGCTGTGCTGCAGATAAAGTAAGTTGTAAAAAGTAAAATGGGTAGCACTGTTCCCAGATCATTATAAATAAGTGTTAGTGTTTAGTGTTCAACAAGTATTGACTGAGCTTGGCCAGTGCTGGGTGATGGGATATGGTGGGAGTTAAAATAAGAAATCTATATTGCCTTCCCTTTTTTTGCTGCCCCCCAGGTCTTGGCAACAGCATCACCTTGTCCAGATGAGTATGAGGAACATGTCAAGGGCGAGGACCTCCTGTCAGGATAAACCCCAGGACACTTCCAAGTCCTGGGCCTGCTTCTGACCCTCTGCTTCCTGCTCAGCACTTAAGGACACATCTACCACACTCTCTCTTACCTTTGCGAAGCCTCTCTTCCTTCCCAGTGGCCGACAAGCTGAAAAGTTTTGCACTTCACTCCTCCTGCCTGCCGAGTTTTCAGAGGATGTTTTTCTGCTGATAACTCAGGGAAGAGCACACTCCTAGGCTTGTGGAAAGACCTCTCCCTTCCCTCCTCACCAGGGCCAAACTGCACCTATACCTGCACATGACAATATACTTACACATGGACCAAGGCACTAGCTCCTTAAGATGGAAAGGTGCCAGTAACAATGACCTGAACAAGTCAAGGATGTTTCTGCCACTCAGCTGAAAAAAATTGTATTCAATGGGTCTGCAGTGGCCCAGCCAGGAGTGGTTTTGTTTTGGTGTGCATGGAGTGAGGGTGTACTAGGGATTGAACTCAGGGGCACTCATCCACCAAGCCACATCCCCAGGCCTATTTTGTATTTTATTTAGAGACAGGGTCTCACCGAGTTGTTTAGTGTCTTGCTTTTGTTGAGGCTAGCTTTGAACTCTTGATCCTCCTGTCTCTGCCTCCCAAGCCACTGGGATTACAGTCATAAGCCACCACACCCAGAGCCATGAGTGTTTTAAAAATTTCCCTGGTGGTTCTGATGTTCACACAAATCCCAGTAAGATCGAAGGGATGCACAGCTCCCTAAGACTCCTGACCATTCAGTACAATACTGCAAGCAGGGTCTGGCTGAGTCCCAAGCCTGGTGGGAGGACGCTGAAGGTGGACAGCAGCTACAAGGGACCTCCTCTCACCCCTCCCCTGGGTCACTGCAACCTGGGAAGGGACAAGCAGGAAAAATGGCAGGACCCCCGTACACAGAAGGTAGAGCATTTGAGAATGATGGAGAGGAAAGGAGCAGAAGAGGAGGAAAACTCACAACAATGGGCAAGGTAAAGGATTCCTTCAGTTATGGGGCTTCCCAGCCAGTCTCAAGATCCTAAGCAACCTCCCTCAGGCCTCTCAGAGATGCCTGCAAATCAATTCACATAATTCAGGAACTGTGTGTGCTGCAAATTGCCATAGGTTTTTTCTTTCTTTCTTTTTTTTTTATTCAAAAGCTCCACTCCCCACCCCCTTTTTTTTCTTTTTAAGTCACAGGATCCCGGCCCTCCTGGCACATCCCAAGGGAGACAAATGGCTGCTGGAGAATGAGCTGTGTGCCCTGGCTCCAAACACGCTGAGACTGCAGCTGGCCCTTTGTGTGCCAGGATGCTGCTATCGCCCTGGGGACGGCCATGGGCTGTGTCCCCAGCAGGTGTGCCAGCAAAGAAGCGAGAGTCTGAAAGAGACAAGAGCTTTGTACAGGGCTGGACCTAGAAGCTGATCCAAGCTACGTTATTATGAAAAGTTATTAACTGATATTCAGTTACAGTATGGTGGGCTGAACAAAGAATGAGGCTCAGCGCAGCTCAAAACCATATGGTATTGGGGCTACGCACACCTGCGAGAGAGCAGCTGGCCTGGTTAGGAACCGTCATCAATTCTAGGAAAGCCATAAAGTTTGGACTTGCGTCATGGCACTTTCTAATTAACTGTGTGGTGAGTTTTCTCCACTTTCTTATAAAGGCCTGTGCCCCCTCCCCCACTCGTCTCTCTCTCCCACGGCCCAAGACATCTGGGGAGAAATTTCCCATTAAGATTCCTCAGCACTCAGAGCATGGAAGTTGTTGTGTGTAGGAAAAGAGCGTTCACCTCTGTGACCAAAGCAAAAGTAGAGGGGAAGCTCTTAGAAAGTTATCACAGGGAGATAATTGAAAAGGGAGGGGGGGGGAATGATGTTCTTAATATAACAGCAAGAAGCTGAAAGCCACTTGCATTGATCACATGTAGGAAAACAGTTTAAACAATATATTTATCCAACAGACCAGATAAGTAGAGAATAGAAGATGAATGTAAATTCTAGGTGGTGACCTGTAAAAAAGACTTAACATGAAATGTAGATTTTTTTTAAGTAGATGTAAAGATGGATGCCTGCTATCATTTTGCTGGTAAAATTACCTGTTCACATGACTCTGAATAAACAAGGGTGATAAAACTGAAGATAGTTTGGCTAAGAGTGGCAGCAGGATTGTGGGTTTTTTTTTTGTTTTCTTTTTCCTTGCCTTTTACTTAGAATTCTGTTAGTGCTTTCATAGTGTTTGCATAATGCTCATTTAAAAATAAAATGAAAAGGAAAACAAAAGTAAAAATTATTATTTAAAAAATGAGGTGGATGGAAGACAAAAACAGACAAGACTGTCAGCGCCAAACCTACTCCAAAGTTTTCCAGAACAGTCCTGTGAAGTGACTTTCATGAGGAACAATTCATTTTTCACTGCTTCTCATCCACATAAGAAGAAAAATGAGCAGGGTGTTGGAACAGAGCAGAGATTTCCACAGCCTTCTTCTGTGGGCGGGGCAGTGATTTGACCATCAGACTCAAAGTTGCTGGTTGGCAGTTCCAGGATGAGGCTGTGCCTGGTTTTACTCCATTTAACTTATGTGATGGGAGCCGGTCAGAGAGATAAATGTCAACCAAGCATAAAACAAGGCCCCCAGAGCCTGGGAGGATGAATGTGTCCCAACAGCTGCAGGGAGCCAGGCAGGGGGAGATGTGTGCAGAATTCTCAGAAAGCCACCCCTGGGCCTCTCTCAGAGGGAGACCTTGCTCTGGGGCAGGCTCCTCAAGGCTTTACTGGAAGACTTGGCCACTAGCTGCCCGGCTGATGGATCAGCAAAGCTGGCCGTGCTGGGGGCCCAGGCCACACTGCACTTTGCAAAGGAGTGGCTCATGAGAACTCAGAAGTTTACTCTTGATGGATTAACAGATCCCCTTCTGCTCTCGCAGGATTGGTGTAAACTCAGAGTCCAGGACCCAGATGGAGGATTGAATGAATATACTTAATATTTAAAGTTCAAGAGACTCCTTAAAAGAGGACAACTCATCTCGGGGCTAGGTTTTCATTCTTTATCACTCTGGATGTGAGAGGAAGATTCGGAAGAAAGGACTGTGTATTCAAAAGAGGAGAAGGGTCAGGGGAAAGGGTCCCCCACCCCCTACACCTCTGTGTGTTCTGGAGAATGAAACGAGCTTACAAAATAGCTCATATTCAGGCCCCAGAAGGGGGGCCGCTGCACTGTGGAATATTTTCAGTTAGGAGAAACACATAAATGTTCAAGAAACAGCCTGGAACAATCAGGGTTATAATTCCTGGCTGCAGCAAATGGAAGGGTGGGAGCAAAAGAAGCCACACAAGAGAAATTAGGCAATTGGGTGACAATGGCTCTGAACTGGCAATCACTGATAAACACAATATAAATTTTTTAAGGGCCACACTGCATGGAACACAACTTTGATATTTGAGAAGCAGTCAGACTTTGCCCTTACGAGGAATCAACTCAAAGCTTGTAAAATACACCTGTGATTCTAGCACATTTTTTTTTCAGGAGAATGTGCTTACTGCTTGCTCTTTGCAGCTCTTCAATATGAAACTGCTATTTGCATATCTTCTTTTGAGGAGTTGGCCTCTTGCTGCATCAGGGATGTTTTAGAGACAGTGGAAATAGTTTTACCAGTTGCTGCATCCCAGCAAGGGATTTCTCAAGGGCCATATTAAATCTGGGGGCAGTTAGCACTCCCTGGAGAAACAAATCCAAAAGATAAAAGTCTTTTTTAAGCCCTACAAGATTCTCTGCTTTCAAGCATCTTCAATGTTTTAAAAACCCCTCCTTTGCTATTGTTTCATGGCATTTACCTTTGTGTTTCAGCAGACACATGAAGATAGGATCTCTGTGAGGATGTCCACTGGAAGCAGGTCCAAAAGAAGAAGTCCTGCTTTTCCAAAGTATATTGTTCTTTCCTGCCTTTTGGTCAAAACTTCCCAAGTTCTTGCCTCTTGCTGCTGAGCATCTTGCAATGGGAAAGTGGGGGGGGGAAAGCAAGCAAGAAAAAGAAAATCTAGGAAACTCAATGGAGATTGAGTCTAACAGTCATAGGAAGACATGCAAAAGGAACAGTTGACCCCATCCCAGGTCACAGGTGTTGGCATACAGAAAATGTCTCTACTCTCTAGATGAAATTCCTTGCCCCCATTTCCAAACCTCCAGCTCCTACCTATTTCTTTCAATGCCTCATGTCCCCCAAAGTTTTCCCTGATCTTCTTAGTCCCATAGGCATGAGAGAATTCATTGTATGCCAGTTAAAGGCACAGACTCTGAAATCAGATTCCCTCTATTCACATCTCAACAATGCCACTTGGCATCTGTGCCCTAGTCTCCTCATCTACAAAATAAGATACAAAGAGCAACTACTTCCCAGTTTTTTATTTTGTTTTGTTTGGAGGGTACTGGAGATTGAAACCAGGGGTGCTTTACCACTGAGCGATATCCCCAGCCTTTTTTATTTTAATTTTTTGAGACAGGGTCTCTCTAAGTTGCTTATGGCCTCACTAAGTTACTGAGGCTGGCTTTGAATTTAAGAGCCTCCTGCCTCAGCCTCCCATGTGACTGGTATTACAGGTGTGTGCCATCACACCCAGCTCATACTTCTTTTAATTAAATGTCAATGCATATGAAGCTCTTATAAAAGAGTAACTATGTAGTAGTCGCTCAATATTTATTAACTACTGTTATTATCCTATTATTACTTTTTTAATTTCTCACAGGATTACTTAGATGCTGTCAATTGGCACTTTTTTTTGCCTTGATTTTTAAATTTTATTTATTTATTTATTTTTGATACTGGGGATTGAACCCAAGGGCACTTAACCACTTAGCCAGATCCCCAGCTCTTTTTATATTTTATTTAGAGATGACTTCTCTCTGAGTTGCTTAGGGCCTCTATAAGCTGCAGAGGCTGGCTTTGAACTCACAATACTCCAACCTCAGCCTCCCAAGTCTGAGGTTGGGTTACAGGTGTGCACCCCTGTGTCCACCTGCCTTGTATTATTCTTATTTGAAAGCATATCTTTTTGGGCTGGGGATGTGGCTCAAGCAGTAGCGCACTCCCCTGGCATGCGTGCGGCCCGGGTTGGATCCTCAGCACCACATACAAAACAAAGATGTTGTGTCCGCCGATAACTAAAAAATAAATATTAAAAATTCCCTCTCTCTCTCTCCTTCTCTCACTCTCTCTTTAAAAAGAAAGCATATCTTTTTTTTTCTTCCTTTCTTTATCTAGTAGAAAAGAGGGATTGTCTATTAAGTGAATAAATAATCAAAGGCATAAAAATGAGAGCAGATAAAAATGGTGTGAGGGTTGGGGAGGTAGCTCAGTAGATGAACACGTGCTTAGCATACACAAGATCCTGATCATGATACCGAGAATGGAAAGTAAAAGAAACTTTGAAATGTCATGGAGGCTTGAATTTTCAGCTGCATAAAGAAAAGGCATGGGGCTGGGCTGGGGATGTGGCTCAAGTGGTGGCGCGCTCGCCTGGCATGCGTGCGGCCCGGGTTCGGTCCTCAGCACCACATACCAACAAAGATGTTGTGTCTGCCAAGAACTAAAAAATGGATATTAAAGATTCTCTCTCTCTCTCTCTCTCTCTCTCTCTCTCTCTCTCTCTTTAAAAAAAAAAGAAAAGGCATGAAATAAAGAGAAGGGGAAAGATCCCAGGGCCACCCAGGCCAGGGAATGACATGTGGAAAGGCGGAGTACCACCAGGTCCAAGGTATGCAGTGTAGATGGTCTGGGCAGTGCTGGGAAGTTTTCTCCAAAACTCTAACCTCAGAGCACATTGTAATCTCCCTTTAGCATCCAAGTGCCCACATCTGTGTCTTCCTAGGATTTTTTCAGCAGCATGCAGAGCTGCTTTGGAAAGATGGAGAACAAACCCAAGGCTCCTGCACTATCTTCCAGGGGACCTGCTGCCCTCCTTGACCTCCCCTGTGTGCCACGCACTCCCCCACAGGAGCCACAGACTGGCCCTGTGCCCCACACTTCCTACCCACAGGCACTCCTGCTTCCCCGCCTCTCTCATGCTACTAGCAAGAATGAGCACTCCATCAGGAGGCTCTGGCCCTCTGGCCCTCTTTGTGCAATGGGGATATTCCCTGCAGTCTCAACCATTTGTGAGGGTAGGCTCCAAAGACACCAACCCAAGCAGTTACACCCATCTGCCAACCCTCAGGAACCACTGGTTGCCCAGAGCATCAGAGCTTGTGAGAGTACCAAGAGCTTGTGAGAACACCAAACATTGCCTGGCCCAGTCTCATTTCAGCAACATGGAGAAGGAGGCACAGGTCACAGGACACAATGGGTAACAAAGCCCATACTGGTACAAGCCAAGGGTGGCTCCAAGTCCTGCCCTCAGTCCCAGGCTCTTCCTGTTCCTTTTTCCTGTGGGAAATACATTTCCAAATTCAGATGCTGTCATTTTCTTCTTCTTGCTGGTCTCATTTTTCACATAGAAATTATATTGAGTCTTCATTATATTTAATAGGATATCAAAAGTATTTAGAACTATGATTTTAAACTTTTTGGATCATAATCCTCAAAAAGAAAGAAATTTCAGACATATACCTTTCAGTATACCTTCAAATATATAACCAAATCAAAGTGTTCACAATGGAGAACTTAAACTAACTATGATGCATACGTCTATATATAAAATTTGTTTATTTATTTATTTATTTATTGGCACCAGGATTTCAACCAAGGGGCACTTAACCACTGAGCCACATCCATGGCCCTTTTTTGTTTTGTTTTGTTTTTATTTGCAAGGTTTTTTTCATATATATATATGACAGCGGAATGCATTACAATTTATATTATACATATAGAGCACATTTTTTCATATCTCTGGTTGTATATAAAGTATATTCACACCAATACATCTCTTCATACATTCCATAGCCCTTTTTATATTTTGTCTTGAGATAGGGTCTCACTAAGTTGCTTAAAGCCTCTCTAAATTGCTGAAGCTGGATTTGAACTCATGATCTTCCTGCCTCAGCCTCCTGAGCTGTAAGGATTATAGGTGTGTGCCACCAAGTCCTGGCCTAATATTTTCTATTGTTCAAAAATGGTCGGCCCTGCTAAATGGAATTCATGGCAGATGGAATGAAAACATTGACTTAGGAAGTGTCTTTGGGTGGGAACCATGTGAAAGCACACTTAAACCTGGACTGTGTGAGGGGCGCTTTCTCCACAGGTAAGTCCAGGAAACATTCCTGACAGGGAAATGAGAAGGAAGTGGGGAAAAGCCACCAGTGAGTCATGTAAACAAGCTGGGGCTAAATCCCATTTGGAACATAGCCCCCAAATTACCCCACCAGGATTGGGGAACCCAGGGTTGGTCACTCACAAACTCCCTGAGTTTGCCGAGGATTCCTGCTGGAAAAATTAAACCTATAAAACTACTGCTGTGCTCTGTGAGTCTGAGCAGCTGCCATAGGGCAATAGGAAGCCCCTCGAACTGAAGAAAGCAGAGGATCCAGGTGCTTAAATTGGGAAACTGACAGCATCAGGAACTGTCCCCCTGGCCTGCAGGCCAACCCGGTGGTGGGTTAAAAAGACCTGCGGGAGGCATCCAGAGCACCTGCCACAGTGTCTCATGCTTCCTCCCCTCCTTGTAAATATCCTTAGTAGATTTCAGATCTTAAAAAGCCAAAAAGTGCAATGTTGGTAAGAAAGAAAGGGTTAGCATAATTAGCAATGCTGTGAGATTCAGTCAACTTGGAGAAAATACCAAACAATCCCTTCTCGGTTTTCATGTCACTGTAATATTGCTGACTTTAAGAAAAGGTGAAGAGAAAATTAACTACAATCTGTAATCAAACTCTGTGGGATTTTGCTGCTTGAAATGTTATGATTTGAAAGGTCTGTGGTAATCAATCCAAATGTGAACAGTATGAAGATTTTGACTTCCAATTTTTCTTCCTCCATTTGGATTTTCTACCCGCCCTCCAGCAGTGGGTGTCCAACAGCTAGCCACCCCCATAATACGTGGGCCTGCAGAATGACCCAGAAAGCCAAACAGAAGGCCCTGGCATATTTCTCATCTAGAACAACTTTGAAGACTTTGAGGTTGAAAAACTCCATGTAATTACAAATTGTCATCAGAACACAAATATGTCTGGGTAGACAAGTTCAAGGGAAGAATGGATTTTCACCAAGGACCAAGCCCTCGAGTTCACTGATCAAACACACATTTCAAATTTCCCAAGCCTGGCATGTTCACACTCCAGCATGTGCGGTCCATCTGGAACACATGGTCAGCGTAGGCAGACAGGCTCCGGAACTGCTGGTAAGGGACCTGGACGCTAGGCATGCTCTGCCCATAGCCATGGGATTTTGGATGAGCTGATTAAGTTCTCTGAGCTTGTTTTCTGTAAATGGTGAAAGCATTTTTTAAGGGTAGGAAAGGGCCATGCCATAATCCTGCACAAGGGAGCAAACAGAGAAGTGCATCTTAGTTGCAGAGTTGGGGACATCCCGCTTTGGTCACTCCCCTGAACTTTCCAGTCCATCTTTAGATGCACAAACTGCACCAAGGACAACAGACAATGGAAAAATACCAGTTTAATCAAAGGGGATTCTCTGTCCAACTGTTTGTCATCATCTTGCTTTAAGCTCCATATCAGATCCAAGAAATGGATATGTCCTTTTTACCTTTCTGTCCTCCTTTTCATATTTACATCCTCACTGTCAGCATCTCCTACCCTCACAGCACACTTGTTAAATTTCTACAGTGTACAGAGCATTGTGCTAAGGAATCAGTGGGGACACAGGGGCTCTTAGGCATGGTTCTCAGGAGGACTTCATTGAAAGATAAAAATCATTTCTATAAATTGAGGCATAACTGCACGAGGCATCATGTGATAAGGACTAGATGAGTGGCCTGACCGTTGGTGTGATCAGAGGTTACCAATGTCCCCTCGTATAAGGCTCTTACTCACAACTGTGCAAAAAAAGTGATTTTCTATTTTTTACTGTTATTTATGGTATTCTTTAATTAAACCATAGGATATTTACAGTTTTACTGTTCTTGGCCTTTTAGATATTTTCCAATTGGGGTTTATTATGAACAATGCTACAATGAATTTTAGTGCACCTATCTTTTGGTGCACATATGTTAAGAATTTCTGTTGTGCATATACCAAGAGGTATAATCTCTGTCATGTAAGATATAATATCCAGTAGATATTACTAGGGAGTGTCCATGGTTTTGGGGCCAACTTACATTCCAATTAGCAGAGCATAAGGGTCCCAGTTGGATTTGCTACCTGAATCTTCACAGAAAATATTTGCCAATCCCCAACTTCAGCCAAAGGACAAGAGGAACAAAAGTCCTAAGGAAGGAAAATACCTGATATGTCTTCAAGAAGTGTAAGAACACCAGTTTGTTCAGGAAAAAAAATTACAACTCAGAGGTCAGCAAACTCTTTCTGTTAAGGGCTAGAAGTAATCTAGCCTTCATGGGTCACATGGTCTCTGTTGTAATATTCAACTGGGCCATCATGGCTCAATTGCGTCCGCAAAGAGTGAGTGAAAATTGTTAGTGATATGTAGCACTAAACTTTATTTAGGGACACTGAAATTTGAATTCTATATCATTTTTACATTATCAAAGAATAATATTCATTTTTTTTTACTTTTTTAAACCATTGGAAACATTTAAGAATCATTTTTAATCTTGTGGGGCAAACAAAAACAGGCAGTGGGCTGGGTTTGGCCTGTGGGCCATAGTTCACTAGCCCTTTCTGCAGATAATGGAGATCTAAACCTAACAATCCAAACTTTATTTGGGAAGCAAAATACTTAGTATTTTTGAGAAAGCATAGGATGTATATAAAGCAGTGTTCTGGCAAAATTGAGGTGGTAGCAATTTTTAGGATGGATGAAGGAGGGAGAAATTAGAGGTGGTATGACTAAGAAGGCCACTGATGTAATCCTCTAAAGGATGATGTGGGTCTATTATTTAATGGTGAAAGAGAGTAAAAGCAAAGAAACATGGTAAAAGCAAGAAGATATTGGGGAAATATAAGAAAAGGGTTTGATGATGATGAGAGAGAAGAATCAGTGCCTGTTACCAGGATTTTGAACATTGGTTATACAATAAATGAAAATTTATTGATATAATGGCTGACAGATACTGAGGGATCAGTATTTAGAGTATGACTAAAGCCCAGATGCCTGAGTCTGAACTTTGCCTCCCTGATTTACCAGCTCCAATCTCTTTCCTCCTCTGCAAAACGGAATAAATAACAACATCTACTTAATGGGGTTGTTAGAAAAATTAAGTGCTTCATTCACATAGAGTGCTTAGAAACAGTGACAGGCACTGGACAAATGCTAGCTTTTATTATTAATTGTATAGTCTCATTTTAAAATTTCAAAAAGTAAAAATGTTAAAGATAGGAGACAAATTTAAGAAGGAATATCTGATATCTGGTTATAAGCAGGTGGAATTTCAGCTCATCCTGGTCATGAGACAGACATGACACTGGGGATGAAGGTTCAGAGAGGCCAAGGAAAGTGCTGGAGTTGGGGTGTGCTCATGTGGAGCATAGCCAGATTCATAGGAGAAAATGGTTCCCACACCAAAGATATCAATGCAAACACACATGGGGTTCAAGAGCTCAGGCTCCAGTTAAATCTCTTCTCTGACATTCTTAGTAGCCATAAAACCTCGTTGGGGATTGCTCTTTAACTTTCCTATACCTTAGATTTCTCATCTGTAAAATGAATATAACCATAATACTTACTATATAGAGTTAGTATAAAGATGTTTATAAAGTGAATGTGAAGTTTCTTAGTCAATTCTCTGTTGTTATAGCAGAATACCTGAGACTGGATAAGACATATAGAAAAGAGGTTTCTTGTGACTCAAAGTTCTGGAGACTGGGAAGTCAAGATCCAAAGGCCTCGTTTGGCAATGACCTTGATCTGCTTCAATCTACTGGTAGAAAGTGGAAGTGCAATTAAAGAGTCAAAATACAGAGGGCAGGCTTAATTTATAACTCATTCTATGTACTCATTCTTACTAATTAACCCATCCTGGGAGAAAGGCATTAATCCCTCTTAAAGACCTTAGTCATCTCTTAAAGGTCCACTACCTCTCAACACTGTTACATTAGGGATCAAGCCTCGACATGCCTTGGATGATGAGAAACCATACTCAGAGCATGAGCTGAGGCCCTAACAGAACCTATGACAAAATGAGTGTTTGAGAAATGTGAGCCTTTACTACTTGACATTTCAGGAAACTAGAGAACCACAGCAAAGGAGTTCCCAAAAGGCAAAGAAATTTGCACAATGCCATTGTCCTTGCAGAAGTCTCTGTCTCTTTCTTTCTCTACTGTACTGCATCAGAATTAGGAAGAAGGATTTTCTGAGAGCTTGATCAACTCTTTTTGGATCCATGGGTGAAATCCCCAACTTTCCATTTAAATGAAGTTGACCTAAATCTCCTGAATGGCAATGTCTTCAGGACAGCTCCTGGTGCTTTTCAAGTGACACTGATTGCATTGCCTAGAAAACCCTCTGTCTTAAGGAAATCTCCTTTTAAGTGAGACTGGGATAGGCCTCCAAATCACTCCTTTCTGCCTCAGGAGGAGGAGGAGCTGCTTTTTCACTGGAAAAAAATCAGCCTCCTGCTCTTATTCTGCCGTTGAGCTCTACATCACATCAGTCAGGTTCTGACACTACAGAGTTGCTCATCTTCTAATCCACTGTGACTGAGGGTTATTTCTTTGTAAGATTCTTAATTTGCTGCTTAGAAAATTACTTTTGGTGGAGGCAATTAGTGTTACTTACTTTTGATAAAAAATAATAGCCTAGCCTACTGACTGCATGGGCCGGAGATGTCCTCAACATCCCATTCCAGTTTCTTCTTCTTTTTTAATTTTTTTCATGACCTCTATTAAAATGTCTGGCCCCTTAAGCCTCCTAAGATAATATCTTGGTGCCATGTTTAAAATTCCCAGAAGCCACACTTGGCAAAAAAAATAAAAGAGCTTAGCTGTGAAGATGTAGTTGACAGTTTCCCAAATAAAAACTGACTTCAGGAAGGTTTTCCTTGTTCTTTGAACTGATAAACACTGCATATGGATCTTCAGTGTAGGGGTCTGGGAGAGGCTGGGCAGGAAATGGAGACTGATGTAGGAAACTCTGTAAATTTTCTTAGTGATTACAGCCTCTCTGATGTTGTCTTGGTCGTTCCTGGAAAAAATCAGAGTGGAAACCTCCAGTAAGCCATCCAAATAGAATTCACTAATGGGAAACAGTCAGAGCAAGCCAGAAAAAGTCTGAGCAGCTGACCACTGAGGAGGGCCCTGGGGATTTGTCAATCTAACCATCAGAGAGAGATCTTCCAAAGAATGGTGATGTTTATGCTATGAAATACCATACTTCTACTTATTTTATGATAGATATTACAGTTCACCCATGCCATAGTGAACCAGGCAAGGAGGCAAGGGAGAAATCTCACAAGTTACTTGGATACAAAGTTCATTGGTCTTGCAGACCCAGGACAGGAGTTGGCGGTGGTTCATTGGTGGTGTTCTTTGGAGAGCGTCTTGCCTGAATTGGTGCAGGCCTAAATAATGTTAAAGGTGAACCTCGTCACACAAATGTGTATGTGTGCAGGGTATTCAAAGCATGGAGTGTGTGAAGAATAAGTACTATCTTTTGGGCCTTTAGAAAGTCCTTATCTCAAATGAGCAGGAATGAGCCCTTCCCTCATCAATTCCCAGCTTTCATTCTGCCTGGATCCGACACCAAGGATTTCATCTCAGTGTGGTCAGCTTTCACAGACTGGTAGAGGTCAGGAGCTTTGCCTCCCTGATTGTGGTGGTACCAGCACTAGCCAGAGGCTGCCTCAGCTCCTCCTATCTGACTCCTGAAGCTGGCAGGTGTCCTGTTTAAACATGGTTGCCTGCCAACCTGCACTTGACTGTCTACCTAGCAGAAGGACTGTGTATATGCCTGGTCATATACACAGAGTTGCAGCTTAGCATTTTCAGGGTCCTTCTCTGACTTTTTTAGCCTCAGTTTCCACAATTCCTATCCCTCATGATCCTTCACACAACTCCTCACCTGAGTCATGTTCTCTGCTCCAGAACCTCAGGGGACAACCTGATGACCCCTTTACCTTCACATGACATGAGATATGGCTGGCTTTGTGTCAAAATCAGCCTGTCCTTCCTCAGGAAAATGGTTCAAGGTCTACAGGGTTATACATGAGGTCATCAGAGTCCAGACTGCACAAGGGAATCCGATTTCATGACAACTCCGTGGAGCCCAGGGGGTCTGCCTGCTCTGTGCCCCTGTGACATGATGGCAGTGGGGAAATTCCCCACTGACTGCCCACAGCTCCTTCCCCTGTCCCTGAGGCTTGCTTCAAAGGACTGAATTGCTTGGGCTCTAACTCCCTTGGCTGTGAAAAATCATGCCTCTCACGGCCCCAGCGTCTTTCTCAGAATAGAAAGTCAATCCAGACTAAAAGTGCTGTCCTGAGAGTCAGTCCCTGGAGGTTCATTCTCTGAAGAGTTCAGTATTTATTTACGGAGAGGAATAAAACTGTCATCCATCTCCAAATGTGTGGGAATGTTATTGAATTGTAATCAATGAGGAGTACAGCCTGAGTGAGCAGAACAGCCTTTCGCCCCTGATGGATTATCCTGTTCCTGGAAATCAGTCAGGCTGCTATGCTAGCAGGGCCTGGGTCTGGATTCTGTAATGCCTGGAGTGGTTTACTCAGTGGAGTCCTTCAGGCTTACAGTTAAGTCTTCCCCATAGGCCCACCCCCATCAACTTTCACACTCATAAACCCAACACTGCTTTGTCTGAAGTACAGCAGAGTTGCTTTCATTTTCATTCAAATTTGAAGGGGAAGGTTGCAAAGGTAAGGTCTGGGCTCTAAAAATAAGTACAAGTTATAATTATATTCTTCACATTATGCTTTTGATTATGTTTTGAGTTGATGGATTGCATACCCCCTACTGCACACACCAGGATCCTTTTGACAAAACTAAATACACATATTTTCCTTCACTTTCCCGGTGGTGATTTCCCAGAAATACTGTTTGTGAAGTTTCCCCAGTGTTCCATGACAGACTGTCTTGCTAAAATCTTACCTCAAAACCACAAAATGACTACCTAATAAGATAGACTCCTCACAGACCTGGGAACACTTCTCTTTGAACATAGAATCTGTTGAGGACCACTGGGGGAGGGGAGGTGCATTTTGATCGAAGCAACCATTTGCTCTATTCAAATACCAGTCCAGATTGATGGTCACCATCCTGAAGTGATTTCTCCTTTAAATGGGTGAACACTGACTCAACAAATCATTTGAGCTTATAGGGTGATGACCTTGGTCACTGTATCTGAGTTCAGCAACTATTTCCTTGTCATACAACCGCAGATAAAAATCACTTCCTGTCTCAGTTTTCCTGACTGGAAAATGATAAACAAAGATATCCACTTAAGCCCCAAAATGAATGCCACTCAACATTCATTATTGTTAGGCTGAGGTTACTATTACTAAGAAATCGTCAATACTTTTAATAATGATAACTATTATTTCTTGCATTGTTGGTCTTAAGAGGATAGGCATGGAAGGAATGGTTTGTTCTAAGTGTTAAAAGAGGAGGAACAATGTACGTTTACTTGGGTTCTTCAATGCCTGTGTTGCCAAGAAGACAGATGGCATGGTACAGAGGAGACAATTACCTCCCTGCTCCACATCTTAAGCTGGTCATGAGTTTTCTGCAAAGAGAAAAGCAGTGGAAGAAACTGGATTTCTCAGAGACTTTATCACAAAAACAACCTGGAGACCTTGAGCAAAGAGGAAAGCTAGTTTCCCCACTGCTACATGCAACCTGCCCCTTGTTTTAGTGAGCTTTTTCACTGCTGTGACTAAACGACTCAACCAGAACAATTATAGAGGAGGAAAAGTTTATTTGAGGGCTCATGGTTTCAGAGGTCTCAATCCATAGACAGGGGACTTTATTCTTCAGTTCTCCAGGTGAGGCAGGACAACATGGTGGGAGAGTGTGGCAGAAAGAAGCAGCTCACATGATGATCAGAGGAAGAGAGAGAAAGACTTGACTGTCCAGAAATATATGCCCCAAATCCATGCCCCCAATGCCCACCTCCTCCAGTCATACCCACCTGCCTCCAGCCACCACACATTTAATCCCATCAGGAATTAATTCATTGATTAGGTTAAGGCTATAACCCAATCCTTTATCTTCCAAACCTTGCATTGTCTGACATGAGAGTTTTTGAGGGACACCACATGTAAACCATAATATCCCCCAACCCCAGAACAGCTAAAAATTGACAGAAACATTGGAGATAAGGATATGGCACTGCAAGTGAACATGGTCATTTTCACATGGCACCAATGGGATTCCTGGTGGACAGTGGACTGAAAGGGCAGCTAGAGCCCAGAGGGAGTCCACACACATACTGAGGGCAGGGCTAGGGCTCACATGCTGCTCCCAAGGAAATGGAAAATTCTCTTAAGGAACATTAGGAAACACATAGAAGGAAGACACTTTAAGGCAGCTGAGAAATCTGGGGAAACTGGAGACCTTTCTGAGTGTGTGGGGAGAAGAAACTCAGGATTTTCTACGTCATTTAGAATTTCATTTGTAGCTGAAGAAAATAATAAAAATTGTCTCAAATATTTTAAAAATAATCAGAAACCAATTAATTGTAAATGTATGGTTTTATTTCTAGGTTCTACTTTGTTCCATTTGTCTGTATGTCTACATTCATGCCAATAACTCACTGTGGTTTATTATAACTAAGTCAATAAAAATAACACATCAAAATGCCATAATTTGACTCTTCTTTAAAGCTGAGTAATATTCCATTGAGTATATATACCACATTTTCTTTATCCATTCATCTATTGAGGGACACCTAGGTTGGTTCCATAGTCTAGCTATTGTGAATTGAGCTGCTATAAACATTGGTGTGGCTGTGTCACTTTAGTAGGCTGATTTGAAGTCCTTTGGGTTGTTGGGATAGCTGGGTCAAATGGTGGTTCCATTCCCAATTTTCTGAGAAATCTCCATACTGCCTTCCATAGTGATTTTACCAATTTGCAGCCCCACCAGCAATGTATGAGTGTACCTTTTTCACCACATCCTTGCCAATGTTTATTGTTGCCTACATACTTGATGATTGCCATTTTGAAAGGAGTGAGATGAAATCTTAGAGTAGTTTTGATTTGCATTTCTCTAATTTTTAGAGATGTTGAACAATGTTTCATTTATTTGCTGATCAATTGTATTTCTTCTTCTATGAAGTGTCTGTTCAGTTCCTTAGCCCATTTATTGATTTGGTTATTTCTTTTTTTTTTTTTTTGGTGTTAAGTTTTTTGAGTTCTTTATCCTAGGTATGTCTCAATAAATGACTGGATAAAGAAAATGTGATGTATATACTCAATGGAATATTACTCAGTTTTAAAGAAGAGTGAAATTATGGCATTTGCCAGTAAATGGTTGGAGTTGGAGAATATCATGCTTAGAGAAGTAAGTCAATCCCACAAAACCAAAGTCCAAATGTTTTTTCTAATATGTGGATGCTAATTCACAATAAGGGGGGGGGCAGTAGACAACAATAGCGTTACTTTAGGTAGAGGGAAGTGATGGGAGGGGAGTGGAGGGCATGTGGGGATAGGAAAGATAGTAGAATGAAACAGACATTATTAGTGTATGTATATATGTGACCACATGACAAATATGATTCTGCAATGTGTACACTCAGAAAAATGAGAGATTATAAGATTATATCCATCTATGTATGATATATCAAAGTTCATAAATGCATTCTACTGTCATGTATAAATACTAAAACAATTTTTTTAATTGTTGATTTTTAAATTTTTTTACAACTATTACCTGGACCTTGGACCTTGAATTCTTGGACCTTGCATATCTCTATGTTTTTGTACAAGCTAGTCAACTTATATTAAAAAATAAATCTTGCTAGGATTTGGATTGAATATGACATAGGTGGTAAGGCAATTCAATGGAGAAAGTGCAGAAACATAGTCTTTTTACAAATGTTACTGGAACAATCAGATATTTACATGAGAGAAGGAGGAAATAATAAATTAAAAAGCTTCAATCCTCACCTGACCATATATAAAAATTAACTTGAAATGGATCATGTAAGAAGAAACCAGAGTAGGAATTCTTTGTGACCTTGAGTTTATGGAAAGATTTCTTAAAAACAACCTAAAAGGCAGGGGCCATAAAGAGTTAATCAATAAAAATTATACATCATCAAAATTAAATACTTTTGTCCTAACTAAAACCCTTTGAAGGAACTGAAAAGACAAGCTACCAACTGATGGAATATTTGTAAAACATATACTAGACAAAAGACCCTTAGAACTCAATAAGATAAAAAATTCAATAAGATAAATGGGAAGTAAAATAACAAGTTGGATACTTTCCCAAAGAAGATTTAGGAAAAGCTAGTAAGCGCATGCAAAGATGCTCAATTTCATTTGTCATTAGAGTTTGAAACTATGGTAGCTCCCACTACCCATCTTCTAGACAGACTGAAATTAAAGACGTAAAATACCAAGTGCTCTTGAGGATGTAGAACAGCCATAATTGTCAAACATTGCTTTGGGGAATGCAAAATGGTAGTGCCACTCTGAAAAAAAAATTGGGCAGTTTCCTATAAAGTTAAATATATGCAGATGTGTATACCAGAAATCCCATTTCTAGCTTTTTACCCAGGGGAATAAAAAATACATATCTACTTGAAGACTTGTAACAATCACTTTCCAGTATAAGAAACTATCTTCCTAATATTTGTTTTGCTATTTTTAAAAAGCTAACATTTTCCTGTGAATAATTTCACTTTTAAGTGACTGGATTTTCTGGCTCTTTCCTTTATATCTTTCTTGACATTTAGAAAATGTGAAATAGAACTCTTCCATCAATTTTAGCATGGACTATTACATGATATTACGATACTTAGTGGATTAGAAAAGAGACTTTAGACCCAAATTGACACATATTATTGCTATGTGAACATCCTGCCAGGAGGATCTTAAGAAGGGTCTAGGTTTTTAGATTGTGTATGTATGTTGTCATCTTTGGAATTCCTCAAAACTTTAATGAGGCAATTATGATTCTTGCTTCAATTTTTTTCTTTCATGCAACTTTTCCATGTGACAGTCTTTACACGTCAAAATGTGTAACCACAGGAATAAAGCCCTCTTCCCATTTCTTTTTGTGGGTTTGATTCTCTGTAGCTACAAATCTTGACCCCTGACATTTTATGTCCCAAGAATAATGATCAAATCAGCCATCAGTACCTTTTAGCTTAAGAGGAGGTCAGCCAGGACAATCAGCTGAAAGTCAAGGTAACAAAAGAGTTAAGGGCTGGTGTGAGTCCTCTTCACAAGCCAGTGCACTTGATTCTTGCTTATTGGGATGTAAGGAATCTGGGGCTATTCCAGGAATGTCAGCAATTTGTCCTAGAGAGACTTTGATCTTCTAGCCTCTCCCTGAGCCTGGTGGGTCATGAACTGCCATCATAAAGACCAGGTCCATGACTGTGTCTTCTCAGAGCCCTGCTTGCTGCTTAAATAAATCTCCTCCCATTGTGCTCCCTTCCAGAAGAAAAACATCATTCTTCCTAACCAATCTGCAAGGAGCTACAACTTCTCGTTTTCACAACTTTTCACTCCAGCTGATGCCCTCTCTGGAAGCAACACCTTTGAAACTGGTAAACAAAGACCAGAGAGGGGAAATGAGTGTCCAACAGCCACAGCTTCCTGAAGACTTCCCAGCTCATCCTCAAAGCCCAAGAGGGAGAGGGCTTCCTGTGGCTTTAGGAAACTCCTTAAAAGGGTGAGGGAAAGAATTATATGTAACTTCTATTGAATCTGATCACAAGAAACCAATTTTGTTTCACACACTTTCTTTCCTTTTAAGCTTTTAACTGTTAATAGTGGCAATTAATATGAATTAGCCAATGCTGGCTTAGGCTTCATTCATTTGAAAATAGCCAGTTGGCTAATGGTTGGGCCTCTCACCTTGAAGAGCAGACTGTGTGGATTGTGCATGTGAAGAAATTCTCCCAAATGTGTTTTCACATAACCAAGGAGCAAAGAAAGATTCCCCTTGTCTCCTTTTTTAATTCTGCTTCCCCAAAGATAGCCTGAATAAAGTCATTTTTCATTCAGATTCTCCCCCACATATTTCTGAGGGTCAGAGGCTGTCATCTATAAGGTTTAGAGATTTGCATGCACTTTATGGTGTTTTCCAATATTAAGAGGCCAAAGTCCCTCAGAGCAATTACTAAGACTCATGTAAAAGTACCTCACCTTAGGAAAAGAAATCACCAACACACTTGTTCAAACAAAACCTGTTCCAGTTTTATCTATTTTATAATCTTATAAAAATGTTTTACTTACACCACGGGATTCGGAACATGTTTATGAACATTTCCAAATGTTTTGAAGTCCATGGTTGGGAGCCCAATAATTGTCAGCTGATGAGTTGGGGGAGCCATTGGAGGGCCTGTGAGCACTAGGCAGGCTTTCTCTTCTCTTCCCACCCACAGAGACCCTGTCTCTTACAGACTCTCAGTGGCCTTGGTGTGCTTGGCTAATTTTGGAGACCAGCTTTGATTTATGAAGCTCTCATGGGGCAATGCTTTAAAAACGAGCTGTTTGCACGGCCACCAGCCCAGTGGTTTCTTGCCTGCTTTCCCACTCGACATCTCCTGATTCCTATAATCACATCAGAGACAAAAAGTTCCAGACCTGGGATGTTCCTGTAAGTTCAGTCTTCTAGGTCATCGAAATTTCTCTCTTACACTATTCAATCAATGAATAAAAACGCATTGAGCACTTCCTAATTGTTCAGTTAGTACTCAATAAAACGTCTTCCAATTTAAAAAGTCTGCTGGGCAAGCTCTATGTACCTTTGGATGATTCAAAAAGTACATCAGAACGGAAACTCTGTTCTCATGCTCTTGGCATAGACTGTGGAAGCGCTCAACCCTGCATTATCCTACAAGTTCATTCACACACACACATTTCTAGAGTTCAACCTGGAATTCAGATTGTAGCAGGCCTTTAGCTAATGAAAACATGTTCTCACTAATCAGGTACACGTGGCGGTAATTATTCAACTTACTCAGGACTCACCTTTAAGAATTCCTTTGCATGGCATTTAAAGACTAAAGTGATTTGGATAATTTCCGATCACACCGAGAGTTTTACGAACATGCTCATAGTGTGTGCAGAGTCTGTGCACACCCTCCCACACATATGTCTCAGCACGGACCCTCTAACGTGCCTGGTCAACTTCCCTCCAAGTAGCAGAATAGTAGAATAAGATGAAGAAGAATCTCTTGGCTCTTCTGTGCTCACTCTGCCTTCCTCCTAAGAACAAAATGTGCTCCATGAGGTCTTTAAAACTATCCAGTATAATCTTATCAGTCTAATTTTATGGATGAGAAACTGAGACACAGAGATGTTAAATGACTTGGCCAAAGTCACAGAATATGTTAGTGACAAAGCTGGGACTAGGATACAAACTGTGGGAGTCCTGTCGCCAGCCTCTGCTCTTCCCACACAGTTCTGCTTCCATACCTTCCCTAGAAAGCTAAGGGTATTTTGCCCACAAAGACCTACAGAGAAAACAACATTTGTCTGAAAAACTCATTTTTCTATATTTAAAAGTGCACACTTCCACTGACACCCTTTTCTGATTTTATCTAATCTGAATTCTCCATGGTATAGAAAAGAAAACACCTGTCCAGGTGGAGATGGGTCAAGGTGGTCACCGTGTAATGCCTCATACAGCTTCTTCTACCTAAAGGGGCTATGAATTTTTTTTTTTCTTTTTTGGCGTAAAAAAATTTTTTTTTTAATGAGGCTTGTGTTCTGAATTTCTTCAGCTTCGTTTCAAAATCCTATGTTTTCCTCTTCAGTTGTATTTGTGGATTTCTCAAAACTCACTCTACATTCTCAGTATCCCTCTTAAAAGATGCAGCTCTAGTTGAGATGCACAATTGGTCACAGGTTTTGCTTGATGCTGACCTTTGTTCAAAGGTAGCACAGACTTACAATGTTGGCTGCTTTCATTGCACAAAATTTTAGCCCTTTCTTTTGATTAAAAGAGAATTCCCATGAGATTAAATGATTTCTTCTTGCAGACACAAGTGCTAAACCAGCCATTTATTTGGGCCCATGAGTAGAAACATAATTTCCATCATTACAATAGATTTTATTTTTAAACGACTTAATATATGACTTCTTGGAGGCCTGATTTGTCTCTTCTTTGAGGTGAAAATATTTGTTACAACCTTGTTCTGCTGCCCAATAAATCAAAATGTTGAACCTCTTGTAATAAAAATAGTTGCTTTGAAGTATGACCTTAAATGTCTAATTTTCTACCGGCAGTAATGAGGTTTTATCCAGCCATTTTGGGGGACTGGGTTTTCTTTTCTTTCTATTTTTTTTTTCTGTCCTTTTGTTTTTTTAACATGTGGACTGTCTAATAACAGGATTTTTGTGTCCCAGATGTTTTGGCGAGAGAAAGCAGTAAGCGCCAGTACACATCTCAGACCTCCATACCACCCAAGTGGCTGTGATGTCACTGGCCAGCGTGAGCCTCTCCAGATGATCTCTGCCCTCCCCTTTTTATTTAATGTTGTAACCCTTTAGTCAGCAACACGAAATAGCAGTAATTCTTGTGTGCAGCTCAAATCCAAAATAGAGGGAAAAGAATCTAAAGCCATACAGAAGTTAAACCCATGTGGTATTAATAAGAAGAAAAGAAAGAGATTGTTTAATTAAGTAATGAGACTCGACTCCCGGGTGGTTAATAAGGTAATTTGCCACATGATTAAAGGTAGATGCAGGGAGAATTTCTATGGTGACGTTCTTGCTCAAACGGATGCTCTCTGGAAATTGGGATTGGTAGTCGCTTAAATACTACAACTCTTTCAACAAGATAAGGGAACAACCAAAAGTGGCTTTGGGAATTCAGTCATTATTAGCTCAATCTTTTCAAAAGGACAGAGGGGACACAGCCCATTATGGAAGACCACAGTCCAGCATGGAGCAGTCAGAGTGAAACTGTTCCTCCATATTCTGGGCTGAGACCACAGGGACATTAAGTGGTCATGGAACAGAGACCAGGCCCTGCTCTGACCATTGCCTGTAATGAATTGAAGTTGGATAAACCAAAGACTCCAAGACACTAGCTCATTTTTGAAATGCTTCAAGGTCTTTACCACTGACCTTCCTGCTCCTGTCTATCCTCCTGAGGATCGCACTGGGCATGTCTCCGATGCTTCTTGAAGTCTTTTCCCTCCCTGGGGAATTCCCCTTCTTACCTTTGCTGTATTTTCTGATGACAGGGCCTGAGGCAGACCACCAAAGGCCTCTCTGCTGGGTAGACCATGAGGCTGCACAGCTGCCAGGAGTGAGACCATCTTGTTCCAGAGTGCTCTTCCAGGTGCCCATGTGCTCAGAGGCCAAGCTGTCCTAGCTAGACTTCAGCTCCTGCCTGCTACTCTCTGTGTGATCCTAAGGGTCCTCCTGCTTCTTACCTGAATGGAAGTAATGATGCATTCTCCACCTCATGTAACTATAGGTGCTGTAGTTCAAATGTTCTCTCAACTGTGAAGTGCTCCATACACATGGTGGATTACTGCCATGGTCTTCTCTCCTCAGTATTCTCCAAATGTCCCTGGGGAAGCCTTGTTTTGAGGCAACAAGGTCCCTGCCAGCTCTTATAGTCCATAATTAATCATTCATCTATCCATTCATTCAACAAGTATTTAGTGAACTCAGGCTATGGCAATGGATAGAAAGGCAAAATCCTTTTCTGGGGCCTGAATTCTAGGTAAATGGCAGAAAATTAATAAGAAAACAAATAGAAAAATCAGAAAGTATAATAAATGCTATGAAAAAAAATAGATAATTGTAACAGATGAGAGCTGCTTTAAAAAGGTATCAAAGAAGGCATCCTGATGTGGGATATTTCTTTCTTTTTTGTTACTTTTAGTTATACATGACAGTAGAACATTATTTTGACATATCATACTACATGGAGTATAACTTCCCATTCTGGTGGTTGTACATGTTGTAGAGTTACACTAGTAATGTATTCATATATGATCCTAGGAAAGTTATATCTGACTCATTCTGTCTTTCACATTCCCATCTCCCCTGTCTGCACCCCACTTTCTCCTATCCAATTCAGTGAACCTCCACCCCCAACACCTGTTGTAAGTCAGCATCTGTTCATCAGAGAGAACATTTAGCCTTTGTTTTAGGGATATTGGCTTATTTCACTTAGCATAATAGTCTCCAGATCTATTTATCGCAAATGGCATAATTCCATTCTTCTGTATGTCTGAGTAATATTCCATTTGTATATGTACCACCTTTTCTTTATGCACTTATCTGTTGAAGGGCACCTAGGTTGGTTCCATAGGTTGCTATTGTGAATTGAGCTGCTATAAACATTGATGTGGCTGTGTCATTGTAGTATGCTGATTTTAAGTACTTTGGATATAAACCAGGGAAAAATCACATGGTGGTTCCATTCCAAGTTTTCTGAAAAATCTCCATACTGCTTTTCCAAGTGGTTGCACCAATTTGCAGTTCCACCAAGCAATGTGTGAGTGGACCTTTTTTCTCACATCCTCCCCAACACTTATTGTGGCTTGTATTCTTGATAATTGCCATTTTGACTGGAGTGAAATGAAATCTCAGTGTAGTTTTAATTTGCATTTCTCTAATTGCTAGTGATATTGAACATTTTTTCATATATTTGTTGACCATTTGTATGTCTTCTTCTGTGAAGTGTCTGTTCAATTATTTTGGCCATTTATTGACTGGGTTATTTGTTTGTTATTTATTTGTTTGGGGTTGTGTGTGTGTGTGTGTGTGTGTATGTGTGTGTGTTAAGTTTTTTTAGTTCTTTATATATATTGGAGATTAACACTCTATCTGAGGTACAGGTGGCAAAGATTTCTACCATTCTCTTTATGTTCTTGATTATTTCCTTTGCTGCAAAGCTTTTTAGTGTGAAACGATCTAATGTGGGACATTCCAACCAGCATATAATAGATAAGACGGAGCTGCACAGAGTAGCAGGAGGCCCATTCCAAGGAGAGGGGTGCAGCCTAGAGGTTTGAAATAGCTTGCATGATGAAGGAACAGAAAAGTGGCTGGTGTACTTGAGCACAAGTCACTGACATGAGATCAGAGAAAGGGTCAGGAGCTCAGGCAGGCAGGATCCTTCAGGCCATGGTACATGTGCAAGTTTCATTTCAAGTACAAATGGAGCTACTAGAGATGCTAAGCAGACATGGGATGTGATCTGATATACATTATTAGACTATCACATGGGCTGCCATATGGAGAATGAAATTTAAGGGGGCAAGATGGAAGAAAGAAGACAAAGAAGAGAGTATTGACATAATCCATAAGGGCGATGAAAGTGGCATGGGCAAGGAAGACAGCAAAGGATAAAGAGAAGACTGAGAAAATTGGAATGTGGTTTGGAGGTAGAGCTTAAAAGACTGAGGGAAAGGTCTGGGTTGCTCCCTATCCCATTGCCAGGGGTAGACCAGCTGGGCACAGTGGTCAAACCAGAAAGAAGAGAAAGAAATTCCAAAGAAGAGTTTTTCTCTTCTGTGATTTATTCCTCTAGGAAAACTGCTTTTGTAGACCTCTTAAGTAGCCTCGTTGTTTTTCGGTCTGTTGGGAAAAACAACGTTTCTACATAAGCCATGTTCTGGTCACATATGGCTAGTAAATGAAAATCAATATATTGATTCCTTTGAAAGGGCACAGGAAACCAGGATGTGTTCCAGACAGAAGATCGTCTTGTTTCAGGTTGACCCACAGACTCCTCAATTCAATTAGTGTAGTTTCTGTCAGCCAGAACTTGACTCAGACATCTTTAAGCTACTTGGGCTTTACCTAGAACTGAAGCCAAACATCAAGGAATGCATGAGAACTACAGCATTCTGGACTCATTCATAATTCATATTCTCTCTCTCTCTCTCTCTCTCTCTCTCTCTCTCTCTCTCTCTCCCCTCCCCCCTCTCCCTTAATTTTGAAATAATTTCAAATTTATAGGAAAATGCAGAGAGTTTTCCTTCACCCAATTCTCCCAGTGTTACATCTTGATAGCAATAAGCCCAGGATGTCGACTTTGGCCTGATGTCTGTTGTCTGTGTGTAGCTCTATTCTGTTTTATCACATGTACAGATTCCTGTGACCACTATCACAATCAAGACACAAACCTCCACAGAGACCTGCTGGCGTCAATGCGTGACTAGTATGAGTGAAGTACAGAAACCTGATCTCCCTTTTAGTCCCTCTGTGCCAGTCTCATCACACCCATGTAATTTACAATACAACGGCCTCGATATTTTCTCTACGTACACTGAAATATACTTCAGACATGCCAAAGTTTTCACTTTGACTGTCCAACATAATTTAGAAAATCGAAGAACAGAAGGAACATCTATGGGTGTTGACTCTTTCTTTTACTCTTTCCATTGTTCTTTCTTCCTTCCAGGTGTTCCAAAATTCCTTCCTTTACCATTTCCTTTCTGTGTCAAGAATACCGCTTAGTTATTTGTTAGGGCAGGTAGGTCTGCAGGTGACAAATTTCCTTGAGTTTGCCTTCATTGAGACCCTCCCTTCCTGAAGGATAATTTCATAGGATAGAGAATTCAGAGCTGATAATTATTTTCTTTCAGCTCTTAAAAATGCCAGGTCACTCCTTTCTGGCCTCCATGGTTTCTGATGAGGAATCCACTGTCATTTGAGTGGATTTTTTCCTCTGCAGGTTAGGTTATATTTCTCTCATGCTGCTTTCCATGTGTTTTGGCCTTTTTTCTTTAGTTTTCTGAAGGTTGATTATACAATGTCTCTTTGCATGGATTTTGTTGCTTGTCAATGCATTTTTATGATGACTGCTTTACAGTCCTTGTGAGATAAAACCAGTGTGTGTGACATCTTGGTGCTGATGTCTGTTGGTGCCCTTGTGCTATGGTTTGAAGATGGGTAGTGACCCCTGAAGTTCCACGTATTAAAGGCTTATTTTTCAAGTGACACTATTGGGAGGTGCTATGGACCTTTAGGTGAGGCCCTATGGGGACCCCTAGGTCATTGATGTATGCCCCCCTAAGGGGACCCCACCTTATCTCTTTCCCTTCCACTTACCTTCCATGAGGTAAGCAGTTTGCTCCTCCACACACTCTGCACTTATTTGCCACCAGAGGCCCAAAGCAATGGGTCCACCCCATCTTGGACTGACACCTCAAAAACTATTAGTGAAAATAAACCTTTTTTAAAAGTGAATTATCTCAAGCATTTTATTATAGTAACATGAAACTGACAAATATACCTCTATTCTCTTTCATAAAACATTTTAATTTTGACATTGTCAGATGAACTCAACAGTCCCATTTGCCAAGAATAATCAAGTTTGCAAGTTTTCTGTGGATTTCTGAATATTTTGGACTATTTCAGTTTTTGTTGCAAAACACAGGCATTTTTCAGTGGTTAGGAGCACAGGCTTTGGCATATGATAGACTTAGGTTGAAACTATTCTACTACTTACCAGCTCTATGACCTTGTTCAAGTTACTTGACTTTTGAGTCTCAATTGCTCATCTGTCATGAGTTATGAATACATTTATTATTAAAGTATTTGGGAGGGAAGTGATAGATCACTGCTTTCCAAATTGGCCACACCAATTTGCAGTCCCACCAGCAATGTAGAAGAGTACCCTTTTCCCCACATCCTCTCCAGCACTTGTTGTTGTTTGACTTCAGAATAGCTGCCAATCTTACTGGAGTGAGATGGTATCTTAGGGTGGTTTTGATTTGCATTTCTCAGACTGCTAGAGATGGTGAGCATTTTTTCATGTACTTGTTGATTGATTGTATGTCCTCCTCTGAGAATTGTCTGTTCAGGTCCTTGGCCCATTTGTTGATTGGGTTATTTGTTATCTTATTGTCTAATTTTTTGAGTTCTTTGTATACTCTGGATATCAGGGCTCTATATGAAGTATGAGGAGAAAAAATTTGTTCCCCTGATGTAGGCTTCCTATTTACCTCTCTTATTGTTTCTCATGCTGAGAAAAAACTTTTAATTTTAAGTAAGTCCCATTTGTTGATTCTTGTTATTAACTCTTGTGCTATGGGTGTCCTATTAAGGAATTTGGAGCCCGACCCCACAATATGTAGATCGGAGCCAACTTTTTTCTTCTAGCAGACACAGAGGCTCTGATTTGATATCAAGCTCCTTTATCCATTTTGAGTTAACTTGTGTGCATGGCCAGAGGAGGGGATTCAGTTTCATTTTGTTGCATATGGATTTCCAGTTTTCCCAACACCATTTGTTGAAGACTCTATCCTTCCTCCATTGCATGCTTTTAGCCCCTTTATCAAATATAACATAGTTGTAACTTTGTGTATTAGTCCCTGTGTCCTCTATTCAGTACCGTTGGTCCACCCGCATGTTTTGGTATCAGCACCATGCTATTTTTGTTACTATTGCTCTGTAATATAGTTTGAAATCTGTTATCACTATACCGCCTGATTTACACTTCCTGCTTAGAGTTGCTTTTGCTATTCTGGGTCTTTTATTTTTCCATATGAATTTCATGATTGCTTTATCTATTTCTACAAGAAATGCCATTGGGATTTTGATTGGCATTACATTAAACCTATAGAGAACTTTTGGTAATATGGCCATTTTGATGATATTCGTTCTGCCTATCCATGAACAGGGTATATTTTTCCATCTTCTAAGATCTTCTTCCACTTCTATCTTTAGGGTTCTGTAGTTTTCATTGTATACATTTTTCACCTCTTTTGTTAGGTTGATTCCCAAGAATTTTTTTTTTTTTTGAGGATATTGTGAATGGAGTGTTTTTCCTCATTTCCGTTTCATAAGTTTTGTCGCTGATATACAGAAATGCCTTTAATTTATGCGTGTTGATTTTATATCCTGCCACTTTGCTGAATACATTTATTAGTTCTAGTAGTTGTTTTGTAGACCCTTTTGGGTCTTCTAGGTATAGAATCATGTCTTCCGCAAATAGTGATAATTTAAGTTCTAATTTTCCTATTTTTATGCCTTTAAATTCTTTTGTCTGTCTAATTGCTCTGGCCAGTGTTTTGAGAACTATATTGAATAGAAGTGGTGATAGAGGGCATCCCTGTCTTGTTCCAGATTTTAAGGGGAATGACTTCAATTATTCTCCATTTAGAATGATGCTAGCCTGAGGCCTAGCATAGATAGCTTTTACAATGTTAAGGTAAGTTCCTGTTATCCCTAGTTTTTCTAATGTTTTGAACATAAAGGGATGCTGTACTTTGTCGAATGCTTTTTCTGTGTCTATCGAGATGATCATATGGTTCTTATCTTTAAGTCTATTGATGTGGTGAATAACATTTATTGATTTCCGTATATTGAACCATGCTTGCATCCCAGGGATAAATCCTACTTGATCATGGTGCACAATTTTTTTGATGTGTTTTTGTATCCGATTTGCCAGAATTTTATTGAGGATTTTTGCATCTAGGTTCATTAGAGATATTGGTCTGTAGTTTTCTTTCTTTGAGGTATCTTTGTCTGGTTTTGGAATCAGGGTGATGTTGGCCTCATAGAATGAATTTGGAAGAACTCCCTCTATTTCTATTTCCTGAAATAACTTGAAAAGAATTGGTATTAATTCTTCTTTAAAGGTTTTGTGAACCTCCGCTGTATACCCATCCAGTCTTGGACTTTTCTTGGTTGGTAGTCTTTTGATTGCTTCTTCTATTTCATCCATTGATATTGGCCTGTTCAAATTGTGTGCATCCTCCTGACTCAGTCTGGAGAAATCATGTGACTTAAGAAATTTATCATTGTCTTCACTATCTTCTATTTTATTGGAATATAGGTTTTCAAAATAATTTCTAATTGTCTTCTGTATTTCTGTAGCACCTGTTGTGATATTGCCTTTTTCATCCCATATATTAGTAATTTGAGTTCTCTCTCCTCTTTGTTAGCATGGCTAAGGGTCTGTCAATCTTATTTATTTTTTCAAAGAATCTTCTTTTAGTTTTGTTAATTTTTTCAATAGTTTCTTTTGTTTCAATTTCGTTGATTTTCGCTCTGATTTTAATTATTTCTTGCCTTCTGCTACATTTGCTGTTGTTTTGCTCTTCCTTTTCTAGGGCTTTGAGATGAAGTGTGAACTCATTTATTTGTTGTTTTTCTCCATTTTTGAGGAATCACCACCAGGCGATGAGTTTTCCTCTTAAAACTGCTTTCATTGTGTCCCATAGATTCTGATATGTTGTGTCTGTATTTTCATTTGTCTCTAAGAATTTTTTGATTTCCTCCTTTATGTCTTCTGTAACCCATTGATCATTTAGTAACATATTGTTCATTTTCCATGTGATGTAGGATATTTCCTTCCTTCTTTTATCATTGAATCCAGTTTCA
This sequence comes from Urocitellus parryii, assembly GCF_045843805.1. Taxonomy (NCBI): domain Eukaryota; kingdom Metazoa; phylum Chordata; class Mammalia; order Rodentia; family Sciuridae; genus Urocitellus; species Urocitellus parryii. The sequence goes on from NW_027551763.1 coordinate 1,096,978, forward strand.
TTCCATTATGATCAGATAAAATGCATGGTATTATATCCAGTCCTTTATATTTACTGAGGGTTGCCCTATGGCATAATATATGGTCTATTTTTGAGAAGGTTACATGTACTGCTGAGAAAAAAGTATATCCACTTGATGATGGTTGATATATTCTATATATATTAGTTAAGTCTAGGTTATTGATTGTGATATTGTGTTCTATAGTTTCTTTATTCAACTTTTATTTGGAGAATCTGTCCAATGGTGAGAGAGGTGTGTTGAAGTCACCCATAATTATTGTGTTGTGGTCTATTTGATTCTTAAACTTGAGGAGAGTTTGTTTTATGAATGTCACAGCACCATTATTTGGCGCATAAATATTGATAATTATTATGTCTTGTTGGTGAATGGTTCCTTTTAACAGTATGTAATGTCTTTCCTTATCCCTTTTGCTTAACTTAGTCTTGAAGTTGACTTTATTCCAAATGAGGATGGTCATCCCTGCTTGCTTACAAGGACCGTGTGCGTGCTATATTTTTTCCCAACCTTTCACCTTCAGCCTGTGTATGTCTTTTCCAATCAGATGTGTCTCCTGGAGGCAGCATATTGTTGGATTTGTTTTCTTAATCCATGTTACCAGCCTATGTCACTTTATTGGAGAGTTTAAGCCATTAACGTTTAGAGTTACTATTGATATATGGTTTGTACTTCCAGCCATGTTTGATTATTTATCTTTTTTTTTAATTTAGTTTGTTTCTCCATGATTAGCTTTCCCCCCGCCCTCTGTCTTTACTGAGGCATTTCCCACTGATGATTTTGGTTATTGTTTTTCATTTCTTCCTCGTGTAATGTTTTGCTCAAGGTGCTTTGCAATGCTGGTTTTCTGGCTGCAAATTCTTTTAACTTTTGTTTATCATGAAATATTTTTATTTCATTGTCATACCTGAAGCTTCATTTTGCTGGATACAAAATTCTTGGTTGGCATCCATTGTCTTTCAGTGTTTGAAATATGTTATTCCAAGATCTTCTCGCTTTCAGCGTCTGTGATGAAAAGTCCGCTGTTAACCTTATTGGTTTAACACCTGAATGTAATCTGCCCCCTTTCTCTTGTAGCTTTTAATATTTTCTCTTTGTTCTGTATATTGGATATCTTCATCACAATGTGTCTTGGCATTGGTCTACTGTGATTTTGTATGTTTGGTGTCCTGTATGCACCTACAATTTGTATATCTGTTTCCTTTTTTATTTCTAGAAAGTTTTCTGTAATTATTTCATTCAGCAGGGTACTCATTCCCTTGGGTTGAATCTCTATATCTTCCTCTCTCCCGATGACTCTTAAGTTTTTTTTTTTTTTTTTTTTTTTTTTTTTATGTTATCCCATATCTCTTGGATGTTTTTCTCGTGATTTTTTAGCAGCTTTTCTGAGTTGGCTAGACTCTTTTCAAGATGATATATTTTGTCTTCATTATCTGACGTTCGGGCTTCTACTTGCTCCACTCTGTTAGTGACACTCTCATTTGAATTTTTAATTTGGTTTATAGTTTCTTTCATTTCTAGAATTATTGTTTGATTTTTTTTTTATAATTTCTATCTCCTGATAAAGATGCTTAACTTCTTCTTTTTTCTGTTTATGTGATTCATTTTCAATGTGTTCTTTCACTGTTTGAATTTGCTATCTCATAACCTCTTTAAGGTTCCATACCATCTATCTAAGGTATTCCTTACGTTCCTTATTTGACCATTTTTTCTGATGCCTCTAGGTCCTCCTGAATATTTAGGCTGTCCTGCATTGTTTGTACTCCTTTTCTTCCTTGCTTTTTCATGCTACTCATATTACTTCTTCTTCTGTTTGACTGCTGAGTTACTGTTTATGCCTATAAATTTATTTGATGCTTGGGAGGAAAGGTATGAGAAGGGAAGGGAATGAGTCACTAAAGAGAATGAGAGTAAGCAGGTAGAATTCAAGGAAGGGGGAATAAGAAAATTGAAAAGAAATGAAAAGACAAAAGAAAAAAATAGAAAATAAAAAAAAGAAATTTAAAAAAAAAATAAAAATTTAAATTAAAATTTTTTTAAAAAAAATTTTAAAAAATTAAAAAAACAACAACTAAAAAATAAAAATTTAAACAAAATTAATAAATTCAATCTTCGAGTTTGATTTTAACTTCTCTTCCAGTAGGTGGTGCTGTGCCCACCAGGCCAAGCTTCTCCTCTCAATAGGCAGGAACCAATCACTATGCAGCAGCTCCTCCTCCCAGACTGGGCGGGTCTCCAATCCTGAGTGCCTAGGGCCTTTTCTTGTGTCTAGGCACTTCCCCACTTTTCCTCAAGCCAGGCCCTGCTCACTGGTGACCCTCACCACAATACTGGCTACACTCCAGGTCTGCTGCTCCTGGGAGCCCCGTTTTCATGAACGACTGGGCACACTCTCCCTGTTTGCCATTCCCTCAGACCCTAAGTTTGTAAAGCTTGAGGCTGAGAACCCTCAGCAAATTTTGCTTGCCCTCCGGTAGCCACGCCCCCGTAGCTGGTGCCAGAGACCTCAGTTGTCAGTACTGGTGGGAGCGGTATCCTGGAGTTCCATGCCGCAGGTCCCGCACCACTCCTGATTCCCTTGGTCTGGCTATCGCACTCAAGGGAGAGCTGGGAGGGACCCTAAGGTTTCCCCGCTGTGAGGAGAGGGAAGGCTAGGGGATTACACACCTGTCGCCGCTGGTTTCAATGAAGTTATCTCCTCCGCCGCATTCTGGTGACATCAGTTCTCTGCCATAGTGGTATCCCATGCAAATGGTTACAGTTCGTTCCCTTTGCCAGGTGATCAATGCAATGGGTGGTTCCTGACTGTCTCTCCCAAGCCCCGTTTCAATCCTGTGGCCACTGCCTATGAAGGCTCAGTTGGCATTAACCTCCATAGGATCCGAAGGGCCGACCAGTTGTTTCAGTGGGATCTTTTGGTGCTCAGTCACAGCAGTTTGTCTGCGAGAAGCAGGCGAAAGGGAGCTTGAATTCAGCCGATCCGGGCTTGGTGTGTGTTCTGAGAGGCCCAGACTGTTGCCCCAGATCCATGTCAGCTCAGCATTGCCTAGTGATCCTGAGCAAGCAGCATTTAGACGGTTTATGACTCCCTATGCCCGCGCAGCTTAAGAGGTCAGAGACTTGATCTCTCTGCGCTTGCCGCCATGTTGGATCTCCCCTCTATGCTTATTTTGTCTTTGTGATTCCTTTTAGATATTTTCCTTTAATCTGCCATGTTTTTCAATAATCTAATAGCATCTTCTTTAAATTTATCTATTATTATAATTTCAGATATTATTAGACTTTTTAGTTAAAAATAACTATTTTTTTTAAAAAATTCCCATTATCTTTAAAAATTCCTCTATTTTTTCTGTTCCCTGAATATATTGATCAGTTGTGTTAAAGTTCTTGTCTACATAGTTCATAGCTGAGCGACCCCAGGACTCTGTTTCTCATAGATCTTCTTTATCACTTATGTTGTCTCTCCTCTTTACATTTTTGTATTTTAAAAGACTGGCAAGATTCACACTTAACTTTTAATATCATTCATATACTTGTCAACAGAGACAGCAATAACAAGGTGAAGTTTTCTAACAAGAAATCTGCAACACAGAGTTCTCTCTCCCTTAGGGCACCAGAATCATATTTAAATTTACATTTTTTTTAAGATAGATATTCAGTTACTCCCAGAAAAATTGCATTTGGTCAGGTTTGGTTTGCAGTTTTAGCAGGTTTTACTGAGGTTTGGTCTTCTCTCTAGTTCACCTCTGCTACTGGCGTTTAGTTCCATCTCTAGGTTCTCCCTGAATGATGATGGAAGACCTACTTTTTCTTTTCAATTTACCCTTGATATAATCAGCCAACAATCTCAAAATCCCACAATCCCCTCCCTTCCCATAGATGGCTAGATGTGTGTTTCAAGGCCTTCAATTTCACCATTCTTACCTCCTCCCTCCCAGGCAGATGTACCCCTACACTGCCTCACTTGCTCCATAACCATGAAGGTGGGCTCTTTCTATGAGACATAGAATGTGGTAGCCAAATTATTGTGGAATAAATTTCAAAGAAACATGAATAGCACAAAATTAAGGAGTATAGTGAACCCCCAAGGGCAGAGTGCTCAGGGAACTCTAAGTTTCTGTTGAAAGTCAGTGGTTGATATTGACTGAGTACACACACTCCAAAAATGTAGGAAAGTTTGCAGAAGGATTTTAGAATTCAGAAGGGTTTCCATGTGGCAATTGGTAGTTTTAATTGATTCTTATTAATATGAACAATTTCACCTGTCACTAAACAAAATATATGAAAATGAAGTCTTATTTTCTGCTGAAGGTGTCAAAGATACCACAAATAAAAATTTTTGGAAAGAAAATATCTGGAGAAAAGTCAGTCTGTTGGATGGCCATCAGGAGGTAGCTTCATTTTGAGGCAGAGTTTCCCTTTTTTAATGTTTCTTGTTTATGTTTAAAGCATTACTCAATGCCTGCCTTACAAATATTATGTAACACTTAGGTGAAACAAATAAATTCATATGTAAACACCAATCATGTAATTTATAAGCAACAAATGTGTATTTTATATGAATAAAATACATGAAAATATTCTTTTCATTTAATGTGGTATATGGTATAATTTTACCATCTATTAACTCACTGGTAAAAATAATCTCTATGATTTTATCTACTCTATTTCCTTTACTAGGTTTCGGGCTAAATAGAGTGGAGTTACCATTAAGTAAATCTAGAAAGTAATCTCCAGTGATGACTGCAACGTGCACTTCTACCATCATGAAATGTTCCTTTGGCAGAGCTGCCCAATATGGTGGCTTCTAGCTACCTGTATGGCTGTTCAGAATTTGAATGGTGGATGGCAAAACTCAAATAAAGTACCCAGTTTTGGTTTTTGTTTGTTTGTTTTTATCGTATTGAGTTTTAAGTAAGTTAAACTTAAATTTAAACAGCCACAGGAGGTCAGTGAGTATCACAGATGTAGAGTGACCTTACCAGTTAACATTGTCTGAAATGACATTTTACAGAAGCCAGATTCTACTCTTGACTTATAAGAAAGTATATAGGGTTCAAATTCAAAGGTGCTTCCTCATTTAGGTAAGTTTTCCTAAAATGGAGAAACTTCAATTCAGAGCAACAAATTCAATCATTGATTAATGCTTTGCTGAATTTTTTAAAAAATACTTTATTTACATTATAATTATACATAATAGCGGGGTCATGCATGCATGAGATATTATTTACTCCATGTCATTCCTTAGTATTTTCTCTTCCCATCCCCTTCTCCCGCCACCTATTCCTCTTTCTGAACTGGTCTTCTATTTTTTTTTTTATTTAATTTTTTAAAAAGATACATGCTTAATCTACTAGTTGAAAACAAGTATTTAAAAAAAAAAAATTTATGAGAGGCCCGCCCCTCCGCCCCAATCTTTCTGCACAAACTCGAGGTGGACACCCTGCGGAGCCAAGAACTGGGGTTTGGCTGACTGCGTGGGGCGGGGCAACTGAGGGGCTGGCACTGATCTGGCCCTTTGGCTAGTGAGGTGGCGTAGGTGTGACGTAGCCGTTCCAGTTCCGCGTGAATCACTGGACTGGGCACCCGCTGCTCACATCAGGTATCAACACTTAAGGCAGAGAGGGAGTCCATGGTGAAGCCCTGTGAGCCTGGCCTGCGGATCCGCCTGCGGCGCGAACGTAGATGAAGAGGAGGAGGAGCTAGAATCGAGGCTGCGGTGGATCTCCTGGGCCCAGCCAAGGAGAGGCGTCTTGGCGGGGCAGGGGTTAGGGGCGCCCTGATGCTGCAGGAAGTGACTTGCTACAAGGGCGCAGCCGCCCTCCGCAGGGCCTGCGACTAGGAATTTCGGCTGTGCCCAAGGACCGTCCCGCGGTCTCTCATGGGCCTGGGTGAAACTTCAGAGATGAATGTATTTGTAGATGATCCATAATTTGTTGGTATTATTATATTGAGAGCAGAACAAACAATAAAAGTGGAAGTTTTTCCAGAAAGAATCTCTGAGGGTCAACTGGAAGTTACTTCGTAAAGGATCTTAAAAGGAATATTATTGATGTGTTTAAACCTAAATCAGAAGAGCCTTAGGGTCAACTGAATCCAAAATGGACCAAGTACGTCCACAAGGTCTGCTGCCCTTGCTGCTTTGGCAGAGGCTGCCTGCTTCTTAACCAAGGGCTCGCTTGACCTACCTTGGGATGAAAAGCTTCATCTGGACATTGTACCCAAAACAAATGTGGTTTGGCTTGTGAGTGAGACATTTAATATAGTGCAATTGACCATGCAAAACCTAGAGGCAAAAAGTATGCCTCACAGAAAGTGCCAAAAGTGGGTAGAAAGATTTATCAGATAGGACTCCCTCCTAAGATTGGTTCCTTTCAGTTATTTGTTTAAGGTTTCAAGGAGGCTGAATATTGGCTTAGGAAATTTGAAGGTGATTCTTTTCCTGAGAATATTAGAAAACAAATGTTTTGGATTACATCATCAGAAATATAAACAAGGCGAATGTTAACTGATTAGTCAGCTAGGAAAAGGAGAAATGTAAAAAGGAAAGCTGCCATGAGGGCTCAAACTGGATCAATGATAAACAATTACTTATTAAAATAGTTGCAGTTGATAAGGGTCTAGCATTTCCTTTTAAACATCTTGAATGGAGAGCATATCCATATCCTTCCTCAAGCAAAAGTTCCTTTTCTGAAGAAATCAAAAACTTGGTTCTGCCATGTATTTAGGACATGAACCTTGTGCAAGATCTTTATGAACTTTTTAAGACTCACAAGTTTTAACAAAGCTTTTGAAAGTCAGATGTTTGTAATGAAGGGTCAGATCTTAAATCTTGCTCCACATTGAGAAATAAGAAGAGTCTTGGTCATCTAGTACAAATGCCTGTGTGATGTGGAGCACAGGAAAGGGGGAAGTCAGGGTTGGATTACTCAGTTGGGCAGCTCCTTTATCCAGACCTTCCATTGCAAGAAGTCATTTTTTTTCCCCCCTCGGGATACCAGGTGAAACAACCCTTGGACATTACTACAGCAATGTAATCTGCTGTTCAGAACTCCAGGTGCAAAAACTTCAAATAATTTAAGTTACTTTATAAAGATTACATTTTGAATGTAATCAAAAGTTTACATTTTTTTGTCCAAATATTAAATGTCTATAGCAGGGAAGAAGTGATATGTCTTCTACATTGTATTTTTGTAGAAAATTTGCATTTTGTGTTTTTGTTAGTTTAAAAGGTAAATTCGTGGTTTACACAGCTAGAGTGACTAAATAACTGTATAATTCCAAGTAGAAAAAAAAGATATTTGTTGACTTTGAATATAATAACTTTTTCTATATTTTTAAGCACTGATAAGAATGTTCTTGTTAACTCTTCTTACATTGTGTTACAAAGGCCTTTGAGGTTGGGTAAATCTAAAATCACTCTTGTGAAGTTTAACAGAGTAGTCAGTACAAAAATAAATAAGAATAAATCAACACTGACTTAATTTTAAAAGCTGCTATTTTAGAACTCGAGTAAGTGCTGCTAAAGTGGTCATTTTAGGAGACCTAAAAATTAAATATTTTGTTGAAGTGACAGATGACCATTTTTGTTTCTTTATTTGTTTTGTATCTTAGAATTTTTTTTTTTTTTTTTTTTTTTTTTTTTTTTTTTTTTTGGTGTGTGTGTGTGTGTGTGGCAGGAATTGAATCCAGGGGCACTTAATCACTAAGTCATATTCCCAACGCTTTTTATTTTTTATTTTTTATTTTTTTTATTTTGAGGCAGAGGCTTCCTAAGTTGTTTATGGCCTTACTCAGCTGGCTTTGAACTTGTGATCTTTCTGCCTCAGCCTCCCCAGCCACTGGGATTACAGGCATGTTCTCCCATGCCTGGCACCTTAGAGTATTTTTGATGAATTGTTTTGTTTTAGTAAGGAAAGACATCTAAAAACAAATGGATATACTCAAATGAGACTTGAGTGGAATGCTATAAATTTAAGATAGACCTCTAGTACTTTGAAATTTCATAATAACTTTAAAAATTCCCTTTTGTTTCTTACATGGGATCAAGTGATTAATCAGTACTTCAGAATAGTGGTCTAATTCATTATTAAAGTCATTGAAAAGCAAACCATAGCCCAGAGTGTATATTGGATTGCATTTTGGAGTTCTTATAAGTTCTTAAAAATAATAGTGGTGCTTGAAATTAAAAATGATTTTATAATTAGAGTCAGTTTTAGGTTATTAGCCCAAATTAGAGGGAAACATGAGAACCACAAATCATTTATATTTGATTTTGAAGCTTTTACATTTTATTTTGAATATCAGTATGTCTCATATTCTTGGAATTTGTAACACTATTAAGTCTCCAAGTGTTTTAAATTGAAATGAGCCTGAAATAAAGATGTGATTCCAGAGGAGAGAAGTTTAATTTCTTCTTCAATCTCAAAGCTTGTAATTAATACTTGGACTAAACTGGGCAATTGGTAGTCTAGGTCTTTTGGTGTTTTAGGTTTACTTTCATGATTTTTTTTAAAATGAGTAATTTTGTGTAAAAAGCATATCCAGGTGGTTATTCTAGGATGTAGGACAGACCTGCAGTTTCTCTTCCTCAAATCATTCTCTTGATGTCCATGGGTGTGATTAATGAGCATACTGCTTCCTTCAAGGAACTAATTGGAAACCTGTGTTTTCCTATCATCTACAACCTTCCATTTGCTCATTGTGAGATAAATGGAAAAAATGACTGGAAAATGAAAAATCAAAGTACTATCTTTAGGTAAATACTAGTAATCAAAATGTGCCTTTCAAAGATATAGCTAAAAGAAAGGATATAAGTTGTTGTGATGTGGGTCTGACTTTCATAAAGTGTTTTTTCAATACTTTGAGGATTCCTATGTTAGTTTTTATAATGAAGAATTTAGTAAGTTACTATCATTTTATATCTTAAATTAGTGTGGACTGGGATTGTGGCTCAGCGGTAGAGTGCTCACCTAACACATGTGAGGCCCTGGGTTCAATCCTCAGAACCACACACACAAAAAAAAAATAAATAAATGAATGAATAAATAAATAAATAAATAAATAAATAAATAAATAAAGATATTGTGTCCACCTGCAACTTAAAAATAAATATTTAAAAAAAATTAAAACAGTGTGAGTATATTTTTACATGTCTGACCATTGTACAAAAGTAAAGTTGAGATATTAAAATAAGATAAAAAATTAGGGTATATTTGCTATGTTTTGTAAACTTTCATGAACTTAATTCTTATTTAAATGTTCTGTTTTCTTCTATAAGTATATTTATATTGTCAAACCTGGTTGACCAAAGGTAATAAAACTCATTGTCTTGAGGCTAAAAAAAGAATTTACAAGTAACTTTTTATGCTTCTGTGTTGTTAACCATTGCATTTTCTTCTTTCCAACAAAGAGTTCTTGTTATTCTTGTAATGAAGAGACAATGTTTATTAAGAAGAACCAGAAATATCAATATGTGCATAGCTAACATGAAGATAATACAATATTTATATAGGGCCTTTGGGAAGTAACCGGGTTTGGTGGAGGTCATGATTGGGGCTCCCACAAAGGGATTAGTGTTCTTATGAGACAGCAGACAGCTTATTTTCTCTGTGTCACAGAGGGACACTAGAATGTAGCCATCTGTTAGCCAGGAAGAAAGCCCTCACCAGAACCCAACCGTGCTGTACATCCAAAACAGAAAAATCAATATTTGGTTGCTTAAGCCACCCAGCCTATAGTACTCGATATGACAATCCATGCTGACTACAGCATAGGCCATTTCTCCAATTTATATAAACCACTTCTAATCTGATTTCCATAGCCAAGGCCTAAAAGAAGTGAAACTTGTCAGAAGGAAAATAAGAATGGAAAGCAAAGGACATTGCAGGAGCTGTGACCTGATGCTCTTTTGGGTCATCATTGGAGGATTTTTCAGTGGTAGAGCCCTTGCCTCGCATGTAGTAGACCGTGGGTTCAAGCTTCAGAACTGGAAATAGAAAGGAAAAAAAATACAAGAATGAGAGGCCTAGACATGCAGGGAAGGGGTTGTCCTTGCATGACTGGGGGACTTCCTGAGCTTGTAGGGACCATGACCTTAACTGTGTGGGTGGGACAGGTCTGAAGCCTAAGAGTCAACTCACTTGAGTGGCCTCCTCCCTGACCAACCTGGCATCTGAAGAAGCCTCCCTCAGGACATTGGAAAGTTTGATGATAGAATTTTTCCATGACTGTACAACCAATTAAAGAAAATGTGAGATAGAAGAGTTTCTTGATAATTTCGTCCAGCAAATAGGAGCCTAGATATTCTGCCTCTTCTCTCCAGCACAAGGGATGACTAAGTAATAATGTACAGTTAACTATTTTGTGTGTGCAACTTTAAAAGACCATTTTAATTTAGCAGCAAAATGTGAGATCATTTATATCAAATGTGTCTGATTTTACCACTGAATGAAATCATTTCATATTTCTTTTTAAGTGAACTCATTAGGAGTCTAAAGTCTTCTAGTCCAGTATGTTGAGGTTCTGACCAAGATCAATCTAATAGTTTAGAATTATACCACTTGCACTGGTCACATTATCTATGTGAGAGACACAGAGTCATGGTTCAACAGGCAAAACCATCTTGAGACAGATCTCATGACTTCCCAAATTGGCAAGTTAAAAAAGAGAAAAACAAAATGTGCTGCATTATGGTGCACAACTGCAATCTCTTTGAAAAAAAAAATTATTTTTCTAGTCTCTCCACATAAAATGATAGAAGGCTAATGTTTAGAATGGCTTTATTTTTGTATAAAAATTATCTCACCCACTTTACCTCAGATTCCAGTAAAATTAACATTGGAAAAAATCGGTTTATTCCCTATTTTGAGTGGCTATTAAGTAACTGAAATTTTTATGCTTTATTTTCGAGTCTAGTAGCCCTACACCTGTAAGTGATATTTAGTTCAGAAGAACAAAAACATTTTTTTCTGTTCACACAATAATACCCAAAGTCAACACATTTCACACAAGTGTTCAAGGTATTTTTGGGCAAAGATATTCTATCAAGACACAATTAGCATGTGGTGAAGAGAAAAGATGAACTACTCTGTCTGATGCATCAATACCATTTAGTCCTTCACTATTTTCAAGAATTCCTTCCATTTGTTTGAAAAAATAATAATTTAAGATGATCACTCAGCAGGAATGCGAAATATGACCCAAACATCCTAATATCTTCTGCCAGGCCAAAAAAAATGTAACATTGTATTTAGTAAAATCTATTCATTCCCATTGCATGACTTCTACTTTATACTATTGTTTCAAATCCATTCACAAAGTCAATGGGTTAAAAGAGCACCCATTTGGTAGTTAGATTATTTTATCTAAAGCCATAATTCTAAGTATTCTTGATTTAAACTTCCATAAATTCTTAACTTAGAACTTTGGCCATAATGGCTAATTACAATAATTGTAAATGCTTAGAAGAGTAATTGGTATTTTAATGAACATTTATTCTGAACCCTATACATAAGAGAGTGGTTTAGTTTTTGTTGCATATCGAATATCCTGAGATGATGACTTTTGTGGTGTTTACTTGTGTTTTCTTGTTTAGCTGTAACCACTGTCAATATGCTTCTGGGACAATAACATAGACAGTTAGAGATTTGCATTCATCTGCATTGGATAATGAAGTTTTTACTATAGTTTTTATGCAGACGAAGAAATTAAATGATGAATCCTGGAATTTGTTCTTTTTACATTCTTTAATACTATTAGGAGAATCTCAGGGAAAAGGCTGATAAATATTAGAAGAATTATGGCCAACCATGTGGATATAGGAGACAGCATTTGAGCAAATATGAAATACATTTTCTGTTGTTTGAGAAAAGGCCAAATAATTTCTCCCCAGAAGGATGAGAAAAAGACATAAAAGGCTAAAGAACCCCAAATGATTTATCTATGTCCAGAATCGAGTATCCAAGGCAAGCTTCAGAGTTACAGTGAATACTAAGACTGTAAAAACAATGGTTCCAAAAGTCCAGTTTCTGTTTACTTTCCATTATCTTCTAGAGTTGCAGTCTGAAAGAGAAAGCAAGTCCCAAAGAAGAATGTTGTCCCTTCAAAGGCAGCCAGAAATGTTCACTCCAAGAAGGGGCCCAACTCTAGCATAGCATTACCAGAAATTTTCATATACAATCATGGGTGTGAGGTCAGAGTGTCAATGTTGATGTGCCATTCCAGGAGACTGTAGGCTAGAATGGGCAGGGAGGTGAAGTGGATATTCTACATTGTAAGTAGCATCATACAGTGGCTATTGTGAGAATCCCCAGAAGAACTAGTATAAAAACTGTGGCAAAATGAAACAAAGTTCTTATAGAAGAAATACCGTACAAGATGTGCTATTCTCACATAGTATAGATGTCAGTGAGCCAATAATAGTTTCTTTAAATGTTTAAACCTGGGAACAGAATAATTGCTGTTCCTGGTTGCTCAGCTACCTTCTTTGCCTTTAATACCTATGCCCACATGGGATTCCAAGATCATGCTAACATTGTTGGCACCATCACTGATGGACAGTGTTATTGGGCTGCCTTTTAATTCTTCACCATTCTGATAATCTGGGCTTTCTCTAACCGTGCCTTCCAGCAGCAAAGCACTGCAATGCACTTCATACAAATTTGTAGGAAAATGCTTTCATAATTGTTTGAACTACAGTCCTGACTAGAATTTAGTATAAATGAGAATGTGGAATCATCAATGATTAATCCATATTCTTGATGTTCTGTCCATGCTTTTTTAAGGCTTCTAGTACTTTTAGAAAATTCATGCAGCAATTTCTTCCAATATTCTAACAACAATTCATGGACTCGATCTTCTTTCCTTTCACTTTCTTCAAGAGATTTTGTGGCCAATCCTAAGAGCTCAGTGCAAGTTTGGAAAAGGTAACAGGCATAGCAGGTGGATTTGGCTGTCTCCATCTTGGCCCCAGTAAGCACCCAGACTTTCAGGCCGACTGCATGCAGAGTTTCACTGGTCTCTTCAGCTTGATCTTGTAGCTTGTCTTCCACTGAAGTGGGTCAAATTAAATTCATGTTTGTCTCAATATCATAAAAAACCTTTTCCATCTTTTTTCTCTGTCTTATAAGGCCATATTTGCCTCCATAAACTGTCTTAATTATTTCATACTCATCTGTAGTAATTTTTTACATTCCACATGAGCTAAAACTCAATTTTATGTTTTTTTTTTTTTTTTTTTTTTTACCCTGGGAAAAACTGCTGAATCTGCTCCATTAAAAAACAAAAGAAGTATGTTTCCTCCTTGAATTTTCACAATTACCCTCAGACATTGGTGGATGGAATCAAAGTTTAAGGTGTGAAGAAGTTCATACTCTTCTATTTTTTTTCTTTGGTTTTCTAGTCTCTTACATCCATTCTGACTTCCTAAAATTGTGAACCCATACTTTTAGCTCCTTTCACCCAAGCTATTTTATCTGCTGAGGAGAAGATACAGGTTAATTTAGCTTATTCTGTAGCTCCATCAACAGCATCATTTCTTTTCATTTCTAAACATAAGGCATGCAGAAAGTGTTCTTCTTGATTCTTATCTGTTTTGTCAAAATATGTTAAATGTCTAAAATAATCCATCAGCTTCCTGAGTTACACCTTTATATCTGTGCCAATCTATGCAGCATTCAATAAATTACATGATATTTTCAGTAAGTGTTCCAGTCTTATCTGTAAGCACATAATCCACCTGACCGAGTTCTTCATTGAGATCTGATGTGTTAACCAAGTCTCCTTCATTAATCTCTTCATCATAAAAGTTTTTATCCCATGAGATGAAAAAGAAGCCCAAGAATTTCTGCATTTCTACTGTGATATACATGGAGACAGGGATGATAAAGTTGAATAGAACCATAAAAGATAGGAAGTCCATGAGCATTTTCAAAACATTTAAAGTCTCCACTTCTTTCTGTGTCTTTTGGTTATACCAAGGTTCATTCATTATATGGGGTACTTTACCATACCTACAATAGAGTAGTGCATCCTGCAGCTTTAGTGAATAAAATAAATAAATATACCATCAAGGAGGCATTAATGTATTTTTCAATAGCAGAACATTTTTGAGATTTCCCTTAATAGTTCAGAGCCATTTTGGTTTCCATCCCAGTGTAAACAGCAACTCCATGTATCTTCTTCTTTTTTTTTTTTTTTAAATGTAGCTCCCTTCATCAAAAGATTTTCAGGTCCTAAAGGCCTGGCAACAGTCTCAAGACTATGACTATAGATATTGATTCGCCCAACACACTTGTATAGGTCAAGTTGAGGCTCTTCAATCACTGCTTGGAGGTTATCACTGGACTCAGCTGTACACATTTCAATGGTATCCCATACTGCATAATCTATCTTTCAGTTAGATTCCCCATCAAGACTAGCTGTAGTGACATAACAGGTTTCATCAATGGTACCAGATGATAGAAGAATAAGATCACAGAGGAAGGTTTCATCTGCATTAACTTCTACTACATCACCAATGTTATTTTTTTTCACTTTTGTTTTGCAGTTGCTTTGCATTTTCAGTAATGTAAACAGTGCTCTTGTTGACTTCATTGTTGACTCTGTGTCTCAGCCCATCTTTATATCCCTGTTTGATGGCTGTACCAGTTATAACAAAGAAAAACCTAAGTCCACTGGTAACTGGGCTAATTGGTGGGTCTACTGTGACCTATACAAGGAAAATCATGAGAAAACAAAAATTTGCAATCCTTCTAAACTGTTCAAACAGGTTCTTAGGGAGGAAATTCCAAAGTGTATACTTAGATGAAATTACTCTATTATCCCAAAATCTGTGCAATGTAAGCTTCTGTTTCTGAAACTGGATGACTGCCAACAAATACTGTGTACGTAACAACTCATTTCTCTTCTCAAGCACAATTCACTTTCTCTATGAGGTTGTAAACTCAGGCTTTGTCCAGTTTAACAGTTTTTAAGAATCTGATCAATAAAATGTGGCTTGAGGTTCCCATCTCAGGATAAGATGAAAATCTGTGGCTGCCTGCCCAAATTCATTTTGTCTCACCATAAAACCTTACCTGATTTTATCCAGAACAAACTCTGCAAACTTACTTTTATATAGGATGTCAAGATTGGCCCATGTTCTACCATGACTTTTCTACTAACATATTACAGTTGATCCAGTTCTCTGTGACAACCCACTGTGGGCTGATCATGTTGAAGACAACTTCAGAAGAGCTGGTTTGTTTCCGTGAGGACTTCAGTGTGGCTTGGAAGAAGGAATTGTGGAAGCGCCCTCTGGACCAGGTGCAGAAGGTGCTTAGGCTCCTGACAGGTATCTTGTAGACTGTATGGGACAAACAGTGTTACTGATGCCACTTCATTACCATCCCCATCCTCAGGAGAAAGTGGTGACTTACTGAGTGACTTGTTACAAAGTCCTAATTCAGCCAAATTGTTGAATCATGCAGTTCCCACCCTCTAAGCTGAGAGATAGCATATTTATTCCCTTGCCTTGGAGTGCCTGGCCCACCTCTTCAGTTGTATTCCTCTGCCTGCCAGCATCACCCCATCTCTCCTCACCTACATCTTCCATTTTGCATACATTGGCTGTGACATCTGGACTAGAAAGATAGCATCAGTGAATGGCAGCAGCCAGAACTATGTCTTGAGTCAGGAGCATTGGCTGGCTTGGGATCCTGGCTGGCCTGCATCAATAAACTCATGTCCAAGAACTTTGTGCTCATGGAATTCAAGGAGTATTTACTGCATATGTTCCAGCAGACTTTCTACTTCCTGCAGAAAAATCACCAAGGATAACAATGCCCATACAGTGAAGAGCAGGCTAGAAGAGCTGATGAGAGAGTGTGGGGATCCTGGTAAGGAACAGAAAGATCTGAGGTGGTACAGGAACTGAGACTGCTGTTTCTACATAGGCAAGAACAGAAGAGGTCCATGGAGGTATAGGAGTTACAATCGCCTTTTATCACTTGGTGTTGCTTGATAATTTTTACTATTTGACTTTTTCCAAGTGAACATCATGCAATGTATAAGATTGTTGTTATTGTGGGTTTTACACAAATGACAAGTTTCCATCAAAAGATAGGAGAGATGTGAATATGGGTCCAAGTTAATGTGGTGCACACCCATTTTGCTCTGTTATGGTTCCCTGGAATGAAGTCTAAAATTTCCCTGGCCCATTTTTTTAAAGTACTTTAAAAGATGACATCATCACAGTAGTCAGAAGAAGTGATCATTATTTATTTTCTTTTCAGACGATGTCATTTATGTGTCTTACAACTTGCAGTAACATGATGCTACTGCTGTATAAAGACAAGGGAAATTGGAAACATATATAACAATAATGTTGACAGTTCAGAAACATCTAAGCTGATAAATTGTATTGAATTAGAAAATATTTATAAATTTCCTGACAGTAAAAATTGTTACTATCTTAATCGGTTTTCCTTGGACTGTCTGTTGTTATTAAGTTATGCAGAGTTAAGCTATTTCATTTTACTTAAAGTTAAATAGCAGAATATAAAGACAACTGCCTAAAGTTAAGAAAGTTTTATGCTTTTATAAATTGGACAATTTTAACTGTGTCTAAAGTTTAAAAATTTGATACATAAGATTATTTTGGTTTGGTCCATTATAAACAAGCTTTATGTGGCATTTGTTTTGTATAAATACAGAAATTCATGGTATAGAATATTTTTTATGACTTAATGATAACTTTCTATATGAACACAGAGGTTTTAGTATTCACATAATTTCATATCTTTTCTAACTTTGGTTAAGAAAGTCTGTCTTATCTTCATATGTAAATAAAGTGTAGCTGCTCTACAAACCATCAAAAACATAATGCTGGAATTCAATATACAAATGTGAATATATTTATGATGCAATATAAAAGACACATCTACTACTTAAAAATTCTTTTATCTACTTAATCTACCAAAGACTATACGTGTTATTATTGAATCTGTATTTAGTATTGCTTGTGAGTACTTTAGACATGAAATTATGGGGATTTAAATAGAATCTGTAAAAATAATCAGTAGTAATGACAATAAAAACAATAGGTGATTTTTAAAAATATTTATTTTTTAGGTGATGATGGCCTTTATTTTTATGTGGTGCTGAGGATCGAACCCAGATCCTGCCTGTGCTAGGTGAGTGCTCTACCCCTGAGCCACAATCCCAGCTTTTATATGAACACATACTCAGCACAAAAATGCCATGAATCAGGAGCAGCTATGATGTCCACTTTGCAGACAAGGAAAGGGAAGCAAAGAGTGGTTTTTCATTTTCAAATATATGCAGCTCATATAATATTATATTCAGGGATCTCACTGTAGAAATCATTAATAGATCATGTTAAAATTATTTTTTGTGCTTTTAAAATTCTTCTCAGAATAGAGATGTAGCTCAGTGGTGGAGCCCTTGCCTAGCATGTGTGAAAACCTGGGTTCAATTCCCCAGAACCACCAAAAAGAAAAAAAAAAAAAAACATCTCATGGCGTTTGTTTTATGAGTAATTCATCTCTTTGGAAAGTGATAGTAAGATTCAGGGACGCTATGAAAAAGGTTGACAATATTCTTTTAATTTCCAGTTACAACCTGTCTCTCATTTATTAAACAACTACTTGGATGACTGAGATGTGGCAAATGCACCTTTTTCAAATTTCTATTCAGTTAACTAATACATTGTGATTACTACTACTATTAACATTAATTAAGCTATGGATAATGCTCTAAAGTTACTTTTTGCAATAAACTTCCCCCCCAAAAAATGAAAATCTGTACAAGGAATTCTGTATACAGGATTTGGTTAAGTGTTCTTTTTTCTCACTTTTAAGAATTGAAATTTCTGACATGTTAAGATACTAAAAATAAAATGGTGTATGATTACATTTATATGTAATATCCAGATTAGGTAAATCTATGGAGATAGAAAGGTTCATAGTGGCCAGAAGGTGGAGGGATGTGAGAATAGGAAATGACTGCTTAATAAATACAGGTTTTACCTTAATGAGTATGTAAACTTTACCTCAATAAAATAAAGTTTCCACAAATATTAGGGGGGAAAGTAGATAGCTCCTCTCTCAAGGGACATAGCCATATTACAAATTCAGATTACCTTAATTTCTAGTAGTTAATCTCAGCCCTGAAAACTAGAGGAAGTGCATCTCTTAGATTGACCAATGAGAGAAGAAGAACCAAAACATATTTTGAGCCATTATAGTACTCATGTGTGTGTGTGTGTGTGTGTGTGTGTGTGTGTGTGTGTGTCCATCCATATCTGTTTATCCATAAATGTTGTTGCTGATGCTGTAAGTGAAAGGTTGTATTGGTCTTAATCAGGGCCCTCACCTTCACCTCATGAACAATCACAATGCACTAAGCAGGAGATTGACTAACTTGGCATACTTCTTAGAAGACCACCCTGGCTGCAAGAGAGTGCATGACAGAAATCAAGGGTGGAGGCTTGTGTCTCTGCTGAGGGCAAGAAAAGGTCAGAAAGATTTGGAAGATGTGAGAGCAAAGACTTCATGGCTAAATTTGAAGCAGCCTTAGGAGAGGACCAGAGTGACTGGATATTGGGAGACAAGGATGTCAGGGACACTGCTGGGTCTGCCTTGTACAGCTGGTAAGATAATAATACCCTCTCCCAAAAGACTAGGTGTGGAGTCAAGGGGTCCATTTCCCACATGGTGGTCTGTGGTGTATTTGATGATTCCTGACGAGGTGGACAAGCAATCCACACTTACAAGCTGAGGCTGGGGAGGCAATGCTCATTCTCTTCATAGTTGTTAACAGAAGCCACTTGCATAGAGAAGATAGATTATTAGATTTTAAAGTGAAATCTAGATCCATTTCTACTTGATGATTGGGGGCAGATCTTGAAGCTTTGGTGAATTTATAGTTGTAGGTCAATGTTAAAGCTAAAAGGGGAGAAATATTAATATTTAGGTTAAACACAAAATTATATTTTTGAAGCTTTGGTGAATTTATAGTTGTAGGTCAATGTTAAAGCTAAAAGGGGAGATATATTAATATTTAGGTTAAACACAAAATTATATTTTAACATTCATTCTAAACACAAAAATGCATTTGGATATTGTCTAACCAATCTGTCCTTCTGGCATTTTCTAATTAGTTATATATCTCACATTTTAGAGCCAGAGTGAATTCATGGATAACTTTGTTTCCTCTCATTTATAATAAGACTTCATGAAGCCAACTTTTACTCCAGAGAAAACCTCTGATGTGTTGAAACCCATGATCCTTGCTTTATATCTGCTTAGGGCTCACTGTCCTTGTCTTGAACTGCTTTATGGCAACCTGACTAATTTTTAAAACTTTGTGTCAAGGTTGACTTCTGTGTATTTCAGTTCTGATGGGATATGATGTGAATTTTCTTTTTTTCTTTTTTTAGGTGCTGGGTATTGAACCCAGGGGAAATGTATCACTGAATACAATCCTAGCCCTTTTTATTTTTTAATTTTGAGACAGAGTCTCACTAAGCTGCTTGAGTATTGCTACTGTCCTGAGGCTGGCCTTGAACAATCCTCCTGCCTCAGATTTCCAAGTTCTGGGATTACAAGTGTGAGCCACCAAGTCCTGACTGGATGTATGAGCCTCATAAACTTTCTCTTTTTTCCCTCTACAACTATCAAACAAACATATTTGTAAGCTAATTTCCTACAAATTTAACAAATATTACACCACTGTATATTTTATTCTATAAATGGGATAAATATCAAGAAGCATGTTCCTGCTTCAAGCATATATTCTCAAGCATACATTCCACCAATCAATCTCAAATGTATTAATACTATTTAGTGCTTACCACACTGTACTCTACTTGTTCCTTTCTTTGTCAGTTTCTTCTGCTGGACAGACAGCAAGTTATTTGATAACTGGAACTTTTTGTTTGTTACATTTTTGTCCCCAGCACACAACACAGGATAAGAAACTATTTGAAAATTGGCTGGAATGTGAGGGAATGTGCAAGAAATTATAAACATGAAAGTGATGGAGTCTGTTTGGGCAAGAGTTATCATAGAGAGACTTGTTGGTACCCTTAGAATGGCATTCTTACAATGTTGGCCCTTGCCTGGCATCCAAGAACTTGGATTTGAGGAAAATGCCCACAACTCTGATGATAATGATAGTGGTTTGCTCTGCCTAACGTACTGTACAGAGTGGGTTTTGCTGAATGCCTTCTTTCCTTCTGAGAGTCTGGAATTGGAGTGCATGCTGGACTGAGGATGCCTACATGACATGTGACCCATTAAAATCTTGGACTTCTAGGCTCAGGTCAGATTCCCTGATGGGTAATAGTTCACAGTACTGGAGGAGTTAAGCTTGCCTTGTGTGACTCCACTGGGAGAAGTATCTCAGGTGCTTGTACCTATATCTTGCAGACTTTACCACTGTGTCTCTTCCTTGCTGATTTTGCTTTATGTCTCTTGTCATAATAAATTCTAGCTATGAGTGAAAATATATACTATGTTCTCTGAGTCCTCCTGGTAAGTCATGAGATTGGGGGGTGGTCTTAGAGACCCTCCATACAAAATCCAATTTAAAATTTGGGGCATTAGATCATTTTCTCTCTACTTTCATCTTCTCTCTTCTACCTTACATTACCTTTGTCACAGAGTTTAAATCACTGTAACTCAGTTCATAAATCATTTATTATCATGGTAATTTATTACCATGATTTTTAAAAAATCATGGTAATTTATTATCATGGTAATTTATTATCATGGTAATTTATTACCATGATTTTTAAAAAATATTTATTCTTAAATTTTAGGTGGACACAATATCTCTATTTTACATTTATGTGGTGCTGAGGCTTGAACCCAGTGAAAAGTTTTTTCTCAGCAAGAGAAATAATAAGAGAGGTAAATGGGGAGCCTACATCCTGGGAACAAATTTTTACTCCTCACACTTCAGATAGAGCCCTAATATCCAGAGTATACAAAGAACTCAAAAAATTAGACAATAAGAAAACAAATAACCCAATCAACAAATGGACCAAGGACATGAACAAACACTTCACAGAGGAGGACATACAGTCAATAAACAAGTACATGAAAAAATGCTCACCATCTCTAGCAGTCAAAGAAATGCAAATCAAAACCACCCTAAGATACTACCTCAGCCCAGTAAGATTGGCAGCCATGACGAAGTCAAACAACAACAAGTGCTGGCGAGGATGTGGGGAAAAGGGTACTCTTGTACACTGCTGGTGGGACTGCAAATGGGTGCAGCCAATTTGGAAAGCAGTTTGGAGATTCCTGGGAAAGCTGGGAATGGAACCACCATTTGACCCTGCTATTGCCCTTCTTGGACTATTCCCTGAAGACCTTAAAAGAGCACACTACAGGGATACTGCCACATCGATGTTCATAGCAGCACAATTCACAATTGCTAGACTGTGGAATCAACCCAGATGCCCTTCAATAGATGAATGGATAAAAAAAAAATGTGGCATTTATACACCATGGAGTATTACGCAGCACTAAAAAATGACAAAATCACGGAATTTGCAGGGAAATGGATGACACTAGAGCAGATTATGCTCAGTGAAGCTAGCCAATCCCTAAAAAACAAATACCAAATGTCTTCTTTGATATAATGAGAGCAACTAAGAACAGAACAGGGAGGAAGAGCAGGAAGAAATGATTAACATTAAACAGAGACATGAGGTGGGAGGGAAAGGGAGAAAAAAAGGGAAATTGCATGGAAATGGAGGGAGACCCTCATTGTTATACAAAATTACATATAAGAGGCTGTGAGGGGAATGGGATAACGAACATGGAGGGAAATGAATTACAGGAGATGGGGTAGAGAGAAAAGATGGGAGGGGAGGGAAGGGGGGATAGTAGAGGATAGGAAAGGTAGCAGAATACAACAGCCACTAATATGGCAGTATGTAAAAATGTAAATGTGGATGTGTAACCAATGTGATTCTGCAATCTGTATTTGGGGTAAAAATGGGAGTTCATAACCCACTTGATTCTAATGTATGAAATATGAGATGTCAAGAGCTTTGTAATGTTGTGAACAACCAATAAAAAATAATAAAAATAATAATGTGGTGGTCCTGAACAGGAACAGGACAAATCAAGGTGACCAAAGCAGTTACTTGTCTTGAAACCATTCTCTGTTAACACTCATATTATTAGATTTGATTGCCTACACAGAAAGGAATCTTTAAAAAAACCAAAAAAAAAAAAAAAAAAAAAAAAACAAAAAAATCATGGTAATATGGAAAAATGGGATCCTGTTGCTTTCTGTTGAAAATGGAAATTGTGTAACCACCCTGCAAAATATTAAGCATAAAATTATCATGTTATCTAGCAAATCCACTTCTAGGCATATACTCAAGAACACTGAGCTCAGTGACTCTCACACACCAGTGTTCATAATAGCATTATTCATATTAGGCAGAAGATGAAAATAACCCAAATGTCCCTAGATAGGTGGATGAACAAGCAATATGTTTTATATGCATGTAATGTATCATTCAGCTGTGAAAAGGAATGAAGTTTGGATGTACGGAGAACATTAATGAACTTGAAAACATAATGTTAAGTGCTAACCATGCATAGAAAGACAAGTATTAAACAATTCTACTTAAAGGAGATATGTAGAATAGAAAATTTCATAAATACATAAACTACAACAGAAATTGGCAGAAGTTCAAGGAGAGGAAGGATGTGGATGAATTTTTTAATGGTATAGAATCTTTGCTTAAAAAAATGAAAAAAAAAATTAGGAATGGTTAATTCTGAGTATTGTTCAGCACTGTGAAATCAATTAATGTGACAGAATTGTATACTTAAAATCATTAAAATGGCATTTTTATTTTATGTGTATTTTTCAACAAAACTCCCATTATGGTATGTTTTTAGTATCAAAACATCATCAATTCAATTTCATTTAAGGTTATTAAGTATTTTTCTTAATTACTTTCTTTTATAAACATGGTGATTGTCATTTTTCTTCCTCACACCCAGTTTTTTTTAATGATGAATTTTCCTATTCTAAGTAAGCACAAGCTGCCCCAAGACCTAATGGTATTTCATAACGAAAAATCTGAAAGAAGAAATTTCAAAGCAGACCCTTCTGAATAGGTTGAAAGGGCACCAGTTTTGAGTGTCACGAACTATTTCAACCTAAGTGTGTACTTAATGGTAATCCCACAGTTCTCTGCAGAAACCTGAGCCTCCACATGCTTGCCTCCAAGACCCACAGCGAAGAGATTAACACAAGGCAGAGCAGCTGCATGAGAAAGAGGGCTTGACATGCTTTTTGATGAAGGGTAAAAATTACCTCTCACTCCGTTTCACCTGAAGAAAATTTATGTCTTCTGTACATCTAAAAGTTCTCTAATCTAACCAAGGATGTAAAATAATTGGACAAGCTGGTTTATAACCAGCCTGATCAGAGCTTAACTGAAGAAACTCTGACATGTGATACACACCCAGAGCACATTAAAGAAGAGGATATGTGTGAAGTCAGAACCAACACATGTACTATTCTCAGACCCAATGACTATCTATAACCTGTGTGGTACATAGACTTTGAAGTCCATAAGTGCAGAAAGAGAAGTTTCCTAAAGTTGGACAGACTTTATTTTAAGGATACCACTGTGTTTGTTCAGTCACAGATTTTGTCATGGTTACTTCCTTTTTGCAGTCCCCTTACTCTTACAGATTCCTTAAAGATGAAGTACACATGTTAATAAGCTATATTAGGCCTATCTTAGATTCCAGATGTCTATCGTTAGCCAAGACAGAGAAAATAATAACTTGTGGATAATCATAAGTTAAAAATATGGGTGCCAGACCTTGTTATGCAACTCACTGATCATATGACCTTGGGAAGGTCCTCTAACATCAAGGCACTTGGGTCTCACCTGACGAGATGTGCCATGACCTAAGGAACTGAGGGCATCTTGATGCAATTTCAGTTGCTTTATAATGTACTGGTGAATAGCTGTGCTGTCATTTTCTCATTGCAATGACTCATATTGCTTGGGTTAGTCAATTTTTTATCACTGTGATCCAAATACCTGACAAGAACAACTTCAGGAGGAAAAGCTTTTTTTGTTTGGGAGGGATCATAGTTACAGGGGTTCAATTCTTGGTCAGCTGACTCTATTGCTGTGGACCCAAGGTGAAGAGCATAACAGATAAAAACTTCTCAGCTCATGGCAGCCATGAAGGAGAGAGAGAGAGAAAGGGTAGTGGATAGAAAACAAAGAACAAACAGACATGGATAAAATATAACTCTAAGGATGCCCCCAGTGGCCAGTGACCTACTTCCTTTGGCCACATTTGACCTGTCTATAGTTACCCCAATAATTCAATCAAATTATTATTCCATCAAATGGATCAACTAATTGATTATGTTCCTGCTCTCATAATCTAATTATTTCACTTCTGGACAGTCCTGAATTAACACATGAGGTTTTCAGGTGACACCTCATATCCAAATCACAATATTACCAATAGATGGGGCTGGAGTTGTAGCTCAGTGGTACAGTGCTTGCCTAGCATGTGTGGGACATTGGGTTCAATTCTTAGTGCAGTATATAAATAAAGGTTTATCAACAAATAAAATAATTTTTAAAATATTACTGTTAGAAATATTTATGTTACAAGTCTTCTTCCTTATTACAGAAGCCCACTTAGAAATAGACCCTGATGCTAAGCAGGTTTGGGCAAGTTATGTGCTTCTAATTTGTGGATCTCTCTCCCTCCAACCCCCTTTCTCTATTATATATTTGCTGTAAGATGTTTCACTCAAAGTAAATCTAAAGTATTTGTTTCCTCACAGTGAGCACTGTGTTTCAGCAAGACAGATTCATTTTCTTGGACTTTGTACTCATTTAATTTGCTTTGCCTTTAGTCTCAGTGAAAATAAATTGCAGCAGAGTTGACCCAATCCTTCTTGTGTTCACTTAACAAGCACACACTGGGCAGCTGCTAGATAAGAAAAATTGCTGTGGTGTGTACACAGATTAGTTAAATTTACAAACAACATTAATTTTTCAAAATGCTGTATAACTCCCAACACATTATCTAGGAGAAAACTCAGGCACATATAGAGAAAACTCAAGCAGGCCAATGATTATGACGGACTTAAAGGATTTTTCAGGAGTTCGTGGAACATGAAGAAGGAGAGATTGCTTTTCGGAGTCCTTAGAAGTGATTTTCCAAAGTCACTATATAAATGTTGTGAGAGTACTATCAAATATGGACTAAGGTAAACTCACTTAGTTACATCCTATACTTATATACAGTAAGCAATTATGTAGTGCATAGTATTTCTTATACAGGAGTTTCTATTTTTTGGCAAGTATACCAGGTTTTCTTGGTGCTGCTTTGGTTAGGATGTTGAGAAACTGAAATGATTGCAAAAAATTCTCCTACTTGTGATCTTGTTACATCTTTTGATTTTTTTTCTCCCCTTAGGATCTGGAGGCACCACAATAATTTTTGCTGCTTGTTCTTTTGATTTGAATTCCACAAAGTCCAATTACTTTGCATCTCCAGTAGATTTATAATGTGGGATACTTACACAAACCATATTGCCACATTTCCCAAATACTCTATCATTCTAGCTGTTATTAGCCATTTGGGAAGTAAATCTTGTAATAAATTAGAAGTAACTTTTCTATGTAAGGTTTTACTAGCTGGAGCCTAAGATTTTCATAATTTCTATAACTTACTTAGAATGTCAATAATTTTAAATTTAATACAAAAAAGAAATAAAATGAAAAGAAAAAACAATATAATAAATAGATCTCTAGACAGGCTAACAAACTAAATAAAGTACAACTCAAGAATAACAAAAAATTAAGGAAGCATCATTAATACTGAATCCTATGGACATCAACCAGATAATAAAGGAACAGTCTGAACAACCCTTTGTCCACAAATTTAATGAACAACACAAAGTGGACTAGTTTCTTGAAAGACAATCTGCCAAAATTCACACAAAAGAATAGACAATCTGAACAGAATTATGACTATTGAAGAAATTGAATCGATACATTAAAAACCTTACAAAGCCAGGCACAATGGTACATGCATGTAATCCCAGCAGCTTGGGAGGCTGAAACAGGAGGATCATAGGTTCAAAGCCAATATCAGCAAAAGTGAGGCACTAAGAAACTCAGTGAGACCCTGTCTCTAAATTAAATACAAAATAGGGCTGGGGATGTGGGTCAGTGGCTGAGTGCCCCTGAGTTCAATTCCCAGTACCAAAATAAATAACCTTCTAAAATAGAAATCCTCAGGCCCAGATAGTTTTCTGGTTAATCCTAACAAAAAAAAATTAAGGAATAAATTCTATATAATCTCTTTCAGAAGGTAGAAGCACATGAACAATATTTTAACTCATTCTATTGGGTCTGTATTACTCAAACGACAAAATGAGACAGAAATAGAATAAAAATACTACAGACCAATATCTTTCAAAAAGAGATGCAAAAGGATTAAAATATAGACAAATATTCTTCAACAATTGATATCAAGAATTACATAGTAAAAACCAACTGAGATTTAACTCTGTGTCAACCCTCATAAATTAATTAATTAATGTAATCTCATTTTAAAAGACTGAAGATGGAAAATTATATAGATTTGGAAGGGAGAAATTAAATTATCTTTGCAGGTACCAGGATTGTCTAGGTAGAAAATTAAACACAATCAATAAGAAAACACATTGGATGAATAAGTAATTACACAAAGTTGCAAGAGAGAAGATTAATGTAGAAAAATCTGTCTCTTCATCACATCCTCTAGATGAAGATAATAAAATAAATTTGAAAATTTTTATTTAAAATTTAAGTAGAAGATAAATTTTTTAATTATTATTTTTATTATCGTCCAAATTAAATATTCAGAAAGAAAACTAACAAAATATTTATAGGACCAATATGAGGAAAACTTTGAAGCTGTGATAGAATAAATCAAGGAAGATCTAAATGAATGGGAAGGTATTTGACAACGTGGATAGAAAAACTGAACATTATTAAGATGTCACTTCTTCCCAATTTGCTCTCTATATTAAATGTGATCCAAACAAACTTCCAACAAGTTCATTTGTGAAGATGAAAAAAAAACAATTTTAAAGTTTATAAGGAGAGACAAAAATCTCGGAAGAGTTAAAACAATGCTGGGGATAAACAAAGCTGGAGGGTGGACAGTACTTGACTTTAAGACCTACTGTGGAGCAATGGTTATCAGGACAGTGGGATACTGGAGAAAGAATAGACAAATAGTTGAGTGAACAGATCAGAGAGACCAGAAACAGATCCGCATCAGACCAGACAATTGATGTATATTCAAGGAGCAAAGGCAACACAGCAGCATGGAGCAGAGATTCTTCCAACAAGTGGTGCTGCATGACCTGGATGTCCCCATCACCACGGCTACTGACACATGTGGAAGGAGAGACCAGAGAGAAAGGAGGGAGAAGGAGGAAGAAACACTTGCAAAATAAGGGCTGGAAACTTATCAAATTTATACACACACACACACACACACACACCATATATATATATGTTTGTGTGTGTGTGTGTGTGTGTGTGTGTGTGTATTCACTAGATTTAATGCTTTGCCTTTGTAAAATAAAAACAAATAGATTCATTCCTAAGCACATCACAGTCAGACTGTGAAAAGGCAAAATCTCTCTTTAGATCTCTCTTAGAAGCAGCAGAGGAAAACTTCTGGACCACAGTAAGGTTATCAGTTGATTCCCAATCAGAAACAAAGGAAGGAGGTAGTGGGATGGCATAATCAAAGGAAGCCAGGGAGGATCACCTTGAGATTCCATAACCAGAAAATATATCCTTTAATAATGAAGAAAAATAAAAATACTCTCAGATAAAGAGAGCATGAAAAAATTTGCTGCCAGCAAAATAAATCCTCTAGATGAAGATAATAAAATAAATTTGAAAATTTTTATTTAAAATTTATATAACTAAATAAACATAGAAACGATTTTAATTATATGTTGAGTTGATACAAGGCAAGAATATATTATATGGAAAAGTTGGAATTTCAAAGAGAGGTGATCCTGAAAATAATAATCCCTGAGAAATAAAAATTACAGAGATAAAATAAATTTCCAAAAGCTATGAAATTAATGGAGCTCAAGCAGAGATCTACAAGGAAGTGGGTCACGTCTGGGTTCTGGGGGGAAATAATATGGAATGGACAAAAGGCTCCTCTGACAGGGTGAGTAGGTGAAGTTGAAAGGAAAGATTTAGAAGGCACAGGAGGGTGGAGGAATTGCTTGGCCAGAGGGTGGGGCAGAGGTGTGGTGCTGCCTCTTCTTGCTACTCCCCTTCTGTCAGGACCCCTTTGTGATGAGAAGGCACAGCCTTATGACACAGGCCAGGACACTACTCCTTATTGCTGAAGCAAACTCTCAGGGCTCATTTGTCCAAACAGGACAGTGTGATTCAGATGATGGAGAATCCTTTCTTTCCTCTGAATAGCATTAGTACCTCATGGCTGAATTCCAGATTCACCACCTGGGAAATGGATATGATCTTTGCCTTTGTGTGTGGACTGGGGCTCTTTCTTCTCTTATTGCCCTTCCTCCAGAGTGATCCATTCTTCCCACCACCAAGGAAAAAGAAAAAACTCAAGAAGGTAAGAAACCCTCAGACCAGACTCAACAAAAACTAGATTCTGTTTTGTCTACTCTTCTTTCCATTTTTCCAAAATAAATAGATGCACTTCAAAAAAGATAAAACTCAGGACAGAAAGACCATCATTCTGGGACAGATGGTTCAGGTCAGGGAAAGACTCTCCCTAGATATAAGCAAAAATAACCAACATGATTTCAGCCCCATAATGAAAATACAAATAACCAGAATGGAAGCAGACCTCAAATGAATCAGAAAGCTGTCCTGTATGCTGAAGCACAGTCAATCCATCAGGCACTGGAAGGGCTCATTTTCTAGGTACAATAATGACCCATGGGTTACAGAAGGAGTCTGAGTTCTATAGTTTACAATGAGGGTGAATTAATCATTGGAAACTGTGAATGGCCCTTAAGAAAGTCATGGAATTAGTTGTGCAGGTTAAAATTTTAACTCAGAAAGGCAGGTGTAAAAAGTTTGAAACCCTTTGTTACTGGTAGAGATAGGAGTTCATATCCTTCCCATTGCTGTTCTTTTTCCTGTGAGACTCATTGATTACCAGATAGCTATTTACTGTGCCTCCTCTCAGAACTCATTTGCAATGGTGGAAGGTTAAAGTCCATAGCCCAGCCTTTCCTCTGTCTTGAGCTGAGGTGAGAGCTGTGCTGAGCCCTGAGGACTCCATCACCCACTGGAGAAACCTCTGGCCTCAGGTAGCAGAACCCTGTGTCACAGCTGAGAAGAGCCTCTATAAATAAGCCTGTTCCTGAGCTTGATCAGTGATTACACCAGGACATGCATTGTGTATTTCATGTAGAAAATCCCAAAGAAGAAAAAATGAAGTATTTTGCCACTTTTAAAATGTTCTCTGAACAAAGAGAACTAGCTAACTGTAGAACGTGATGCTGTTCAGAAAAAAAAGGAATGTCTGCAGCTGATCTAGGAGTGTGGAAGGAGAACTGGGCCACAGCCTCTTTTTCTTTCTTGTTGGTTAGCACCTGAAGATGAAAAAGAAAAGGAAGAAGAGCAACATTCTGAAAGGTAAGGCCCTGCCCTTCCACTCCAGATGGGACTTGTGGTCACCTGTCCCAAAGAGACCAGAGCCATGTCCCAGAGGAAATCAGTTGCAAAGATTTGAGAGGGAGGATCCTGGAAAGGAAATCATCAAAACAGACACACTTCTCAGGTCCTGCACTCAGAATGAAGCTGTGGTGGGCAAGGAGTGGGTGATGTCCAGTAGGGAGGTATGGGCACTATTGGAGTCATGCTATCTGTGATCCTGCCAGTGAGGAGAATCAATCAGGGCCAAGTTCTGTTTCCCCAGGGGTGAAGACTGAACACTCAAGAAATGCAGAGGCAAACACAGAAAGCAAGTTTTACTTAAAGGATAGAATAGAGACAGACTTCTCCACAGAAAAAGGGGTCCCAGGGCTGGGTATTCAAAAAAGTAGGGGTGTCTTGTCCCTTTTGTACACGTTAGAATTCCTCTGTTCTCATAACTTCCTTTTTCCTTTATCTTGCCTCTCCTCTCCCATCCTGCATACATGACCCAAAGATGGGCCCAATGATGAAATGGTCCAGGCAGGAAGGGAACAGCACAGTAGGCATCAATTAACAACTCCTACAACTCCCTGCAGGGAGGAACAATTTCTGGGGCAGTTAACCTAGCAACAGGTTGGAGGATAAGGGGGAAGGAAACATGGGAGGATGAGGGGGAAAGATCATTAGATTTCCGGTACTTTTTACTAGCCCCCATCTTCCTGATTGGAATAGTCATTTATTATTGACAATGACTTCCTTTTGTTCCCCTGCTTTATCTGGATAAGGAGGTGGGACTTCCTGGTCAAAGTGTAGACAAGCTTTCAATTCCCTAAGAAACTTTCCTCTTTGAAATTGTCCAATCTTTCTCCCAATACTGTGGTTATTAGTACAACGGAGGCTAGTGGAGATGGAAGTAAATGACAAAATGCTGCTCCTCTATGTTCTTTGCTATCCATGCCACTTGTCATGTAGACTTGAACAGTGGTGCTTTGCAACCAGAGTCTACCCTCTTTATCGGCCCCATGTGGATATTCCACTCATCCTCACTTCTCCACAATAATCAGGTCTTTTTTTTCAGATTATAGTGATTGCTGGAAGAAAGAGAAAGAGCCTGAAGATCTGCTTTCACTTCTACGAAAGTGAGTAACTTTCCACTTCATCCTGAGTCCTTCCTACTGCTGCCTATGACATCATCCAGCAACACAAAGCTCTCATAGGGGAGGAAGGAGCCTCAGGTGGGGCAGTATGTGTCTAAAGCTCTGGAGTTATGGGACAGCAAGGGCTTTGTAATATTAGTGAGTGGGGCAATGAGGAGCCATGGATCACAGGTGTTTACCCCTGCACCACCTGCCCTACCTCCTGTGCCCATCTGCTCCTGGCTGAAGCCTGTGCCTCTATCTCTTGCAGCCACCTACAGAAGCTCCAGGATGACAGCAGCTTTCATCAGCTCATAAAAGGAGATGACCCAGATAAGTCAGCTGGAGTCCACCAATCACATACACTGCCTGTGGAGGATACTTTGGCCACTGCCTTCTTCCCTTTGGCTTCCCTGATTTCTTTGAGCAAGCGCCCTCTGCTTCTGGCCTCTACTTCCTCACCAGACCTAATGACTTCCTCAGATACTCTTGAGTCTCACTCATCCCTGGGTGCCTCTAAATCAAGAGAGTCTTTGATTCCTCTAGAACAATGTTCACCTCAGCCACACAGAATTTCCTCTCCCCAATCTCATTCTCCTGATCACATGGCCCATTGTGCATCTCTGCCAAGCCCCAGCCTGAATTCTTCTCAGTGTGACTCAATGACACTTTCACTGGGAACCAACCCACAGAGCTCCTCTCCACCCAAAAAATATTGGTTGCCTTCTCCTGTCCCACTGCTATCTCCTGTCTCATCGCCTTCTCCTGGCCCATCATCTTCTCCTGTCCCATTGCCATTTCCTGTCCCACTGCCATCTCCTCTCCCAGAAATTTCAGGCCATATTATCTCCACCTGTCCCATCTCATCCCTCTCCTGGTGGCAGATGGCTGCCAGAGTCTGTGACCTCTCCCACTCCCCACACAGTAAATCCAAGAGAGATCATGCTTCTCACCCACCAGAGGACTCACTCTGGGGAAACGACCCACACTCTCAGGTAGAGACTGAAGAGACCTCTTTCATTAATTCCAACACCCAGAAACTATTGGAGATACTGATCAGCAAGAGAGCAGAAAGGAAAATTTGTAATTTGAAGACAAAAAATGAAACAGTCTACTCCCTGAATTCTCAGGGAAGCAAAGTAAAGTCACTGGGCAGGGAGCAGAATACTACCATCTGGAACACAAAAGGCAAGTCAGAGAAGCTTTCTGATTCTCAGAAGCTCTTTTACACTAGGGTCCTGAGAGATCATTTACAGAAGAAATGCAGCCAGTTCTTTTGGGGCCTCCCCATTCTGCACAGCGAGTCCCTGGTGGCTACTGTCAGAATATCTGGGCCCTCAGCAGACTTTTCCTCGATTGCATTCAATGAAGTGCCTAATTACATTCCAGTGCAGGTGCAGACTACACCTGGACCACTCTTTTCCTCTCAGTTGCTCCACCCTCTTGTTCAACTCCAGCCTGTGATTCCATCCTTATCCTGGTTGCAGTCCCCATCACTGGCTCAGATCCACCATCAGGAACATCTCACATTGTCTCTCCCAAGCATGCCATGCCATTTTCAATTGAATACTGCCTCTGGATTTCCATGCCCCACAAACCAAGAGGGGATCCAGTTGCTTTCCTCTTCTTCTCTGCAACACCTAGAATACCACATTTTAAGAAAACAAGTACAAAGTAGAGAGGCTTTACCTTATTTGGTCCAAAAGTCTCAGAACATCTTTAGCAATCTCATCTCTGAGAACAGGGCCTCCTGTGACCACAAGTCCATCAACAAGCCCCCAGGGAATTTCCTCAGCCTTGAGATTAAGGAGAAACTGGAACAACATCTTCAAAAGTGGTTCATGCTACACCAGTATGGACTACCACCCAATAGGAACCCATTTCTAAATCTGAAGGAGTCCTGGGACAACATCTCAAGAAGAGGTCAGGCAAAAGAAAATTGTGAGTCTTCCTGGAACCCTGTGTTTCTAAACAACAGAAGCCCTCCTATACAGAAGACTAGTTCAAAAAGACCAGAGATAATTCAGGAGGACATGATTCCTGTGGGTGTTTGGCATTCCAGGCTTGGCATATATCATGTCTTTGGCCCACCTGGAAATTCAAAAACCCACAAAAAAACTGGGGATGAAACATCCTTAAAAGGTGGGGAAGCCTTCAGGAACACCTCCCAGGAGATCTCCCTCCTTGATGCTGGCACTCAGCAGGCATTAGAGGCACATGTTACAAGTCTAAGAGCAAAGCACAGGTGGGACCTACCCCTCAAGGTCCTTAAGCACATAAATATTTTGAAGATGAGAAACTCTGAGGCTTCACTACTTCCACAGCCTTCCCTTTCCTCTTCAGTTCCCTGTGACTCCAGGGTTGACTCCATTGCCCATGATGCCAGGGTCCTGGGAAAACCCATTCAGAAAGGTACAGGATTGAAGGAGATAGCACAAACTTCAGTTTCCACCCAGAAGAGTCCTTTCTCTGGCCCATCTTTTGAGTCCCTGAGCAGAACTACATCCAGTGACAACTATGGGCTCTCAGATGCTCCTTCAACTGTACACAAGGGCAGCTTGCCCTCTCAGCCCCACACTTATATTCTCGTGGGCAGAACCTGGCACAATGATGCTGTCCTGAGATCTGGAAGAAACAGCCTAAAACCAAGTCTAGGCCTAGAAATGGACAGAAATGAGTCCTTGGAGAGTAGTGTGAGCTCACAAGTCTCATGCCACAGCGTGTCATCACTTCAGGTAGGGCCCCAATTTTTAAAAGGTGAAGTCAGAAAGATAGAGGATGATGAAGAGGAGTCTTCTGACTGGGGAATCACCAAGAAAATCAGAAAGACATCAAACTTCCTAAATGTTGATATTCATCTGAAGAATTTAAAATCTCAGTGGATCAGTAAAACACCATCCTCTTTCATAAGTTCTATTTCCCAAAGCCAAGGATACTCATGCCTAAAGGCACAGACTAACCCAGAGAAGCAGCCTCAAGAATGGACTACTGACATCATCCTGCAAGACTGTGCCACTGACATGTTTCATGAGGACTGTGGCCCCGAGGCGCTCTGGGCTGCAAATATCCTAACTTCAGAGGAGAGATGGTCCAGCTCCTTAAGCATGACCAGTAGCAGTGCATCAATTTCTCAGGATCTGTATGGACTCTTAACCAGTGAAGAGAGCAGTGAGGAACTGCAGGAGCCCAAGATTACTGAGCTCCAGGATCCTTGGAAGAGCAGGAGAAATAAGTTTAGAGCAACTTCCAAGAATAAGGACAGTGTGAAACTCAGGTCAAAAGCACAGGAAGAAAGGCTTGCAGGAGGGAGGCCCTTATGTGCAGGAGAAATGGGTCCTTCTACCCCAGTCAGGGAGATAGGAGACACTGTGAGTTACAAGTCCTTCCAGGCTCCTTCAAAGAGGAACTTCAGGGACAGAATAAAGAACTTTCTGCAGAATATTTTTTGCAGTAATACCAAAGGACAGGTACACTCCCTACCCAAAATTATGACCCCCTCAACTTCTAACCAAAGCCAAGGGTCAGTCACTGGCCGACTGCTTACAGACAACAGGGCATCAGAAACTCAGGCACTCATTTCAACTTTTGGGTGGATCATAGAGCAGAAAATGAGGTTTCATTATGAACATTCTGCCTTAAAGACAAACAAAGTTAAAGAGGAATACCAGGCCTCTATGGGTAGATAATCCCATTATTCTTGGAGTCCCATTATTCTGGAGCAAAGGAGAGTGATAGGAGCTACGTCTCCTGGTCACCAGGCCAGCCCTAGCGACCACAGCCATCCTCTGAACAGATGGATCAGAAACAAGGACAACAAGCAGGCCTTGCTGCTCAAAGAATCTGTACCTCTGCCCAGCCTCTACACACAGAGGACCAGGGTGGCAGGTATGTTGGAACACACTGTCCACTGTCCAGTGCACTGCGCTCTTCAGAGACGTTTGTTGACTCAT
The DNA here is from genome assembly GCF_045843805.1 of Urocitellus parryii. Taxonomy (NCBI): domain Eukaryota; kingdom Metazoa; phylum Chordata; class Mammalia; order Rodentia; family Sciuridae; genus Urocitellus; species Urocitellus parryii. Next base: position 1,131,804 of record NW_027551763.1, read on the forward strand.
CAACATCAACATGCTTCTGACTCCTGTCCTGCTGGGAAGAAATATTTCATATAATATTGATCATATTCAGAAAAACTGTCCCCATGTGAGACCTTTGTTTGAGAATGGCTTCTTCCTAATGTGGTGACAATGACTTAATAATACTGCTTTTCAATCAGAGAGGCTTCTGTCTGTGTTGTGCTGGGTCATAGGGACTAGAAAAGACTGGACATGCAGGGAGGTGACAGTGGCAATGAGTACCCAAATCTCATGCCAGATCCCCTCATTATACCTTAATAATTTATGACATGATCATTACAAAAATAACAGAACACATTTTGGGACTGGTCAAGAGGGGCAACTTCATGAGAACCCCACCCTAATGTTTGAGTCAGCCTTTCCCTTTATTCTGAAATTTGTGAGGCTGTAGGGATTGGTGTGCAGTGTTACCATGAGACTTAATAGCTTCCCATGCTACAAATGGGTCCAGAAAATTTGGGGAAAGATACAGTTTCCTGGATCTGAATTCAGAGATGCTTAGAGAGTCCTGCCTGATGGATGTCTTGGGGAACAGAGGACACCTGCCCTTGGAAACCCTCGCCTTTGGAGGCTAACATGGAGATCGGCCTTGCCAGCTCCTTCTAGCTCAGGCTGCATGCCATGGCCATGTCACCTGATTCTGCTCCTACCTTCCTCACTCTCTAGGGCAGTGACCAGAATGGAAATTGTTTGGTGGGAACATCAAGTTGGCTGCTGAGGGCTATGTCACACGCAGCTCACCACCTCTGTCCCCCAACCCCCAGATGGCACAAATGTGTATTCAATAACTATGCGACAGTGAGGCATAGAGGGTATAGTGGGATGTGGAGAATTGAAATGGAGCCAAAGAAAGAGGCAGAGTAACATGGGGATACCACAGATGGTGTGATGGATGGGAAGCTTCTGCTATCCCAGTACCAGAAATCATGGATTCACCATTGCCTCACCACTGTGTACCATGATCTGGCTCCCAGACCACAGATCTGGAGATGCCTCTTTAGCAATGACACAGGCAATAGAGGAAGCAAACCCTTTAGTAGGGCAGATTCATTTTCTGACATTATACTTAATGGGGCCACATGGCTTTGCCTCTTCAATTATATAAGGAATGAGTTGACAATTTGAGTAGTTAGGACTAGGGAACTCTAGCTGTGACTCCCAGTTTGGTGACCATTATGCACACACATGGCTCTAACTCTTATTCTGCAGTAAAAAGTCCAAAGGGGAGCCTGGGGTCACAAAGCAAATTCTCTGGGCTTCCAGAACTTACTTGCCCACAGACTAGAGGAGAAGAGATGGTTCAGTTAGAACTTGTCATAGCAGGGCAGTGACTTGTCCAAAATGTGGGAGCAAGCTGGGCAGGGGGCAAGCAGGAGTCTTTTATTCCCCCACTGTGCTTCCAGCACAGGCTTATTCTTCCCAGGATCTGTTCACATGGGAAAGCAGGCAGGCCTCACAGGAGGAAGAGGAGAAGCTGTGTCTGCAGAATGTTTGATGCTATGACCCACCTGGGGAAGGCAGGAGCCCCACTCCAGGGAACTCTGCCCTGTTTTTCCCTGATGCAGAGTCCTATACCATGAAGTGCCATCAAGGCAGATGACACAGGCATGGTCTTGCTCTAATGCCTGAAAGTACTCCACATGTAAAGCCAGGCAGTCCCTCTCAGGGTGAGCACAGACCTACAGGCCACCCCTGATTCAGGTCCTGTGCCTTGATCATACCAGATCCAGAGCCACACAGATGGCCCTTCAGAGATCCAACAAAAAGATTGCCACAGAGACCATCAGAGAACCTCCAACATAACAGTTATGGAAACACAAGGCCCTCCCTCAGAAATAACACCAACTTCATGGTCCTCACACAACAACCCTTCTCTGCCACATGGTCCTCATGCAGTGATCTCACAGAACCCCTGACAGACTTCCCAGAGGAACCTCTGACAGATATTTGTACCAAGAGAGGCCTCAGAGACCTAACATAGTCTCCCATAACAACCTTTCAATGCCACATGGTCCTCATGCATTGATTTCTCACAGAGACCTCCCACAGAGTTCCAGACCTTGGGGAACAATCACCACAGAGATGTCCTACAGATTTCCTCAGCAAGAATTTATCACAGAGACCACCCAGAGATAGTACAGAGACATCTTACACAAACACATTGACCTAATGGAGGGTCCTTACACAGAGACCTCATACAAATTTTACACAGATTTTGAGAGGCCCACACAGAGACATCACACAGACACCTCAGAATTCCCACAGGAACTGGAAACAGAGACTTTTCACAGACTTCCCACAGAATTCCCACATCCATTCCTCATTTCTGTAAAACTACTGGGAGCACAAGAGGGACACCACCAGCCTTGTCCTGCCCCTAGAATCCCAGTACACTGAGCCACTGTCAACGTGGCCTCCCAAATAGTGTTCTCTGCTTGGAACAATCTTCAGGAACTTCTGTTCCTTTGTAATGCCATTGCCTCTGAACCGAAGAACTGCAGATTCCAAGTGTAGATCTGCAAAATTCCTTCCTCTATGGGTTTGTACTAGCCTCAGCTCTGACCCACAGTTTAGAGAATAACAAATTTTAAACATGAATAAAATGCCACCAACTTCCAGTGACAGAAATTTCCTTACTTGTCCAGTTTTAATTATTTTCTTAAATGTAGAAATGTCACTTCTTTATTTTATTGGATACAAGAAATGAATTTAACACAGTTGGCTTATTTTGGAAAAATTATAAAGACCTGTGGCAATGGACTCTAAGAATGAAATGAACCAGAAAAGAAGAATCTGGACTCACATTCACTTCCCAGAGGCTGAGCACCCACATATCCTAGTGATCAACACAAACACATAATGTGCAGAAAAGATCAAGAGAAATTTATGGAGTTACAAAACGTAACGTGAGAAAGTAGAAAAGAAAAAGAAAGAAGTTTCCATTAACAGAAAGTGTGCAGTCTCTTGCTCTCACTCTCGCTCTCGCTCTCGCTTTCTCTCTCCCTTCTCTCTCTCTCTCACAGACACACACACACAACTATACCATAATTGAGGAATTGCTACACACTAAGCACTGTGGTTAAAGTGCAATAAATTGTGAATTAAAAGAGAAATAATTTTCTGCTGCTATGAATTATATAGTTCAGGGCAAAAAACACAAAAATAGGAATAGCTCTGCAGCCATCCAGCTACAACTACAACAAGGGCCTGTAACCACTGGCTTCAGCAAGGGAACTGTCAGACCCTCTCTGTACTGAAGCTTTGCCCTCTGCCCTCATCCCCCAGAAGAGTGCTCCACAGGTGCAGGCCTGAAGCACATCACAGTCATCTGGGGAGACAGAGGGAATGGCTCAGTCTCCCACATCTGGAAACAGATTAGAAACACAAGTGGGAGAGAGAGATCACCTGAATGCCCTGCAATACCCTCCTCATCAATAGCCTAGCATCCTTCCCTTCCCTTCCACTTCCTTCTTTTCTTTTTCACAGAGCCCAAAAAATCCCAGCAGAGAAAGCCAAGTGAGCCTCACTTTCCTCAAAATCCTCCTTATTCTAATTCATAAATAAAATATAGCATCATTTGTTAAAAAATAAGGGCAATTAGTATCTATACAATCACCTCACAGTGTTTAAGAGTTACTCATCTCTTATTTTTATATCAAAAGCCACACGTGGTCAAGCTCAATACAGAAGGCATGTGGAAAGTCAAGTCAGGCCAAAAGCCATACCAAGCATCCAAGCTGTAAATGCATAGAACAGGTTCTTATAGGAAATAAAAAGTGCTACTACAGTGAAATTTGCTCTTGGGTACTGAGAGTGTTACCCAGGCCAGAGGATACCCAGGGTCCAGGTGAGCTGAATTCAGTTGCTTACCCAATCACAATTAGGAAGAAATTACACAAAAAGGAAAAAATAGTTGAAAATAGTTTGGCCAAATCTGAGAAAAGGGCTGATCTACCTTTGCTGCCCTACAGAAATGTAACAATTTATAGGAAAAAGGAGCCAGGAAATATGCATATGCCCAGAATGCAGGCCAGGGAAGTGTCATGATTTTATTTCTACCTTTGTGGACAGCAGGACTTTGAGGGACAGCAATATTAGCTTCCATTCTCTTTGTAAGATGATGGCTTCTAGGAATCTGGGACAGAGAAATTAGTTTTACCAGAAAATGAATAATAAGTAGGAAAAATAGTATTTAATGGTACTTGGGGCTTCTAATTTTAAATGCTTGGTATGGCTTTTGGCCTGACTTGACTTTCCACAAGGATATATGTGGGGGTGGTTGGATTTGAATCCAGGGATGCTGAACCACTGAGGCATAGCCACAGCCTTTATCAGCCTTTTTCCATTTGAGACATGGGCTCACTAAGCCTTTTTGTTCTTTTAGATTTTCATTTTGAAACATTTTTATTTTTTAATTTTAAAACAAGTTCTCATTAAGTTGCTCAAGACTTTGAGAAGTTGCTGAGGCTGGGTTTGAATTGTGATCCTTCTGCCTCAGCCTCCAGAACCACTGGGTCTTCCTCCTGATTTTAAAGGAAATTTTTCTAATATTTTTTCATTGAGTAGTCACATACTGGTATCCATTTTCAGCAGCCAGAACAATCCAACCATTAACTTTTCTTGACTTTTGCAAGCCAGTGTTAAAATACAATCATTATTTTAACATTAAATTATATGAATATATACTTAAGCTAATCATATTAAAAACAATGGAAAGAAGTAATCAAAATGCACTATTTAGTTTATTTTATGATATCTTGCTATTTCCCATGCACTTTAGGCTATTTACATATTTTCTATGAAGCCAGTGGAAATACTATATAGGGATTTACTGCACATCTTTTTCCAGCCCAGTGCTAGTTAAGAGATGCCTTACCATTCAGGCTTTTCAAACTTTCTGAGGGCTGCCAATGGGGCTCTAGGAGTAATTTCTATACTTCTGTTCTTAGCATGAGAAAATTAGGAGAAAGAACAGGAAATGAGGAAGAAAAAATCACTTGGGGGTTTTTCCTTTCAAAAGGACGCCTTACACCAGGAGTTCATGTGTGAGAAGGCCAGGACAAGGTTACTGTTAAACATAAGGATCACCATCTTCTACCATGTGCAGGAAGCTAGGGCTGATTATTATGATTTTTTTGAGGTATATTAATCCATTTATGCTACTTGGGTGTCACTGAGTAAATTACTTTTTCTATTACAACAATAATAGTCCAATATTTAGCTAATACACTTAAATAATTACATTAGTTAAAACACATTAAATTCCAGTGTCATACAATCCACCCTTTTCTAACCTCCCAAAACCCAGAATAATTTAAAATTCAATGTGTTTTATTGTTTTTAAAGTAATTTTCTGGTTCAATACAGAGAACATATTTATTAATCAATTAAAGATGTTTCCACATTTTATATTTTGTTTTATATATTTGGTTTTAGTCATGTATTTTATTTACATATATATTTTTTTTTCAATTGATTTATGAAAAGCAATAAAATATTTCTTAGAAAAATATTTACAACAAATCAAAGAAAGGGCTCTTTGAAAGGTATTGAGAGGACTTTATAGAGAATTCTGGGCAGGTTTATGTATGTTCAAGGACCAAAATGAGTGAAGCAGTGCCCAAGGAGCTGAGCACCATAGCCTGTGATCTTGCCACTACATTTTTCAATGTATTTACTAGAATAACTGGTTATTGTGGAGATAGTAATGGCTTAGTATTACAATTAAAGAAAGAATTAAACATTCCTACAGTCTATTTTTGAAATCTCTTCTCCTTTTATTCTAGAGTTCCCATTGTTAGGGGACAGACAGATATGAATGATGGGAACACAAGGAGGGAAATAATTCTATAAAATGGGTAATGATAACTATATGCTTTATTTTCCAAGAAGAAATTTACCTGCAGCCCTGCCTGGCCTAAGTGGACAGGATATGTACATTCCTCAGCAAACTACTTATTATCTGCAGAAGAAATGCAAGCCTGGGAAAAATGTCAATAAGAGAAGCCCAAGTTACCCTGAAAGGGGAGACTTTTTGTGACACTTTTCATACACCAAATCCCAAAACTCAGGGAGATAAGGATGGTATCCTCCTAACCATAAAATCTGTAAAAATTTATTGTTAAGAATCAAATGAGGGGGCTGGGGATGTGGCTCAAGTGGTAGCACGTTCGCCTGGCATGCGTGTGGCCCGGGTTCCATCCTCAGCACCACATACAAACAAAGATGTTGTGCCTGCCAATAACTAAAAAATAAAAAAAAATATTAAAATTCTCTCTCTCTCTCTCTCTCTCTCTCTCTCTCTCTCTCTCTCTCTCTTTAAAAAAAAAAAAGAATCAAATGAGAGCTTAGTGTGCCTGTAATCCCAGCAACTCAAGAGGCTGAGACAGGAGAATTATGAGTTCAAAACCAGCCTCACCAATGGTAAGACAGTGAGGTGCTTAGCAGCTCAGTGAGACCCTGTCTCTAAATAAAATACAAAATTGGGCTGGGGATTTGGCTTAGTGGTTGAGTGTCCCTGAGTTCTATCCCCACTACCAAAAAAAAAAAAAAAATTCAATGAGAACTATTTAGGCATGGGCCAAATGAAATACTGTTGTCATGGCAGTGGAGACTTGAAAGTCTGATGTCATCTTCATATCAATCAAGTCAAGAGGTGGATCTAAACAAGACTCTCTGGAAACTTCTCTGAGGTCCCGATAAAACTGGAGTGCAAGAGAGGCACACCGTTCCTCAATCCTTTAAGAGTGTCCCTTTCCCATTCCTTCTAACAAACTCATTCCTGTTACTCAGAAATCTTTTGCAAGAATCAGGGTTTGAATTGGGGTGGGGTGGGGGGGTTCATGTTCCTTCAGTTTCCAGAAAGGCCCCAGCTCTGTAACACCATTTAAAGTCTAAGGTTGCTGAAGTTGTGTTTTCAATATACAGATTAAAAAATTGGCCCTGATATTAGAATATACCTTAACTTTTTTGTACAAAGAGGCAAATTGCTGAAAAGTTAGCATGTTAAGATATCTGAATAAAACTTTTCAAAACTTATGGATTTTAAGCAGTAAAACCTATAACTGCTTGAGAAAATTGATGCCATTAGATATAAATTTAAATACCTAAAAAATGGATTTGACTGGTTTTTCAATTGATATTTCTTAATTTCAAATAGTTAATATTTTCCATACAAAAGCATATTGCTGAAATTTCTGCATTCAAGATAAGAACATGCTATAGTATTCAACTTCATTTTTCTTCTCCAAAAATCTCCTTAAGAAATTTTGTGTTCCATAGTTATCCAAGCGAAAGTTGAAAAGCAAAAATAAACACCCAGAAAACTGCATCCAAAAGAAACAACGTGAGCCTTGCATTCCACATTTTGCTTGTGTAAGGAGTCCCTTGTTCTGCAGTTATTGTTGCTCTAGGGACCTTGGATCAAGCTGGCTCATAGCATTTACAGAGGCTGCTGCCTTCCAACCTCAACTATAGGTGCAGCCTTGGAGAAGAGAACCATGTTCTTGGCAGAGGTTGGTTGAAATTGACTGGAGAAATCATATTACGTTTTTTTTTTTTTCTTTTCTGCTCCCCACAAATGCTTGCAAACTCATTTCCAGGCCAGGACTGCTCTTTTCATATCTCAGTTGCTAAAATCCTGGGCTGTAAATCTAGAAGTGTCAACTGCTTGCAAGACTCTATCAGAGAGAGTGAACATTTTCAACTGCTTTGATTGCAACACAATCAAAATTAGCATTTAGAATATAGATCATTTATTCATACAACATAAAGTCAATAGAAACAAAAGGAACTGATTGGATTGTTCTGTTTTCTTGTAATTGTCAGCCTTTCCCATGCTGAGCCATTGAATTTGTTTCCTCAGAACATAGACTGCATCCATTTGTTGGTGGTCCAGGAAAATTATTTTTTTCCTAATGAATTCATGGATGAGCATTTTAGAAACTATTTTTAGCATTAAGCTACTTATTTCTCAATTCCATACAGTTACTATATTGGGGAAAATATTTAGATTTTTCCTTAACATACTAAGTGGGGGCTGGGCTGTGGCACAGTGGTAGATCACTTGCCTGGTATGTGCAAGGTATTGGGTTCAATTCTCAGCACCACATACAAATAAAATAATAATAAAATAAAGGCCCATTAACAAGTAAAAAAAATTTAAAAAGATACTAAATGGCTTTTTTCAAAATGAGACTTTATTTCAACTCTGCAATTTTCTAAGTAATATATAATACAAAATTTACTGTCTTTTAATTCAAATACTTTTTAAAATATTAAAATAATAAGTTATAATATCTAAAGATATGTCAAGTCTTAATTAAATCAGAACTATAAATCAAAATTTTGAGGAAAAAATCTTATAAAAGTAAAATTTTCCTGATATTTTTTATAAAACTTATTTTTTTTTCTATTCACATGGAGGATCCTGATGAAGTTGACCTGTTTCAGAAAACAGATTTATTCAAATCACAATAAAAGGGCTTGCAAATGAGATTTGTGTAAAGGTGCATGAATTACAGGGACATTTTTGTCTCTAAATGCAAAATACATAATTCTATTTATTTGTTCTAAAAGTTTTTAGCATATAAGGGCAAAGGGATGTTCTATTTTAAAGTCACCACTTTTTTTCTCATTTTTAAAACTTTTTGACCAAGTGGCCCTGCAAATGTACTATGGATATTGAGGGCTGTGCACAGGCCAAAGCTAATATAATCCACATAAAATATGTGCATGTGTGAGTGCACAGAGCACTGTCTTGGTAGACATGTACCGTTATTTAATCAAATCTTGTCTGGAATGTACAATGGTAGCACATGGGAAGAAATCCTCCAACATAACACAGCTTGGACAGAGTCTGCCATGAAATTGCCACATGGGAGCTCTTTTGTGATTTTCTTACATTCCTTTTCCAGCTTCAGAGTCTCTAAGTACCTGTACACAGCTCAAATTGACAAAAGAGACAAACAAAATAAATCAGTCCAGTTTTTAATATTGCCAGCAAACTTTAGAGGGGCATGATTTTTGTCTATCAACTATGCCAAATTACAGAATGACCCCCAGAATTTGTTCGTTATTTGACCCAGTAGTATCTTTCAGATGAGTGAACTTCTTTCAGGAGTGCCCAGATTTCTTAGTGCTATACCTGATTCTTTGCAGGATGGTATTTGAATGGAATTTTGTGATGGGTGAAGATGTCCTGCTATGTGTCAGCTCTTCAGGTTGGTCTTTGACTGCTAAGGCAGTTTGTCTGATCTTAACTCTGAAGATGCATAGGCATCTGCCCGTGAGTTCTGTTGGATTTCCTCATTAAAGTCTTTTTGGTAAGACCATGTTCCCAGTCATTATGCCCTGTTGAATGTGTTGCATGTCACTTCTTGCTGGTGGCGTAGCTCACTGAAGTCTGACTGTGAGTCTTGTTTCTGGTCTAAGCAGTCAGGCTGGGCCTTGGTTCCAGGTTTCATTTGCTCATGTCAAGTCAAGTCAATCTTTAAGCTCACGTATTTGTCTCACTTTGATGACCTATTGGGAACTCTGGGTCACAATGCAGAAGGGAAAGCATATTTGTTGATTTTGTCCTGACAATTCGGGCTCAGAAATGACCTATCAATTCCTCATTCAACTTATCTTTCAGAACTAATTACATAACCCTACAAACCAGAGGGCATGGAAGTATAACCCTGTCAGGAACTATAGTCTCTGCTTTACCATGGTTCAGAAATTCTCCCTCCAGAATTTCTACTTCCCAAGGCCTAGGAGACTCCTGACTGAGAGCAAGGGCTCTGCCAGAGAACCAGCCTCAAGATCTGGCCATTGGTGTTATCCTTCAAGACTGTGTCCCTGAAGTATTCCTTCAGGACTGAGGTGCTCCTGGTCACAGACATCCTGTCTTCCCAGGACTCTCTTCAGCTTCCTAAGCATATCCAGTAGCAGTTTGTCCATGGATCAGGGGCTATAGGGTCTCAACCAGCAAAGAGAACAGACAGAACCTGCAAGATCCACAAGCTCCTAGACCCATGGAAGAGCAAGAAGAAAAAGTTTGGTACGATAAGAGAGAGGGCTGTGTGTGGCCCAGTTCAGGCATGAGGAAGGAAGGTTTGAAGGAGAGAAGCCCTCCCATGCTGGGGGATGGCCCCCTGCCCAGATCAGGGAGGTAGGAGACGCAGTGTGGAACAAGCGCTCCCAAGCTCCTTCCAGAGAAAGGATTGGCTCCTTCAGAGAGGCACTTCAGGAACAGGATAAGGAACTTTCTACAATGCATGATCCTCAATAAGGGAAAAGAGATGGCATATTTCTTGCAAAAAGTCAAGACCCCATCAGTCATTTTCCAAGCTAGCAGCAGTAACACAAGCACAGAGCACCTGAAGAAAACACTGATAGTTTATGGCATGATGCAGCAACAGAGGTATGCAAAGTATCTCCACTGCACATTCCTAATCATAAGACAGAAGATTCTGGGTCACCATGTGTTTGATACTTTCGAGCATTTTCCTCAAACTAATAACAACTATACTGTTGGCTAGTGCCCCTAATTGTTATGGCAAAATAGACTAAAGAAAGGATAAACTCAGGGATTTGAATTCCCAGCTCAATTCTCACACAAATGACCACAAAGATTCTACATCTGCCCTGGAAGAAACCCTCATTCCTTGTAATCACAGAGCTGATATTGCCAAAAAGTAAACCCAGAATCACATCCTGTGAGTGGCTGAATTATGATGCACATTAAATTCCCAACATTGCAGAGTGTCTGCTGTGAGGGCATTGATTAGGGCCAGGGGTGGGGGTGGGGGTGGTCCATAAATTGAAATGGCACTGTTGGCAAGATCTTGATGACATTTGAGAGGTGGAACCCCTAAATTCCCAGTTCTCTTTGCCATTAGGAGCAGCTGCTCCTCCCCCATCTGAGTTAACCCAGCTTTGCCTGAAGGGACTCCAGTCACCTGCCCTGAGGCAGCCTCCAGGCAAAAAACTACTTATGCTCCTCAGGACCCACTCTCATTGCCCTTTTTGCTTCTAGGTCTACAACCATACTCTACTCCCAATAGACCTTAAAATTATGGTTCAAAGTGGATCCTTGAGGAGGTACACTCCATAAAGGCTACATGATTTTTTGTTCATTTTATATAGACATAAAAATGAGGAAATATGTGTGGCAGTGGACTTATGAGACACCAGTGGAAGAAACCCAAAGTTGGATGAGACCCAATGTACTGATTGAGGCCCACTAAGTAGGGATTCTGCTTTTAATATTTCAGCTCAGTACTAGCACAGGATCTCATTATTTGGTTTGCTGACTGAAATGTGGACCAAAAAGTGACCTAAATTCAATTATTTCTCTTGGAATGACAGAGAAATAATCCAAAGGTTAAGGAAGATATAACTTAGAATGACCTTGTCCTTAGTATCTGCTCACCTACTCTAAAACAAAGTACATAGAATACATCTTTCACAGTGATTTTGAGAAATAAATCTGTACAAATTCCCAAGACCCTTAAAAATATCACTGGTCAATTTTACTGTAGGCCAGAAATTAAATGGGAACTGCTGCCACTAAATTAGAAAACTTAAAGCATATAGTAGGAAAAAGTTGATCCTGAGATGATAGGGGCAAAATAGCAGCACTCAGGTGATTATGATTACCATGAGGATAGTGAGACCAAAGGATCAATTAGAGAGACCTATAGCACTGGTTACTTGATTACTGAGTTTCTAGGAATTAAATAGATGGGGAGTCTACTAAATTCTTACTGAATCTGCATAGCATAAGAGTTCTAGATCAAGTGAACAGAAGTCAAACTTGAATCACAAAAAGAGTTGAATGTCTTCCCTTAGTCAATTCCCAGACTGGAGCCAGTTTGCAGAACAGAAGGCCTTGAATGTAGGGAAGGTTGGGTGCCCTTGTGGAAAGACCCTCTACATTGCCAACATGTAAATGATTAATCTTTCTCCCAGACTTATTCCAAGAGACCTACCACTTCTTACCAGGATGACTGTGCACTGAAGATACTAGAAATAACCAGGTGTTAGGGAGATTATGGGACATGCCTCTGAACTGACACTGATTCTAGTAAACCCAAAACACTGCTATGACCCAAAAGGTAGGATAGAGGCTGGCTGACTGAGGTCAGGTGATCAATGGAATTTTAGCTCAAAAGCATCTCACAATTGGTTCAAAGGTCCCTGATCCCACCTGCTGTTAGTTCACCTATTCTTTAAGGAATCATTGAAATAAACATATTTAGCAGCTGTGGATTCCCCACATTGGTTCCCTGACCCTTGGAGTGGGGGGCTACTATGGTGGAAAAGGTGAAGTGGAAGACACTAGAACTGTCTCTACCCAGAAAAATATTAAATTGAATACAATACTGCATTCCTGGAGGGATTGGAAAAAATAGTACCACCATCAAGGACTTGAAGGATATAGGGGGTATGATTCCCACTGTATCCCATTCAACATTCCTGTGTGGCTTGTGCAAAAAAAAAAAAAAAGATGTATCTTAGATAATGACAGTAAATTACCATAAGCTTAAGAAGATGGTGACTTCAGTTACAGCTGTTCTACCAGATGTGGTTTTATTTCATGAGCAAATTAGCACATCCCCCCATACCTGGCATCATCAGGCAAGGACAACAGTATACTTCCCTTGTCTTACCTCAGCAGCCTTATGTCATAAATCAACTCATGGGGATCTTGATCTATTTTCCTTTCCAAACAGTGATCTAGAGATTCTCAGTGTACTCTGTTTTCAGTGTTTCAGGTGATGCTAGCCATGAAGCCTGAGATGTTCAAAAGGGACTAATAACATAGTCATATCATTTAAATTTATGTATTTATTTTGATATTGGGGATTGAACCTAGGGGCATTTAACACTGAACTACATCCCCAGCCATTTTTCTATACTTTATTTAGAGACAGGGCCTCACTAAGTTGCTTAGGGCCTTGCTAAATTGCTGAGGCTGGCTTCGAACTTGTAATCCTCCTGCCTCAGCTTTCCAAGCTGCTGGGATTAGCAACTTTCTTTCTGTCATGAGAAAAGGTCAGGGCTTGTTACCCTCAAGAATCCATGGCCTCAGTTCCTACACATTTGAAATTTACTCTTATTTGGATTAAAAACTGTTCATATCCACCATGAGGTTTGGTATAATCCATTTTTTTTGTCTAGTCACCATCACCCAAGTCCAAGGACCTGGGATGTACCCTGGGTGGAGACCAGGTGCTGCAGCAAGGGGCAGAATGGGAGAAAGGAAAACTGCCTCAGTCCAACACCTTCAATTTACTGGCAAACATCAAGAAGAAGCAAGTACCGGGGCTGGGGATGTGGCTCAAGCGGTAGCGCGCTCGCCTGGTATGCGTGCGACCCGGGTTCGATCCTCAACACCACATACCAACAAAGATGTTGTGTCCGCCGAGAACTAAAAAATAAATATTAAAAATTCTTTCTCTCTCTCTCTCTCTCCTCTCTCACTCTCTCTTTAAAAAAAAAAAAAAAGAAGAAGAAGCAAGTACCATGTACTGAAGAAGTGCCAGAGCCCCAATTTAAATGATCACAGTGCTTTTGCTAAAACCCAAGATGTTTCAGTCAGTACAGTAGGGAGGTATCAGCAAAGCTTCTCAAAATCAAATGTCACATTTGAATCCTAAAGGTGCTGAGAATGAAGACATGACTCCAGAGCACAACACAGTGATAGGATTCATGTTTTTTTCTCTGTTCTCTTTTTATGCTTTGTATGACACAGGACTCACTGAAAGCTTTTATTTATTCATTTTTGTCATGTCCACTTTTATTTCCTGTGCATTTTTTGCACTTCATTTTTATTTTGCATTTAAAACAGAGAATACCATGTTAACTTATGGGAAAGATGTGAGAAATAATAAAAAGATGAAACCTACCCACGTCCCATCATGTCTAGGTTAGGAAATACTACCCCTATCTTTGTTGGTGCTTCAGGACCCTCTACAATCATATCTGTTCAATATTGTTACTGATTTAATTATGTTTTTATCAAAATAAATGTAGTTTTGAATCTCAGCTAAAGGTCACCATGCCATACAATGCCACTGAAAACTGCTTCTCATAGCTTAAAAGAGTGTTGAGGGGTTGGGGCTGTAGCTCAGTGGGAGAGCATTTTCCTAGTATATGTGATGCACTGGGTTCAAATTTTAGCACCAAATAAATATAAACAAATAAAATAAAGGCATGCTATCACTTTGTAACTACAAAGAAATCTTTTTAAAAAAATGTGTTGACATGATTTGTTCTTATGGTGTTTACTTGTGCTTCATTTATTTTAACTTGAGTATGATAATCCAGCACTTTACAGTTTTAACTTTCTACTTGAGTAAAATTTGAGTGAACTAGGTGTAATCTCCACCAACAGCACCCCTGCCTTTGTTTGTTTGTTTGTTCTGGGGATTCAACCCAGAGGTGCTTAACCACTGATGCACAATCTGCAGCCTTTTTTAAAAATTTTATTTTGAAACAGGGCCTTACTAAGTTACTGAGGCTGGCTTTGCACTTATGATCCTCTTGCCTCAGCCTCTGGAGCCACTTGGATTACATGCCTGCACCACCACATCTGGCTCCATTTATTTGTTATAACCAAATGTAGGGGTTTGTCTGGGACATGTGTCCAGCAGCAAGGCCACTCTAACAAGGGCTTGTCATCTCTGAGGTGATGATACTGGTCCATATCTCCACCACAGTTAGAACTATAGTAGCATCAAATCTTCACCACTTCTGAATATTGGTCCATTTTTAAATTTCAGTGGCTTGGGTAAATAGAAAATCCTTTAGTATTTTGGATTAATTATGATTACCAAATTAAGACATAAAAAAGCACATAAATTTTGTGTAATTATGAGGGTCTCCTTCCATCTTCTATGCAATTCCCCTTCTCCCTCCCATTCCCTCCCACCTTTCTTCCCTGTTTAGTGGTAATCTTCTTCTCATGCTCTTCCTCCCTACTCTGCTTTGAGTCACCTCCCTTATATCAGAGAAGACATTCAGCATTTGTTTTTTAGGGATTGGCTAACTTCACTTAGCATAATCTGCTCCAATGCCATCCATTTATATACATGGCTGTATAACCAATGTGATCCTGCAATCTGTACACGTGGAAAAATGAGAATTCATACCCTATTTGAATCAAATGTATGATATGTCAGGATCATTGTATTGTCTTGAGCAACTAATAAAAAAAAAGCACATAAATTTAAGTGAAAAGTAACTGCCAATAATATGAAACAGGCAGAGGTGATAATGAGCTGAGAGGCACACTCTAGCGGTTCCTGTGAGTTGAAATATGACAGCAGAAGGAGTGGTCTCTGGTTCTATAATTTCCTTACAAATGATTTCTTTTTAAATACTGGGATTATACACAGGTGCTCCTCAACTTATGGTAGGTTTACACCAAAATACACCATAAGTTTAAAATACATTTAATATACCATCATACATCACAGACTTGCCGCACCCACCTTAAATGTGCTCAAAAAAATTACAGTAGTCTATAGTTGGGCAAAATAGTCCAACATAAAGCTTGTGTATTTTATAATATGGTACTGAATATCTCATGGAATTTTCTCAATACCATACTAGAAAAGAAAAACAGGATGGTTATAAGGGTGCACTGTCACACAATATGAAAAAATAGTTGAGTCAAATCATCATAATTTTACCTGGTAAGAGGGCAACAAACAAGACTCTCAGCAAGGGGCAGGAGTCTTAGACAAAGAGAATCAGAGAGAAAACCTTGATTTGACTACAGAAGGGTAATGGGTAGAAAATCTACTCAGGGCCTAATTACCTATAATTGGGGCCTGAACTAATTCGCATTATGAGAGGAAGTTTATATCACATTTAAAGTTAAATGATGTCAAAATATAGAACAAAACAAAGCAAATGCACCTGAGGAGGATGAGCTTTGCTTATCTTTCACAAATATTCTGGACATAAGAAAAACGTATTTATTTATATATGAGTTTTAAGAAACGTGCTCCACTGAATGAAAAATCTGTGTGAATTTATATGACAACAGCTGTATGTGAGTCCAACATGGAGCACCTCCAGCCCTCTTCTGAACCTGTAGCACAGAACAACCCAGCCCCAATATATGGGATCCAGCATCAAGTGTAAAAAATTAAAAAAAAAAAATTGCTGTATCACATCAGTTTCCCTTCCATTGATTGACATATTGCCTTTCTAGTGTCTGATGTATTCTGACAATTTGTATATGGGGTAAAAGGGGGAGTTCATAATCCACGTGAATCAAACCGTGTAATATGATGTATTAAGAACTATGTAATGTTATGAACGACCAATAAAAAATAAAATAAAAAAAAAGACAGAAGCAAGGTGCAGAGGCAAAAGAGCTGCTTGTCCAAGCTGTTGGCTTTATTTACACTATTAGTTTCCATTAGGTCAATGGCACCACTCAAACATTATTGTTATTATATCACTAAGTGTGTTACAGTAGGTTACAATGTAAACTGTTTTTGTTTAAGTTTAGATATGTGCTCTGGCCAAGCATGCATTGGATATCTTGGGACAAACTACAGAATGTTCTAGCTGTGGGAAACAAGATGCCTATTATTCTCTGGGAATTTGCTCACCAGAGAAACACTGTCCTGTATATTCTCACAGTCAGAACCCTTACAATCAAGATGCTATGAGACAAAAAGAAGATACAGGCAGATCTAGGATTCCAGAGTTCAGTTTATTGGGGGGATTTACTGACATACATGTGTGGTTCTGGGTGGCAGCAAGAGCAATTGCATTCCCAAAATTTTGGTGAGGACAAAAGGTGTATATTATATATGGGTTTGGTCAAAACTGACTTTATCCTAGCTGCAATGTAGCTGGTTCATATTAAATTAGTATCAAAGAGTTGATCATATTCCTAGTGCTGAGTTCCATTCATAAGGCTCCATACACTAATTTGCTGGGAAACAATGCAGGAGTAACAAACTGGGGTTACTCTGGGTTAATCATGGTGGTTACACTTAAGATGGCTGCCATCACATCAAGCTGAATGCATACATTCCACCCCTTATAATTGGCTCTTACAATCCCACATGCCCCTTCTTCCATGATGCGCCCTAAGCCTCTGAGGGGTTTTAGCATTGTGTAGACGGCATGCCAAAAGGCAACCCATCCAGTTTGTAAGCAGAATCCAGGGCACCAGTAGGGGGCCATGCACAAACAAGAGGCAGATAACAATTATGCATATGATCATAAAAATCATTTTTCCCACCAGGAGACTCAGGAAACAAATCAATGACTTAACTTGCTCCTAATCAGGGGTCAGAAATATAAAAGACATTACTTTGTGTTTTAATTTATAACTTGAGGTTTGTGACTATACACACAATATGTTGTCTTTATAACAGCAAATGTTTCACAGAAAATAGAAAAACAGTGCAGTTATGGATGGAAAAATAAATTTTGAGTAGGGACTTGTCAAGGTTAATCTGCACCTTCCAACAAGAAAGTACTGGTGGTATCATTTCTGTTTTAGGACATGGCAACAACACATGGCAAGATGCTGTAGAGCATCCCAAACATTGACCAATAGTACAGAGTCCATAAGTGACTCTAAAAGTGGATAGTGAGGGACATGTGAGACTAGGAGGTTAAGTTCAGCTCCCTAAATATTTTCTTTAACCCATTAGGGCATGATCATAGGTCCATAGCCCAACTAGGCCAACAGAAATCCACTTAGGAGGGCTGGAGATTCTTCACACTATGACAAGAAATAGCCAACCCATCTGTGGGAGACAAGCCACTTGAGCACCCATGGAATTGTCCCCACCCTGGACTTAATCTTACTGGGTGCAAAACCCCAGAGCTCTTTGTCTTCACATCAATTCTTGCAGTATACCATCTGGATGCACAGGTTGAACATGCATGATCTTTGGGGCAGGGGCCAGAGCTCCCAGGTGCTCATGAGAAAGCATCCAAGACTTATGGGCATTTAAATTTATTAACATTTTTTTCTTTTTTTGGTCTTTTTATATCTACATGGCAGTAGAGTGTATTTTGGTATATTGCACATACATTTCTCTAAAGATTCCAGTCCAACTGGCTAAGATGGGTTTGCCTAATAGGGCCAATATCTAATGCTTGAATAAGACTTGCTCTCTCTCCACCAAACTTGCTTGCCTTAGAGTTATATGGCAGATGGAAGTTTCCTGATGTATCATGTCCTTGGTAACAATGCTGAAAAGTGTGTCTGTGAACTGGATGTCCTGACACTGACAATCCAGCGTCGATATATTATGTTAGTTTTTCAAGACCTTTGAAAGTGGTGGTTTGAATAACTCTCTTGTTAGGGAAAGCTACACAGAGTTAGGCATATTTGTGTCCTTTATTGTTTGGCAAAAGGCTGATATGATCAATCTGCCAGTCCCACACTAGTTGGACTGTTCAGTGTATTTTTTCTTGAATGTGGCTAAAAAAAAGGACTGGAGCCAGGAGCACATCTCTCACAGATATGCGACCAAGAGCAAGTCATTATATTTTAAGGATAATCCTGTCACTTAAGCATTGTTCCATTCCATTTTGCACTTTCTAAATTACTTTCTCCGTACCCTCCACATCAGGTCCACTGTCTGGGTCCTGGCCAGAGACTGCACCATAGTTAAAGCATCCAGCTCCACATTTTCAGGGACAAATGTGAGTACATCATACAAAATCAATTCTTCCAGTTTCAAATCACATTTGTTGCCACATGTTGGCTTCCAAGAAAGGCTTTCCCAGTAATGATGGCAATTGTGCCATCTACAATGTGAGGCCATGGTAAACTGTCCAGTCAGTACAAATATCCAGTAACCAACTCACAGGTACCACCAAGCTGTAATGTATAATTCTGTCTTCTGGATGCTCATATTTTCTCGGGCCTAAAGCCAGAAAGTATGAATAACAAGTTGTAGTGCAAAATCAGTACAAATTCTTGACTTTTTCCATGATGGACCCATCTGTATACCAACAATTTTCAAGCATGAGGATCCACCTCACACACTTGTAAGATCAGTGACACTGGGTCAGTCACTTGTGGTAAAGGCACTACTCAACAAGCTGTTGGCGAGAACTCTTTATCCCTGCAATATACATGCCATTTATTTAGGGGCCTGTGCTAAAGAAGATTGATGCTGGTGAAATAGGTCAACCACCCACCATTATAGGTAGGCCATTTCACATTATGTCCAGTAAGTTTTTAGACAGTGGCTCCACCTGTGGTAGGTCATTTTGCACTCCTAACAAATGTTGTTGTCAAGGGTTGCATATACTAGTTTCAGCTCCCTGCCCACCTATGGACAAAATCCTAGAAGTATATTTTCCATTGTTGTTCTTTCCAAAAAGCTAAGTTCATCCCATCTGCTGTACAGGTGACATCAAACCACATTGGCAGCTCTGGTTGAGAGACCCAGAGATTGCACCTGGTCTATCAAATTTGCCTTTTCAAATACTCTCTGCTGGGGAACACTCAAGTTCCGTTTGGCTCCCTTCTTCATTAGCCCATGCAGTAGGCATGGATATTGATTTGGATGAGGAGTAAGCATGCTATTAATCCAGGCCCCCAAAAAGACCCCTATATCTTCTTTAATGCATGGGTGATGAAAAAGGTTTTCACTTTATTTCTCCCACCATGACTGGAATCAAATGGGTCTTACCTCACCAGATCACCCCATGAACTTTACAGGGCCTTTGATTTTGTTGAGGTTGACAGCCCATCTCCTAGCATGTACAAGTTGCTCTACTACATCCTATAACAGAAGATGATCCTTTCAGTTAGCAGGATATCATTGATATAATGAAACAAGTTAACATGAGTAGAGAATGAAAATAGATCAAGGTTCCAAGCTTCATGACATGACAGATGTACAGATATCCCAGAGGCTGTACCTGGAATGTCCACTGCCTTTCCCAATAATTGAGTGTGAACCGGCCTTGCAAGTCCAGTTTCAAAGGGTTGTTGAAAACAGCATTAGATAAGTCCAGAACACCATGCTTAGAGCCAAGAGGGTGTATTTAATAATTATAGGTTTTAATTTTGCAAGATGAAAAAGTTTTGAAGATCCATTCAGAACACTTTGAATATACTTAACATGGTAGAACTGTATTTTGAAGTGGTTAAGAGATTTAAAAAGGCAAAAACAACAAAAAATAGATTTAATAACTTAAATATGTTCAGTATGTGCAGTTTATGGTAAGTCAATTGTACTTAATAAATCAGTTAAAAATAAAATTAAGTAAATAAAAAAGGCAATCCACAGATTGAAAGAAGATATTTGCAATCCAAATTTGATGAAAAATTCTTACTGAGTTCTTATAACTCAACAACTAGGAAGCAACACAATTTGAAAATGGACAAACAATAGGCATTTTCCCAAAGAAGATGTACAAATAGTCAATAATCACATGAAAACATCACTGTCATGAAGGAAAAGCAAATCACCGATTGGTGGTATCACTTTACATGCATTTGTTTTAATGGCTATTTTAAGCTAAATGGAAAATAAATGTTGAGAGGGAAGATAGAGAAAACAAAACCATAAAAATTTTCTGGTGGGTTCCAGCTATGACAACCCAGATGTGGTTTCTGCCTTTAAATATCCTAAAATGCTGAGGCTTGGGGCTGCTCTTTGCAGAGATAGTTCTGTGGAGAGCAGTTGGTGGCTGGCCAGCTAAATATTCTTCAATTTGGACAAAAATAAAATAAAAAGAAAAAGAAATTTTTTTCTGGTGGGAATTTAAATTAATCAACAACTACACAAAACCGTACAATAGTTCCTCAAAATATTAAGGTGGAATTATTACATGATTAAGCAAATCCACTTGTAGGTTCCAAGAGAATTGGAAGGACAGACTAAAACCAACACCTGCACACCAATGTTTATGCACCTTTATTCACATTAGCCAAGTGGTACAAATACCCCGAAATTCCTTCCATCTTCCATGTAATTCCCCTTCTCCCTCCCATTCCCTCCCACCTCTCTTCCCTGTTTAGTGGTAATCTTCTTCTCATACTCTTCCTTTCTACTCTATTTTGAGTCATCCCCCTTATATCAAAGAAGACTGCAATCTGTACATGTGGAAAAATAAGAATTCATACCCCATTTGAATCAAATGTATGAAATGTCAAGATCATTATATGTCTTGAGCAATTAATAAAAAAATCCAAAAAAAAACCCCAAAATTCCCTACATAAACCAATGAATAAGCAACATGTTGCATGTTCATGCCAAGTTGTATCATTCAGTCTTAAAAAGGAATAAAGCTTTTAAAAATGCAATAATGTAGATGAATTGGGAAAACATTATTCTAAGTGTTAAACCAGGAAAAAAAAAAGTATGATTTTACATATCAGGTCCTTTGAACAGGCAATTCCATAGAGACAGACAGTGAAGTAGAGGTTACCAGCAGTTGGAGAAGAGAGGGAATGGGGCATTCTTGTTTAACTGCATGGGAATTCTGTTTGGAAAATTGGAAAGCACTGGAAATGGAAAATAGCCATGGTGCACAACATTGTGAAAGTATTTAATACCATTTCATTGTGCCCTTCAAATGGTTAAAAGGATAAATTTTACTTTATGTTACATTTTCCAATAAAACCCCAAACATGATATGCTTTAAAACAGCTCAAGAGAAAAATATTTAATATTAATTTATAGTATTTAAGATGATTGCATTCAGGCACACAAGGCAGCTGCTACATGTGAGAAATGGCTCTGGAGTATACAGAGCTGAGCTCAATTACTACAATATATGAATTTAGCCAAGTGCAATGATGGTGGTGCACAATTGTAATCCTAATGACTAGGGAGTCTGAGGCAAGAGGATCACAAGTTCCAGGTCAGCCTCAGCAATGTAGCAAGACCCTCAGCAATTTAGCAGGACACTGTCTCATAAAACAAAAAGGACTAAAAAGGTCAAAGGATGTAGCTCAATGGTCAACCATAAATGGTTCAATCCTCAAACATCGGTATACATTTGTTTAAACTGATACGTAAATTTATAACATACTTTTTAATAATCCCTCAAAATTCAACATTTAGGAGAAAACTCAGACATATGCCAAGACAACTCAACCAGGCAGATGATCCTGAATGACAAAGGATTTGCATGAGTTTATGGAAAAAGAACAAGGGGAGATTGCTTTTCAGGGTTCTCAGAAGGCTTTTTTAAATAATATTGTTCTTTTTAGTTATACATGAGAGAATGATTTTTGACAGACATACAGAGAGCATATCTTTCCGTTCTTGTGGTTGTACGAGATGTGGAGTCATACTGGTTGTGTATTCATATATGAACATAGGAAAGTAATGTCTGATTCATTCAACTGTCTTTCCTATTTCCATCCCCTCTCATGCCCCTTCATTCCCCTTTGTATAATCCAAAGAATTTCTATTCTTCTATCCCCTCTCCTTACTGTGTTAGCATCCACATATCAGAGAGAACATTTGGACTTTTGATTTTTTGGGGGGGATTGGCATATTTCATTTAGTATGATAGTCTCCTTTTACTGGCAAATGTCATAATTTCATTCTTCTTTATGGCTGAGTAATATTCCATTGTGTATATACACCACATTTTTAGAAGGCCTCTTAAAATACTATTTCCAATGGAATTTGCACTGTTTCAAATATTGAATATTTCAAAATATTCAATAGCTGGTAGACAGGTTTGGAGAAGGAGAAGGAATAACTGGAGCCAAGCTGGAATAAAATGAGTCGCACACTAACCAAAGCAGGAGCCACATAAAATATATATTGGTGAAAGAGTTATATACCAGAACTCACTAGTGAGAACTCCCAATGAGAAATCAGAATTTTCATAGCTTTATCAGTGAAAACAATAAACCTGAGGAGCAGGAAGACACATAAGCAGAAACAGAGACAAAGCCATAATGCAAAATAGAGACAGAGGAGATAAAAACAAACCACCCAGAATACAACTATCTCTAGCTCAAAAGCTAGGACAACTAACTCTAGTGCACAGGGGAAGAAATAACACAGGACACTGACATCTGAAGACCAACATTGTGGGCCATTGAGAAGCATCTGTTTTGACTTTCAAAATGGAATGTCATCAGTAGATTACACAGTAATGCAAATTCACATATATGTACCTATATAAAGAGCAAATGATTATTCATCACCTAGGATACCATATACAATAAGCTCTTATTCCTTCTTATCACCATTTCCTCACTACTGATATAAATGGCTCTTGTCTATGATAGCAGCCAGACCTGGAGCATACCCAACATGGTTGGGATGGGGCTTCTCCTCCTTCTGTACCGGGCTCCCCATGCTGCCCCAAAGGAGGCAGCAGAGCTCTGCATCCATCCCTTACTTAATGTGGAGATCCATAGTAATTCCAGAACAGGGTAAAAAGAGCAGGAAGATGTCTACTCACTGAAGCAGAAGTGTTCATTTATAATAAAAACAATCTACCTAATTCACATTGAGTCTAATATTTAGAAATAAGACAATGCAAATAAAGCAACCTATTTTATCTTATCATAAGGATTTACATTAATATTAAAATGACATTATGATATTAATATTAAAAATGACTTCACTTTAAATTCTATTCAAATTGTCAATGTTGAAGGCATCAATAACTATTGTTTCATAACAAACACAGTTACTTCAAGCACCATCATTTTAGGACTTGTGGCTCTCTGGTTTGGTTGTAGTTTATTGAGCTAATTTTGCCTGAACCATTCATGAATCTATAATCAATTGATGAGTTGGCTAAACCTACAGTCTAAAAGAGCTTCACCCACATATCTGGGTCTTGGAAGGGTGCATAAACAGTAGAGACCTGTGGTGAGCCGTTTCTGTGAACTGTGGCCGCCATTACAAGATGGCGCTGGTTTCCCCTGTAGTCTGTGACAAACAACTCCTTATCAGAATGAGTTGGCACGCTGTGACTTGGCACCCTATGAGAAAAGTCCACGTGGCAGTTGTGCATTGGGGCTTTATCTGCTTTATTAAGGCTGGGGCACACGGGAGTAGTAGTAGTGGCAGTAGGAGTAGCAGTAGTAGTAGTGGCAGTAGGAGTAACAGTAGAAGTAGTAGTAGGAGTAGCAGTAGAAGCTAAAAGACATGTCAATACAAAGGCCTGAATAAACAGCTGAAAGAAGAAAAAGTATCAAGGACCTGAATAAACTGCTGAGAGAAGATTCCCGAGTTGCGTCTTCCTTGCGGGCAAGGGGTCGCGACAAGTGGTGCCGAGACCCGGGAACCAGAACTTTCAGTCAGTCAGGGGTGGTGCACCGGTTAGTCCCAGGTAAGTGGGATCTGCGATCAAAGCAGGGATAGTCCCAGTAAGTGGGATCCGCGTCCAAAGCGGGGTCAGCTCCTCTACAAAGAAAGAGAGAGCCTCATATTTATTGCAGCTGCACTGTGTACTTTCACTTTTGTTTTCTGTGTTTCTTTTGTTGTGTCATTTCGCTTTTGTTTTTTGTGTTTCTTTTGTTGTTGTGTCCTCTGTAGATAAAGAGAGTGGGGAAAAAAAAAATAAATAAATAAGACGCTCCTCTGTAGATAAAGAGAGAGCGGGGTTTTGTATTTTCACTTTCTTTATACTGCTTGGAACAGTATGGGTGCTACTCCCTCAAGCCCAATTTTGCTGGCCTTGGACGGGTTACTGCGTTCTAAGGGACTTAAAGTGAAGCAGTGCACATTACAGAGGTTTTTAGAAGAGACTGACTCTGTAGCTCCTTGGTTTGCTTTTTCAGGGAGTCTCACGATTTCCAGTTGGGACAAATTAGGGAAAGATCTGGATTTCGCTTACAAACAAGGAACTTTAAGGGGCGGTACCATTCCGCTTTGGAAATTAGTGAGGGGGTGTATAATGGATGGTAAATGCCAGAAAGCTGTGAGCGAGGGTCAGGCCGTTCTTGAGCAATTGCATGAAGAAAAATCGGAGGGGTCACATAGCGAGGTAGCAGAAAGTATTAGGAGTAAGAGTGGTGAAAAGATAAGGGAGTCTGAAGTTAAACAGAGGAGAAGGCTCTATCTGGACTTGACTGAGTTAAAAACTCCCAAGGACACAAGTAGCTCGGACAGTTCTGAGGAATTAGATCCACCCTAGCCGCTCTCAACCCCGCCTTCTCATCTTCCCCCTCCCTATCAGGCCCACAGAAAAGTCTTAATTGACCTTCTCCAGAATATTCACCATGGCTTATTTTAGGACTTTCAGCAAAAGAATCTCTACAAAAAGGTTTAATGTAGATAAACTTCCTATTTTCATGTTGCCCTGTTTTATTTGGCTACTGTCTGAAAAAATCAGCATTCCAGGCACTGGACACTCCCTTACTAGTTTTTCACAAAAATATGTAACAAGGCCTCTGGCCTTGAGCTGGGCTTCACAGTGCTGACTACATTTCTAAGATAAGGGAGTTACTAACTGGGCTCCATGGTAACAGCTGGCAGGAGGAAGAATTGGAAAGGGAGATAGAGGAACTGGAGGGTCGATTGAAAAAGTCAAGATTTAAAGCACCTACAGCCCCGATCGCTGTCACGCTCCCTCCTTATAACCCCGATTGGGACAAGGACAACCCCAGAAGGTTGGGGGGTGTTCAGTGGCAGCCTAAGACGGCCCAAACTTCCCAGTAATTGAAAACTTGGATGGACAGCCGGCCAGAGTGCATGTTCCTCTAACCTTTAAGGATATTAAGCAACTAAAGGAGGCAGTTACTAATTACAGACCCCATGCCCCCTTTACATTGACTCTCTTCGAGTCTTTCTCTGCCAATCAGCTGACACCTAGTGACTGGCAACAGCTTTGCATGGCTGTGTTGTCCGGAGGGGATTTTTTGTTGTGGAAAAGTGAAAATCAAGAGAGCTGTCTCGAGCTAGCCCGAGTCAATCAGGACGCCGGCTTCCCACGGCATAACCTTGAAATGTTAACAGGCTTGGGACAATATGCTATCATAAATCAACAAATTAATTATAATCCTGGGGTCTATGCTCAGATAGCTACAGCAGCCATTTAGGCTTGGAAGGCTCTACCTATTTCAAATGCTAAAACAAAAATTTCAAAAATTGCTCAAGGACCCTCTGAGCCTTATTCTGACTTCCTTGCCTGATTGATATAGGTAGCAGAAAAAATATTCCCTAACTTGGAACAAGCCATGCCGGTCATTAAGCAATTGGCTCTTAAATATGCAAATTCCTATTGCCAAAATGCCAGTAAATCTACCAGAGCAAAGAGTGTTGATGACATGATTCGAGCTTGTAAGGATATTGATGGAGCTCATATTACAGGACAGGTTCTGGCCGCTGCCCTCAAAACGGAAACAGGGGCCCGGCCCGGGCCCCGGAAGCCTAGGTGTATGGGGCAATCCAGGGATGGAATGGTACCCCGGGGAGTGGGCGACTTCGTCACCTCCCAGGGACCAACCCCTTTCTATCTGTAGACTCCCTAGGGGAATGCCAGGAAGTACAGGATGTACAACTGCAACCGCAGGTCACAGAGACAGAACAAGCTGCTACCGCAGTAAGATCTTGGCCAGGCGGGGGAAAATGCAGACAAAATCAAACAAAATACAATCGGCTAAGAAAACTTGGAGAACTTTTGCCCTGAAAATGGGCACCAGACTCCATGTTGTTTGCATCACCATGGTAACCATGGGGTGCCTGGCCGGCAAAGCTGCTTCCTGGTCCCACCACCCACACTTTTGCGGGCTTCTGATTGGTTCTTCCACAGTCACTCAGACAGGACTTCTGGTCCCGCTTTCCAGCCACTAACCTGTACTGCTGTGTTTCAGGTTTCTACCGGAGCTGCTCAGAGCCTGTATTTTTTTTACAAAAAAATGCCTACCTGTAAATGCTAATGAAAGATATCTTTTTCAGACAAAATTTAATTCCACAGGTTTCTATGTTACAGTCCTAAATTTAAGCTAATTCTAAGTTAAATAACTTGACTTTTTCTCTATGGTTGTGTTACTGAATAAAGTTCTATTGATGAGAGATATCAAATATGCTTCTTTATATTTTACTTTTAATTTTGAAGGTTATGAGGATGCATTTGCTCGCCACAGGAACAAGCCGGCAAAGTTCCTGTGATGACCAAAAAATCCTTATTTTCATTGCTAACTATAAAAATAAAAATGTATACTCAAGGATCTTATTTCAGTTACATCAAGTGACGTCACATAGAAGAGTGCACTCCTAGTTAAAAATAAATTACAATGGATCCAAATATTTTAAGACCACGTGGTTACATAAAGTTAATACAATTATAAGTTATGTTCTTATTCTTAATATATATATATATATATATATATATATATATATTTTAGATATTTAGATAACCTATATTTGTTAATCTATAAATTAATTAGCACATGCCTAATTAATTAGTTAAGTTAATATATATTTGCCTAATTGTTTTTCTTCAACAGAAAACCTATAATTTATGTTTTATATTTACATTTATCAGATACTCTGCCTTTTCAGTTACAGATATTTGAGATAAATGTGTTTACTATAAATTTGCTTTTAAGTAAAAATACAATCAAGTAATTTCTAATTCTCAAGGTTATTGTTCAAACTCATAAAATGATACATTATTATAATTCTCCAAAATATCTAAAGGGTTTAACTTTATTTTCATTGATATTTCTTATCAAAATATAATAATTTGTTTATAGATTCTAAGGTTTTCAAAAATTGTTCCAAAGTATAAAAAGAAATTAAAAAAAAAAAAAAAAAAAAAAAAAGGGGCACACATGCCTCCTCCTGGATGAAGAACCTTGGTGTCCTGTGATTTAGAATTAATCAACACATTTTATCTGGGATTTTGGCTGCTAATCAAAGGATAGATTTGCCTCAAGCTCAAGTTGAGGAATTGTCTGACCTAGTACATTTGGGTTGTATTGATCAACGAGCACATTTATGTATAACCTCTGTCAGATTTTATGATTCCAGAAATGCCTCATACATCATCGGAGAGTATTTATCCGAAACCTGGTCCATGGAAGCAGAAAATTTGATCCAGTCTCAACTGACTCAGATAGCTGTTTTGAACGACACCCGTGTCATACCGGTGACTTTGGGACAATTCACCCTTTGGATTTCTTCTGCCTTTTCCTTTTTTAAGGAATGGGTGGGAATAGGCATTTTTGGTGCAATGTGTTGCTTTGGTATGTTTCTCTACTTGTGGTTTCTCTGTCGCCTCAAGGCCCGCAGTGCTCACGATAGGGCTATGATCATACAAGCTCTTGCTGCTTTAGAAAATGGCAACTCGCCACAAGTCTGGCTTGCGCATCTTAAACAGTAAACCTTTGACATGGTCGTTGCACCCCAAGTTATTATAACATTGCACTGGGATCGACATGTCCTTCTTTTGTCACTCTTCTAATGCTGGAACTTCTACCATATCTTTCCTTTGTGCATACCTCTCCTCCCTGCCTTTCTGCACTAGGATCTTTACTAACTAATCTTACGGTTCAACTACACCTGCCATTTGACAGTGATGGTCATGGGTCCTGTACATGGAGGCGGTTACCATAACACTGTCCTGTTGGCCACAACACGCTGAGCTGATCTTGTAGTACCCAGTGACGGGCAACTTCCACGCTTGCACTGCAACCTAAGACAGGGGAATGGGGCCTCCCCAGAGACGGGTAAGCAGTGCAGGGGCGGTGGACGACCTAAGACAGGGGCTACTTGATTCCCTTTGACATGCAATAAACAAAAGAGGGGAACTTGCTGATAGCAGGCTTTCCCTGGCCCCCTGGGGCCCAGCCCCCAATTCTTTGTTCTGCATGTCGAAGTGGCCAGCTCACTAGGCCTCCTGTTTATCCGCCTGAGATTCCACGGGAACGTCTTGGCCTTTATCTAACAATGGCAGATGTCACGACCGAATTTCTCCCCTTTTCTGCTGTCCGTGCCTTTCTTTCAGGGTGCTGCCAACTTGTTTGTCATCGTATTTCTATACAGCCACAGTTCAGCCTCAGCTGTTCCCCTTTGTCTACCATCATCATGATACAGGATGCGAGGCAAGGCACTGCACTTGAGTGATCCTTGAAGTGGACCTCAAGGAGAGCATGTCCTATTGCATGAGGGTTTGACGTCCACGCCCCGCCCCACGAAAAAAGGCGTCGGCTGATATGGAGCCAGATCTGGGGAAGGGCCCTCCTTAGGCTGGACCATATGCAGCCACTTCTGCACAGTGGGATAGGACCTCTACTCTCGCCTGTATTGTCGTAATAAAACAAAAAAGGGGGAACTGTGGTGAGCCGTTTCTGTGAACTGTGGCCGCCATTACAAGATGGCGCTGGTTTCCCCTGTAGTCTGTGACAAACAACTCCTTATCAGAATGAGTTGGCACGCTGTGACTTGGCACCCTATGAGAAAAGTCCACGTGGCAGTTGTGCATTGGGGCTTTATCTGCTTTATTAAGGCTGGGGCACACGGGAGTAGTAGTAGTGGCAGTAGGAGTAGCAGTAGTAGTAGTGGCAGTAGGAGTAACAGTAGAAGTAGTAGTAGGAGTAGCAGTAGAAGCTAAAAGACATGTCAATACAAAGGCCTGAATAAACAGCTGAAAGAAGAAAAAGTATCAAGGACCTGAATAAACTGCTGAGAGAAGATTCCCGAGTTGCGTCTTCCTTGCGGGCAAGGGGTCGCGACAGAGACCTAAGAACCATTTATTCTCCATTGTGTCAGAATGAGCTTCCACAGACAACAGCAGTCTTAAGAGACAAGCCCAACATGTAAGCTCTTTTCTAGCCTCTCTTACATTAATTCAATAAAGGCCTATTTGCCAAAGCAAATAATATGGCCAAGCTTGAAGTTATTGGGACAAGGAATCACACAAGAGTGTGAGTATTTACTGGGAGATGTGGTTCACTGGGGATCATCAGTGTAGCAGTCTAATGCAATCCCCTCATATGTGCCAGATACACCTAAGAGTATCAAGATCATATTGGAAAATGGAATAAACAATGCACAAATAACACTAGGGGGGTTGTCTTTCCAGTTCATCATGTGAGGAACTTAGAAATCACCATCTGGCCAGGCTTAGTGCTGAATATCTGTAATCCCAGCTGCTCAGGAGGTTGATACAGGAGGATCATGAGGTCAAAGCCAGCCTCAGCAATGGTGAGGGGGTAAGTACATCCCCAGCCTTATTTTTGTGTTTTATTTAGAATCAGACCCTGACTCTAAATAAAACACAAAAATAAGGCTGGGGATGTGGCTCAGTGGTTGAGTGCCCCAGTACCAACTCTACCCTCAGAACATAAAAAAGTAAACAAACTGAAAAATCAACAAGTCAGATTTTTCAAAGAAACTGAATCCGAGGACCAATTCTTATCCAAAACTGGTTAAACAGAAAGACATATACAGAGATTCATAAGTTCTTGATGTGGAAACCATGAGCAGTAGCTTCTTTGGAAAGCAGTACTAGACTAGGAATACCTGAACAATATTGAGCTCAGTGTGGATAAGGCTGATTCAGTCACTCAGGGCTCTTTCATACTTTGGTGAGTTTTACCTCCAGGATCTCAGCCAGATTATCACAGGGCAACCAAAGCATTCTGTTCTTCTTGAGAAGTTTCAACCTTAGGAAAAATTATTTTACAAAAGAATAGCCTACTGAAATTTCATCAGACCCTAAATGACACAAGATAAGAGAATACCACACTCAAGCCTGCTCCAGCCCTCTACCTGGAAGAAGGAACACACTCAACACCAGCTCCCACTGCTCTTCCATATGAGAGAGGGAAACATTCAACTACAACTGCCTGCAGACATCTTGTCCCTGAGAGCAAGGAAAATGAGGAAATCGATGCAGCTCCTTTCAAGAGCCCAGACTCACTAAAAGATTGAGATCTAATCATTGGGCTAATAACCTCTTCCCTCAAGAAGCATGGAAAATGCAAAACAAAACTAAACACCACAAAAAAAACACATACTCAAATTGCAGAAAATGAAAGGGTGAGGAAGTCGTTTTTCTAAAGGCCAGAAAAAAATGGTCATTATCATAGTTTAGATCTGGGAATGTCCCCCACAAAAGCACATGTGTTCGGTAATGTAAACATATTCAGAGGTGAAAAGGTTGGATTATGAGATCTGCAATCTTTTAGGTAGACTGCTCCTTTAGATGAATTAATTTGAATGGACCACTGAGAGCTAACTGCAGGCAGGTGGGAGTGGCTGAAGAAACTAGGTCACAGGAGGTGTGCCTTTTGAGGGCATTATGTAACATTAAGAAACTGTGTCAGGCCCAGGTGTCCCTCCCCTCCTCTCTCCCCTTCCTCTCTCTCTCTCTCCTTTTATTTTCATTTATTTATTTATTTATTTATACTAGAGAATAAATCCAGAACACTTAACCACCAAGCTACATGTGCAGCCCTTTTGTGTTTTATTTTGACACAGGTCTCACTAAGTTGCTTAGGTCCCTAAGTTCCTGAGGCTGGATTTGAACTTGCAATCCCCCCTGCCTCAGCCTCTGGAGATGCTGAGATTTCAGGCATGCACCATCACACCTGGCTTTCTATGCTTTTTGCCTGCCAATAGCTGAGCACCTTTCCTCTGCCATGTCTTTATGTTCTATCTCACCCTGGACTCAGTGATGGAGATGGCAAAATCCAAAATAAACTTTTCTTCCTGTAAGTTATTCTTGTCAGGTATTTAATTCACAGAGACAAAAAGCTGATTAACATAGGGACTACAGTTCACATTGTGTATTTCAAAACTGCTAAAATGTAGAGTTTAAATTTTCTCACAATAAAGAAATAAGTATGAGAAGCAATGGGTAGGAGATAGTAACTGACCTGACATAATATATCATTACATTACATTAGGCCCATTATGCCCTATAAATATGTGTGATTATTTGTCAATAATCAGTATAAACAATGAGCCTCTAGAAAATATATTAAAGAAAAAAGATGATAAAATGAGAAAGATCAGAAGTTAAAAGGGTGGCATCAATACAAATTCTATAGACATTAGAAAGCTAGTAAAAGAATACCACAAACAATTCAATGTTCTTAAATTCAAGAAACTACATGAAATGTACTAATTTCTTGCAAGAAAAATATGCTAGATTTAACACACACAAAAAGATCAATCTGAATAAAACTGTAACTTATCAAAGATACAGAACCAATAAGGCCATCCCACCAGTTCAAGATATGTTCCTGGTATCTAACAAACACTTAAGAAAGAAATTATGTCCATTCTCTAAAATCTCTTCCAGAAGACAAAGATTATAAGAAATTTACAGACTAAAATCTGCCATGAAAGAGAGTATAAGAAAAAATGCAATGAAGTATTAGCAAATATTACCCAGAAACAGATCCACATCAGTATAGCCAACCTGTGTACAGTAAAGGACCAGAGGGGACACAGCAGCATGGAGCAGAGATCCTTTCAGCAAGTAGTGCTGCATGACCTGGACATCCCCTTCAGCACAGCTACCGGCACATGTGAAAGGAGACACTGAGAGAGAAAGGAGAGAAGGAAGAAGAAAAACTCCTTGTAAAATAAGGGCTAGAAACTTACCAAATTTGTTGTAAAACACAGACCTCTGGATTCAATATTTCCTCTTTGTAAAGTAAAAAAAAAAATCCATTTCTACACAAATCACAGATATTTGGTATTCATATCACACATGAATACTTGGGTTTGCATCTGTTTGTGTTTGTCCATGTTTGTGTTTGTACAGAAATTCCCCAAAATATCTTTTGCCATTGAACATTCATTGATTTTAGAAGCAAATATACTAGAAACATCCAAAAATTTCTTTAAAGTTTTTTTTTTCATTTTCTGTACCTGTTCTTCTGAATTCTTAATAATGGTATGTTTAATTTAGTTATTTGTTGTTGATGTTCAAGACCCTCTAACTGAAGATAATAACTAGAAAAAATTATGAAAAAATTTTATTCAAAATTCACAAAAATATATATGTAAAGAAGAGATTTCAGTTCTAAGTCTGAGTTGGTGCAATACAAGAAAATATTATGTGAGAAAGATGTAACTGCAGACAGGAGAGAATCTGAGAGTAACAATCCCTGTGAAATAACAGAGAAATGACCCAGTTTTCCAAAGGTGTGATATTAATGGAGCTAAACAGATCTACAAGGAAACAGATCATGTCCAGGTACCAGGCGGAAACAACAGGAAATTGATGAAGGTCTCCTCTGGCAGGATGAGCAGGTGGAGTTGGAAGAAAGGATCTAAAAGACCCAGGAGGGTGGAGGACATGCTGGGCTGGAGAGTAGGGCAGGGGTGTGGTGCTGCCTCTTATTCTTGCACCTCCCCGGCTCTCAGTATCCCTTTGTGATGAGAGGGCACAGCCCTGTGTGACACAGGCCTGGGTATTACTCCTCATTGCTGAAGTGAACTCTTGAGATTCATTTATCCAAACAGAACAGTGCAATTCAGATGATGGAGAATCCTCTTTCCTCTGAATAGTGTTAGTGCCTCATGGCTGAACCCCAGCTTCACCTCCTAGGCAATGGTTATGATCCTTGCCTTTGTGTGTGGACTGGGGCTCTTTCTCCTCTTATTGCCCTGCCTCCAGGGTAATCCATCCTTCTCACCACCAAGGAGGAAGGTAAATTTCCAGAAGGTAAGAAACCCTCAGGCCAGACCAAACAAAAAACAGATTCTCTTTTGTCTTGTCTTCTTTTCATTTTTCCAAAATAAGTAGAGACCATAAAAAAAAAAATCTCAGGACAGAACAGAGAATCACTCTGAGATAGGTGGGACATGGCAGAGAGAGAGTGTGCACTAGGACTTCTATCTGAAGATCTCAGACCATCCATGTGGTGAGCTGCAGATCCCAGAGTGAAGCACACACTGTGACTCAGTGGCTGAGGTCTGGACTCCTGAGAGATCTGGGAACCTCTGGTGAAGAACAGGCCTTAAGCACTACTCTATCAGTCCTTCTCCTGGAGGGTGTCTCTAGAACAAGCATTTCCTGTGTTGGGCTCTGGTCAGGGCTGAGCCTTGAGGGCCTCCATCACCTGCTGGAGAAACCTCTGGCCTCAGGAAGCACAACCCTGCCTGACAGCTGAGAAGAGCTTGTGGAAATGAGTCTGTTCCTGAGCCAAGGATCAGTAACTAAGAACATCCATGGTTTAGTTTATACAGAAAATCCCCTTTTGTGATTTCCAAAGGGAAAAAAATGAAGTTTTGCCACTTTAAAAATGTTCTCTGAATAAAAGATTCTCCACTAGCTATAGAAAATGATGCTATTCAGAAACAGAATGTTTGTAGCTGGCCTAAGAAAGCAGAGAAACTAGGCTCTAGACACCCCCCTTTTTCTTGTTGGTCAGCATCTGAAGGTGAAAAAGGGACAGAGGAAGAAGAGTGGCATTCTGAAAGGTAAGGCTCTGCCCTTCCATTCCAGAGGTGACTTGCTATCCTCTGTCCCCAAGAGACCAGAGCCATGTCCCAGATGTAACTTGCAGAAACCTGAGAGGGAGGATCCTGGGAAAGAAACCATACTAGAGACACTTCTCAGGTGCCCAGAATGAAGCTGTGGTGGGCCGGGGTGGGTGATGTCCTGTAGGTTGGTGTGGGCACTATTGGAGCCATGTTGTCTGTGATCCTGCCAATGATGAGAATCAATCAGGGCCAAGTTCTGTTCCCCTAGGGGTGAAGTCTGAACACCCAAGAAATTCTGAGGCAAGCATAGAAAGCAAGTTTTATTTAGATTTCTCTGCAGAAAAGGGGTCCCTGACACATGTATCCAAATAAGTGGGGATGTCTAGTCCCTTTTGTATTTTAGAATTCCTCTTTCTCATGTCCTCCTTCTCCCTTTTTCTTGCCTCTCCTCTCCCATTCTGCATACATGACCCAAAGGTGGACCCAAGTGATCCAGGCAGGAAGGTATCAGCCCAGGAGGCATTAATTAACTCCTACAACTCCCTGCAGGGAGGAACAATTCTAGGGCAGGCTACCTTAGCAACAAGCTGTAGAAGTAGTGGGAGGGCACATGAGAGGAGAAGGGAGAAAGACCATTTGATTTCCTTTCCTTTTGAACCAGCCCCATCTTCCTGATGAGACAGATATATTATCTACACTGACTGTCATTTGTCTACCCTTCAACACACATACTTCATCTGGATATGGAAGTAGGACTTCTAGTCAAAAGTGTGAACAAGTTCTCATGCCCCTAAAACGGATTCCTCTTTGATATGGCCCAATATTTCTCCCCATAGGGAATACAATGGAGGCTAGTGGAGGTATAAATGAATGACAAAGTGCTACCCCTGCATGTGCCTTGCTATACCTGTCATCTGTCATATGGCTCAAACACTGGTGCTGGCCCTCCAGAATCTACTCTCCCAGTCTGCCCCACATGGACATACCACTCACCCTTCCCTTGTCCAAAATAACTCAGTCTCCATTTTCAGGTTATAGTGATTGCTGGAAGAAAGTGGAAGAGAATGAAGATCTTCTTTCACTTCTAAAAATGTGAGTAACTTTCTATTTCTTCCTATGTCCTTCCCACTGCCTGTGATAAGATCTGACAACACAAAGCTCTCATGGGGGAGTGCAGAAGCCCTCAGTTGGAGTAGGATCTGACTAAAGCTCTGGGTTTTTGGAGAGGAAGGGCTTTAGAAATTCAGGGTGTAGATAGCAAGGAGCCATGGGCCACAGGTGCCCACCCCTCCCCACTAGCCCTACCTCATGGCCCCATCTGATCCTGGCTGCAGCCTGAGCCTCCTATTTCTGGAGCCACCTAGGGAATTGCCATGATGACAGCAGCTTTCACCAGCTCTTAAAAGGAGATGACCCAGATGAGATGTGTAAACCAGAGTCAGCTACAGTCCACCAATCACATACACTGCCTATGGAGGATGCTTTGGCCACTGCCTTCTTCCCTTTGGCTTCCTTGACTTCTTTGAGCAAGCACCATTGCTCCTGGCCTTTAATTTGTTACCAAACCTAATGACTTCCTCAGTTCAGTGTGACTGTTGAGTCACACTAAATCCTGAGTGCCTCTCAGTCACCAGAGTCTGTGATTCCTCTAGAATGACATTCATCTCAGCCTTATGAACTTTTCTTTCTCCCATCTCATGCTCCTGATCCCAGAGACCACCTTCCATCTCTGCAGGCCTCAGCCTGACTTCTCGTCAGTGTGACTCAATGACACTCTCACTAGGCATGAACCCACACAGCTCTTCTCCACCCACTATTGAGTGCTTTCTCCTGTGCCAAGGCCATCTCCTGGCTCATTGTCATCTCCTGGCACACTGCCTTCTCCTGGCCCATTTTCAACTCCTGTCCCATTGTCATCTCCTGTCCCAGCAATCTCAGGCCATATTCTCCCCACCTGTTCCCACATCTCTCTCCTGGTGGCAGATGGCTGCCAGAGTCTGGGGCCTCTCCCACTCCCCACACAGTAAATCCAAGAGAGATCATGCTTTCACTCACCAGAGGATTCATACTGGGGAACCACCCACTCTCACAAGTAGAGGTTGAAGGGACTCTTTCATTAACCCTGATGTCCAGAAACTATTGGAGATACTGATCAGCAAGAGAGCAGAAAGGAAAATTTGTAATGTGAAGACAAAAGATGAAACAATCTACTCCCTGTATTCCCAGGGAAGCAAAGTTAAGTCATTGGGTAGGGAGAAGGACATTACCATCCCACAACACTTCTGGAACACACAAGGCAAGCCAGAGAAGCTTTGTTTTTCAGCAGCTCTTTTACACCAAGTTCCTGGGAGATGTTTACAGCAGAAATGCAGCCAGCTCTTTTGGGGCCTCCCTATTCTGCACAGTGAATCTGGCTACTGTCAGAATGTCTGGGCCCTCAGCAGAATTTTCCTCGACTGCATGCAATGAAGTACCTAATTACATTCCAGGGCAGGTGCAGGTTACACTCTTCCTCTCAGATGCTCCACCCTCTTGTCCAACTCCAGCCTGTGATTCCATCCTTACCCTGGTGGCAGTCCCCATCATTGGCTCATATCCTCCATCAGAAACATCTCACATCATCTCTCCCAAGCCTACCATGTCATCTTCCTCTTAATGCTGCCTGTGGATTTCCATGCCCCACAACCAAAAGGAGACTCAGTTGCTTTCCCCTTCTTCTCTTCAACACCTTGAATGTCAACATTTGAGGAAACAAATAGAAAGTAGAGAGGCTTTACCTTGTTTGGTCCAAAAGTTTCTGAACATCTTTAGCCATCTCACTTCTGAGAACAGGGCCTCCTGTGACCACAAGCCCATCAACATGCCCCCAGGGGATTTCCTCAGCCTTGAGCTTCAGGAGAAACTAGAGCAACACCTTCAGAAGAGGTTCATGCTACATCAGTATGGACTACCACCCACTATCTACCCATTTCTGAATCTGACAGAATCCTGGGACAACATCCCAAGGACAAGTCAGGCAAAGGACAATTGTGAGTCTTCCTGGAACTCAGTGATTCCAGACAAGAACAGCTCTGCTGTATGAGACTGGTTCAGAAAGGCCAGTGATAATCAAAGAGGGCATGATTCCTGTGAGTGTTTGTAATTCCAGGCTTGGCACACACCATGTCTGTGTCCCACCTGAAAGCTCAAAGACTCAGAAGGTAACTTGGGATGGACCAAACTTAAAAGGTGGAGGAGCCTTCAGGAACACCTCCAAGGAGATCTTCCTCCTTGATGTTGGCACTGTGCAGATGCCGAAGACATGTGTTAAAAGTCTAAGAGTAAGGCACAGGTAGGGCCCACCCCTCAAGGTCCTTAACTACATAAATATCTTGAAGATGAGAAACTCTGTGGCTTCATCATCTCCACAGCCTTCCCTTCCCTCTACAGCCACCTGTAACTCCAAGGTTGACTCCATTACCCATAATGCCAGGGTCCTGGGAAAATCCATTCAGAGAGGTCCAGGGTTGAAGGAGATAGCAAAACCTCCAGTTCCCACCCAGAAAAGTCCTCTTTCTGGAACCTCTTTTGAGTCCCTGAGCAGAACTACATCTGGTGACTACTGTGGGATTTCAGATTCTCCAACTGTACACAAGGGCAGCCTGCCCTCTCAGCCCCACACTTACATTCTTGTGGGCAGAATCTGGCACAATGATACTGTCTTGGGATCTGCAAGAGATTGCTGGAACCAAGTCCAAGCCTAGAAATGGATACATGAGTCTCTGGGGAGTGGAAGTTTGAGCTCACAAGTCTCATGCCACAGCATGTTATCACTTCAGGTATTTTTAAATTTTTAAAAGCTGAAGAAATCAGAGAGCTAGAGGATGAGGAGGAGGAGTCTTCTGACTGACTGGAGAATCAACATGAGAATCAGAAAGATGTCAAATTTCCTAAATGTTGATATTCATCTGGGAAATTTAGAATCTCAGAGGACCAGTAAAAGACCCTCCCCTTCTTAGAAGTTCTAATTTACAGAGCCAAGAATACTCATGCCTGAAATCACATACTGAGCCAGAGAACCAGCCTCAAGAACAGGCTACTGACATCATCCTGCAAGACTGTGCCACTGACATGTTTCATCAGAACTGTGCCCCTGAGGTGCTTCTGGCTGCAGACATCCTAGCTTCCCAGGAGAGATTGTCCAGCTCCATAAGCATGTCCAGTAGCATTTCATCAACTTCTGAGGGGCTGTATGGACTCTTGATCAGTGAAGACAGCAAAAATGCAAGATCCCTGAACTCCAGGATTCATAGAAGAGTAGGAGAAATATGATTAGAGCAACTGCCAAGAGGGAGGACAGTGTGTGGTCCAGGTCAAAAGCACAGGAAGAAAGGATTTCAGGAGGGAAGCAATCCTGTGCAGAGGAAATGGGTTCCTCTGTCCCTCTGTCATGAAGGAAGAAGACACTGTGGGGGACAAGTCCTCCCAGGCTCTTTTAAAGAGAAAATTTGGGGACAGAATAAGAAACTTTCTACAGAATATTTTCCACAGTAAAGCCAAAGGGCAGGCAAACTCCTTATGCAAGTCATGACCCCATCAACTAATACCCAAATATAAGGGTTACTCACAAGCCAACTGCTTACAGACAATGGGGTGTCAGAAGCCCAGACACTCATGACCACCGTTGGATGGATCATAATGAAGTTTCATTATGAACATTCTGCCTCAAAGAAAAACATAATTAAAGAGGTACTCCAGGCCCCTAAGAGTAGACAATCCCGTTATTCTAGGGGTTCCTCCTCCCCAGAACAAAAGAGAGTGATGGGTGCTATCATTCCTGGTCACCAGGCCAGTCCAAGGGACACAGCCATCCTCTGAACAGGTGGATCAGAAACAAGGACAACAAGAAAGCCTTGCTGCTCAAGGAGTTTACATCTCTTCCCAGCCCCTGCCAGCAGAGGACCAGGATGGCAGGTATGTTAGACCACAATGTCCACAGTCCAATGCACTATGCTCTAAAGAAATGTTTGTTGTCTCATCAACATCAGCATGCTTTTCACTCTTGTCCTGCTGGGAAGAAGTTTTTCCCATAATAAAAACCATACTGAGAAAAACTGTCCTCATGTGAGCCCAACATTTGTTTGATAAAGGCTTCTTCCTAATGAGGTGACAATTGCTTAATAACATTTTTTTAAAATCAGTGTTTTGCTGGGTCATAGGGAAGGTGGTCATGTCTGTTCTTCATTATTCTGGTTTGTAGAAGAGACTGGACATGCAGGGAGGTGACAGTGGCATTGAGTACCCACCCTTAGGTCAGATCCCCCTGTTATGTCTTAAGAATTCATGACTTGTCTTGCCCCTCCTTTCCTCTTATATGACATTTTGTATAACCCTGAGGATCGCCTTCCATTTCCATGCAATTTCCCTTCTCACTCCCTTTCCCTCCCACCTCTCATCCCTATTTAATGTAAATCTTATTCTCAAGCTCTTCGTCCCTGCCCTGTCCTTGTTTACTCCCCTTATATCAAAGGAGTCATTTGGTATTTGTTTTTTAAAGATTGACTAGCTTCACTTAGCATAATCTGCTCTAATGCCATCCATTTCCCTCCAAATTCTATGATTTTGTCGTTTCTTAATGCAGAGTAATACAGTAGAAGGGGTAGAGAGAGAAAAGGGGAGGGGAGGGGAGGGGAGGGGAAGGGAGGGGGGATAGTAGAGAATTGGACAGACAGCAGAATACATCAGAAACTAGAAAGGCAATATGTCAATCAATGGAAGGGAAACTGATGTGATACAGCAATTTGTATACGGGGTAAAAGCGGGAGTTCATAATCCACGTGAATCGACCGTGTAATATGATGTATTAAGAACTATGTAATGTTATGAAAGTCCAATAAAAAAAAAAAAAAAAAAAAAAAAAAGAATTCATGACTTGATCGTTACAGAAATAATACAATGCCTTTGGGACTCCTCAATATGGGGCAATCCCACAAGGACCCCACCCTAAAGTCTAAATAAAAGAGCCTTTCCTCCATCCTGAACTTTGTGAGGCTGTAGGGATTGGGGTACAGGGTTATCTGGAACTTAGTAGCTTCCCATGTTCAGGAAAGTTGGGGAGAGAGGGGTAGTATCCAGACCCTGAGTTCAGAGGTGGCTGGAGAGTTCTGGCTGGTGGATACCTTGGTGGGAATCAGAAGACACCTGCTCTGAGAATCCCTGCCTTATGGAGCCTAACATGGAGATGAGCCTTGCCAGCTCCTTTTAGCTCAGGGTGCATGCCATGGCCATGTCACCAGCTTCTGCTTCTGCCTTCCTAACTTTCCAGAGCGGTGTCCAGAATGGAGATTGTAGATTGGTGTGTGAGTGTCTGGATGGGAACTGTGAGTTGGCTACTAAGGGCTGCCACTTGCAGCTCACCATCCCTCAAAATTCCTTACAGCTGACACAAATACGCATCTACTAACCATCTGACAGTGGGGCAGAGTGGGCAGAAAATGAGATATGGAGAATTAAAATGGAGCCAAAGAAAGAGGCAGAGTAACATGGGGATACCAAGATGGTGTGGTGGATGGGAAGATATTACCAGCGACCAACCTGAGGGAGGAGAAATTATGGACTCACCCTGGCCATACCCAGACTAAAAACCTAGAGAAGCCTCTTGAGCAATGACACAGCCTAGAGAGGAAGCAAACCCTCTTATAGGGCAGATTCATTTTCTGACATTATATTGAATAGGGCCTCCTGGCTTTGCCTCTTTAATTATAGAAGGGATGAGTTAGCAATTGGAGTAGCTAGGACTAGGGAACTCTAGCTGTGATTTCCAGTTTGGTGACTTTACACATACACATGGCCCTAGCACCACTTCTGCAGTGGAAAGGCAGAGACCTAAAAAGGTCAAAGAAGTAGCCTGGGGTCACAAAGCAAGATTCCCTGGGCTTCGAGAACTTACTGTCCCCAGACTAGAGAAGAAGAGGTGGTTCAGTTAGAACTTATCATGTGAGGGCAGTGACTTATCCAAAAGGGAGGGGTAAGCTGGGTAGGGGGCAACCAGCAGACTTCCCTGACTGCACTTGTCTTCCAATATAAGCTGCTTCTTCCCAGGACCTGTCTAAATTGGAAAGCAGGCAGGCCCCACAGGAGGAGAGAAAAAGCCATGTCGACTGAGTGTTTGATGCTGTGGCCCATCTGGGGAAGCAGCACTGCTCCAGGCCCTCTGCCATTTTTGTTCCCTGGTGGAGAGGTCTATACCACAAAGTGCCACTAAGGCATATGGCACAGGCATAGTCCTGCTCTAATGCCTGAAAGTACCCCACATGTAAAGCCAGGTAGTCCCTCCCAGTGTGAGAACAGGCCCTACAAGCCGACCCTGAGCCAGGTCCTGTGCCTTTTATGATCAGAGAAGACCCCAGAGTGGGCCTAGAATCAAGAAAAGACTTAGGCACAGAATGAGCTAGAACAGAGTCAGGTCCTTGAATCTGGCTCTGCTAGGCTCTCTCAAAGCACAGAGACAGGTTCTCAGTGCAGAGGAGCTGGATGTGGATCCCAGGGATCCTGAGGGGATAATGCCACAGAGACTGATACTGATGGACAGCCAGAAGCCTGAGAGAGGAAGTCCTGTTGCTCTCTGCTTCTGCCAGCTTTGTAATCTATGAGGGGCAGTAATTCCAACAATCAGGAGATATCCCAGAGACCCCCACACAGATATGTCACAGAATCCTACATACACATAGACCTTCACAGGCCCAACTTAAAGATGGCCACAGAGACCACCACAGAATCTCCAACATAGCAGTCACAGAAACACAAGGACCTCCCTTAGATAATAGCAGGAACTTCAGGGTCCTCACACAGAGATCTCACAGAACCCCTCACACCGACCTCCCAGAGGAACCTCTGGCAGAGATTTGTACCAAGAGAGACCTCAGAGACCTAACACAGAGTCTCCCACAACAAACTTTCACTGCCACATGG
Source organism: Urocitellus parryii (assembly GCF_045843805.1). Lineage (NCBI taxonomy): Eukaryota > Metazoa > Chordata > Mammalia > Rodentia > Sciuridae > Urocitellus > Urocitellus parryii. The sequence continues at coordinate 1,174,136 of NW_027551763.1, forward strand.
TCCTCATGCAGTGATCTCACACAGAGACCTCCCAGAGTTCTAGACCTTGGGGAAACATCTCCACAGAGATGTCCTATAGATTTCCTTAGCTAGAACCAAGAGATAGTACAGAGACATCTCACACATACACATTGACCTCATGGAGGATTGTCATACAGAGACCCCTACAGAATTATTTCTCTTTTAATTCACAATTTAAATTCCCACTGGGACTCAGAACTCCCACAGAGACTGAACAGAGACCTTTCACAGGAATTTTCTACAGAAAACCCCACATCATTCTTCTTTCATGTGAAACCCCTTAGCCAACTGGAAGCACAAGGAGGACACCAACCAGACCCCTGAGACACTGTCAACATGGCCTCCCAAATGACATTCTCTGCTTGGGAAAATCCTCAGGATCTTCTGTTCCTTTGCAATGTCATTGCCTCTGAACAGAAGAACTGCAGATTCCAAGTGCAGACTTGAAAAATTCCTTCCTGTACAGGTTTTCACTAGACTCAACTTTGACCCATAGTTTAGAGAATCACAAATTTTTTTTTATTGTTGGTCGTTCAAAACATTACATAGTTCTTAATACATCATATTTCACAATTTGATTCAAGTGGGTTATGAACTCCCAATTATACCCCATATACAGATTGCTGAATCACATCAGTTACCCTTCCATTGATTGACAAATTGCCTTTCTAGTGTCTGATGTATTCTGCTGTCTGTCCTATTGTCTACTATCCCCCCTCCCCTCCCCTCCCCTCCCCTTTTCTCTCTCTACCCCTTCTACTGTAAATCATTTCTTCGATTTGTATTATCTTGTCTTACCCCTCCTTTCCTCTTATATGTCCTTATGTATAACCCTGAGGATCGCCTTCCATTTCCATGCGATTTCCCTTCTCACTCCCTTTCCCTCCCACCTCTCATCCCTGTTTAATGTACATCTTCTTCTCAAGCTCTTCGTCCCTACCCTGTCCTTGTTTACTCCCCTTATATCAAAGGGGTCATTTGGTATTTGTTTTTTAAAGATTGACTAGCTTCACTTAGCATAATCTGCTCTAATGCCATCCATTTCCCTCCAAATTCTATGATTTTGTCATTTTTTAATGCAGAGTAATGCTCCATTGTGTATAAATGCCACATTTTTTTATCCATTCATCTATTGAAGGGCATCTAGGCTGATTCCACAATCTTGCTATCGTGAATTGTGCTGCTATGAACATCGATGTAGCAGTGTCCCTGTAGCATGCTCTTATTAGGTCTTTAGGGAATTGACCGAGAAGGGGAATAGCTGGGTCAAATGGTGGTTCCATTCCCAGCTTTCCAAGAAATCTCCATACTGCTTTCCAAATTGGCTGCACCAATTTGCAGTCCCACCAGCAATGAACAAGAGTACCCTTTTCCCCGCATCCTCTCCAGCACTTATTGTTGTTTGACTTCCTAATGGCTGCCAATCTTACTGGAGTGAGATGGTATCTTAGGGTAGTTTTGATTTGCATTTTAGAGAATCACAAATTTTAAACATGAATAAAATGCAGCCAACATCCAGTTAGAGAAATCATCTTATTTGTCCAGTATTAGTTATTATCTTCTCAAATGTATAAATGTCACTTTATCTCATTGGAGTCAAGAACTGAATTCTGGATTGTTGACTAGTTTAGAAACATGATAAACACCTATAGCAAATGGACAATAGGAATGATATGAACCAGCAAAGAAGCATTTGGACTCACATCTACTTCCCAGAAGCTGAGCAACCACACATCATCCTAGGCATCCACATAAACACAAGGTGTGCAGAAAATATGGAGTGGAATTCATGGAGTTACAAATGTAAAGTGAGAAAGTAGAAAACAAAAGGAAAGAAGTTTCCACTAAGAGAAGTGAGCAGTCTCTCCTTTCCACCTCCTCCCTGCCCCACCCCCGCACACATACAAATATACCACAAGTTGAGGAATTGCTACACACTAGGCACTATAGTTAAAGTGGATTAAATTGTGAATTAAAAGAGAAATAATATTCTGCTATTATGAATTATATAGTGCAGCACAGAAAACACAAAATTACCCCAAATCCCTCAACCATCCAGCTGCAACTACAATGAGGAGGGACCATAATCACTGGCTTTAGCAAGGGAACTGACAGACCCTCTCTGTGATGAGACTTTGCCTTCTGCCCTCATCCCTCAGAATCGTGTTCCACAGGTGCAGGCCTGGAACACATCACAGTCATCTGGGGAGATAGAGGGAATGGCTCAGTTTCCTACATCTGGAAACAGATTATAATGTCAGAAACACAAGTTGGAGAGACAGACCACATGGACGCTCTGCAATACCCTCCTCATCAATAAGCCCACATCCTTCCCTGCCCTCCCCCTTCTTTCCGCCCTTTATTGTTTACAGAGCCACCAAAATCCAAGCAGAGAAAGTCAAGTGATCCATTCCTTCTTCAAAATCCTCCTGTGCAACTCACCTGGTTAGAACCACCTCAGGTTCTCACCCAGTACCTCAAAGTCCTGCAAGATATGGTCCCTGGGAGCCTCTGTGGCCTCACTCTCACCATGACCCTCCCCCATGGCACTCAACCTATACTGGGTTTTTTCCAGAACCATTCTGGATTCTCTTCCTTCCCAGAAACCCTGCTTGAGTTCCCTGTGCTTGGAATGCCCACTCCCCAGTGCTACAGGGATCCTTCCCTTCTGAATGGGCTTATCCTTGAGAGCCCATCTCAAAGGTCTTCCATGTTCCCCAGGAGAGCTGGGTCTGTTCTTCTTAGTCCATGTCCCTTCCTGGCCCACTGCTATCCACAGCATTTATTTATTTACTCAGGTCACACCCCTTCCCATAAGTACAAGGTCATGGAAAGCTGTGTGCCAGAATCAGGCACTTGGAATATGTCTCTAAATAATGCATGAGGGCATAAATGGATTCCATGGGAAGTGGGAACTTAGGGCCAGAGGAGACCTGGATTTGTCCTTAGAAAGCAGTTAGAGACACTCTAAGAGGTGATTTCCCTGAGCCCAGAAAACTCCTCTCAGAATGGGCTTGTGCTGGTCTCTGGTGACAGGAGGATAATCCGATGTCTCCAGCAGTAGATTTGAGGGGCTGCTGTGCAGAGGCTGCTGAACTTGTGGCATCCTATATTACTCCAGTGAGGAGCTACAGAGTGTTGGTGGAGAGGCCTGGAGAACTGAAAGAACTGTGCATCTCTTTTTTATCAAGATTACCGGGGCCTGATCCTACTGTCCTGGCAGAGCCCAGCTTTAATGACTGAGACCCACTGCCTATCAGCCATTCTCTGTATCCATATTCTGGGCCCTTGGAGGCTGTGGTGACCATTCTTACTTTCTGTGTTCACTAAGTCCAAGATCCCAGCTACTCCCATGAGGTCCTGGTCATCCATGTGCAGGCTACTCAGGGTGGCTGAGACCAGGTGCAGAGGACCTGTAGGTGGTGGGAGCCAAAGCTCAGAGGTCAGAGTAAATTGGTGGAATCAGTCCCTGGTACAAGGCTTTGATGCATCCTAAGAGCCACATCCAGACAGGCCATGCCCTAGGCCACTACCCATCCCTAGGCCACTCCTACTCTGACCTGCTCCAGTCAGGGGACAAAGGAATGGTGATGACCTGAATTCGTCTGTGCCCTGAGTCCTCTGTCTCTGAGCCCAGCTCTGTCATAGCACATAATCTACTGGGGGTTCAGTATGTTCTAACAATACTGTTCTCTCCTCAGGGGCCCTAAAGTCAAAAGTCATCCCCTGCTCATCAAAACAAGGACACCATGAGGGTATGGCAGACCCCTTCTGTGGGAACAGTTGGGTATGGTTTCCTTAGTTTCATTCTAGTTCACCTTAGAGAGTTCTTGGTTTCTACAGGAGTTTTTGATACACTTCTGCATCTTCAAGTAAAATCTATCCTATTCCTTATTGTCATTTTACTTTATTTCCATTCCATTTTTGCAGTTCTAGAAACCTAGTATCTTCAGAGATGTACCCTCAATAACATGACCATTATTCTACCATTTTCCCTCTAGAGAATGCTGGTATGTTCCAGCTACTGTTTTCCTATTATTTACTCACCCAGACTCTGTCTTTGTGTCCTGAGCCAGGGGCAGTGAGGACCTGAGCATGTGACCATGAGGCACAAGTGTCCAGTTGACCTAGAGCCACCACTGAGAGCCTCAGGCCTCATGAGCAGAGGCCTGTGCCAGAAGATTTTCCCTGGAGTGTGCATCAGGGTGCCTCAAATAGGTCAGCAGAATATGCTGAAGTTAAGTAACTACCACCAGTAACTTGAGTTCCATTGAGCTTATTTCCTATCTCCTTCCATGTAAAGGAGTATTTTAAGGAAAGAACTTCAGAGTTTTAGCTGCAGCAAGTTCTGGCCTTCCCAGCAAAGACATAATTTCAAAGAAAGATCATGAGCAATGGAGATTAGCTATGATTCATGACCAGGACAGGTGCTTTAAAATGTCAGCAAACCTGCTCTACTGGAACCGAGCACAACTATCACATGATGGGAAGTTCATTTTGCAGATGATTCTTTTGGATTTTAGCAACCCAAACTATGAACACAGTTTAACATGTATAAGAATCATAAACTTGCAAAGGTGTGCACAGTGTTTCATTTAGTATCAGAAACAAATACTGTAAATATTCCTATTTAGTTCCTCACTGTCATTTCCACCATGAAGGAAAGTAATTTCCATGCAATTAGGCCAAGAATAATTATATTGAGATAATCAATCAAGAACTAACTTGAATGAAAAAAAATCTGAACCAAATGAAGACTTAACTAGAAGCTTTTAAAATGTTCTGTTATCTGTTTAAAATGATGTTATCTGTTTTAGTCAGCTTTTTTGCTGCTGTGCCTAAAGGAACTGATCAGAACTGTAAAGGAGAAAAAGTTTATTTGTGGGTTCACAGTTTCTGAAGTCTCAGTCTATAGAAGTCTGGTTCCATTCCCTGGGGCTCGAGGTGATGCAGAATATCATGGCAGAAGAGTGTGACAGAGGAAAGCAGCTCACATGGTGATCAGAAAGCAGAGAGAGAGTCCACTTTCCAGTATACATTATAACCACACCCCAATAAATCACTCACTCCTGCCACACCCTACCACTTCAGTTAACACTCAGTTAATCACTGACTGGGTTAATAATCTCACAACTCAATCATCTCTTCTGATTGTTCTTGCACTGTCTCACACATGAGCTTTTGGGGGATATCTCACATCCGAACTATAACATTTTCCTATTGCCATTTCTTTTCCCATTGCCTTCTCCTGTCCCATTGCCATCAGGAACCTAACCCATAGCCTTCTCCTGTCCCATCACCATCTCCTGTCTCATCATCTTCTTCTGTTCCATTGCCATCTCCTGTCTCAGCAATCTCAGTCCATGTTCTGTCCACCTGTCCCATCTCATCCCTCTCCTGGTAGCAGATGGCTGCCAGAGTTTCATGTTCTCCAATTATTCACACAGTGAATACCAGAGAGATCATGTTTCCCACCCACCAGAGGACACATTCTATGAAAACCATGCACACTTTCAGGAAGAGACTGAAGGTACCTCTTTTGTTAACTCTGTTGTCCAGAAACTGCAGGAGATACTGATGAACAAAAGAACAGAACTGAAAATTTGTATGTTGAAAACAAAAAGATGTTATATGACTCCTTTTATTCTCTGTGGAACACAGTAAAGTCACTGGGCAATGAGCAGGACACCACCACCCCACAACCCTTGTGGAAAACAAAAGGAAAAACACAGCAGCTTTCTTTTTCTCAGCAGCTTTTTTACCCCAAGTATTGGGAAACCACTTACAGCACAAATGTTGTCAGATTTCCTGGGAACCTTCTAAAGAGCAAAGCTCTGGTGCCTACTATAGGGATCCCCACTAAGCATTTTTCCATTTTATTCAGTAGACTCTCTAATTCCATCTCAGTACAAGTTCAAACTAAGGAACCTGCATGGCAATTTTTTGTCTCAGCCCTTGCTCCACCATGTAGTCCAACCTCAGACTTTGACTCCAACCTATCTTTATCCTTGGCCCCACCAGTGGCTCAGATTCAGAACAAGGGCCATCTAACAATTAGTGCTCTATCTGATGTGTGAGGGGTAAAAATTTGCTTCCAAAGATGTAAGCTCTCTGTTTCTTTTGCTGAGAAGAAACTTTTTAGTTTGAATCCATCCCATTTATTGATTATTGGTTTTAATTCTTGTGCTATAGGAGTCTTATTAAGAAAATTGGGGCCAAATACCACATGATGAAGATTAGGGCCTACTTTTTCTTCTATTACATGCAAAGTCTCCTGGATTAATTCCTAGGTCCTCGATCCACTTTGAGTTGAGTTTTGTGCATGGTGAGAGATAGGGGTTTAATTTCATTTTATTGCATATGGATTTCCATATGGACTCTGCTCACTACTGCAGTGGGGGTCAGGCCCTTGCCAGTGCCTACTGCTGTCAGGTACATGCCCACCATGACCAGAGCCTTGACGAAGAGCCACATCAACAAGAACCACTGGACCTCACCATGCCACCAGTCCAGCTGATTATGCTGCAAATACCCTGCCCGCCTCACCCCAGCTTCCTGGAGCAGCCCCCATGCCAGGACACAGAGTCTACTGGCTGTGAGCACAGGACATCCACTGGTGGCCTGCCAGAAGATGCATAAGTGTGTCAGCCCCAAGCCCCAAGAGGCGTGGAGACTGGAAGCCTGAGGCCAGGCAGGGTGAACAGGGAATGAATAACTGGCTAGAGCCAGGTGGCCAGAGCCTGGCACATCTGGCAAAAGGGAACATAGGAACATATCCAGCAGCCAGAGGGCCTGATTAGCATGACTCTCTTCATTGTTTTACAAATTGAATTTTCTAAAATATCATTGTTATTAATCATTCATTACAGAGAGTCAATGAAAGCACCATCAAACTAACAACATTCTTTACAGAACTATGAAACAAAAATCCTCAAATGGAAGAACAAAAGACCCTGAACAGCAAAAATAATCCTGAATAAACATAGCAATGCTGGAAACTTCACAATACTCAACTTCAAAATATCCTGCAGAGCCATAGTAACAAAAAACAGCATGGTCCTAGCATAAAAGCAGTCATGTAGAAAAATGGAATGGAATAGATGGCACATAAAGAAACCCACACAACCACAGCCATTTGATTTTTGACAAAGTTGACAAAACCAAGTGCTGGAGAAAAGACAGCCCCTTTAACAAACAATGCTGGGAAAACTAAATACCCATATGTAGAAGATTGGAACTAGATCCCTATCTCTCACTTCTGTCAACTCAAAATGAATCAAAAACCTTAATAAATATCTGAAACTTTGAAAAGACTAGAAGAAAACCCAGGGGAAACACTTTCAGACAGTGGAACAGGCAAGGACTTCCTGAATAGAACTCCAGCCTTCTCTCAGGAAATAATACAAGAATCAACAAATGAGACTGCATCAGTCAAATAAAGAGAAAAGGTATATTCTGGCTCACAGTTTTGGAATCCATGCTTGATCACACCTATTGTTTTTAGGTGTCTGATGGCACGCAAATGATCATGGAAAGACGGTTGTCCAAGCAAAACAACTAGCCTTAAAGTCAGGAAGAAAAAGAGAGGCAGAGAATGGGGTCTTAAAATCCTCTCTAAGAGGACACCCCTGGTAACCTAAAGACTTCCCACTAGGCCCCAATCTCCTACAGAATACATCAGACCCCAAAAGCACCACCCTGGGAACCAAGCCTTTACTTCATGGACCTTTGTAGGACATTCCAGATCCCAACTCTAATGTATCCAATCTATAATTCTACCTCCATAGTGTACAATAATAGCACACTACTTTGGGATAATGCTGTTGCTGTGTTTATAAAAACCCTCTGCTTAGCAATGTTTGGGGGTCTGAAAAAATGTAAAATATCCAGAATAAATCTGGATATGTGAACTGTGTGTCAACCTACTTTGCTTGTTTGGTTTTGGTCTCTTTTATGCTGTCCAATTTTCATATAAGCTTCGATTCCTATATCTTTATCTGGCAACATCAACTTTAATATTTAAATGAGCACTTCCATTTGTTTTTATCAGAATCATTGTGAGTATTGTAGAAAAAAACTGACACTGAAAATTTAGGGAAAGAATGTCTTTCTTTTAAAATAATTTCCTTTAGAAGTATTTCAAGAATTAAAATTGTCATAGTCTCCATCTTATTTCCTAGGCTAGATATGGTATATAATATTACACAGTGAATACTTAAATCAACTTTATAATAGATATAGAAATTCACATTTCTAAACTCATAGTTCACCCAATAATCCAAAATGTCAAACACATTTTTTTCTGCATTATTCAGCTTTCTGTTGATGTGATAAAATACTTGAGAAAAACTTAGAGGAGAAAAGATTTGGGCTAATGACTTCAGAGGTTTTCATCTATAGTCACATGGCTCCATTGGTTCTGGGCCTCTGGTGAGGCAAAACATCATGGTCAGAGGGTATGGCAGAATAAAGTTGTTCACCTCATGGCCAGGAGAAAGGAGTGACAGAGAAGCACCACAGACAAAATAAAACTTCAAAGGCACACCCCCAAGTGACCCAACTCCAAGGGGGCCCCAACCTCCTAAAGTCACCACCACCTCCCAACAGTGCCATCAACAGGGGACAAGTAACTAACACATGAGTCTTTGAGGGACATTCCAGCTGCAAACTATAACATTTTCCTAAAAAGAAATGCTAAAAGTAAGTGGTAGCTCTCACACGAGTCCTTTAAAATTACATGCCAATTTCACATCTTAAAATCTGGTCCTGATTTAGCAAACTGCATGTCCCTAGGTTCCAAAGTGAACCCCACACCTTGTAAAATATCAAGAAGTGCGTTAAAATTAAGTTGACATAATTGTACAAATTAGTTTGAAATATTAAACTCTTGGCACTTTTTCTTCTAAGATTATTTTTTTAAAAAGTTAATTGTCACTAGGTACAGTGGCACTCACCTTTAATGCCAGCAGCTTGGGAGGCTGAGACACTAGAGTTACAAGTTCAAAGACAGTCTCAGCAACTTGTGAGGTCCTGAACATCTTAGTGAGAATCTGTCTGAAAAATAAATAAATGAAAAGAGCTGCAGATTTGGCTCAGTGGTTAAGATCCCTGGATTCAATTTCTAGTACCAAAAAAATATATTTATCAATTAATGGGTACCCAAATAGATAAAGTATGTTTTTCTACTATAGAGCATAATGAGGGGACTATACTTCAAAATAGTCTATCATTTATTTTATAAAATAGCCCAAACCTCAAATTCTGGGGAGACCTCACATACCAGCAAGTAGAGGCTGGGGGCCTCTCTTTCATCGAACCTCATATCCAGAAACTGCTAGAGATGCTAATCACCCAAAGAGCAGAATTAAAAATGTAGATGAAAATGCTAAGAATGAGTCCTCTTTCAAACCAATGACCCCAGACCACTACCTGGATTCTCTGGGGAAAATGTTGAAGTCACTGGGAGGCAAGAGACATACCAGTACACACACGTTCTGGAGCACAAAAGGGAAACCAGAATACCTACAGTATTTCTCTTACCACAAGGCCTTGGGGGACCCTTTAGAGCATACAGCCAGCTGTTCTGGAGCCTTCCCTCTCTGCAAAGTAAGTCCTCAGTGGCTACTGCCTGGGTCTCTAAGAAGTCCTTCTCTGCACAATCTAAAGCTGTTACATTAACAAAATCTCTGACTGTTCCCCAGTTCAATCTCAGGCTGAAGAATCTCATAACTTTCCCAGAACTAGCCCTTGTTCAACTATGTGGTCCAATTGCAATTTTTAACACAAACACTACCTTCTTCTGTGGCTCAGGTCCAGAACCACACACATCTCACATCCTCACTCCCAAACCTACCACCTTCTTCTCCAAGCCAGAAGAGGACCCAGAAAACAATTTTCCCTATATCCCAGGAGGAAGTATGGCCTCTCATCTCAACTGAAAATCAGCACATGGAATGGCCCTTGCAGAAGAAACAGAAACAGACAAAGGTTTTACTCTCTTCATTCCAAAAATCTCAGGGAGCCAACAGCCAATCCACTTTAACCATATCAGAGCAGTTGCCCCTCCCTGATCTCCAAGTCAGCCTCATTCCCTCCTGGGGATTCTAACAGCACTGAGCTCCCTAGAGGCCTAGCAATGAACAGTTTGCTTTAAAGAAACATTCTCATCCATCACTGCACATGTATCTGTCACATGTCACCGCAATGATCTGTGTGTCCAATTTCCATGGCAGAAATCCAAAATTTTATCCAGAAGAATAATCCATGGGGTTCAATCCATTACAAAGATATTCACACTACAGATTTTATGATCCTCTGTATTTTATTTTAATAAGATTTACCTACTGTTGGGCTGGGGTTGTGGCTCAGCAGTAGAGCACTCACCTAGCATGTGCAAGGCCCTGGGTTTAATCTCAGTACCACATAAGAATAAATAAATAAAAATTAAGTTATTAAAAAACTTTTTTAAAAATTTACCTACTGTAAGTCTCATAAACATTTCAGCATTTTAAACATATTTTTTAGTTATAGATGCACACAATACCTTTATTTTATTTGTTTTTATTTTTATGTGGTGCTAGGGACCAAACCCAGTGCCTCAAGCGTGCTAGGCAAGCACTTTACCACTGAGCCACAACCCCAGCCCAATTTTTCAGCATTTTTTATACATACCAAGAAATAGATAATCAGTGATGAATCCTATGAAAACTACCGCATTCATAATAGCTTCAAAAAATAAAATAAAATACTGGGGAATCAACTTAACAAAAGAGGTGAAAGACCTCTACAATGAAAACTACAGAACACTAAAGAAAGAAATTGAAAGATCTTTTTTTTTTTTTTTGGAGGGGTTAAATGTTTATTAAACCAAGATTTAAATCATACATCCACCTACCGTCTGTAAACAAATACAGTCCACGTGTAAGTAAATGGGCAGCAGATCAGAACCAGTGGGAATACTCAAGTTCCCTTTGCACACTAGCACCTCCCCAGAACACCCTCCACAGGCCAACCCCACAGGTAAGGGCGAGAGGAAAGGAGCAGAGAGGGAGCTCCACTCCATCCCGAGGGTGGGGGTCAAGACAGGCATCTGTTCCACACCAGGCAAGGTGGACCACAGCAAGGCCACAGGGTAGTTTTTACATTCAAAGATTGGCTGAAATAGTAGAAATGAACTTTCCTCATCTCGGTGCCTCCCTTCCTATCACCATCATTGGTAAGAAGTGTGAATTAAAATAAAGGACGGACCACAGGTGGTTACAAAAATAGATGACTTGTAGAGTAATAAATATCTATAAGTAGCAGAGCATAAACTTATATAAAATTTACCTTTTCCCATAATGTGCAGATTATCATAAGTATGTTCAAGAGGTATGGTCAGCAGAATTCAGAGCGGTAAGGAGGGATTTTTTTTTTTTTTTTTTTTTGGTACCAGGGAGTATATCCAGAGGCACTTAACCACTGAGCCACATCCCCAGCCCTTTTTATACATTTTATTTAGAGACAGGGTCTTGCTAAGTTGCTTAGGGCCTTGCTAAGTGCTGAGGCTGGCTTTGAACTCATGACTCTCCTGCCTCAGCCTCCCAAGGTGCAGGTATGATAGGCATGTGCCACAATGCCCAGCTCCAGTAAGAGGGGATTTGGAAAGAAAAAAACATTCAGGTTCAAAACCCAGAGGAGGCCGAATGCAGATGGGAAAACACAAAATCCCAAATCTTCCCAGCACATGATCCTACTTAGTAGACACCACAATTAGCTTACAGCCCTTTTTATATCTTAAAAAGTAACTCTTTGTTACCTATGTACAAACTTTAAAAAAGATTTATCAGGAGACCCCAAAATTGATTTAACAGCGGAATTAAAACTGCTGAAACCTGTAGCATTATGTGCGCTTCCATGTACTTCTGTGTATGAGGCTGAAAAAGGCCCCAGAAGTGTTTTAGATAGCTTTTAGAATTCCCACAGAAATCAATTCTACAATCATTTCAGTTATAGAAGAACAAAAGAAAGAAGGGAATAATAACCCCTCAAACTAGGGTTGGGGTTGGGTGGGGTGGGGCAAAAAAAAAATCTCACAAAGTAACTAAAAATTCATGAATATATAAATGACATTCATAGGTTCTTTTAATACTTATGGAATGCTATATAAGGTAACTGTGGAATGGTATTCTGAAACCAATCTCATTTTGAGGGGTACAGTCATTCCATTCTAATTCTAAAATTAAAAGCACTTATCCCACATGATGTGTGTTTCAGCGAGGCTGACAAGTAGACTTGGTTGTACTCAACAGTGTCACCTTAAAGCTCCATAAAAGATTTATGGCTGACCTGAACTGCAAAAGTTCAGAACTCACAATTCCACAGGTAGCTAGCTATTCATGCTCATTGCTTGCAGAGAGCAAAGGATCCACTGGAGCTGTCCTAAAGTCACCTCAGCCTATAACAGTGTTCCCTGGAAACTTTGGCTAGTTTCCTTAAAGCATCTCCCTAAGCCTAACGTGTTTGGGACTCACTGGGATAAGCAAACAGCTTCCCTTGACACTAACACACATTCTACACCTTCAAGAGGGATGGACGTATGCTGCTTCCCCCAGGTCTCCTGTACTCCTGGAACAACCCCTGGAGTCCAGGATGCTTGCTTCCTGTGGAACACAATGTTGTGACAGGCCAGGATGAAATAAATTTTTGAAAGTAGTGGTTCTCAAATTAGAGTGAGCATCAGAAACACACAGAGGTGTACTGAAGCAGAGACAGCATGCAGGGGTCCAGGGCAGGGCCTGGGAAACTGGATTCCAAAGAGTGAAGCAGATACTACCCGACTGTGGACCACACCTGGTGTGGCAATCATCAAGACCTTGACCCCCACACATCTCAGTGTCAGGATGTCCTCCTGTGACCTCAGGAAAGGTTGCATGGGACACTTGCCACAACCAAGTAGCTGGAGGCCAGAAAAGCCTAGTAGTATCTTAAAAGGTCCCACATGTTGGCAGGTAGAGAGTGCCGCACTCCATTCCTGGCTCTGTTCCCACACACCCAGATGATCAGGTATAGCAACTGCATCTTACAAGAGGAATAATAGCAGCACCCTCTCAGAGGATCTGGGGGACTTAAGAAATGTTTGCATAAAAGCACTGTAGTGTCTGTTAATCAGAAGAACATCAGTCACGGCAGGAAAATCCCAGTGAATTTTCTGTCTTCTCCCACTGCTAAAATCTTTACAAAAGCACATTCTGGCAGCTAATGAAGAGAAAGAAGGCTAAAAATTCAGAAAACTGCAGCAAGAGGGGAAGTATATAAGTGGATTATCTAATTGTAAAAAAAAAAAAAAAAAAAAAAAAAAAAAAAAAAAAAAAAAAAAAAAAAAAAAAAACTACCAACCCACAATCAAAGTAAGTTAATTATGCTGGTTTGAGATAGTGTTTAAATGTTAAATACGGTGATCTTTGAACACATTCCCTTCCTCATCCTACCAACCATTTTAATGCTGGTTAAATTTATCATCAAAAGAAGGAGAAAAAAAAATAATTCATCCACTCAAATACATATGAAGTACATCTAAAAAATTTAGCTGAGATAGTCCCAATCTTATAGAGTACCACAGTGGGGAAATTTCAAATGTGATCTTTAAAAAGGATGTATAATATTGATTAGTAGAAACACCCACACAATGAGAAATGAACACACATGCCCACATGTGTGTTTAGTTGTTGCCCTGTACAGTTGAGCCAAGGAACTGCCTCTTGTAATTCAAAAACGAACCTGTAACAATTCATACATGTCCATGTTGGGAGCACAATCGGGCAAATCTCTTGTTGCCAAGTGTTGGTTTTCACAAGAACCCAAAAGACTGAAGGGAGAGGCAGGACTTTCCCCAGCCCCTTATGTGATTCCTGTTAGATGTGCTCTGGATGGCTCTGGAGACAGGACAGCATCTCTGAGACAGGTCGGCCTTCCTAGCAGATCTGATACACCGCAGTAAACAATGGAAACTTATCCATGAGTCCCTTCTGTTTGAGGATGTGGTATACTTCAGCAGAAGTCTGAGGTCCTTGGAGCTTCTGCCCATTCAGCATCTCCTTCTCCAATTCTTCAGTGGTCTTCCCGGTTCTGGCGAATGCCTCTGCCACCCTGCAGTTCCGCCCTCTGTAGCAGGTGGTTATCAGGTTGGCCACCCCGCAGCTCTCCAGGAAGGTGGCTGTGGACACCTGGCCCTTGCAGAAGATCCTGGCGAAAGCAATCATTTCCATGAGGCTGAGGCGGATGACGGCGGCTTTGGTGTTGTCTCCACAGAGGAGGCCATTGCAGAACCCAGCTCCCATGGCCACAATGTTCTTAAGAGCACCACAAAGTTCAACAGTGTCTGCATCATCAACCACAGTTATATGGAAATTGGGGGTTTGCAGAAGTTCTTTGAAGAGAAGGCCATTCTCCATGATTTTGCTGCCAATGGTGGTCTCACAGAACTTCTCCGCAGCCACCTCGCTGGCAATGTTGGCGCCCATCAGCACACTGATGTCAATGCCCATCTTCTCCCGGATGATGTCAGAAATGAGTTTCAGTCCCTCAGGGCCCTCGTCTATGCCCTTGATGAGGGTGATCCCCAGTGCTTTCTTGGGTCCTCTGCCAGTGATCTCATCTCAGATCTTGTGAATGAACTGGTGGGGGATGACAAACACCAGCAGGTCTGCATCCTGCACAGCCTCGCTGAGATTGGAGACGGCAACCACATTTTCTGGCAGCTTGTGTCCAGGGAGATATTTGACATTTTCGTGGTCATTATTTATGATGTCTGTCAGTTTTCTCCCATTCACTGTTTCCTCAAAGACCCATATCTTGACTGTGGAGGCAAACTTCTGTAGTTTCTTGACATTATTACCAATTATTTTTGCAACAGCTGAACCCATTAATGGGCAGAGCTTGCCCCGCCAGAGACCCGAATAGCAAGCCCTCTGTGCTTCGGTTTGCCCAACATCAAAACTACACTAATTCTTGGGCCTCCTTCAATTCTTCGACCCAGGCGATCAGTAGGGAGAATTGAGAACGACCTCAGAATATTGCACAAAACATCAGGGCGTGGTGAGCAGGTGGTTTCTGTGCGCTCGCCACGCGGATACCTAGGCGCGGACAGGTGCCCATGGGCAAGCGGTGCCCTCGGTCTGCGTTGACCCCGCGGGCACGAGGGCCCAGAGATTTCCAGGCTAGGACCTCGGTGTGGCCTCCCCTGGCGTGCAGTGCCCAGCCTGGCCCCGAGGTCGCCCACCCCACCTCCCTGCGGGCGGTGCCCCGTGCCCGAAATTGAAAGATCTTTGAAGATGGAAAGATCTCCGATGCTCTTGGATAGGCAAAATTAATATTGAGAAAATGGCCATAACTACCCAAAACACTATACAGATTCAATGTGATTCCAATTAAAAGCCCAGCATCATTCCTTATAGAAATAGAAATAGCAAGCATGAAATTTATTTGGAAAAATAAGAGACCCAGAATAGCCAAAGTAAAAATGTTGGTGAGGATGTGAGGTAAAAAGCAGGAGGCATCACAGTAGCAATCATTAACCTATACTACAAAGCTATAGTAACAAAAACAGCTTAGTATTGGTACCAAAATAGACATATAGACCGCTGTTAAAGAATAGAAGACATAGAGACAAACTCACACAAATACAGTTATCTCATACTAGACAAAAGCACCAAAAACATACATTGGAGAAAATATAGCCTCTTCAACTAACAGTGCTGGGAGAACTGGAAAAATTAGGCCCAAATCTTCATAATGTCACTGTAGGCCCCAACTTTCTTAACAAGACTCTTAAAGCACAAGAAATAAAATCAAGAATTAATAAATGGGATAGACTCACACTAAAAAGCTTCTTCTCAGCAAAAGAAAAAATCAATCAGGTGAACAGAGAGCCTACATTTTGAGAGAAAATTTTTGCCACACACACGTCAGACAGAGCACTAATCTCCAGGATGTACAAAGAACTCAAAAAACTTAACACCAAAAAACAAACAACCCAATCAATAAATGGGCTAAGGAGCTGAACAGACACTTCTCAGAAGAAGATATGCCTTTGATCAACAAATATATGAAAAAATGTTCCACATCTGTAGTAATTAGAGGAATGTAAATCAAAACTACTCTAAGATTTCCTCTAACACCAGTCAGAATGGCAGTTATCAGGAATACAGACAACAATAAATGTTGGTGAGGATGTGAGGTAAAAGGCACACTTACACATTGCTGGTGGGACTGCAAATTGGTACAACCAATCTGGAAAGCAGTATGGAAATTCCTTAGGGATTCTTAGAATGGAATCACTATCTGACCCAGCTATCCCTATCAGTCTATACTCATAGGACTTAAAATCAGCCTGCTATAGTAACACAGCCACATCAATGTTTATAGCAGCTGAATTCACAATAGCTAAACTGTGGAAGCAACCTAGGTTCCCTTCAATAGATGAATGGATAAAGAAACTGTGGTGTGTATATACACAATAAAATATTACTCAGCATTAAAAGAGAATAAAATTATGGCATTTGCAGGTAAACAGATGGAGTTGGAGAATATTATGGTAAGTGAAGTAAGCCAATCCCAAAAAATCAAAGGCTGAATGCTCTCTCTGATAAGTGGATGCTGATCCATAAAGAGGGTGGGGGAGGCATGGGAAAAATGAAAGAACTTTGATTGGGCAAAGGGTAGGGAGAGTAGAGAGGGTGCATGGGTGTAGGAAAGGTGGTGGAATGAGATGGACATCACTACCCTAGGTACATGTATGACTACATATATGGTGTGATGCTACATCCTGTACAACCATAGAAATATAAAATTGTGCCACAATTATGTACAATGAATCAAAATGCATTCTGCTGTCATGTATACCTAATTCAAATAAATAAATATTTTTTAAAAGAGTAAGATATTAAAGAAAATAACAAAAATACATCTTTTAAATTTTTTCACATTAACACATTTTGCTGCAAATAAAGTAATTTGTTTTGTTTTGTTTCATAGGACTAGAGAATGAATCCAGGGCCTAGTATAAGCAAGTGCTCTACCACTGAGCTACACTCCAAGCCCCTTTATTTCATTTTGAGACGGTCTTGCTAATTTGCTGAGGCTGGTTTCCAACTTGGAATCATCTTCCCTCAGACTCCTGAGTAGCTGGGACTACAGGTGTGCATCACTGTGCCTACCTTGAAGTGATTTTTTTAAATACACAGATGACTTTCTAAATGATATTTAGAATCTATTGCAAATTCAATTT
Source organism: Urocitellus parryii (assembly GCF_045843805.1). NCBI lineage: Eukaryota > Metazoa > Chordata > Mammalia > Rodentia > Sciuridae > Urocitellus > Urocitellus parryii. The sequence continues at coordinate 1,191,423 of NW_027551763.1, forward strand.
GGAACAGACTTTTATTTAACACAGGTTTCACACTGACTTCAACAAATCAGGCATTCCAGAAGACAATGTGGAATGGTAAAATATGTGATGCCTTCTTCATACTCTAAGGGAAAAAGCTGTATTGCAAATAAGCAAACTCAAACAAAACAAAAACACAGAGGTATTCTACAATGTTATCTCTTAAGAACAATTCCCCTTCAATAGACTATAATGCTGTTGACAATGTCAAGCACTTTGACTTCTAAAGAAATCCCACAGAAAAAAAGTTCCTCCGAGTTTTTCCCAGACATAACTACACTTTATGTCCTTCTCACTACCTTAACAGTATGACACATCCAGCTCCAGACAATCCCAATGGCTTCCCCCTGTTTTCTCTAAGGTTGGTCACATTCACAACCACTCTTTTAACGCAATCAATTGCTGTAATTATTTCTGGGGCCAATATGGATTGCTGCATTTTCCAAACAGGTGCAGGCCTCTGTGGTTACTCAAAGGTTTGCTAGGGTGCCCCTCCCTGGGCTGAGTTGTCATGACAAGAACACCCATCTCCCCATAAACATGTGGTCCACACATCTCACACCCATGAAACCACAGTTATGTAAACCACACAGGTGAAACTAATGCCCAGAAAGCTATAAAATAATGCTGTACCAGCCAGTGTGAATGGGGATTAGAAAATGCTAAGCTCTCTTCTAGGGAACATGGCTGGCACAGTCCTGGAGTCCGGAACATTTTTGTGCATTAGCTTCTCTCACCCTCATTCACTCTCATTATGTATGCAGTTCTTCCCTTTACTCTTTGTCCAAAACTTGAAATTGCTGCCACCTGCTCCTTGATGTTCTCACAATCTACCATTTTTCCCAATAGCTGCTTCACAAGACAGATATCTCTCAGCTCAGGAATCATCCTGAAACTTTGCAAGCAAGAACATTCCACTATCCTTTTATATTCCTACCATAATCTGCTGCCAGGAACACTTCTCATACCTATTTCTAACATGAAGAAAAACTATATAAGGTGTATGAATTTCTTTTGTGCACTGTGGTCTCTGCAGTGCAAGAGACTTTCCAAATTTCAGTTATACTTTTCACATTTCAATGGAGACACTCAGTGTCTCCAACAATCACTTCCTAACATGAGAAAGAATGTTAATAATGTTGCAGTGAAGGGGAAATGAGTTATAATATTAAAACACTGCATGATTCCTATTAGATGAGTTTGATATTATCATTTTTAAATACTTTTTTACTTGTCAATTAACTGTTATTTTATTTATTTATATGCAGTGCTGAGAATTTAACCTAGTGCCTCATACGTGCTAGGCAAGTGCTTTACCACTGAGCCACAACACCAGCTCCATTTTCATTATTTTTATTTCTACTGCATAATTGCCAACTTTTACTTGTGAAACAAAGGACACACAATTGTGGTATATTGTTCCAAGAATTAAGCGATTAATTTTCTAGCACAAAAGCTAATGTTTAATACACACTAACGACTTACAGTTCTGAGAAAAAAAAATATTCTTTTAAGTAATTTTTCAAACAACTATTTTGAATATATTAATGTGTTTCTACTAATTTACCTTGGTGTTAGAGGACTGTTTTCTGTAATCCCAGTTACTGCTGTTTGACTGCAAACAAGCTGCACTCATGGAGTTCTTCAAAACTGACTGTTCTCTTCACACTGCCTATGCACAACTGCTCCTGAGTGCTAAAGTCTCCAGCCCTTCAGTTAAATCTAGGGTCCCCATGGCTTACCTGCTTATGTTCAAATAAGAAAAAATGCACTGGTTCTCTTCAGGGACAAAATGAGGTCTGGATGTAGTAATTATACTGCTGGTCCCAGGTTCATAGTCAAAACAGGACACTGCTCTGAAGCAGGAGGTTTCTTTCAGGAACAGCCAGGCTTGGTGGAATTCTGCAGAGCCAGGCCAGCAAGCAGCAGGTAGACTTGTCCCTTTGCATTTGGCACAACTACATCTTCTGCCAGACAGGCCCAGTGGTCTTGTCTTCTGACCACTTCAAGTCCAGCAGCTACCCTGGGAGTAAAAGAGCAAGAAAATGTTACTTGATGGGTGCTGCTTTTCCCTGACCCCACAGGATGCTGTCTGGTTTCCAGGGACTCAAACCTGTACTTCCCCTGGTTGGTCCTCACAGTTATCTTCTGGAACTCTATTCATCAGTAGTATTCTTGCTGTCACCATCTCCCTCCCCACCCCAGGGCTCTCAAGCTGTGGTCTAACTTTTGACACTATGGTGGAAAAGCAGTTAATTCCAACTCAGCCTCTTCTGTGTCTGGGTACTACAGCTTACTTTACTCCTAGATGGCACAAAGATGGACAGAAAACAGTCTTTGAGTTCCGCCAAGTGACAGAAGGAACACAGGCAGGTTCTCACAGTTGGTTCCTAACGGGAATTAAAAACTGAGAACTCTTCATTTAGCAAAGCTTGATTAATAAATAAATAAATAAATAAGGTTCTAGCACAGTGTTGCACTTGGGACCAAAGACGGTTAACCGTACCACCTCTGCAGATTACACTCACTGCCAAAGAAAAGGAACTGCCAAACTGAAACCACCTGATTGGACGCAGTAAGCTTCTGACCATTTGCGTATAGTCAGATCAGTGATTGTTTGGAGCTGCTCTGCTGTGATTGGTGGAAACTTAGTTGTTTGGTAAGAGGCAAGCCACCGCCACTTCTCCACGCCACGCCCCCAACACCCATGCCCCCCCCCACCATTTAATGGATTACAGTTCATTTGCATAGCAAGCTAGGTTACAGATCACATATATGGAGGCTACTTTGGGACAAATTCATCATGCACGTATGGAGACAAGTTTAGGACAAATTTATTTCAATTTAATAATTAGCCCCATTTTGTTCATTTTTTAAATCTCAACAGAGTGACCAAAACCATGAATGTGAACAGTGACACTATCTTCTACAGTCATCAAAATGGATCTGTTTGATTTCCCTACAGACTTCACAATTGCAGAATGTCAAATTAGTTAGATGAGCCGGGCATAGTATGGCAGGCCTATAATCCTAGCCAGTAGGAAGCTGAAGCAGGAAGATCAAAAGTTCAAGGCCAGCCTTGGCAACTTAGAGACCAGAAGCAACATCCTGAGACTCTAATAAAAATAAAATATTAAAAATAAAAACGACTGGGGTTGTGGCTCAGTCACAAAATAAATACCCTTGGGTTTAATTTGCTGAACCTTCTTTCCCCCACCAAAAAAAAGTTAGATGGCTTGTAGATTTTATGCCTACCATAACAAGACCACTGGGTTTTCCAGGACAGCAGTATGTCGGTTCTTAAACTTTGAGTACATGATTCACTGTCCTTACAGCCTGGGGACTGTCGTGCTTTGGTCTCATCATTAGGAGAAAACATGTGACACAGCCCATTCACGCATGGCCCTATTCTATGACCATCATATAGAATCTAGCCTTTTGCATCATGAAACTATTTTCTAATAATTTCTCTTATATGCCTATGATTTAAAATGAAAAAATAACAAAATAAGATTGAACTTGTATTTTTTTAATATTTATTTTTTAGTTGTAGTTTGACACAATACCTTTATTCTTTTATTTATTTGTTTTCATGTGGCGCTGAGGATCGAACCCAGGGCCTCGCACGTGCTAGGGAAGCATTCTACTTCTGAGCCCCAGCCCCAGCCCCTGAACTTGTATTTTTAAAATCTCATTAATTTGCTTGATTTTTCTCCTTGATACAAAGTGACTTTTAGCTTTTAACTCACTAAAAAAATGGCACAGACATTAATGTGAGAAAATAATTGTTTTGCTAAAAACATATAGTGGAGCAACTCATTAGAAATGCTTGGGACAAGAATTGTTTTGTATTTCAGAATTTTTGATTGTGGAATATTTCCTCTGATTTTACCCGTTGAACATGCCTAGTTCAAAAATCCAAAAGTTAAAAAGTTCCAAAATCTAAAATGTTTTGAGCATTACTCTAATGTTCACAAAATATCAGATTTTGGATCATTTTCTGTTTGGATTTTCAGATTGGGAATGCTTAACCTGTATGTAAATTATGGCATATGAACACTTGATAAATTTTGTTTTAATTTTTGTGGATTTGAACTCCAAAGAGCTCCTGGCTCTGTTTGCTTCTCTAGTTTGTTTATAAAATATGAGAAATACCCACCAGAATGCAATATACAATATCATTAGCAAATCTCAAACTCCAAACATTGATCCTGGAGGAATACGTGCATAAAAAGAGCAAGAGAAGGGAGGTCGCTCAGCTAACCTCTGGGGTATCTGCTCAAAGTGGTTTTAAAAGGCAGTAGGAGCAAACAGGAGGGTTGAGGTGACCCTATGCACAGTCTGCAATCCTGCAACAGTAGCTCCTCAAGAAGGTGAGGCTCAGTGGTGGCAAGTGGCAAAAAATACATTTGAGGGACATTTTCTCTGTACTCTACTGGGTTTTTGAATGGAGCCAGAGATTTCACCCTTATTTAAGTGTTTCTTTTTTCTTTCCAGGGAGGGACATTTCACACACACCCTTCCCCTCTGTAAAGCAGCAGCTTCTCCTTTGGGTCCCCTCTGTCTGTCATCAAATACATCAAGGATATCTGCAGAGTACTGGCACCTCCCTGAGTGTGGATGACACTCAACATCTCTCAAAGGGCAGGGTGGAATCCTTGCACAGTTCTCATTGGCATGAAGGGCTTTTTGTATTAAGGTGAACAACAAGCTCATGAGAGTGCTCTGGGGTACCTGGATTCTAGAGACGTAGTCTGTTTCTCTTTGTTCATATGTATGGTTCTCCTCCCTTAGCCGAGATTGTATTTCATTATTTTTTGGAGGAGCCAGATTTTATCTACTTATTTTTATTATAATTATTATCTCATAATAATTGTACACAGAAATCGAACTCACTGATATTTCCACACATGCATACATTGCCCTCATATTACCTCCCTCCCCCAGCACCTTTTCTGATTCCCAGCAATCTCTCTTCTACTTTCAAATCTCTCTTTTTTTTTAATTTAACATTTGAGAAAAAAAACATGAAAGATTTGTCTTCTTGCTTTTCTGTGTCATTTCATTTAACACAATAAAACCAGTTCTATCCACTTTGAGGCAAATGACAGGACTTCATTCTTCTTTATGGTTAAACAATAGTTATATATATAATGATCTATGCTATATAGGGCTGGAGTGGTGGCTCAGTAGTAGAGCATCTGCCTAGCATGTTCTTCAGCACCACATATAAATAAACAAAAAATAAAGGTCCATTGAGAGCTAAAAAATATTTTAAAAAAGAATTAAAAGAAGATGTGTATACATATAAAGAAGATATATATATATATATATATATATATATATATATATATATATATATTATATAATATACATATATATATATATATATATATATACATACTACACATACACCTGTATGTGTGTGTGTATATATGTATACACACACACATGTAACCATAGTTTCTTTCTTCATTACCATGCTGATGAATACTTAGGTTGATCCTTTATCTTAGCTATTGTGAATAATGCCACAATAATCAGAGGTATGCAGCTATCTCTATATGCCAACTGAATTTCCTTCAGATAAATACTCAGGTGTGGGATAGTTGAGACATATGCAATTTCTATTTCCAGCCTTTTGACAAGCTTCTAAACTATTTCCAATGTGGATATACTAAATTCCATTCCCACACACAGTGTATAAGTATTTCTTTTTCTCCATATCTTAGATTAATTTTGTTATAATAGATAGCTATTCTAACCTGGATATAATAGAATCTTACAATTTTTATTTGTATTTTCCTGATGACTAGTGAGATTGAGCATTTTTTCATGTATTTATTGGACATTTGTATTTCTTCAAAGAAGTGCCTATTCTGATTAAACCATTTTATTGATATATTTGTTTTTATTAAGTGGTTTTGAGTTTTTATATATTCTGAATATTAATACTCTTTCAGATGTACAGCTGGCAAAGATTTTCTCCCTCCCTGATGGTTGTCTCTTCTCTTTGCTGATTGCTTTCTTTGCTGTGCAGAGAAGTATTTTAGTTTGATGTAATCCCATTTGTCTTTTTTTTTTTTTTTTTTTTTTTTTGCTTTTGTTGCCTATGATTTTGGGATCTCATCAGGAAATTACTGACTGTGCCAAAAATCTTAAAAAAGTTCCCCAAACACATTCCCCTTGCAGTTTCAGAGTTTTTAGGTCCTACATCAAGGTCTTCAATGCATTATGAGTTGATTTTTTTGGACAGGAGGAGAAATTGGAGTCAAAGTTCAGTTTTCGGCATGTGATTATCCAGTTTTTCTAGTACCATTTGTTGAAGAGACTATCCTTTCTCCAAGGTATGTGTTTGGCACCTTTGTTGAGAAGCAGTTGCTTATGGGTTTATTTCTGTTTTTTCTGTTCTGTTTCATGGGTCTGTGTGTCCATGTAAAGGTCAATACCATGCTCTTAGTCCCTATGGCTCTTTTAATATAACTTGGGTTATCTCCATCTTAGGGCAAGGTGCATTGTTCCTGATGGGAATATAAATCTGTATTTCAGACATCTTCTCAGCAATGTCTGATTCTTGTGGGTATGATTAGTTTTCCATTGGTTTTACCAGTCAACTGGCAGATAAAGCACTGTTGAAGGAGCAAGACTGAGGGCACCACTGCATCCTCCTTGCTCCTGGCCCTGCATTGCAATACTAGCACCATAAGGCTGCATATCCTTGATAAGTACCTTCTGGAGCCACGTGCCCACTCTGTGAAAGTTACTTGGATTTAACTAGGCAATATCATTGACAAGTTCCCATAAAGGGCACCCATAATCAGATTCATCACCATAAGCTGAGAGGGGATGATTGACAGAAAGCCTACTCACAGCACCTCTGTATAGGAGACAACTCTTTCCTGGGAACCCTCCGGATCCACAGGGACCTGATATTCCCACTTCTATGTGGAGCACCAAGTTCACTCATCCTCTCAAACTCACTTGACTCATGTCCCAATAACCTGCTGACCAGCTCCTTCTCATGTTAACCAGTGGACATGCAGAAACTCTACCTCTCATCTTTTAGCAGCCTTTCCACTGCCTGAAGCACCCATCTGTAGTTACACAGACAGCTAGGATGCAGCCCTTCCTTGCCCTCCCCTGGACACAGACTTGGACACTACACTGCCCTGTCTGCAGCCAGAATATTCTACAACTGAACCCTCATCCTACTCCAAGAGCCTATTAGTTGATTTTATTCAATCTTCATATCACTAATTTCTTAAACACAGAGGAAAAAAGATTTGTCAGTAGTTTCCTGAGATGAAGCAAATCTTAAGGAAAAGATTAGTTAGGTTATGGAGCAATTACAGAGGCTATCAAGAAAAGGGAACAGATCCTGGAACAAGTTTCACATCCACAATGCTATATTGCAATTTCAACAATGTCCACTGGAACAAAGAGCCAAGTGTGTGTTTATTCTGAAACTTTGAGGAAGGAAAACAAATTGTTTGCCTTGAATCTCCATTGGCTATAGATTAGCAGGTAGGATAATGCAAATCACGGAAAGCTTTGGGATAAGAGGACAAAGTAGAGGAAGAAGTGCTAACTGCTTCTGGACTGGTCAGTGTGAATAGTCCAAAGAGTTTTCACATAAAAGGGCATGCTATGCCTGCTGGTCAGCCATGGGATTTAAGTCAGTATTTCAACATATATGCAGGAATATGCAAACTCAAAGCTGTATTAATCAACTTTTCTTAGCTCTCTATCCCAACAACCTACTGATTCTTGTGACTAAAGTTAAGACACTTTTTCTTATCAATATAATAATGAATAAAAACCTAAGCTAAGTTTTATTAGCTTCCTTTAGTGAAATATGCACAGATTCAAATTATTCAACAAGATTCAATGTTATGTCTTTTCTATCCAAATTGACTTATAAACCTAATACAATCTTGACCACAATCCCAGCAGGCTTTTTTTTTTTTTTGGTAGAAATTAACAAACTGATTGTAGAAGGTATATGGGAATTGAAATGACCTAGAATAGCCAAATTATTTTTTTGTAGAAGAACTAAGGATTTATATTACCTGATCTCAGAGGTGAAAAAATAATTAAAGCTACAGTAATCAGAATAGTGGGGTATTAGCATGGAGGTTGGCATACAGACCAGTGGAACTGAGGAGGGAAGTCAGAAACAGTTCCACACACAAATGGTCATCTGATTTTCCAAAAAGATTCTGAGATGATTTAATGGGGAATGAATGGCTTTTGAACAGAAAATAATAGAATAACTGACTATCCAAATATAAAAATAATGACCTACAAACTTTCTCTCCCATCATGTATGTAAGAGGTTGGATTATGATCCCCCAAGACAGACATCTAAGTCATGGGCTTCAGTACCTGCAAAAGAGACCTTGTGCTTAGATAAAGGATCTTTGCGGAGATAATAAAATCAAGACTTTCCAATTAGATCATCCTGGATTAGTTGGCAGCCTGTGTATCCAATGACACAAAATGAGGAGGAGACACAGACAAGAAAGGATAAACATGGAGAAAGCTATGGAAAGAAGTAAGGGAAGCCTTCAGCTATGCTGCCACAAGCCAGAGAACACCTGCAGCCCAGAGCAGGAAAAGGTTTGGAGGACTCTCCCTCAGAGCCCCTGAGTGAGCAGGGCCCTAGCAACACCTTGATTTAGGCTTTGGGCCTCTGGAACTAAAAGGGAGTAAGTGTCTGTTGTTAGGAGCCCTCTTGTTTGTCAGTCATCCCCAGAAAACTGTCAGAACACACAAAAATTAGTTCAAATGTATGATAAGTCTAAATTTAATCTAGGAGTATAATCTAATCTAGAACTATGAAATTCACAAAATGAAACAGGAAAGTCCTCATTACCTTGGTTGAAGTAAGCAGTGATTTTATTTTTATGAAACAAATAAAAAATGTTAACCATTAGGGAGAAAAATAAATGAAAAAAAATCTTTTAAAAAGACACTACTAAGGAGCTGCTGAGGAGAAGTAGGAGGAAATAGTGGCTGGGGGAAGATGCTGCTCTTTGACTTAAATTGCAATCGATTAGGGATCATTTCTCAGAATCACTCTAGAAGTGAGAGTTTCAATAAGTGAGGCTGCCATTGCTGCTTTGAACACCTCTAGGAGAGAATGGGGATTTATCAGAAGTGAAAAAGAAGAGCTTGCTAGGAGCCAAGGAAAATAAGAAAAAGTCCAGAGCTAGGGCTCCTCGTCCTACCAAATGCAAAAAGCTCTCAGATGAGAAACCCAGGGATCACTCTAAAGACCTATGGACAACCCACTAAGGAGTCAAGCAAGAAGGACTATGGCAGAAATAAGCTCGAAGAGATGCAAGGCTTGCAGTGGAAGCAGTAGGTCCAGCTCCACTTTCAGCTCAGGATCCAACGCCAACACAGGCTCAAGCAGAGGCTCCATGTCCTCTGCACGGGCCGCTGGGGAAGCTCCAGCACATCAGCTCCAGTCCAGCAGCTCCTCTGGATCTCCCAGCCATTCTTGGCGCAGACATGACAGCAGGCGGCGCTCCTGCTCCAAATCCCAAACACATAAAACCGATAAAAAGGAAAGAAAAGGCAGAGAGCCCTTCCCCTAAACCCACCAAAGGCTCCTCTGGAATGTGACCAAGGATCACATCATGGAGGTATTTTCCACTTATGGAAAAAATTAAAATGATTGACATGCCTGTAGAAGGCTGCGTCCTCAGATGTAGCTGAAAAGGCACTGAAGCGTGTGGACTGAGGACAAATTGATGGCTAGGAAGGAGATCACTGCTACCGCTGTGTTGGCCTTCTGGCCTAGGCCAACCCCCCACCCACTCTAGCTTTTCAGCCCTCCCAGGAGAAGGCGGCCGCAGCTGCAATGTCACTCCCATGGATGAGGAGGAGACCACACTCTCCAAAACGTAGGTCCCTTATGTGCAGGTGTTTCTGCTTTTCTCACCGCCACCACCACAGAAGCCGCTCCAGTTCCAATTCCTCCCAACACACAGAGTCTCTGAAGCTCATCTATACCTTGCCTTTCACCTGGCTCAGCTGTGTCACTTTTCTAGACACAGGATTGTTGGCAGGGAAGGCTCTCTCACTGGGACAGGCTTCAAAGGCAGCAGTTGCGGCCTTTCCTCTGCAGGCAGGCTCTGGCTGCAGAAGTGCTGATGGTTCAGAGCTGTGCCCATTGAGGGGCCCTGCAGTTTTCTGGCAATAAGCTCACCCATTCCCTTTCCAAAGTCTGTTCAGTGGCAGAGCCTGCGGGGGACCAGCAATCTTCCAGGTGGCAGTGGGGCCCAGTCTCTTCACAGATGACCTGAGCTAGTCTGGCAAATGTGTTGCTGTTGCTATGCTATGTCCACAGGAAAGGGGACAGAGCTATCATTCCTGTTAGGCCTGGCCTCCACTCACCCTGAATTCTCAGGATTGTGTTCCCCCACCACCTGTTACTGTAAATGGTTCTGTCTTTCTGAGCCCTCCCACACACTCCACTGCCCCACATACCACTTACTCTTTGAAACTGATGAGCAAGTTGAGAGCCAGCTCTTCGAGGTCATTACAGAGCCCCCTGTTCTGACAGCCATTCAGGGTGGTTTTACAGGTACAGTGCTTTTTTTTTCCCTCTTATTGTACAGTCAGTATTAAAAAATTTGTTTTAAGTTTTGCAAATTTGTAGCATTTTAGATAAGGCTGGATTTGTTCATTGTTGTGTAGAGTGATGAAAATGTACTGAATAAACTTAGGATTAGAATGAAAAAAAAAAAAAAAGACTACTGGGAAAGTAAAAGCAAGCCGTACCTGGGAGAAACATTTCATAATACAGATATCTGAGAATGAACTCATATGTACATGTACAAAGCAAACTTAATATTTTGTAGTAACAAAAAAATCTAATTATTTAAATAAACATAAATTTGGTGGGGGGCTGCATACCAGGAATTGAACTCAGGGGCACTTGATCACTGAACTGCATCCCCAGCCCTATTTTGTATTTTATTTAGAGACAGGGTCTCACTGAGTTGCTTAGTGCCTCACTTTTGCTGAGGCTTGGTTTGATCTCATGATCTTCCTACTTCAGCCTCACAAGCAGCTGGGATTACAGGCATACACCATTGCACCCAACTAAATAGACATACAAATTTTAAAACATAATATATGAATGGTTATTAAGCACACTAAAAACACTCTTAAGTCAATAAATAAATGAAAATTAATACCACAATAAGATATGTCTATGTATGGTACTTATTAAAATAGATCAAATCAAAAAGACTTGATAGTACCAACTCATGATAAGAATACAGAGGGACTAGAACTCCTGTATTCTGCTGCTAGATTAAAATGGTACAACTACCCTGGAAAACAGTTTGGCAATTTCTCTAAAAATTTAAGCATGGAACTACTATATTATTCACCATCCTACTACTAGAATTTACCCAGGAGAAATAAGAGCATGCATCCATACACAGTGGGTAATTAGAGAATTAGAAGCCACTTTGCAGGCTGGGATTATGGCTCAGTGGTAGAGTGCCTACCTAGCATGCATGAGGTACTAGGTTCGATCCCTGGCCCCACATAAAAATAAACAAATAAAATGAAAGTATTGTGTCGATCTACAACTAAATATATATTAAGGAGAGAATTAGAAGTCACTTTGCTAAAAGTACTGACTCTTCACTCAGGCCTTCCAATGTCCAAAGAGTAACTAACAAGCAGGATAAAGCTTGGCATCTCTGCTTTCAATTTGCATTTTATTATCTTAAATTTTGGACCAGGACCCCGTTCACTTCTGTTCAAAGGCTAATTAGTTATTTTGGGAGTAGAATACAAGGTTTATTAGCCCTAAATTTATCTAACCTATCTTGTCCCCCTTCAAGACTGAGGACATCAAGAGAGATATTTTTGAGATTTGCAGGGACATTAAATTGCCAGCTTTTACAACCCTCCACCCTTCAGTGGCTCCCACATGTCTCCTGTGACTGCCCTAAACCTGCAGTCAGTCGTCTTCTAGGATTAGCAGAGCCTCACAGACAGATCAGGCCTGATGAGATCATTCCACTAAATGGGAGCAATTACCTCCCATGGGAACTGAGGCTGCCCCATGAAGCAGGAGCAATCACCCCATGTGTACTGATTGTACCACTTAACTGTGATAAGGCCTTCTGCAGAGCCACCTCATAAAACCAGTTCTGAAATAATGATCAACCAGAGCATAGCCTGACCAAACTGAGCTACTTTGCTATCTATGAAAACTCCCATTTGAACCCCCAACACTTGACTTTGTTGCCTTTTCTATAAATCATGAGGTTTCTGTCAATGCCTTGAAGAAGATCTATGGCCACTGTACCCCTACACCTGTTCTTCCTGATGTGGTCACACTGATTAAAACTCCTTTCCTGCCCTTCACCACTACCTTTGTCTTTGATTGGCATATTGGGACAGGTGGCCCAGCCTGATCTGTTGGGACACCCTGGGGCTAGGGTCTTCAAGAACTCCAGTAACACATTCATAGCAGCTTTATCAGTGTCAAAACCAGGAGATGAGCCAAATATCCATCAACAGAAGACATACCCAAAACAATAAAATCAGATTCAGCAACCAAAAGGAGCAAACTACTAATGGATGCAATACAATGGATATTTCTCAAACACAAAAAGTAGGAAAAACGCAAAAGAATATAAGCTCTAAGATTGCATTTATGTAATCACAAAGTTTATATGAAGGGTTAGAAAAGTTAAACCTAACTCATGGCATCAGAAAGAAAATCAGTGGTTGCCAAGGGCTATGGGTTGTCTGCAAATGAGGCAGAAGAGAACCTTTGGGGGATTATAGAAAATGCTGCATCTTGATTCATGTTGTTTACATGGCTGTATGTATTTATCATTGATTAATGTGTGCATTTTGTTTTATGTGAACTTACTCCAATATTAGTGGTATTTTAAATGAAAACAAGTTGAACCAGTATCTGCACACTTCTGTGAATTCTTTCAAGAATGAGAAGACAGTCTACTTGGTGAACTAACTTTGTTTAAATGAGTCCACTTTTGAAACTACATCAAAATCCCAATGTGTTCTGTTCATAAGTACCCATGCCCTGCCCAGGCTGCTCTTAGTCCTCCCTGAGGATAGGGAGACATAGGCTGGGGCCTTTCTATCCTGGTCCCTGCTGACATCAGTTCCAAAGTGCTTAGTTGTCTGAAAGATGATCAACTGATTAACATGATATACAGTCTCTAACCTCAAGCAGATGTTGGCATACGTGGAAAAAGCAGATCACTTCAAGAAAGAAAACATCACTCTAAAAAATGGGGTATTTCCAGTAAAAATTGACTGGGGTTAAAAGGCTAGAGATAGGGAAAAGTTCATAGAAAAGTTGGAGCCAATGGATCTTTAAAAGGAAAAGTCTAGGATCAAGGAAGGGTCAGGAACTTCCTGCCAAAGGTCAGCTGAAGGAAAATTGAAGAGGAGGTAAAATGTGTGTTATCTTTCTCTTAGTGATTTTTACATTAATATAGGACCATATTAAGTGTTACATATGATTTCCATTCCTTTAAATCTGCTAGGTTTGATCTAAGATGCAAGACATGATCTGTCCTTATTCATTTGGCAAGAACACGTACCCTCTGTGTTGGGTGGAGGGTCTATGAAAGTCCACTCTGTGTACTTGGTTTCTGGTGTTGCTCTGGTCACTGCCCTTGATGATTTTCTATCAGTTTGATTGATGATTTAGAGAACGGTGTTGAAATCTTCAATTCCTCTTATGGATTTATCATGTTCTCCTTCAAGTTCTTTCAATTTTATCTTCCTGATTTTCAAGTGTTAGACCAGGATGCAAGAAAAGACCACTGACTCCAATTAAAATCAAATTAAAGCAAACTTATTATTTCGACCGTCTAGGCTGCCTCTCCCTCCCAAAACGGCGGGAACAAGACAGCAGCAGCAGCTTTCCTGCAGTCCAGCTTTATAGCCCAGAAAGTTACACAAAGGGGGGGTTACAGATAACAGAATTCTGATGAGCATAACACTAATGGTAGTTTACATTTTTTGCTGGCCCCAACATCAGAATTTATGAGGACCATTAGAGCCTCAGAGAAGGTCGTTGTCTGGCCAGGGAAGGCCAATATTTATGAGGTGTCACTAAAGTTTCAGAGAGGGCTGCTCTCTGGTCAGAGAGCCAGGCATGAATGAGTTCAAGGCATGGGCAGGCATTCCAAACAGGTTCAGAATTTGCAGTAATTTATAGTAAAGCCAAAATTATCTTTTCATGGCTTTGTGGCGAGATTGCTCCCAATTTTAAGAAAAGATCAGGTTGGGTCTATCACAAGCTCTGACATTGCACATTGGGATTATTGTGTCTTCTCATAAAATGACCCTTATATCATCATGGAATGCCCCTCATCCTCCCTGATGGTATTCTTCATTCTGAAATCTACTTTGAGTGGCATTCATATAGATGGTTCAGTTTTCTTTTCATTGGTGTTTTCATGGTGTATTTTTTTCAAGTCTTTCACTTTTAAACTACATATAACATTGCATTTAAAGGGAGCTTCTTCTAGAGCATTTAAAATTGTTATTTTTAAAACTAATCTGGCTCTGTTGTGGGCCATCCCTGCCCTGCACTGAGTGCTCACCATGGCCTGGTCCTGGCGTTGGGCCCAGGGCTGCCAGCAGCCTCGGCCAGTCAGGTGCCGTGCCCAGCCAAGCGAGGGCCTTGGTGCAACTCTTCTGAGGAGGAGCGGGCTCACTAGGGCCAGGAGGAAGAAGATCAGCCCATCTGCACAGTGACAGAGTTGTGTTGGATGTTACTTCCGGAAAGGAGTTGTTTGGAAGAGGAGCCTTGATCAGGAAGGATTCCACCAGAGGGGTGGCCAAGTTGTTCCTGGATCCTGCAGACCTCACCCATGATACCACGGTCTCATAGCAAAGGATCTGGAGACCCTGAATGATGCCTTCACCAGGGCATATAAGGACACATACTCTATTGTTGGCTACACAGCCCAGAGAATTTTCAGTGAGGACTTGGACTTTAAGCCTGAAGATCAACCCCATTTTGACATAAAGGATGAGTTTTGGTGTTCCACCTGCAGGAGGAGATTCTTGGGAGAGAGCTGGGGCGACAGGTGCTTATCTTCTGCAAAATAGGCTGCCTGATGCCTCTGAGTCACCTGGATCTGAATAAAGCAGAAGTGAAGCTGAAAGTGTGAATGCATTTTATTATCCCGTGGTCAAGTGCCGCCTGCCTGGGTATTCCTGGCTGCATGTTATCGAGGGTGCTAATAATAGCCCTAGTGGGAGGCCTTCTGCATGCCAACGGTTGGCCCTCTCAATAGTGATAAGAGGTGACTTAATTTCTTTCTTTGTACTTTTCTATACTTGCAGAATTTTCTTCTGTGACCAAGTTTATGTTATAATAAGAGGAAAAACTCATTTTCCTGTTGTTGGAGAGGAAAAAAGAGTGATTCTGTACTCTTTGTACATGGATATTCTGTATGTGTAGAGATAAGTTACTGCTGTTACTGTTGTCAAGCAACAATATATAGTTTTTGTGGTGTATGTTTTATTTTTTGTTTCAGCAGTTTTTATTGTTTTTAATTTTTTTATTTGTATTTTTCTTTTGTCAACAATTCTATTTCTGGGAACTTTATTTTTATTGCTGTATGATAATTATACACAATAGTGGATTTCATTGCAATATATCTGTGCATGCACATAACATAATTTCATCAATTTCATTCCCCAGTATCTCCCGTTTCCACCTATTTCTCCTGCTCCCTTTCTTCTACTGTACTGGTCTCCTTTCTATAGTCTTTAAAAGCAATCTGCAGCCTCTGTTTTGATTAATATGATTAGAGCATTTGCATTTAATAAAATCATTGACCTCTTTGAATTTAGCTATGTTAATATTTGTTTCCCATTTGTGCCATCAGTTTTCTGGTTTATTTCCTTTTTCTGCCTTCATTTGCATAATGTGAACAGGTTTGAATTAATTGTTTTTTTTTATAATATCTCCTCATGTAAATATTTTTCTCAATACTTAAAATTTTGCATCTCTACTTCAGGCCATATCTACAGAGTTCAAATCTAAGTGAGTTAAAATCCTAACTGTACAAATTACACTGTGAAAACTTTCAGAAGAGAATGTGCTATATTTCTTGTTAAAGAAAGATTTCCTAAAAAGACCAATACAACCTGCCAGGAGTAGGAACAGGCACCCCCCCAAAATGCAAGTGACCAATAAATATATGAAAATATATACAATCTCAATTGAGAAATGCCAATTAAAACTACAATCAGATACCATTTATATTCTGGAGATTGCAAGGGGAGAGGCAGAAACCATCAAACCAATCAGTATTGGTGAATATCTGGAGCAATGACAAATCTTAGGCCCAGCTGGAGAGAGGCTGAATTCTTACATCACTTAAGGGAGGGACTGGAACAGATTACTCACACTATGACCCAGCAAGACATCTAGTCTGGTGCCTGGTACACATAAAGACATATAAATTGTATCTTCAGCAGCACTATTTCAAATAGCAAAAAAAAACTCAGATGCAACTTGAACATGACTAAATTAAGTGTTGGTATATCCATTCAATGGAATACTCTGTAGCAATTAAAAAGAATAAGCCACACTGTCTTGACATGGGCAAATGTAACCCATAATTTTATTGACTAGAATGAGCAACTTGCACAAGCATGCACACAGTGCACGGGCACATCATTTAAGAAAAAGAGGACAGTAAAGCACTACATCCTTGAAATGCTCCTTTAAATTCCCAGGAACCAGGCTAAGTCAAGGGACTATAGAGAGCAGTCCTGGGTCAGAATGTCCAGCTAGTGCTATCTGACATTCTCTCATGTATGCTGGGAACTAGAACATGTTAGTATTATCTGTAGAAAGTCACTTTTTTGCATGCATGACAGGATAGCTGCTCCTTGATAAAAAGAAAAAAGCAAGCTAATACTGATATAAGCTAATACTATAAAGAACAAAGCAAGCTAATACTGATGATGTCACTGCTTCTGCAGCCTAAGCTACAAAACCTCCTTACACACAGTGACTGGAGAGAGGCTGAATTCTTACATCACTTAAGGGAGGGAATGGAACAGATTACTCACACTATGACCCAGCAAGACATCTAGTCTGGTGCCTGGTACACAAAAAGACATATAAACTGTATCTTCAGCAGCACTATTTCAAATAGCAAAAAAAAAAAAAAAAAAAAAAAAAAAAAAAAAAAAAAAAACCCAGATGCAACTTGAACTGAGGGCACTGCAGAAAAAAATAGGTGTCTTTCATACAGCTGGCCACCACCAGACAAAACACAATGAGGAATAGGAGACATTGTCTTCTGGGGTGGCATTATTAAGGGCAGGAGGTGCTACTTGGTGAAGCACTGTGAGGGAAGAAGGTCCAGCCTTCACCACTGGACTCTACTAAAGCCTCCCATTCAGCCTGTCACCGATGGGCCTCCCCCCAAAGCATTTCCCTTACATCTCACCCACCATCTCCAGGTGTCTCTCCCTTGGTGTTTTGGCAAGTTATCCCACTGCTCTGGAACAACTGTTCTGGCTGTGGACATTATCCCATTTATAAATTGTTCAAAATACACACAATAAGTCTCTGTGTTGTTTAAGAATGCACGCATACATAATGGAGTCTAAAGGGAAATGCAGGAATAATGAAGATTAAATTCAGGTTAGTGGTTATATCTGGGGGAACATTGCAGGATAGATTAGACAGGAAAATGCAAGGGTCCTGATCAGAAAATCAGTCAAGGTGTTCTTTATTTTTGAAAAAAAAATTGTATGTTTGAAATATTAAATAATAAAAACATATTTATCTCTCTATATACATAGGAAGAAACACTTCCAAAATCTTAAAAATGTGTATTGTTGAGCAGTAAAATTATGTGGTATTTGTATTTTCATATTTTCTAAAAATTTCTTCTAGAGTGTATTATTCTTATTATCAGAAAAATAGTTGCAAGAACAGCTTTTTATAAAAGAATATTTTATCACAAACAGCCATACAGCAACCAACCACACAATACCGAGATCAGGATGTGCCTGGTTTTTTGAAATACATTGCTTCCATTTCTCCAACCTGTCATGCTCCTACTGTGGAATGAGTTAGGGTCTTCAGGAGGGTGGTAGGACACAGAAATGCTACCAACCTGCCTGCCCCTGTCCCCTGTTTCTCCACAGAGACTTCTCTCACTATAACTTCTTTCCTCAAGCAGCATCAGCCTGTGTCTAGAAAAGGGCACAGGAAAGTCCTGCCCAGCTGTGTGCAGCACTCAGATCTCCTGTGGGAATCAGGTGTAGCACTGTGATGTTGTCAGTGAGCCCCACAGCCCAGGGGAAGGACAGCACCAATCCATTCACTCTCTATTCAGGGATTGGCAACACAGACCCTGATCCTGGATAGTTACTTAAAAATATTATAAGTAAAATAACTGCATTGAACATCCTCAGACATATTATGGCAGGTAGCTCCTATATTTTCTTTAAAAATACTACAAAACTAAATTTCTTAAGTAAAAAAATACAGGCAAATAGATTCTAGTGAAATCTATTCAAAATAAAGTTTTCTTTCCCATATTTTTATTGGTGCATCATAATTACATATATTAGTGGGATTTGTTATTACCTATTCATTCATGCACATAATATAACAATATGATTTGGTCATTATCATTCCCCAGTAATTCTCATTTTTAGTTTTACATGACAGCAGGAAAATTATAGCCACCTCATGCCAACTTCTGAGTAGCTGAGGAAAAGACAGAAACACATATGGAAAAACTAATTCTTTTTTATGAAAAAAGAGGTCATCATTGACTTTATAATTAAAGTAGCAGGATTTATATCCCCATGCTCACATATATATGTATGGCTACATTATTCAATTTTAGGTAGCATTGAATTCTCTTTTAGTACACTTTGTATATAGCATACATATAATATACACGGGATTTGAAATAAAAATTTTAAACATTAATAATGAAAACTACTGAAATAATTTAAAATAACATTTTATGTATTTTGTCTAGAGTATTTCAGTCATATTCATCAACTGCTCTAGAATTTTAACACAGACCAATGTGCTCACTTCCAAAGAATTCCAATTTTATTTCTCATTTAAGGAACCTCACTCAGCAGAGAAAAGTATACAATATGTAGCCTTCTTCCTAAGCCCATAGCCCAGTCTCTTTTCTCAGACTATGTGTTTAATGGGACCTATGTCGGAGATAAGGTGCTCACCTGAACTAATAGGAAAGGGCTTACTCAATTTCTTATTTTTGTATGATTTTATGAGACATTTGAAGGTTCATATGTGTGTTCAGCATTAATCTTTTTTTTGAATAATTAAACTGTAATTCTTTTTTTCTTTTTTTTATTGGTTGTTCAAAACATTACAAAGCTCTTGACATATCATATTTCATACATTAGATTCAATTGGGTTATGAACTCCCATTTTTACCCCAAATACAGATTGCAGAATCACATCATTTACACATCCACATTTTTACATAATGCCATATTAGTAACTGTTGTATTCTGCTACCTTTCCTATCCTCTACTATCCCAGCATTAATCTTAATTGCTCTCAAATGTCCATATCATCACTATGGCCTACAGTTCTAACATTATAAAATACTTATTTTATATTTATTAGAATTTTTGCATTTTTAATCTTATTTTCTTTTTCCTATGAATTGCTCAAGAGATATTATTTTTTCAATATTTCCATGAAAAGAGATTTTCTGCTTCCCATTTTCCCACTAATTACTAGTTTTATTGAACTAGTTACAGACTATTGTAGGCAATAATAATGAATTGTAAGATTTATTGAGGTTCTCTTATGACCTAGTATGCTTTTACTTTTTTCAATAAAATTTCATGGAACATGAAAAAAGGATTTTTTTCCTTTGTTTTCTCTGGTGTTGTATTTATTTCTCCTTTAGCCTCACTTGCTTTTTCTGTTCACTATATTTGATGATAAGAGGAAATTATGACCCCAGCAAGAGCAGTGGCCTGAGGAACAAGAGACCCAGTTCCCCCAGGGCAATGCAGTAAGTACTGAAGACAGTGCAGCTCAGGTAGGATCATTGCTGGTATAGATCAATGGAATGGGATTGAGAGTCCAGAAGGAACCCTTTATCTTTATGATCTGTTGATATTTAACAATGTTGCCAAGACAATTCAAGGGGGAAAAAATAATCTTTTCCACAGATGTTGCTGGGACAACTGGTTATCCATGTACACAAACATGGAGTTGGATCCCTTCCTCAAAGCAGGTACAAATATTAACTCAAAATGGATCAAATATTTAAATTTAAATATAAGAAAATTTTTGTTATACTAAGTTAGGCAATGCCTTCATGGTGGCACAGCCTATTCCCTCTGCAGCAGGAGTCACCTGTATCCCTCAGTTGTGAAATGCCAAGTGTAGGCCCCAGGGGAGGGTGCTCCTGGTTCCAAGGCTTTAAAGTTTCCAGTTCCTGTTGCCCTGCCAGACCTTGTGACCCGCGTGGAGGAGATAAGGAAGTGTCCTTATATCCTCCCATCACCATACATGGAGGAAACACTTCTGGTGAATTTGGGAATCAAAAGAGAAGAATCAAGTTCTGTAATTCCTAAATTTTCTAATATGTATATGTTTGTCTTTTATAAATGGATTTAGAATATTAAAACACATGTGCCTACAACATTACATGAGCCTTCAGAAAACCACCATTGGAGAGATTAATAGGAATTTCACACTGTTCTTTGTGGCCTGGTTAATACTCTTTTCAAGACGTGAGTTTAATTTCAGGAAATGGAAATTTTTTTTAAGCTTTTTTTTTTAAAGTTATAGATGAACACAAAATCTTTTTTTGTTTACTTATTTTTATGTGGTGCTGAGGATCGAACCCAGTGCCAGGGGAGCTGAGGGAATAGGAATGGGTAGTGAGGACTCCCCTTGGGCAGCTTCTGGCTATTTGGGATCCCCAATAGCAGCATGCCTGGGGCCTCCAGGGCCAATCCCAGATCATCATGATGAGATTCTCCTGTGTCATCCTGGGGGCAGAGAGATGGAGTCCTGTCAGAAGTCCCAACCCTATTTCATCCCACCCTCCTGGATATATAGCATCCTGAGGAGCCAGAGAGCCACCTTCCTCCCCACTCCATCACCAAACTGAGAGGCTTGTGCCACACAGCTGCTGAGGCACTGTCAAGCTGAGGTGCTGTGGAAAGGCAAGGCTTTGTGTTGAGAACATGGCACCCCAGAGGGTTCAGGGACCCATCTCTCTTGTGCCCCATCTCAGCTCACTGTTTTGTCTTCCCTGAGAACTTCCATACCACTCCAAGGAAAGCCAGATCCACAGTTTTCCTATCCCTGGACCCCCTCCCCTCCTAGGTGCCCTGGGTGCTCCTTCCCCGTTCCAGAGGCTGCCAGATCTTTCGGAAGTCTGTAGAAGGAGTGAGAGATTGCAGATCCAACAGCAGACTCACCTCCATCCTCCCATCTTTGTGACAGGGGCAAATCTCAGCCCCTTCCCTGGAGCCCCGTTGGTGCAGGGGGAGAATACATCTTCCTCACAGTGCTGCTAGGAGATATCAGTTCCCAAAGAAACATGACCCTCCTTCCCCTCTAGGGTCCAATCCCTAGGCCACCTAGTTGAACACAATACCTTTATTTTTATTTATGTATTTTTATATGGTACTGAGGATTGAACACAGAGCCTCACACATGCTTGGTGAGCACTCTACCACTGAGCCACAACCCCAGCCTTTAGGACTTTTAAAAAAAAAATTCTATATTTTTGAGCTAAGAAATTTGATCCTGCATGCCTATATTATAATTATTGTTCATACCTATTTTATCCAACCATAAAAGTTTTTTTTACACTCTGCTCAGTGACCAATTTATGAGGGTTGACTCTTAATATATTTTAAAGTTAGAAGGCCTTTACTTATTTGTTCTGTGTACTGTCTTGTCTACACATGTGTATCTATCTGAACCCAAATACAGTGCACTCATAAACTAAAATTCAAAAAAATGGAACCAATGCCTTTGATTCACATGATTTAAAGTTTAATTTAAATTGGGTAAACAAAAAAAGGTAATGATGGCTTCAAAATCACTGATGTAGATGATCAGACAATGGAAAATCTCATTTTCTATTAAATGTCTTAAATATAATGTACATTGTTTTTTCTAGGTTTCTTCAACAACAACAACAAAAAGCCTTAAAATGTTAACTAAACTTGGTTTTCATGGGTAATCTAAGTTAAAATAGATAAATCAGATTTAACTTAAATGGGGTAAACATTATAAATATTATTTTCATAAATTGTTGTTCAATGGAAAGTTTAAGATCTCTTTATTTCTGCTCTTACTAAAACCAAGATGATTGAAAGTTAAAATTCTATATTCATACGTGTTTTAAAAACTCATATGATGATAAAATACTGTGTTATTTTAACCAAATGACACCAGATATTAGACCCCTCAAGGTCAACACTCCTGGACTCCAGACTCTGATAGTCAAGCCAGCAATGAGGGGGAAGAAGCCTCTAAGCCAGCAGAATTTGCTTCCACTCCTCCTCCTGCCTTGCATCCTTCACTATTCTCTGCTCTAAGCCTTCCCTTTGCTCTTCTTGCTCTCCTGCCCAGCTGTTACTTGTCACCAAGGGTCTGGATTCCTCCAGAGACCCTATTCCTATACAAACAAGGGACCCAAACCCTCCTTTCAACCCCACTGATGAGCCTCCCCCTTACTAAGTTCCACCAAACCCACCTGCTCCCTCCACACCACCATCCCAAACACCCTTCAGCGCTCTCATCACCCATTGTAACACAGCCAGTTAAGAGCCCCCAGCTTTACTCCCTCTCTAGGAAGTGCTGGGTTTGAGGGGTAGGCAGAGTCCATGGTGATCTCTCCCAAATCAAGAAATGCCTAGGATCCTTTACCTCCAACCCTAGTACCTACACCAAGGAGTTACAATACATAACATAGGAGAAAAAACCTCACCATTCGTGGTATGGAAGTGATCCAATCCAACACCCTCCTCCTAGAGGAGAGCAGATGAGTCTGGGAACAAGCCTGGAACTTTGCCAATGAAGCCCACTAATTGGGACTAAAAATTTCCCTGGAGGCCAAATAAGAAGGGACTGATTTTTTACCTGCTTACTGACAGGTTTAAAAAAGGCAGCTCATAAAGCCATCAGTTATGATAAACTCCAAGAGGTCATTCAAGATAAAAATGAAAACCCCCTCTTCCTTTTCAAACTGCCTGACTCAGGCCCTACTCCAGTACACAAATTTGATCCTGAGTCACCTGATGGTCATAACTTACTCATGACCTACTTTTTCTCCCAAAGCTTCCTGACATTAAAGCTAAACTTAATAAGTTGGAGCGAGGTCCCCTCACCCCACATGCTCAAGTGCTTGAGGTGCCTTCAAGGTGTACAATGGCAGAGATGAAAAGCGCTGTATCTGGGCCACTGGGCTCTTGATTGCCTTCTTGTCCAGAGAGGCAGGAGGTCACACAACCCCACAATCTGCAAGCAGACTTTCTGCAAATAGCTAGGGATGATTGATGAGACCTGGGATCCCAAAATGCGATGACCATCATCACAATACGGAAATCCAGGTAACCATTGTGGTAGCAGGTAGACCCATCTCTTTCCTTTTGGACTCCAGGGCTACATTCTCAGTACTTTAGCATTAAGTGCCTATATAGTTATACACACATAACAGCAACAAGAGCAACAACATTTATATTTATATCTATTAGAATATAAATTTTCAAAATAGACCTTAGGGAACCTCTGAATTTTAGAAATGACTGTGGTGATATCTCTTTTTTATCTCTATTTTTTTTTATTTGGGTTTTCTCTTTTGGGGGGGTAGTTTGGCTAGGGGTTTATTAATTTTGCTTATCTTTTCAAAGACCCAATTCTTTGCTGCATTGATCATTTGTGTTTTTTGTCTATTTCACTGACTTTGGTCCTGATATTAATTATTTCCTGTCTTCCACTGGTTTTGGAGTTAGTTTGCTCCTGTGTTTCTAGGGATTTTGGCATATACATTAGATTGTTTATTGGGGATCTTTCTGGTTTTGTGTGTGTGTGTGTGTGTGTGTGTGTGTGTGTGTGTGTGTATGCGTGGTGTTGTTGCTCTTGTTGTTGTTATGTGTATCTATATAGGCACTTAATGCTAAATGTTCTCCTTAAAACCTCCTTCATAATGTTGCAGAGATTTTGGTATGTTGTTATCTCTATTCTTGTTTGACTCCAAAAAAATTATTTCTGCTGTCGTTTATTCTATTATTTATTTGTCATTTAAAAGATAATTGTTAGATTGATACTCAGGTATTTTTTTGGAGGCTGTTGTGAATGGGATAGTTTTTATAATTTCTCTTTCAGTGGATTCATTGCTGATGTATAGAAATGCATTTGATTTATGTGTGTTGATTTTATATCCTGCTACTTTTCTGAACTCATTATTAGTTCTAGAATTTTGTGGTAGAATTTTTTTAATCTTCTAGATATAAAATTATGTCATAAGCAAATAGCAATAGTTTGAGTTTTTCTTTACCTATTTGTATCTCTTTAATTTATTTCTTTTGTCTTCTGTCTCTGGCTAGAGTTTCAAGGATTTTGTTGAATATAAGTGGTGAAAGAGGACATCCTTGTCTTGTTCCAGTTTTTAGAGGTAATTCTTTCAATTTTTCTCCATTTAGAATGATGGTGGCCTCAGGTTTAACATATATGGCTTTTATAATGTTGAGGTATGTTTTCACTACCCCTAGTTTTTCTCATGTTTTGAACATGAAAAAACATGCTGTATTTTATCAAATGCTCTTTCTTCATCTATTGAGATGATTATATGATTCTGGTTTTTAAGCCTATTAATATGATGAATTATGTTTATTGATTTCCATATGTTGAACCAACCCTGCACCAAATAAGAGACCCATAATAGCTAAAGCAATCTTTTTAGCAAGAAAAATGAAGCAGAAGGCATCACTATACCAGACTTTAAACTATACTACAGAGCTATAGTAACAAAAACAGCATGATATTGGCACCAAAATAGACTTGTAGACCAATGGTACAGAATAGAGGACACATAGACAAACCCACATAAATATGGTTATGTCATACTAGACAAAGGTGCCAAAAACATTCACTGGAGAAAGATAGCCTATTCAACAAATGGTGCTGGCACAACTGGAAATCCATATGTAGCAAAATGAAATTGAACCTCTATTAATAAATAGGATTGATTCAAATTAAAAAGCTTCTTCTCAGCAAAGGAAACAATCAATAACATGAGAAGAGAGCCTACAGAATGGGAGAAAATAATTATTCTCTAGGATATATAGAGAACTCAAAAAACTAAATTCCAAAAACAAATAACCCAATCAATAAATAGGCTAAAGAAGAGACACTTCATAAAAGAAGAAATACAATCAATCAACAAATATATGAAAAAGTGGTCAACATTTCTAGCAATTAGAGAAATGCAAATCAAAACTAAGATTTCATCTCACTCCTGTCAGAATGGCAATTATCAAGATTACAAGCAAAAATAAATGTTGGCAAGAATGTGGGGAGAAAGGCACACTCACACATTGCTGGTGGGACTGCAAATCAGTGCAACAACTGTGGAAAGCAGTATGGAAATTGCTCAGAAAACTTGGAATGGAACCACCATTTGACTCAGCTGTAACACTCCTTGGTTATACTCAAAGGACTTAAAATCAGCATACTACAGTAATGCAGCCACATCAATGTTTATAGCAGCTCAATTCACAACAGCTAAACTATGGAACCAACCTACATGTCATTCAATAGATGAATGGATAAAGAAACTGTGGTAAATATACTCAATGGAATATTACTCAGCTTTAAAGAAGAGTGAAATTATGGCATTTGCCAGTAAATGGATGGAGTTGGAGAACATCATGCTAAGTGAAATAAGCCAATCCTAAAAATCCAAAGGCTGAATGTTTTCTCTAATATGTGGATCTAATTCACAACAAGGCGGGGGGGGGGCACTAGAGAAGAATAGTGTTACCTTAGATTAGGTAGAGGGAAGTGAAGGGAGGGAGGGTAGGGTATGTGGGGATAGGAAAGACAGTAGAATGAAACAGACATTATTACTTTATGTATATATGTGACTGCATGACCAATATGATTCTATAACATGTACACTCAGAAAAATGAGAAATTATATTTCATCTATGTATGATATATCAAAGTACATAAATGCATTCTACTGTCATGTATAACTAATTAAAATGAATATAAAACATTCATCAAGAAAAGATAATCGTTCAATCTCCATGTGTTTGTGTGGCTTCTATACTTTTGTACTCTTGATTTCTGATTTCATTTCACTATGATTTTACAAGGTACCAAGGATAATATTAATTTTTTGTTGTTTCTGTTAAGACTTGCTTCATGATCTAAAATATGGCGGTCTTGAATAATACAAAGACCTGATCTACCTTTTTCTGCAAAATGAGAAGACAGATGAGTATAAATATTCCTCCCACCCTGAGGCCCAATGCATGCAGTGGCCCTGCAAGGCTAGATAATGTAAGGTCTTACCACTGAAAATGGAGTGGGTCAGGACAGCTAAGAGACACTCCCCAAGTCACACCTCCAGCAACTTTGCACAGAGCCAAGCACTGTTGTCAGAGGTCCTGTTTCTTGGCATCTGTAACCACTGGTGACCATTTCTGATGCTCCCTGTGAGAGCTCATTCACCTCCCCAGTGGACATGGGTCTACAGCTGTACAAAGCCATAGCAGACACCAGCCCATCCTCAAGGTCCCACTTACACTGTAGACTTTAGCAAACTTGGAATGTGAAAAAAACATGTAACTACGAGGGGAGATTCAGTTCTTTATCTTATTGAATGCATAGGAGGAAAGGCCCAGTATTAGTTTAATACCACCACTGTGACAAAATTCCACAATCTAGATGGCTTAAACAACAGATCAAGATGTGGGCAGGGTTGATTCCCTCTCTGGATGGCAGGGAGAATCTGTCCCAGTCCTCCCTCCAGCTTATGCAGATTTACATCAGTCTGGCATTCCTTGGCTCATAGAAGTATTACTCCACCTCTGCCTCCATCTCACATGATATTCTCTTCATTTGTCTGTGTTGAAATGTACCCTTTTCATAAGGACACAGTCATATTGGATCAAGGTCCATGATAATGGTCTCATCTTAAGTTAATCATCTGCAAAGACCTTGTTTAAAGTTGAGGCCACCATGGGTATTGCAGTTAAGACTTTGCTGCCTTTATAAGGGACATAATTCAATGTATAATGAGATGCCTTAGTTTCTTTTGGGGGTCCAAGATAGTTTTGAGGGTTTCTGTTTCACAGTTTTGTTTACTTCTGGATATTGAGATCTAAAATGGAATGATCCCAGATCTCTATGGATCCACAGGAGAGTCACATCTTCCCCTGAAATGAGAAAAGGAAATAAATAGAAACTGGCCCTTCTCTCCAGCAGAGAGCAATGTGGGGACCACAGATTTCTCTGCCTCTACCCTCCCTCCTCATTTCTTTTTCCTTCCATGGGCCTCCAAAATTTTTTGCTAGATTATTTCTTGGAACACTCGCCCTTTATGCTTACTGTGTTATTTAAGTTCTTGCCTCTGTGATCAAAATACTCGATGAGAACAATTTAGGAGGGCAAAATTTATTCTGGGCTTATGGTTTCAGAGGTTTGCTTCAGTGGTTAGCTGATTCCATTGTTCTGGGCCTGAGGTGATGTAGAACATCATGGCAGAACAGCTTGGAGGTGGAAAGATATTCACCTCCTCGTAACCAGGAAACAGGGAGAGAGAGTGATAGGAGGAGCAAGAAACAAAATATATAATCCCCCAAAACTTAAGGGCCAAATGCTTTCTCTCCTATATAGATGATAGAATAAAAGAGAGAGAGAGAGAGAGAGAGAGAGAGAGAGAGAGAGAGAGAGAGAGAGAGGAATTCCATGGATATAGGAGATCAGTGGCTCCCAGGAAGGAGCTGGGGTAGTCAATGGGGAAAGGGAGGAACTGCAGAATGAAATTGAAGAAGTTATGCTATGGACATATATGAACATATCACAGTGAATTTCACCTTTATATTTATCTATAGCATAACAATAAATAGAAAGAACACCAATATACAGGAAGGGGAACAGTAGAGGGAGGAGGAGAGGGAAAGAGAAGTACTTAAGACTGAAATGGAGCATTAATTATGTCAAAATGAACCCCAGTATTGTGTATAAATAACTATAATGAACTAATAAAAACATTTAAAAGTATTAACATTAACAGCTCAAGTCTGTTAAGCATCAAATCATCAGGAAATATTTTATTTTCAGGGATTTCTGGAAAATGACAGTAATTAAATTGTGATTTTTTTTTTTTAAAATAGCAAACCCATAGTATGTCTCAAATGAATAATAAACATAAAAAATGAATTAATAATAATGACCCTTATTTTTGAGTTTTATTTCTGTGGGGAGGAGATATGAAATTAAGATGGATTTCTATAAAATCCTCAACCAGTTAAATGATTTTTCTCTTTACTATTAACTATTTCTTGGTCATAACTTGAGCTTTTGATAAAGCTTGTGTTAGTTAGGGTTTTGCCATTGTGACCAAAATTTGGGCTCATGGTTTTAGATGTTCAGTTTATGGCCAGTTAGATAACTCTGAGCTCAAGGTGAGGCAGAGCATCAGGGCAGAAGAACATGGCAGAGAAAAGCTGCTCAACTCATGGCAGCCAGGAAGCAGACAGAGAAGAAGCAACAGGAACAAAGTACAAATACCCAAGACACAAAGCCAGTGACCTAGTTCCTCTAGTCACTACCCACCTGCCTGCAATTATGCCCCAGTTAATCCATTCAAATTATTAATCCAGAGAATGAATTCACCCACTGGTTAGATTATGGCTCATAATCTATTCTTTTAACATATGCATTAACACAGAAGCTTTTGGAGGACACCCCATAGCTAAACAATAACAATGCTAACATTAGTGATTTCTGACCATATGAAATCTTACAGTTCTGGGTTGTAGGTTGTTATGGTTTGAATTTGGTTCGTTCCTTAAAGGTGCACGTGTTGGAGCTTGATTCCCAGTGTGTTGGTGCTGGGAGGTAGCGGGACCTTTCAGAGGTGGGACCTAGTGATAGTGATAGATAATCCGGATATGGGGGTTCACTCTCAGAAGAGATTAATGCTATCTCTCTGGAATGGGTCAGGTCTGATAAAAGTGGATTTGTTCATGTCAGCAGCTTGTTCTATAAGAGGGAGCCTTATCCTCTCCAATCTCTTGATTCCTGGCCTTGCTATGTGATCTCTTCTCTCTCTCCTCCCATCATTATGAATCCATCTGCTATGAGACTCTCACTAGAGCAAGCAGAGGCCAGCACCATACCCTTGGCCTGTAAGCTAAATAAGCCTCTTTTCTTTAAAAGTACACAGCTTCAGGTATTTTGTTACAGCAACACAGACAGACTAGAGCAGAGTTTGATAGACAAATTTTTGTAGCTAGGCATTTCTTCTCTGGACACAGGAAAGGTGGGAGGTTTCTTTGACACTCCCAGAAAAGAAGGGACACTCTCCCCCACCCCCATCTTCCCTGATGATCCCTCTACTCTTTCCTTGCTGCGATAGGGTAGGCGCATGTGGTATTAGTGCAGCCCAGGTGGGCACAGCATGATAGAAAAGGAATTTGGATAAAGTGACCCTAGAGAAATTGAGGCTTTACCTGGGGTGATTTAGTAATTCTGTAGAGTGTTTTGAGTCAGAAGCATCATTATCTCCTGGCAAGGTGTTAAAATCATACTAGAGGGGCTGGGGATATAGCTCCTTAGGTCCCTACATGCACAAGGCCCTGTGTTCAAGCCCTAGCACCACCGCCACCAAAAAAAAAAAAAAAAAAAAAAAAAAAAAAAAAAAAAAAAAGATATTCAAAGGAGGAGCTCCTGATCTGTTTCTAGCAGCCTCCAGGGAATTTGTATTCAGGTTGCAGTGTGTGAATTGTTAAGGGCAGTGGTTCTCAACTGATTTTTTCCAGTTAGGGTCATTTGCAGGGTCTGGAGACCTGTTTTGATTGTCATGGTTTGGCAGAGGGCAGAGATCTCCAGCCACAAAGATCTGAAGGATCCACAGGCCAAAATGTCAATAATGAAAATATCTAGAATTATGTGGGCCTGGAATAATTTAGTCTTTATTGAGTCTCAGGTAGGATGAATTAGCTCTTATTTGCTACAATTTAGGATTAAATTAGGCCTTTACATAGTTTTTGTTCACAGCAATTGACAAATTATTTTGTAGACTAGAGTATTAGCATAACTCAGTGTTTATCTAAGGGCATTTATTCTTAAGGAAACTTTACAAGGAGTAAATCCATGTCTGTTCCCAGATCTTCTGAAAGGACTGGGCCATTTCCCTGCTACCAGGCCCTTTCTGCAGGCTGAGGCTTCAACAGAGATTATTAGCACCACCTTGTGGCCATCTTGTGCCATTGTGAAGCATAGTCTAGGTCTCCTATTAATGCTTAATGATTTATTAATGATGATGAGTTGTAAATCAACCCTTATAGAATCCATTTACTTCCTGGCATAAATTTTAGAGAGAGTTATTACTATTAAATAAAAAACAGAGTAGGAAATTTGGAGATTTTCTTTAAATAAATAACTTTCTTATTCTCTTTTAAATTTGAAATATTAATTATAATGATGAGAAAACATTGAAGTATTATGTTAAGGAAAGTTTCATTGTGAAGAATTTGGTGAAAGACACTAAATGGTTACAAAGATCTTAACATTGTACAAATTCCTAGTGATTGCAAGAACAATTTAATGAGAACAATAACATCAAATTATTTAAAAATACATTTAGTCTTGGAAATATTTACTGAAAAGCATTCATAGATATCATTTAGCTGTCATTTTTATTTACTATGACAAAACTGTGACATAATGGGCAGCTATTTCTGTTTGTATATGGGAGGAGTAAGCCTGATTGAGCTACTTTTGGTGTCCAAGTTAGGGGTCAGGAAACATAGGGTTCGGGTGATCTTTCTCTGCTGAGTGAACCTATCTCTTTTTTGAGCTGTTCTATAGGACCTGAGATCTCAAACCAGCCTACCTCTTTCTTCCCAGTCTTTTAAGTTCTCTCTTGCTACCACTTATGCCATGTACAGGGTTTACAGTGAAGCTTAGTGGAATGGATCATGGAAAACTGCATCTATGATACCTTGTTCAGACCAGAGGTATTTTAACCTGAATTATAAATTGGGTTGTCCATGGAGAATAATTTTGGGGGGATTTTAGTTTGTCCTTTTATATACTAAATTACAACTTTTAGAGAGAATTTTTAAATTTTAATGAAGTTCAATTTATCATTTTTAAAATGGTTCTTCCTTTAGGTGCTTTTTCTAAGAAATTGTTGCCTACCAAAAAGGATTAATTCTAGATATTTTACAATTTTAGCATTTATATTTAGATTTATGCTAAATTTTGAGTTAAATTTTGTGTATGGTGAGAGGTGAGAGATGATATTCATTTCTTCTCAAAGATCTAGTAGTTGGATTGTTTCCCTTCTGAATTATTAAATCTATTACTGGATCCATTTTTCTGTTCCACTCATTAGAGCCTGTCCTCTAGATTAAATAGCTTTAAATAGCTTGTGTAACTCATCTTTTTTCAAAGTTGTTTTAGCTCTTCTAGATCATTTACATTGTTTTATAAACTTTAGTATTCTTTAATCATTTTATACAAAAAATTAAAAAGCCTGACTTGTATTGCCTTTAAATCATGTATAGTAATATGTAGATTATTTTTATAAAATTGTAACCATATTAAACTTTAGAGCCCTTGAATATAGTGTATCTTGCAATTTATTTAGATTTTTAATTACTTACATCAAATTTTGTGGTTTTCTGTATAGATTTATTGCACATATTTAATTATTTCTAAATATCTCATATTTTTTCACACTATTGTGGGTGGTATTGTGGCTTTTACATTTTTATTTTTATTTTGTATGTTACCAGTGAATAGAAATACAATTTTATTTTTGTGTAAATGACCTTTTATCTTGCTCTTTGTTAGCTATAACTTACCTGGTATAGTATTTTTTTTCTATATTCCTTGGAGTTTTCTATTTCCATAAGTACATTGTTTCAAATACACACATATTTAATTCTTCCATTTTAATTGGTATATTATTCATATTTTTTTTTTGTCTTGCTTTATTGCACTGGCTTGAATATCCAATAAATCTTGAATGGTAGAAGCAAGAACCTTGTCCTGGACTATAGAAAAAGGAATTAAGGCACAAGATTTACTATTATATTTCCAATGGATTTTCATTGCCACCCATTGTTACATTCTGCTTAAGTTTACTGTGAGGTTTTATTACATATGGTTATTGGAGTTCTAAAATGTTTATTCTACATCTGCTACAGTTTAAATACATGTCCCTTAAAGGTTCATGTTCTGTTAAAGGTTTGATCCCCATGGTGACACTATTAGGAGATAATAAACTCCTCAAGAGCTGGGGACTAGTAGGAGGTCTTTTGGTCAGTGGAGACGTGCCTTCAAAGGAGATAGCTGTACTCAGCTACACCTCTTTCTTCTTTCCCTGGCCTTGAGGGGAGTGGTTTTACTTCACCAGGCACCCACATCATGATGTGCTGCCTCACACCAGGCAGGCCCAAATCAATGAGGCAAACAGAACCTGGAATGGAATTTTGAGGACTATGATCCAAAAACAGACCTTTTTTATTATTTATTTATAGAATGCTAGTGATGGAAAGTTAACACAGCATCTTTTGAGATGATCTTTTTTTTCCCTTTATTCTGATATGATGAATTACAATACTTAGTTTTTCAACCTAGCATTTCTGGGGCAAGTATTCTGTATCCTGATGTATTATCAATTTTCTATATTGCCTGGTTTGAATTGCTACTATTGTAGCAATTTCTACATTTTTTGTTTCCATTTTCATGATATTTTAGTCATAGTTTTTCTTGTTTTATAATCTTTGTATGTGGACTTATGATACATCCAGTCTCATAAAATAATTTGTAGAATGTTCTCTCCTTAATTTTTCTGAAAGCATTTATGTAGGATGGATAATTTTTTAAAAAATGTTTGACAGAATTCACCAGTGAAGTCTTCTGGGTCTGGAGTTTTGTTCATGGGAAATTTTTTATTAGAAAGTCAATTTTTAAAATACATATGGGATGGCCCATGTAGTTTATTTCTTCTTGTGTTACTTAAGTATGATGTCATCATGGAGTTTTTCATTTTATTTAACTTATTCAATTTATTAGCAGAGTGCTTCATAATATTTAATTATTACCCTTTCAATATACATATTCAATTACACTCAATATTTTTAGGATATATAGTGATGTCTTTTCTTTCATTTTTGGTATTCCCTTTTTTACCTTAATGAGTATAGATAAAGGTTCATAATTTTTATTGATATTTTTGAAGATTTAAGTTTCAATTTCATTGGTCTTCCATAGTTCTTTTTATCTATCACATTGGTTTGGCCATTCTAAGAATCTCCTAGCTACTTTCCATTAATTTGCTTTCGTTTTCTAATTATTATTTTTTTTTAATATACTTAAACCTGTAGATATCTTTTTGGCTTGCTTTAGTTGAACCTCACAAATTTGGGTATGCTGTGTTTTTATAATCATTCAATATCAAAAAAGCTTAAGGCATGGTGGCCTGAGCCGGGCGTGGGCGGGGAGAGCTGGAGGGCAGGGCTCAGTGAGGTTAGGGGCTCTCTAGACCTGCATCAGCAGCCTTGTAGGTCCGCGCTCCTGTAGGTCAGCGGGTGAGCTGCACCTGGGCGGCCCTGGACCCTGGCGACATCAGCAGCTCTGTTGGCCCTGAAGGTGCGGCTGTAGCGCTCCACCCGTCTTCCTCGGCTCCTAGGGCGTTACGGGTTCACCTGCACTCTGCTCACCTTCATGTTTCATGACATGGCCTGGCGACTGCGCGTGAACTTCCCCTACTTCCACACGGTAGTCTCGGTGATACTCGATGTCCGCTTGCAGGTGCGAATCGAGTGAGCGCCAGCCGCGGTGATGGCCAGGTCAGAGCGTGGCCCGCCCACCAGCGCTGGGACTGGATTCTTGTGAAGGATAGCGGAACCTCCTGGGGCCTCCGGGACACTTTGGAGTTCAGAGGCAGACTGGACTGGACCCTCCAACTGTAGACACCCACGGCTGGGGGACTGCTACTGGGCCCGGGCCTGGACCTTGACTGCAAAGAAACTCAAGCAGCGGGTCCTTTGCATTGGGCTACAGAAAATTAGGAGTCCAGCTGACCTGTTGCCACACACTGGCCAAAACTGGGGAAGCAGAAAGAAGGAATTTTGCTGTAGCAAATTCATTTGCAGAGTCTGAGCAAAAAGGCATTGGTCTTTGTAGGTTGTGGCCAGCCCTTTCTCTGGCTTTGTCAAGAGTCTGATCCCTGCAGGGAATTGTCTCTGTTCCTGCAGCTGCCTGGAGAACAACTGAGTGAAATGCCCAGGAGGAGGGGAAGGACCTTTTTGGTAGAGGCCCACCATGGGCAGACACTCCACTCTCTGCCTGCTGGGTTAATCAAATAAATGCATTATGAGATGGCAGTGTCATTAGACTGTGGTGAATTCTTCATCCTGTGTCCCTGAGTGACTGAGAAGAGCAGATAGTCTAATGATTGGGTTTTTTTCCACTTGCTTGTGATGTTTTTCCTATATAATAGGAAATCACATGAGTATTTTAAACTTACATATATGTGTGTATATGTTCATACATAGGTACATGTATATACATAGTTTCTCACACAGAATACATGCCAGGCCATCTTTGGCATATGGCAGAAAGCTAGGGCAGGAGTGGTCAGTGTTAGCTTACTGTCCTGAGAGGAAGAAAGTGGGCCACATAGATCCGACCACTCTAAACATGATGTTCTGCTGACAGGACCATCTTCCCAGCAGCTGGAGCTATCTCTGAAATAATCCAGAAAAACTGCAGGGCTGGAAAGTGCAGCTATTCACAATGTGTATATCAGAAATAATCAGCAGTTAGAAGGGCCAGAACTGGTGAATTTGGCAAGAGAGAGCTGAAAGCAGCTGCCTCCTGCCAGATATGGCCTGGAGAAACAGCAATGTCAGGTACTTTCAAGACAGACCTAGTAAACACCAAGAACTATTCATATCTTAATAACCTTATCTTTCTTGTCATCTTAAACCACCAAATCTTTTAATTAACCTAAAGATATAAAAGATAATTTTGCAAGAATAAATTCTCTAAAAACAAGAAACTATTCTGTCTACCACCCACTTAGAACAATAGCCAACCCTTATCATCATCCAAGGCCTCGCACATGCTAGGTAAGTGCTCTACCACTGAGTTACATCACCAGCCTATCATGGCACTGTTTAAAAAAAAAAAAAAACATATATTGTCATGACTCTGGAACTAGAGGATTTAAAAATCCACACAAAAGCAGAAATACATATTTGTGCTATGTATATAACATCACTTGAAAAAGAGATATCTGATACTTTTTAAGAAATCAGGGAATGGATTAAAAATCCCCAATTTGCCTCTATTGCTCTGACAGATAGCAAGTTATATATAATAGTGTGTGTGTATAGAAAGCTAACATACCTAAATATAATTACTGTACATGTATTTTAAATGGTAGATGGCATGGTCATGTTTTTATTTTTATACTATTGTGTTGAGGTTCTGAAGGGTGGCTACAGTGACTCATGTGATAGAAGGGAATATGCATTGGAAAAGTAAAATAAATTTTACATTTTACAGAAAAAAAGGTATTGTGTCCAACTACAACTAAAAAATAAATATTAAGAAGAGTCCTAGAAAAAAATGATATGACCATTAATTATCTTATTAAAGCAATAATAGAGAATGAGAGAGAGATAGTATGAGGGAGAGGGAGAGAAAGAGAATGAGTTTGGGAGTCATTTTTCTGTTTTGCAGCCAAGGGAAAAGTTAATTGACTCATATTTTTCATTAGTCTTAGGCCTCTTAGCAAGCCTGCTGAGTCTTTGTGTTTCAATGTTACCCATGGCCAGGGAGATTGCTGCCTATGGCTTTTTAACCCTCTTTTTCCCAGTTGGCAATTAGGCCAGGTTTGAATGTAGGAAATGGAAAACTGGGAATAGAACCATCATTTGACCCAGCTATCCCTCTCCTCTGTCTATACCCAAAGGACTTAGAAACACATACTACAGGGCCACAGCCACATCAATGTTTGTAGCAGCACAATTCACAATAGCTAAATTGTGGAACCAACCTACATGCTCCTCATTAGATGAATGGATTTTTAAAAACTGTGGCATATATACACAATGGAATATTACTCTTCAATAAAAGAGAATAAAATCATGACATTTGCAGGTAAATGGATGGCGTTGGAGAAGATAATGCTAAGTGTAGTTAGCTAATCCCAAAAAAACAAATGCTGAATGTTTTCTCTGATATAAGTTGACTGACTCATAGTGGAGTAGGGAGGGGGAGCATGGGAGGAATAGACAAACTCTAGATAGGGCAGAAGGGTGGGAGGGGGAGGGAGGAGGCAGGGGGTTAGCAATGATGGTGAAATGTGATGGATATAATTATACAAGTACATGTATGAAGACATAAATTGGTATGAACATACTTTATATACAACCAGAGATTTAAAAAATTGTGCTCTATATGTGTAATAAGAATTTTAATGCATTCTACTGTCATGTATTTAAAAATAAAATCAATTAATAAAAAAAGAAAATTATGAAACATTATTAGTGGAGATGAGGAAGAGTGGTACCATTAGGAGAGCAAGGGAGGGCTGTTGAAGTTGTCAGGTGAGGCCCATGAGAGTGAGTATGAGGAGAGAAGAAAGAGGGAGAAGAGAGGTAGGAGTAAGAGATGTGATGTTGAGGTCAGGATAAAGGTAGACTCCCTATGTAGTGAAGGTGCATCTGAGTAAGGTGATGAAGTGTGGCTGGGTGGGGCAGCAGAGCAATAAGGGTGGAGGTTCAGAAGGTGAAAAGTGATTTTGTGGGTTAAAAAGGGGAAAACTGGTAGGATTGGGAGGGGAAAAGGGTTAAGGGAGAGTGAGCAAGGAGAACCTATGTAGGGCAGCAGGATTGACACAGGGAGTAAGAACAGAGGGAATGTTTAGAATGAGAAAAAGAGAAAGCTTGAATGCAAGGTATTTCCTTCTTTTTATTCAAGCACTCACAAAACTTGTAAAGATCCCACAAAATGTTGGGATTGAAGGTGCAATTAGGAATTAGGTTGCCATTTGTATCCATTATCCAGGTCATAGAAAGGCCATGACTTTGTGGAAATTTAATCAGTTGATGGACCTTTAGATCTGGAGCCAAATGGAGGGGGATGAGGAGGCAGCTGATAGGTGAGTTAGAGGGGGTTTTGGATTGAGATTTACCCATGGCAAGTTGGAGTGTTGGAGCAGCTAGAAGCAGGCATCCCTGGCTCTAGGCCAAACCAGAGAAACATGAGAGACAACAGTGAAGGGGGATTGTCACCACATGATTCACTGGCCCAGGGCTAAACCCCCTATGGGACTGAGAGAAGAGGGTTCATTGCCCACTACTTCACTAGTCCCAGGCTTGTGAAGCATGTCAAGAGTCAGGGCTTTTGTAGCTCTCCCAGATAGCCATGTAGGCCCCAATGGCATAGAGCCAAGACAGGAGTAGAAAATTGCCAAGGTGGAAGGGATGGGAAAGTAGGTCACTTGTAGTGAGTCTTAGTGCTGAGCCAAGACTTAAGTTTAGTAAGTCTCTGGACTGGAGACTTGTGAGGAGGAGGGAAGGGGAAGGTCACTTACTCAAATAAGACCCATGTGGGGATGTAGGAAGAGCCCTCTGTGAATGGAAGGAGGTGTCCTGTAAAGGTCCTGTGCCTTCAGGCCAGGATATTGAAGCAGCTCAAATCCCTGGAGAGGAGAGCATGGTCAAGGGGAGAGCCTGTATCAGAGCCTATATCCAAGTCACTGGCACCAGTGAAAGAAAAGTGGTACAGGACTGACCACAGGAACACCAACTACAGAGGCATAAGCAGATTTATTGTCAGGCACCTAAGAAGACTGTCTTGCACAGAGAACAACAAGAGAGGGAGAGCAGCAGCAAGCGTGAGAAAGCACCAGGAGAGGGAGAGCAGCAGCAACTCCCCCTTGAGCATTACCTTTTACAGGTCAGAATCATGGCTGCTTGTTAGGGGCATGTTTAGCCTTTGTGATTGGCATAGAAAGAATCACCTGATTTTATGAAAGGCAAGTTACTGTTTCTTTTAATAGCATTTTTTTCCTTCCTTCTTTCTTTCTTTTGTTTTTTTTTTTTTTTTTTTTGTACTGGGGATTGAACTCAGAAGCACTCAACCACTGAGCCACATCCCCAGCCTTTTGTGTATTTTATTTTAGAGACAGGATCTGACTGAGTTGCTTACAGCCTCACTTTTGCTGAGGCTGGCTTTAACTCCCAAGCTTCCTGCCTCAGTCTCCCAAGCTGCTGGGATTACAGGCATGTGCCATCACCCCTGTCTAAGTTATTGCTTCTTAAGAACAAAGAGCAACTTTTTATCTCTCAAGGAGAGAACAGAGACCCTTAGGCTTTTATCTCTTGAGAATAAGAACAGTATTCATAAAGTGGGCGAGGTTTAAGGAAGATGGATATAGTTATGCCAACAGGGGTCCTCTCCCAAGGCTGCCCCACCTGGCAGATGTCCTAGTTCCTCTGCAGAGGCCATAGTGAGGGATGGGGTAAGCAGCCACCCAGTGTGATATGGCCAGTCCCACGCGGGGCAGGTGTGGGCAACATAAGGTCCTCAGAGGCTGTCTGGGTACCGCTGTCTCCCATGTTCTGCTCCCTGAGTAGGATGACTCTGCAAGGAGCAAGACCGAGGGCCTGGAGCAGTCACCATGGAAGCCATCCCACCTACTGGTTGCCCTCTGACTCTGATGCTCACTGCCCCAAACCCTAACCACTGCTGCCAGCCTGGAGCTTTCGCCATAGCTACCAGACTCCACACATGGCCATCAAATGCTATCTTCACTGCCACTGTAGCCAGACTCCTGTCACTGCTGCAGGATGAAGATGCTCAGGGCTTGATGCCTCTGTTGCTGCTGCAACAGCTTCTGGACTCTCTGGTGCCACCACCACTGTGCAGCCACTGAACTCCCAGGCCCCAGATGGACACTGATGCTACTCACCTCTGCCCCAGTGTCAATGCACTTCACCCCAAGCCCACATTCCTAAGGTCCTATAACTGACACCAGACCTGATGCAGCTGCATATTGCTTCTGCCACACCAGACTCTGAAGCTCCACATTGCTGCCACCAGACTCCAACATGGATGCCAAATAGTGACCCTCAGCACTGGATAGTGACTTTATTGCAACTGCAGCCAGACTCCTGTCAGCACTGCAGGACAAAAGCTCTCATGGTTGGAAGCCTTCGTTACCCCCACCACTGCTTTTGGACAATTCCACTGCCACTGCCACCAGACCACCCTGCAACCAAACTCCCAAACCATTCAGCTGATGCCTTCACAGGTGCCCCAACACCAATGCTCAACTCCCTATGCAGCAAGCAGCTGCTTGTTGCTGTTACCAGAGGCCACCATTCTGTGATGCTGCTGCTCCTGCAACAACTCAATCCCAAGGCTGCTGCTGTGCTGCCCAAGACTGCAGGAGCTGGGGAAGCTGGACATTCTACATGACAGTGGCCTCACTAATGTCCACCACATGCCACCTGCTTTTCCTCCCCTAGGACTAGCCACCAGTCCTTCTAGACACTTGAGGAATTGTGGTACTAACTGAGGGAACTCATCCAAGGAAAACAAGTGAGTACTTTAAATAAAGGCTTCAGTCCTCATAGCAGGCAGTAGGCTGGGCTAGGTGGGTCCAGCCAGCTGAAGAGGGGCCAAGGTGGAGCCTGGGGACTGCTGGCCAGGTCTGGACCTAGACCCTGTGGTGCAAGCTGGAGAAGGATCTCTGGCTGCTCTGGGAGCCGTTTCCTGTTTTAAAAGCTCATATGTTGAATTAGAGGTTTGTAGCAGACATCAACTCCATCAGAACCTCAGTCTGTGACGCCACAACCTGGCACCTGCCCAGGCAAGTGTCCAACTATGCCTGGCTCTTTGCCACCAGAAGATAGGTGCCCTGAACAAGGGTGGTGGGACCTGCATTCCAGTTTCCTTACTTGCTTATCTGGGGAAAACTTGACTGTTGTGCTCTCCTTTAATTTCTCATCTATGAGGATATTTGTCCAATTTTCCCATGGAGCTGTTAAAGATTAGTGAGAAAATTCATCATGTTTAACAAAGTCTGGCTGGTTCAGTGTGAAGAGGGAAAGAGGGGCTTCCTGCCAAAGCTGGCTCTCTGACTGACCCCCACCCTCTACCTGCTTTCCTGTGTGGTTCATATGCCACGCTCCAAGGCAAAGGGACCCTCCTCTGACCTGTACCTACCAAAACAAAGGTGGTCATTGTCAGTTCTCTCAGGGGGTTCAATCCCTAAGTAGCAGTGAGAAGTGAACAGTGAAATGCAAAGCAATAATAGGGCAAGGTCATGGATTTTCTTTAAGTTACTTTAAGATTTTCTTTAAATTACTTTTTAAGGCAAGTGCGTAATAAGATAATGCAGAAAAACAACAGGTATACAGATAAACAGAATAAAGGGAACTAATTAAGAAATACATCAAGAAAGATTAGTGGGGGCAATTACTAACTCTTGCCAGGGTCAGCTGGTGTCATTGTAAAGCTAGAAAATGGGACCTTCTGAAAATAGGATCTTATTTCCTCATATATATTCTTATGGCCATAGGTATCTCAAAATATTTCTGATGAGAAATTTTCTTAGTAGTTCAGGATCAAAAAGGTAAATTCTTGTCTAGTCACTGACCCCAAAACTCACATTAATGTAGGAATGACTTGTAAGTAAATCCCCACTTTAATAGGATGGCCACCATGATAGTTCTGGGGAGGATCAACTAGGATCAAAAACTCTATCACCTGACATGAAGGAGTTGAACACCTGATTGGCAAAGAGTGGTGAAGTGGACCCCAGTTCTCAAGGCAACCATAAAACAGCAGTAAATTT
This sequence comes from Urocitellus parryii, assembly GCF_045843805.1. Lineage (NCBI taxonomy): Eukaryota > Metazoa > Chordata > Mammalia > Rodentia > Sciuridae > Urocitellus > Urocitellus parryii. The sequence goes on from NW_027551763.1 coordinate 1,232,600, forward strand.
ATAAAGAACACTATTTCATTTGTTATTCTCTGCTGGGAGATGACCCACTCTCATGAGAAGGCTCTTTGTTTGAGCCTTACTTTACTTTTTACTTATAATAAAGTTCTCTTGCATGGCTTTAAGTGTTTGGCTTTCTTTCTTTGGAACACAAGAACTTAAGTTTGGAGCTTCCACTTCCCACTCTCCTGTGACAACTAACCTGGTGCCTCCATTTGGATCAACAGCCATCTACATGACAGGTATGTGAACTTCACTTTGTTCCTCTCCCAGCTTTGTTTGATGTCTAACTTAACCCCTGATATCTTGCCTTTTGCTTTGAGCTTCCCTGTGTATACTTTCCTCTGCCCAAACTGTTCAATATGCCTTAACCAGTGCCATCTTTTCTTACAATAAATAACTGCAGTGGCACCTTTTTTATCCTCCTGACATGCAGATGTACACTCTCTCTTGCTTTTTGTGGCATATTTTTGAGCAAGGCCACCAGAGAGGCAATGAGACTCCATTGTTGTGGCTGTTGCCTTATAGTGTCCTCCTGACTCTTTTCAATAATGATCATCATACCTCCTTCTTTTAGAGGCTATGTCCAGAAATTGGAGGCCAATGAGTTCACCATCTTTATCTACTTATGAATCACCTCATGGGGCACTAGTTAGTTTAAGATATCCCACAGCTAAGAAACCTTTTCTCAGCTGGTATCTTTTCTTCACCAAAATGGTACTTTTTGTCTTTACTGTATATTGAATCTGCATGGACATTATGTCCCCTCACAGTTTCTATTCCAAGGGAGAACCCATCCATACAATGATCCTTCCTCTTTTCTATGTCATTTATTTTGTTATTTTTGGACTTGTTATGTTTCCAACAGGGTGACACAAAACCTCTGGCTCCCTCCACTTTTACTACATCAGGCCCATCCTACTCTTTAAATTATCTGCAAAAGGATTAAGGGTCACTCCCCAAGTCATATCAATTGTCTAGAATAAGGTTATTAAACATGTATAATAAATAAGATTACAAGGCTTGAGAAACAGAGTTCAAGCAAACAAGGCATGAGTTGCTGAACTTGGACACACATGCTACACTACATCTAGAGAACCACAAAGGGATGCCTCCTGGTTTAAAATGCAATGTATGTGGGAATGCCTTCAGTTATCTGTTTTGCAGGTCAGTACTGCTGAGGAACTCTTGGGGTATCAACAGTCTGTTATTTCTTTAATTATTTATGGTGTGTGTGTGTGTGTGTGTGTGTGTGTGTGTGTGTGTGTGTGTGTGTTTTGTAACAGGGATTGAACCTAGGGGCACTTAACCACTGAGCCAGCCCTTTTTATTTTGAGGCAGGTTTTGCTAATTTGCTTAGGGCTTTGTTATGTTGCTGAGGCTGGCCTTGAATTTGCAATCCTCCTGCTCACCCTCCTTTTTCCCTGAGATTACAGGAGTATGCCACTCTACCTGGCTGGCTTTATTTTACAGAGAGGAAATTAACCATTGATATAAGCTACCACCTCCTTGGGGTACATCCTATGAAACTAGGACCATATTTTTTTTGCCTGGAGACCCTAAAGAAGAGATTAATTTTCTTTTGTAATGTTGATTGGCCTCAGTATGAATTAGGGGATAAAAATAAATGGCTCACTAATGGAAATGGAAGTCTAAACTATAATTCTCTTTACCTTTGAGATTCATGTTGCATGAATTAAAGGAAGTAAAATAGCAGAAGTCTCCTAGCTACAGTCTTTCTTTTTACTAAGGAACCAAAAAATTTTATGTGAAGCATTGATGAGACCCTTCTAGTAATGATGAGTCAAAATATTACTGGCCCCAAACTACCCCTTCCTCTCTTTCAACAATGTACTTCATACTCAGAGCTGTCAAAACCTAATTCTTCCACTTTCCTCTGTACCCACCATTACCTAGTGCTCCCACTCCCCGCATTGTGGTTTCCTTCACCATGAGCCTATTCCTACCAAGCCCACTTCCCATTACAAAAGACAAATGGAGAATCTGGACCAGTCAGAAGGCAGATGCCTTTTTCTACACAATATCTAAAAGAAATCAAGAGGATTTAGGAAGGCTTTCTGATGATCCTGATAAATAAATAGAGGGATTCCAACATTTAACCCAGACTTTGGGAGTAATCTAGAGATGTACCCATAATTTTCAATCAAACTCTAACAGATACAGAGAGGCATCAGGCCACAGAAGCTTCTAGGATTTGGAGGAATGATTTACATATCCCTAATACCTTATACCCTGTGGGTCCTTCCACTGTTTCAACTGAGCGTCCTCAATGGAATTATGATGAATCACCTGGAAGGTGGCACAGCAATCACATGATTATTTGTCTCAAGGCAGAACTTAAAAAAACAGTAGGATGAAACCTATTAATTGTATGAAACTGGAAACAATCAATCAAGGGGGTGGAGTGAAATCCCAGAGCTCTTGTAGAAAGAATGAAGAAGGCTTAGTAAAATATATGCTCTTAGATCCTACATCTCTTGAAGGGTAACTTATTTTAAAAGATAAGTTCATTCTTCAATTTGCTCCAAATATTAGATAGAAATTATAAAATTGGTAGTAGGCCCTGGGACTTCCCTTGAAGGTAACCACACAGGTCTTTTATGACTAGACTAGGAGGAATATTTAAGGGATAAATAAAAGGAGAAATGAAGGACAAGAGACTAGTGCAATTATTGATTGCAATTCTTGATGGCCACCACTTTCTTCCTCCACAGGAACCTTGAGCCTCTGAAAATGTCCATCAATGTTATAGAAAGGAAGGATATTAGAAGAAAGATCACTCAATTAAGGGCAGGCTTCAAAGTCTCCTTGCTCTATATGTGGCAGGAGAGGCTACTAGAAAATTCACTGCCCTGAAGGCTGAAGGAACCTCAGATCAGACACTCTCAAAATGATGGTCCAAAAATGAGAAAGAATTTGGAATCAGCCAGCACCCAAGACAGTCACCATCACTGGGGCTGGACTGGGGGTAACTTGAGGTTAGGATCATTCATTTACTTTATGATACTGGCACCATCTATAGTGTCTCAACCTTGTTCCCTGGACACTTCTCTGCTGATTCCTGCTTAGTAGTAGAAGTCAATGGAATACCCAATATAAGACATTTTACTTCTTTACCATGTTGCAATGAGAAGATAGAATATTCTCTTATTCTTTTTTGGTAATGGCTAAATATTCAACTCCATTATTGGGTCAGGATAGCTTAACAAACTTAGAAGTTTGTCTAAGTTTTCCACTCAAGGCACTGAGTTCCTTTCTTCTGATGTCAGCAGTTGAATAATCAAAACAATTGATTGGCCCTAGCTTGTTGGTATCTCCCTACAAGGGAATGACTAGGTAAAATTATGGTCTCTAATACTAGATAAAAGGGGAAACATGAACTCATTCTGAACCACTTCTTGTGCAGATGTTAAATTATTTCCTACAAATGAGAATTTATCACATCCAGGTCATGGAAAAAAATTCAGTTTAGAGCAAACCAATTTCCAACCTTTCACAGTCATTAAGCCACATTTTAATCCATCTTCACCTTATCTCAAGTTATGAATGCCAGAATATCAAAGATATAAGAGAGGTTACTATCAAATTTGGGATGAATGTGGATGGGGTTGCAGCTTAGTGATAGAGAGCTTGCCTCATATGTGTGAGGCCCTGGGTTCAATCCTCAGCACCACATTTTAAAAAATTAAATAAATAAAAGTATTGTTCCCATCTACAACTAAAAATATATTTTTTAAAAAAAATTAGGATAAGTATATATGGCTTACACCCACCACAGGACATCTCAATCAAAAGACCACAATCTGTTGTGAATAACTGTTAGAGTCTGTAAACAAGTCTGGATGGCGCCTGGCATATTGCCAGAGGGAATGGTTTGTAAAGTAATGCCAGCGAGCAATTAAGTGTGGAGATTTCTTATTGGTTGACTGCTGTATCTAGTTTATGCTAATTAAGATAAGCTGTGTGGGAATGGATAAATACCTCTGTTGTCCTACAATAAACGGCTTCCACTCCTGCTGTATCAATGTACACAAGTTGTTCGTCACCCCCCGGTTAGTTTGCTGCAGCCGGACTGTGGCAAATAACATAACCACACTTAGGATATGTGGCCTAGTTCCATTTGGGAGTCAGGATAGACGCCAAAGTCTCAATGTCAACATATTGTGATTTTACAGCTTATGATTAGTTTGGGACTAGTTGGTTCTTCAGACCTGGAATTAGATGGCCAGCAACCAAAGGGACACAGTGTATATGTGAGACTAACCCTGGCTTCCTGCAGGCTGGATGGAAAGATGTACTGTTAGGTACCCATGGATGGAAGGAAGGTGGACATCAAAAATAAGTCAACCTGCATACCTCCCCAGTCTCAAGCGTAGGTGGGGACAATCTGTTTTTCACTGGTATGATCATTTAGCTTCACTGTTATCCCCAAAATTGGTCTAGAGGATGTAAATGAAGGACATGGAAATTGTAGCCAATTATATTCAAAAACTCTCAATGACATTGAGAAAAGTATTTCTTTCCTTAATGCAGAGATGGTACTCATGAAAAAAGCAGCTCAGGGTGGCACTGGTGCCATCATTCAAATGGAGTTTTGCATTTACAACTCAAAAGATTTGCATTCCCAACTGGGTGCAGTGGTGTATCCCTATAATCCCAGCAGTTGGGGAGGCTGAGGCAGGAGAATTGCAAGTTTAAAGCCAGCCTCAGACACAAATTTGTGTCTGTTGCTTTATGCCATCCAGTTAATGGTGTTTTGTTATAGCAGCCTTAAAATACTAATACCCCAAGAGAGTCTCAGTGTATTTTTTCTTTCTCTGGTGCAAAATTACTGTCATTTTTAAAAGAATATACCAGGGAACTTGTAGAAAAGTTTACATAAGATCAGGGTTTTGAGCAACTAATAAATTTCTGATGATTAAAAAAAAAATCAGCGTCATGTTTAGTCAAGTATAGCCTGAGAATCTAGAATCATCCATACAGGGGCCTCCTTAGGAATTAATGATGCCAACATCAGAACTGAAAGTCCCCCTCCCATGGTCCCCAAGGCCGAAAGTGCACATCTCGGGTAAAAATAGGGAATCAGAAAGACAGGCACTTCTACAAGTTTCTACACCCACAATGGAAGCCATAGGGATACATGCTGGCTTCAGGTCAGTGTAGTGAGTGTGGCAGGGCTATCCACCATGGAGGCTGAGAAAGACTATAGGTTATGAAGCAGAACACCATCACTGAGACTGTTTAGGTGTTTAACAGCATGAACTCCTGAAGAGCTGAGAACAAGCTAGCATGGGCCAATCCACTGGGTAGGGGTTGCCTGCAGGTTCACCAAGGCAGAGGTTGCCCAAGAAAAAGCAGAAGAGCTACCTTCAGACTTCCTTCCCTGCAATCTCAAGAGCCTGGCTCCCCTCAGGCCCTGAAATACTCATTTCCTTCTCTTCTGCAGCAGTTGGGCATGGGGCTGGCTCCCTGAAGCTGGATGCCAAAGGAAATTTTCCAACAGCCCAGGACTCTATGCTCAAGACCCACTGAAGGGAAAAAAAGGATACTGACCCAGCAAGTAAGGGGTTCTGTGGGGAATACTCAAAACTGTGAGCAAGAAGGGAAGAAGGGGCAGCACTGGGCAGGCACTGTATTTAAGAGACCGCTACCCATTAGCATTTACTAAGTGCTCCACTGAAACCAGCACCAGCAACAGGCCTCACAGGAAGCATGGAGTAATCGCCAGGAAAGTGTTGCCCCAGCAAACAACACTGATGTGCAAGATCAGCTCCTATCTAATATACTATTACCTGGACACACCACTTATTACATGTTGTAAAAATCCCTGAAGTAAATGTTGTTATGATCCCATTTTACATGAGGAAAAATAGATGAGTCAGAGATCAGAAAACAAGGCTGGGGAGAACCCATCAAGGTCTGGCCCCAAACCTCTTATTCTCCCCCATAGGATGGTTTTGAATTTGAGATAAAGAAAAAAAAATAATTAATTGAGGTGGGAGTGGGGGCATGCCTGGAGTTTACCTGAGATATTTAAAAATAAATTTATAAAATGAGTCAATTAGAAAAGAAGCAACACATAGGTGAATATACCTAGGTCTTAGATTTCCTCCTGACCATGAATGCTGGGAGTAGGTGGGTCTTTTTATTCTAAAGTGTTTGATGGACAATGTTAAACCACAGTGATAGTCTCTATCTAGACTCTTCTAAGGGCTGGTTTTGTTTCCAGAGGCTCAACTTCTCATGGGGAATTTGGAGTACAGCAATTCCAAATGGCTTGCCAAGAAGAACCATGACCTGCAGGAAAATAAAAACTTCACTCCCATGACAAGGCACACTCCTGAGAAGAAACAGGAAGGACTGTCCCTGAGAGGCTGGGCAGCAAGAAAAGAAGGCCCACATCTCCTGGCTCACAGGACTCCAGGTTGCTTCAGTGGTCCCTGGGAAGTAAGTGGCTACCATCATGAAGTATCTCTAACTGAGTGGCCCATAGCAGAAAGCTCCATTCACATTCTGGAGGCCATAGACTGGAATCAAGTCCTCAATTGGGATGTGGTCCCTCTGGCATTCTGGGTAGAATGGTTCCTTGATACTCCATGGCTTTTGGTGGCAACTGCTGGCTCTCAATGCCCCCTAGTTTCTGGCTACATCACTCCAACCTCTGTCCCTGTTGTCACATGATGTTCTTCCCTTGAACTATCTTCTTATGAGGACACCTTTCAGATTGGATTAAGGGCTCACCCTACTCCAGTGTGACCTTATGTTGACTAATTACATCTGCAGTGACCCTATTTCCAAATAAGGCCACCTTCTGAGATACTGAGAGTCAGGACTTTGACATGCTGCAGGGAGACAGAATTTACCCCACTGCAGTGAGATTCTGACTTCCAGATTGTTAAAGAAGAGCAAGAAGCAGGATATCGCTTCTGAGGGGCAGAGCCAGAATTGTGAACCAGGTGGCCTGATCCAGATCCCCTGCTTTTCCCTGCTGCCCTGTGCTATTTCATACATGAAGGATTAGCTCAGTACCAGCCTTGTAGAAAGTGCTCAGTCAACATTAGTAGGTATCATTAAATGTCTTTTGCTATTTCTTAATAAGTCTTACCAGGAATGAAGAGTAAATTTATTCAGTAGATAACTGCTTTATTGTAGGATTTTTATTTTTTATCCCTAAAACCTTCCTCGATGAGTTCTAAGTTTAAGCCCCACCAGCCAGGAAATCCAGAGTGAATACAGGTACAATATCCTGTATTAAAAATGTGTGGGACCAGCAGCACTTTAGATTTGGGATTTTTTTTTTTTTCAGATTTTGGAATATCTGCATAGACATAATAAGATATCCTAGGGATGAGACTCAAGTCAAATCATAAAATTTCTTCATTTTTATATGTGCCTTAAAAATACAGACTTAAGGCAATTTTATATCATATATTTAATAATTTTGTACATGAAACATAATTTTATAGTGTGAAATTTTCCATTTGGGGCATTGTGTTGGCACCCAAAACATGTTGAATTTAGGAGCTTTTCCAACTTTGGATTTTTCAAGCTGTGCTAACAGTTAATACATATGAAGTCAATGCCTGCCTCAGGCACTCCAGTGAAAACTACATAGGCTACCTTGATTAACCCCTTACCAGCCATAATAGATCATATCACCCATTTCACAGATGAGGAAACTGAGGCAGTGAAGAAGCTGGACTTACATCCTTTCTCAAAGCCACAGAGCTAGAAAGTGGCAGAACTGGGATTTGAACACAGACATTTAGGTCTTACCTCCCACTCTCTAACCCATGGTGGGTGCAGACCTTGCCCTCAGATAGTGGGGGGCAGGGGGATATTTTTATTTAGCCACCCAAAAATTATCTCTGAATCTCATGCTTTCTAGGTATATTTAATGATTTCCACTGAAACACTGCCCTGAGTATCTTCTTGTCTCTCTCAAGTTCCCCAGCTAGGGCCTGCCTTTCCTAAGAAGTGAAAGTGTGGGGACACCAGCCCATGTCTGATATAGTTTCAGATCTAAAATTAACAATAATGACCTAGCTCTAGCCTGACCCTCAAGCGAAGAAAGGGGAGAAGGGAAAGGGGAAAAAAACCCAACAACCAGTTCTTCACAAACTAGGATAATAATAAAGGTTCTTTCAAGTGTGGGGGTATATTCTTGTAAGATTGTAACACCTAAATCAAGTCTAGGCTATAAAAATGGCACAAAAGCCAGAAGTCAGGATAGAGTCCTGACTTCCTTTAGGGAGACAGGGGATTTGCTGGGTGTCAGGAGGCTGGGTGGCAGAGATGGAGCCAGGCAGAGCCTGACTCCCTAGCAGGCACATACTTCTGTCTGTCCCCCATTGAGTTCCTTCCGGGGCTGCCCATACAACCATGGGTGGGGCTCTGGAGCTGGAATCTTCTGTAGTCATCATTGTGCCTCTTGCTCACCTTCCCAGATACTCTTCAAACAGCCCAAGTGCATGTCTACGATGCCAGCCAGGTGGGCAACATGAGGACACATCTTACAGACCAGCAATCTAGGTGCCCATTGGACTGAGCGCTGTGGCTCTGAAAGTCCCCTGCATTTGTAAGAGGCCATGTGTCCCAGGGTCCACCCCTAGCATGTGTCTGAAAGAGGCAGGATATTAAGGCAGACCCATTTCTGGAGAACACAGAATCACCTAGACAGCTCAAAGATGCCCCAGGGGTTTGCAGAATCTTCCTCAGATTGCATAGCCACCTGGGACCACCCAATTTTCCCCGATTTGTTTCCTTCACTAGGAATTAGATCTCATCTTGCCCAGCTCCATTTTATCTCAATAAAGCACTTCCCCTAATAAAACCAGTACATATTTAATCCCCTCTTGGAGTCTGCTTCTTGCAAACCCCGATTAGCCCCATGTCTCTTCTCAGTGTTACCCTCTTCTAGGGGCTTCTTATCTTAACAGAAGCAAATGTAAATTTCCTGCACTGGCCTCCAAGGCCCAGGACCTCTCTCCCCTGGACTACTGTATTAGCTTTTTTGTCACTGTGACGCAAACACCTGATGAGAACAACGTAGAGGAAGAAAAGTTGATTTGGGCTCCTAGTTTCAGGTCTGTGTTCAGCTGAATGTTGCTCTGTGCCTGAGGTGAGGCAGTTCTTGATAGAAGCACGTGGCTGAGAAAAGCCACTCACCTCATGGTGATACAGAAACAGCACAAGGAGCCAGGAACATAACATACAACCCCCAAGGCACACCCCTGGTGACCTACCTCCTCCAACCATACATGATATGCCTACAGTTACCACCCAATAGACCACTGATTAGGCTACAGCTCTCAAAATCTAATCATCCACCTCCTGTGTCAGCACCTGACCTTTTGGAGGACACCTCATATTCAAACCCATAACAACTACTAACCTTGTCCTCAGCTTAATGCTGTTCTGGAGGTTCCTTGATCACCCCAAGTTGATTCTACCTCAATGCCTTTGCATCTGCTCTTTCTCAGAGTCACTTAACTGGGTCTAAGTTGCACCTACCCCCTCCTTTCCTGCTCCCTCCTCAGCTCTGGGACTGGAATTTTCACAGTGCTCCTGGCCTCTGAAGGCCATCCATCCCTGCTGGGAGGCTTTGAAAGGGACAGTGTGAAGAACAAAGGCCACTGTTCACAGAGGCAGCTGGTGTCTCCAGGCCCCAGGCCTGAGGGGTGAGGTCTGACTGGAAGACACAAAGGACCAGGGACAAACAGTGATGGAATCCCTTTTACTTACCTGAACCTGAGGGAGCTGTCAAGTGTGGAACAATGAGGTCGATTGCTAGGCAGAGCGGGTGGGAGGAGCAGCCTTCCAGTCCTTGGCTTCGAGGCTCAGCTCTACAAGAGCTGGTTCCCCAGAGGTGCAGGCGGCGCCGGCCAATGGGGGCCAAACGGCGCCGAGGAGGCGGGGCCGGGCCAGTGGCGGGAAATCCAGCTCTACGTTGGATTAACGGAATTAACAGCCACGCTGGGGTCTTCGCAGAGTGCGCTGCTCCTTCCTGGAGGCAGGACGAAAGCTTTCTCTAGCCTAGCTAAGGCCCGCAGAAGCAGTGCCCAGATGAGGCCAGCCGTCCCCAGTGGCCCCAAGACCTGGGCACCTTCTGCTTTCTCTCAGCTTGCCGCGTCAGCACAGCAGTCCCGCCTCGTGGGGAACCTTGGGCGCCGCCGCGGTTCGCTCCTGCTGAACAGGTGAGCCCGCTCTCGCGGCTAGGGGATCTGCGGCGTCTGACTAAAGGCTCCCGGAGCACCGGGAAGTGGGGAGGGGGGCGTGTCAAAAACTCCAGCCCGTTGCTGTAGAATGAAGAGCCACTGGAATTTGGTTGATTGCCTTTAACCAGAGAGGTTTTCAGTTCCATTTCGCAAGCTACAGTAGCTGCATTCAATTCCACTTGAGCTCAGTGAGCTACATAAAACATTATATTATAAAACTTATAATAATCTGTAAACAAAAAAACAAAATATCCACTAACACTCTGTTCTGCAATGACATCTTCCATTGTCTGCAGGGGGGTCCCAAGTAAGAATTCAGAAGCTGGGTAGGAAGCAGTCCAACTGAAGATGCCATCAGATAGTTGGGTGATGAGAGATCAGTAATCTCGGCCACCCCGACCACCACGCCGCCGCCACCGCTGCTCCCGGGGCCGCCCGCCAAGGCCCCGCCCGGCTCCGGCATCTCAGAGGCCGCGCTAACATTTTCTGGAGGTGAAATCAATATTGTATGATTCTAAAGAAATGCATGATTGTCAAGAGTATGCTGTCCAAGGTCTAACAGTCACTTCCCTAGTGGGCAGAGACAAGTTCTATTTGTATTATGGCACAAACAAAACTGACTAGTTTTTAATTGCACAGTTTTTTTTTTTTAAAGCAAGAATCATTTTCTGGATATGTAAGTGTAAATGTAGATGCAATTTTGGCTGTAACTCTTTATCATGCCTGTAATGGCCTATAGGTCTGCACTTTAGTGTTTTTTAATTATTTTATTTCTCGGTACTTATGAACAGAGAAATAACCCAAATATTTTTTTTCTGCTTAGTGTCTTTATTTATAAAGTATACATCTTCTTTACTTATAAAGCTGAGTTAAAGTATGCAGTCTTAAATGTGTAATATTATTGTATGTTCTTTGCTTAGTCTTTCCAGAAGGAATAAACAGTGTTTTTTTGTTGTGTTGTGTTGTGTTAAGTGGGACCATTTTGTTTCCCTTTTCTGTGTTAGAAAAATGACATTAATTTTCAGTTGAATGTATTTTTGCAAGCATCACATTATTATACGGTCATTTACACCTTTTCACACAAACTTAAATCCTACATTGTGAGACTGAAGTGCTCTTAAAATAATCTTTTTATTTTCACTGTGTAATATGCAAAGCAAAAGGGAAATTATTTAGTGGGTGGTGGCTGAAAATTAGAACTCATGTTCTAGTTTGATTACATTGGCTGTACCCTCCTTAGATCTTCCATCAAAGGGCTGTCCCATTGCAATCTTACTAAAACATTTTATTAAAATAAACCTTTTTCCTTTTTATAATAATAATTAGTCTTGAAATAAAAATATTATTCCTTTAAAATGGTGGGCTTGCCATCATTGAAGATGTCACTCAGGTGGCCTTGTTTAGCCTTTTTTAAAAATCAAGCTTTAAAATCATCTTTATAGTTCCATGGAAGTACTTATATATCTGTCTCATAGTTTTCAGCTTTAGAACTCTAAATATAATAGTAACTTAATTCCCAGATTTGTGTTATTTGCCCTATTATAGGTAAGTTTATTTTGTTTTGTTTTAGTACATGTTTTTCTCTGATAAGACTCAGGAATTCTGAAATGTGAAATTAAGTGTCCCAATTCTTTCTCTTGTAGCATGAATTAATATATTTATTAGTAGCACTTATGATTATTGACACAATAATTCAGCATATATTCAAATGACATGTGCAACATTCATCAGTCACCTCTATTTTAAAGTAATTTAATTGTAAACTTAATGATTAGTTATTTACAAATGAGATTTTAGATATTAGTGCAAATTTTCCAGTAGGTAGCTCTTTTTAGGCCATGAATATTTGACTTATCAGAGATCTCTCATTTGCTTATTCATTAGGGTGACACTTTTGCCCTGATTAATTAAAATACAAAGTAATTCTTTGAAAACAAATTATTATATTCCTATGCTAGAGAAGAATTTAATCATAAGGGGTTTTTTTGCCCTATTCAAAAATAATTGTTTTTCTTTCCTTCATAATGAGGAAATTATCTTTAAGTAATGGTAGAAGACTTCAGTTGCACAATATTCTGAGAGGCACTTAGATCTCAGCACTTGATTGGCCTCCAAATCCTTCCTTCTATTATTGGTAGAAAATATATATATATATATATATATATATATATATATATATATATATATATATATAATATTGAAATATCCTTATTCTTCTTTTGAGCCCTAATGCTTATTTATGTTTAAAAATAAATGAGTTTAGCTCAACAATCCCAGTGAACAATATATTTTATTTATTCTTTTCTGTCTGACATGGCAGTGTTTTTCTTGTGCATCTTTGCTTGTTGGCTAATTTTGGTTAAAGGAACCATTACTAAAGATCACTGTTTCCATACTTGTTTCATACTTCATGTATTTTGAAGTACCTTTATTTACTTTTAGTATTTGTGACTTGAAAACTTCACCAAAATTGAGTACCTTTTGGTAGTTTGTAGTGGGTTCTTTAAAATGTTATACTTTGCTTGGTACTTGTATTAAATATGTAAAGGTAAAAGAAATAATTTTTCTGTATTCTGCCAATCATTTTATATAATAAATCATTCATTTTTTCTTAAAACAGTAAAAAAAAAAAAAAAAAAAAAAAAAAAACTCCAGCCTGGAGAGTCGCAGGCGCTGGGGGTGAGGGTCGCAGCGCTGGAGGGGCTGCAAGCGGTTGTGCCTTGTCTATCATTTTTAAATCCCTGAAATTGAGGTTAAGTTTATCATCCTTTAAGATTTTAAACTATTAGCACTGCTGCAAGGATCGCTGTGATTAAGTACTTTTGTTATACCCACTTTGCCTTGTGTCTGTATGCTAATATGGTTGCCCAGTAAGCTTAAAAATATCAGTCAACATACATTTTAGATTTGCCCCATCAGATATATTTTGGTGATTTTCTAGATAGTGTTAGACATCACATTAGGGAATAACTCAAAGCATTAAGACAAAAGAGTCTTAAAACCATTATTTTGTGTCTCAGTTACCCAATAAAATTTTCACTACTCCATTTTGCCTGAGGAGAATCTTCAATATAATTTTGATGGTTTAAAGCTGTGGCTGTCAAAGTATGGTCACCAGCTCAAGCACAGGGACACCAGGAAGGAATTTTTTGAAATGCAAATTCTCAGCTTCTTCCTCAGACCTGTTCAGTCAGAAACTCAGGGCTGAATCTCTGCAATCTGTGTGCAGCAAATGCTCCAGAAGATTCTGATACATTAATCATTTAACTATTGCAGAACCATTGTGGCAACAGGGAGGGTGAGGGTGAAAATCATTTTCACCAAAATAATCTTGGCAAAATCATGTACAGATCAAACATTTCCTCATTGGCAAACTTCAAAGCAAGCCTTAGTTATTCATAATGCCACCAGGGATATACATAGGAATATGTTCTGCCAAAATGTGAAATTGTTTAAACTCTTCAATATCAGGGTTTCATTATTATATTGCTATCCAATAAACTAGAGAACTTCATTTGAACTTGATTAGTTATATTCTTACTTTGTTCACCACTTTGTTATATTCACCACTTTGTCCAGTAGTGGCCAGCTGGACTGTTGACACATATCCTTTCCATGATGCCCTCAGTCTGTGCAGGTCCCTACTCAGAGGGGTTTTATATCTTAGACTGCAGAAGTAATGACATCATCAGCATTAACTGATTAGTTAGCTTCTCTGACCAGCATCCTAAGGAGCAACTGTCCTGGTGTACATGTAAGAAAGTAGCTTTCTACAGATAGCACCAACTAGCCCTGGATTCCATTGTGCGTAAGAGAAAGCCCAGGTGCTTTAAGATAATACATATAAGGACTTTCCAGTCCAGGCTTGTTCTCAGTGTTCCCTTAATTTGGTGAGATTTTTGGGAACAGAAAGGGGGCATTTAGGGACATGGAGTTTTACTGTTCCCCTTTCCTTTAGGATAAGAAATTATACTTGGATAAGCTATTATACAGATCACCATGGAAATAATGATACAATATTCTCATCTAAAAATAATAACAATACTCATATGACTAGAAATGGTAATAAGGGGATTGAGTCTCTCTATAATGAAAACAATGATAAATCTGCATCTTAAAACTTCATTTGGAATTAATATGACAACATAATATGCAAAGCAAATTTGAAGACAATTATCATTGTATGTGTAAATCATTAATATTTGGGACAGATAATCAGAAAATAATTAAACAATATTATTTATATAATTTTTTTTCTTTCTAACATCAGCTTTGGAGAGATGGACATGGAAAAATACATGTAAATACATGGTGTTGCCACATAAAAGCTTCCATGGGTATTTTGAAAATCTCTGTTATAATGGAGTGGATATCATTGATTTGTCCAAGAAACACAAACCAGAGATACTCATCATGGTAAGAAAGTCCTAATGTGTGCTTAATAGAAAAGATAGATGCAATTTGTTTCATTGATTCAGTTTTAAATATGTTTTTTCTAAAGGAACAAATAATACACAATTTTGTTTATGTTTGATATAATTTTATGCTTGTTTGAAATGAATGCATGTTACAAAATCACGAAGTATAATTATATATCAGCTTTTAATCCACTTTTTGTGGTGATGAGAACACTGAACATGAGTAGGCTTTCTTAACAAATTGTAAGTGGGCAATAAAATATTAATTAGGTCGAATGTTGTAAAGCAGATCTCTGGAACTTATTTATCTTTAGTAATTGAAATTTTAAATGAGTTACATGGTAACTCTCCATTTTTATTTGCTCTCAGGTCCTAGTAACTAACATTCTTTTCTCTGCTTCCATGAGTTTGACTGTTTTAGATATCCAGTCTAAGTGGAATCATGCAATATTTGTCCTTCTGCAAATGGCTTACGTCACTTAGTATATGGTTCCCCTGGTTCATCTGTTCCTGCATATCACAGGATTTCCTTTTTAAAGATTAATAATATTCCATTTCATTTTGGCTATTGTAAATAATGTATAATAAACATGGGAATAAAGTATTTTGAGATCCTTATTTCCCAATAGAGTACAATTATGTTCTTTAACTTGTGAACATGATGTTTTCCCAACACCATTTGTTGAAGGGACCATCCTTTCTCTGTTGTATATTCTGTGCACTCCTGTGAAACATCTGTTGCCTGCAAATTTGTGAATTTATTTCCAGTCTTTATTCTGTTTAATAAATAAATACTTATTAGGTCAATATTCCTATCTTCAATACCATTCTTTTTCAATTTCTATAGCTTTATAATATATTTTGAAAAAAAAGACATATGATTCTTCCTGCTCCCTTCTTCTTTCTCAAGATTGCTTTGGCTATTCAGGATTCTCTATTGTTCTATATGAAATTTAAGGTTGTTTTCTATTTCAATAAAAAATTCCATGGGGATTTTGGTAAAGAATGGATTAATTTTGTATATGACTTTGGATTATATTGCCATTTTAACAGTATTGTTATATCATCCATGAACATGACATGTATTTCTGTCTTATTTCTTTTATCTGTGTTTTGGAGTTTTCTATATAATCCAAGGTTGTTGTTGTCGTTGTTTTATCCGCCTTAGTTAAGTTTGTCCTCAGTATTTTATTCTTTTTGATGCTGCTGTAAATGAGAGTGATTTCTTAATTTCTTTGTCAGTTTTCTGTTACTGTGTTAATATACCTGTGATAATCAATTTATAAGGAGGAAAGGTTTATTTTGGCTCATAGTTTCACAGGTTTCATTCTCTGGTCACTGGACCCTGTTGCTTTGGATCTGTGACAGCAAAATATATCCTGCAGGATGATGGGGCAGAGGAAGCCACTTTGCCTCATGGTAGCTAGTTAGCAAAGAGGAAGAAAAGAGGGGGCCAGAGTCCCAATACCCCTTTCTAGAATATACCCCCAATAACTCAACTTTCTTTCACTAAGCCCTACCTTCCTAGTCAGTAATACCATAGGCTGAGAACCAGGCTTCTAACACATAAGTCTTTGAGTGCTAGGGGTGGAATGTGATAGGTTGGATCTTGAATGTCCCCCAAGGGCCAATGTGTTGAAGGCTTGATCCCCAGCCTGTGGCACTATTGGGTGGCAGTGGAAACTTCAGGAGGTATGGCTTTTTGAAAGTAAACTAGGTCATTGGGGGCACTTTGAGGGAGCTGTGGGACTCCATCTTCTCCTTGCTTTGCTTTGCAGCTTCCATGAGGCAAACAAGCCTCCTCAGTCATGTGCTTCCATCATGATTTACCTTCTCACTGTAGGCCCAAAGCAACTGAGCCAAGCAACTACAGACTGAAATCTCTGCAACTGTGAGCCAAAATAAATCTTGCCTCCTTATGAGTTGACTAACACAGTTTCCTTAGAAACGGACTTTTTGTGTGTTAATTTTTTTTATCCTGCAACTTCACTAATTGTTTTCATTAATTCCAATTTTTAAAATATTTAGTATTTTTTATATCTAAGATGTCATCTGCAAAAAGAGATAATTTTACTTCTTCCTTTTCAATTTTGATGTTTTTTTTTATTTCTTTATCTTGCCTAATTGCTGACTTTTATTAAGATACTAACTACAAATGGTAAGAGTGGGCATGCTTGCTTTGTTCTTTTTTTTTTCCAGTTTCCAAAATTTTATTATCAATTATGTCAGTAGTTTGTTTACTATTATTAAACTAATTTTTTTAAAAAGCCCAGACAGAGCTGAGCAATTTACCAGCACCATCATCAAACAAACTGCAAATCTATCCCTGTCACAGAGCAAGAGGATACTTAAGATCAACCCAAGAACATCTTTAAGTATCCACAGTATACTGAGCTTGCTGTGCACTGCTGCAGCCCCCTGCACAGGGTGTAAGTGTTTTTCATCCTTAAAAAGCTTCTGTACACAGAGGTGGCTATTGTACCCTGAACAGTGTCTTGCTGAGGGGCAATCACCACCTGGCTAATAAAGACTCTCCAATTTGGACAAAATTCAGCCTCAGAGCTTTCTGGAGGATCTGACATTTCTCTGGCAAGGAGGGAAGGGACTGTCACTTTCCCTTTACCTGTCTTCCTGGTCTCTTCATATCTTGAAGACTTGGAGTGTACTTTGATTTCCAGCATTGCCATCCTAGAAGCAGGGGTCTCCTCAGGCCACACCTCCACTCTCCTCCTTTGACTCATACCTGGCCTTTGCCAAGCTTGGGCTGGACTTGAGGCTGCCTCTTGCAATTCCCATGATAATCCTCCCATTCTGGGTTCTTCCCAAAAGACTATAAGTGTAAGACTGAGAAAGCAGGTGGTCCTCCAGTGTAGTTGGAGGGACCACTGAGGGCTCATAGCTGCCACCCAGTGGGGTTCCTTTCCAGACCTTCTGCATCTCTGCAGGTGAGGGATCAGGGAGGAAACTCTGCAGGGAGGGAACTGACATTTTTTAATCACCTTTTCTCCTAGACCTTTCCAAGGAACTCTTTCTGGGAAACTGGAAACCTTCACAATGGAGTTGACCCTGGAGTCACAAGAGACTAAGGGAAAGTTCAACTGTGGAAGGGGTAAGGGTAGTCTCTTATCAGAGTTGTGATTATGGGATCAAGGATCTGGAGGTGTGGACTCAACCTGTGTCTCACTTGAGACCTTATAATATTTTTTTCTAGCATCAGGTGAGTTCCCAGACTAAGGAAGGAAAGATTCTGGGAGGTGTTCACTGGAGATTGCTGATCCTTGGAGAATGCTAGATTGCTGCTGGGATAGAGGGGTCGTTTGTTTGTTTTTGTGGGTGTTAGACTTTGGAAAAGCATAGTTGACACTAAGCCAGGATGCACATACTTAAGTGGATATTATGCCCTTATTGATTTCAACCAACTTTATGCTCAGATGGTCTTGCAGGATTTTTTTTTCAGTAGTTTCTTGGTTGAGCCTATAGATATGTCACTTTCTGAGTCACATTTCCATGTCCTCTTCAAGTCACTTTCTGAATCCTCCTTTTCATTCCCAGAGCCTTTACTGAGGTGCTTCTTGAATTCCAGGGTAGATCTTCCACATCGCTCTCTAGGTCTTGCTCTGGTCCCTAGAGCAGCAGGTCCTCACTTTCTGCACAGCTTTGCTACTTTCACAAGCAAGTTCAGAGGACTGGGTGGCCAGGAAGGGGCCATGCTTATCTTTTGCCTGGCACCCACAACACTTCCTTGAGAATTTTCCCTGACCTCCGTCAAGACCTGGGATGCATGAAATTTGCAGGGAGGGCCAGACTGCTCTTCATCCGTAGTGAACCTCCCTAGACTGTGTTGCTCTGGTTGCTCCGGGAACTTGGTGCTGTTAGAATCCCCAGGAAGGATGGAGGCCGACTTGAGGCTCAGAGAGGGGTGACTGCTCTGGTGATGATTAGCGTGGATTGGTTATTGGCTTCCTGAGCTTTTTGGAGCAAAGAGGATAAAACCTTCCTGTGTTTCTGTTGCTTCTGTAAGGGGTTCCACATGCTGATTTTCAGCTGAGATGAGAGGCCATACCTCCTCCTGGGATATAGGGCAAATTTTTCTGTGGGTCCTCTTCTAGGGTGGAGAAAAAGGTGGTAGGTTTGGGAAAGAGGATGTGAGGTCTGTGTGGTTCTGGACCAGATCCACAGATGGGGGCAGTGTTTGTGTTAAAAATTGGGATTGGGTGACATAGTTGGGCAAGATCTGGTCCTTAGAAAGTTGTGGAGATTTTTGAGCCTGGGATTGAACTGGGAAAGAATCAGAGACTGTTAAATGTGACAGCTTTACATTGTGCAGAGGAAGACCTCATAGAGATCCAGGCAGTAGCTGCCAGGGACTCGCTGTGCAGAGGGCAGGCCCCAGAACAACTGACTGCATTTGTGCTCTGAAGGTCCCCCAAGGCCTTGTGGTAAGAGAAGTGCTAAAAGAAATAGGAAGATGCTCTAGTTTCCTTTTTGTGTTCCAGAAGGGTTGTGTAGTGGTGTCTCTCTTGCCCCTCGGTGACTTTAACATTTTTCCCAGAGAATCCATGTTTGGGGGTCATTGATTTGAAAGAGGACCCATTCTTAGCATTTTCCTTTCACATTTTTGATTCTACTCTTCTGGTAATTAGCATCTCCAGCAGTTTCTGGATGTGAGGGTTGATCAAAGAGAGAACACAGCCTCTACTTACTGGTGTGTAAGGTCTCCCCAGAGTGTGGGGGTCTGGTCTGTTTTATAAAAAATATGATAAAATATTTTGAACTATAGTCTCTTCACTGTGCTGTAAAGTACTAAAACTTATTACTTTATCTATTTTGGTACCCATTAACAAATAACTTTTTGTTTTTGGCACCAAAAATTGAACCCCAGGGAAGCTTAACCACTGACCCACATCCCAAGCCCCTTTCATTTATTTATTTATATTTGTTTTGTTTTTTAATTTTGAGACAGGTTATAGTTAAGTTGCTTTAGACCTCACTAAATTGCTGAGGCTGGCTTTGAACTTGCAATTCTCCTGTCTCAGCCTCCCAATCTACTGGGATTAAACATGAGGGGCACTACACCTGATGACAGTTAACTTAAAAAAAAAATCTTAGTCAGAAGAAAAAGTACCCAGAGTTAAATATTTTAAACCTCTTTGTACAATTATGCCAACTTAATTTTGATGCATTGCTTGATATTTTACAAAGTGTAGGATTCACTTTGGAACCTGAGGACATGCAGTTGCCTAATCAGGCCAGATTTTAAGATGTGAACTTGGCATGCAATTTTAAAGAACTCAAGTGAGAGCTACCTCTTACTTTTAGTATTTCCTTTTAGGAAAATGTTGTAGTTTGCATCTGGAATGTCCCCCAAAGACTTATGTGTTGGACACTTGGTCCCAGTTGGTGGCACTATTTGGAAGGTGGTAGACACTTTAGGAGGTTGGGCCCCTTTGGAGATGGGTCACTGGGGGTGTGCCTTTGAAGTATTATTTTGTCCCTGATTCTCCCCCTACCCCCATTTCCTGGCTATGAGATGAAGAGCTTTATTCTGCCATACCTTCTGGCTCACTAGAGGCCCAGAAACAATGGAGCCCTGTGACTATGGATGAAAATCTCTGAAATCATTAGCCAAAATATTTCCTCCTCTGAGTTTTTCTCAGGTATTTTATACATCCACACAAAGCTGCATGATTCAGAAAAGAGAAATATTTGACATTTCAGATTATTGGCTGACCTGTGACTGCAGAAATGTGAATTTCTGCATGTAGCATAAAATTGATTTAAGCAACCACTGTGTAATATTTATGTACCATACCTAATGAGGAAAAAAGATGGAGACTACAATAATTGTAATTCTTGAAATACTTTTAAAAGACGTCTTTTCCCTGAATTTTTAATGGCAGATTTTTTTTCTACAATACTCACATGATTTTGATAAAAACAAATGGAAGTGCTCATTAAATATTAGAGTAGATGTTGCCAGGTAAAGTTATAGGAATGGAAGCTTACATGGGAAAAGGGACAGCATAAAAGAGTCCAAAAACAAACAAGCAAACTAGTTTGGAGCAAAGTTCACATATCCAGAATAAATCTATTTATTTTACATCTTTTCAGGCTCCCAAACATCACTAAGCAGAGGGTTTTTGTAAACACAGCAACAGCATTATCTCAAAGCAATGTGCTATAATTGTACACTATGGAAGTATAATTATACTTTGGATATATTAGAGTTTGGATCTGGAATGTCCTACAAAAGTCCATGAAGTTCCCAGGGTAGTGCTCTTTGGAGCTCACATAACCTGAAGGGAATGGGGTCTAGGTGAAATTTTTAGGTTATTAGGGGTGTCCTCTTAGAGGGGATTTTAAGACACCATTCTCTGCCTCTCTCTCTTTTTCTTCCTGGCTTTGAGACTAGTAGTTTTGCTTGGCCATGCCCACCTTCCACTATAAGTTTCCCACCACCAGAAAGCTAAAAATAGGTCTGATCAATCATGGACTTCAAAACTGTAAGATAGAATACACCTTTTCTCTTTATTAGTTGATTATGTCAGGTATTTATTATAGTTATGGAAAATTGACTGACACCCTAAGGCACCAGTATTCTTAGGAGATCCATCAATGTGCTAATGCTCTAAAAGCTTTGTAGTCTTGATGCAACACCAGAATACAGAATTCATCAGGGGGCTCTCAAAGTGTGAGAATTGGGACTGCATTTTGAATTCTGTCAATTGGATATCCATGCCCATGACCCTCTACCTCACCATTCTCCTTTCTTTTCTCTAATAAGTCTCCCTGGTACTTTCATGCCTTTTTTCACCCCTAGATTTCACATGAGAAAAATTGTATACTTGTTTTTCTGTGAATGGCTTATTTTGCTTAATGTTATGATCTCCATTCCATTTATTTTTCTATAAATGACATGGTTTTATTGTTCTTTATGGATGTATAATACTCCACTCTCTGTGTGTGTGTGTGTGTGTGTGTGTGTGTGTGTGTGTGTGTGATTTTCTTTATCCATTCATCCATAGATGGATATATCTGGTCTGATTCCATAACTTATCTATTTTGAATTGTGATGCAATTCACAGGAAACAATAAACTATGGGATAGTATGCTTACTTTAATTCTTTTAAAAATATTTAATTGACTTTATTTTTTAAATACATGACAGTGGAATGCATTACAATTCTTATTACACATATAGAGCACAATTTTTCATCTCTGTTTGTATATAAAGTATGTTCACACCAGTTCATGTCTTCATGCATGTACTTTGGATAATGATGTCTATCACATTCCTCCATCATTGCTAACCCCCTGCCCCCTCCCTTCACCTCCTTCCCCTCTGCCCTATCTAGAATTGTCAATTCCTCCCAAGCTCCTCCTCCCTACCCCACTGTGGGAGAGCCTCCTTATATCAGAGAAAACATTCGCCATTTGTGTTTTGGGTATTGGCTAACTTCACTTAGCATTATTTTCTCCAACACCATCCATTAACCAGCAATTTCCATGATTTTATTCTCTTTTATTGCTGAGTAATATTCCAATGTGTATATATGCCACATTTTTTAATCCATTCATTTATTGAGGGGCCTCTAGGTTGGTTCCAAATTTTAGTTATTGTGAATTGTGCTGCTATAAACATTGCTGGTGGGAATGCAAATTGGTGCAGCTAATATGGAAAGCAGTATGGAGATTCCTTGGAAAACTGGGAATGGATCCACCTTTTGACCCAGCTATCCCTCTCCTTGGTCTATATCCAAAGGACTTAAAAACAGCTGATTTTAATTCTTTCAAGGAATTATATAGCTGGATCATAAGTAGTATTATATTTAGTATCCTAAGGAACCTCTGTCCTGATTTCCATATGGCTGTACTAATTTATATTCTCACCAACAGTGTGTGAGTGTTCCACTTCCCTCATATCCTCACCAGCAATCATTTTTGTTGTTGTTGTTGTTTTCTTGATGATTGCTATTCTTTATTGCTGTTTTAAAAAAAAAAGTGACAGTGGAATGCATTACAATTCTTAGTACACATATAGAACACAATTTTTCATATCTCTGGTTGAATACATAGTATATTCACACCAATTCGTGTCTTCATACATGTACTTTGGATAATGATGATTGCTATTCTGACTGGGTGAGATGGAATCTTGGTGTAGTTATGATTTGCATTTCCCTGATGGCTAAATATGTTGAACATTTTTTTGTACAATTATTGTTCATTTGTGCTTCTTTTGAGAAGTTTCTGTTCAGTTTATTTGCCCATTTATTGATTGGTTGTGTGATTTTTCTGTAAAGTTTCTTGAGTTTTATATGTATATATTTGGGGTATTCATTCTCTGTTCAAGAGTGCCTGGCAAAGATTTTTCCCCTTTCTATATTCTGTTTGTGGAAATTGCTTCCTGGGCTGTGCAGAAGCTCTTTAAACTGATGCAGTCTCATTTGTTGATTCTTGCTATTATTTCCTGAGAGAAGACGAGAATTCTATTCAGGATGCCATTGACTGTTCCAATGTCTTGGAGTGTTTCCCTGTGTTTTCTTCTAGTCGTTTGAAAGTTTCAGGTATTTTGTTAAGGTTTTTGATTCATTTTGAGTTGACATAGGTGAGAAATAGGGATCTAGTTGTAGTCTTCTACAGGTGGATGTTTAGTTTTCCCAGCATTGTTTGTTAAAAGGACTGTCTTTTCTCTAGCTCTTGCTTTTATTACCTTTGTTAAGAATCAGATGGCTGGGTTGTGTGGGTTGGTTTCTGTGCCACCTATTCCATCTATTTGTTTACATGTCTGCTTTTATGCTAGGACCATGGTGTTTTTGTTACTATGGCTCTATGAGATATTTTTAAGTTGAGTATTGTGAAGTCTGTAGCAATGTTGTTTGCTCAGGATTGTTTTTGCTATTCAGGGTCTTTTGTTCTTTGCAGATTTTTTTGTAGTTCTATAAAGAATGTTGTTGTTTGATGGTGCTTTCATGAAATCTCACTCATGAATTATTCATAAGAATGATAGAAAGTTCAATTTATATAAGGATGAAGAGAGATGCACTAGTCAGGCGTACTGACCATTCCCTACCATGGCCTCCTGGCTCCAGCAGTGCATTCCCTCCCTGCGCCCCTCACTGGGCCTCAGGGCTCTGCACCTCTCCAAGTTTGGGGCCATTGTGCCCTCTTCAGCCACTGGCTGGCCACCAGCAGATGTCCTAAGTTTGCTGCTGGCCAGGTATGAGTCCTGGCACAGGGACTACTCCAGAAAGTTAGGGCAAGGCAGGCAGTGTATGAGCCAACATCATGGCCCTGCTAGGCTGCAGGATTGGTGAGATCCAGTGGTTCATGTTGATATTACTCTTCATTTTGGCCCTGGTCAATGGGGGCCTCTACCTGATGCAGTGGGTGCTGGCCAGGGGGTGACCTGCTGCCACAACAGTGGGCAGAGCCCAAAGAGGAGCAGTGCCTGGAGTCAGATGTGCTGCTTTCTTAGATCCTGACTCTGAACAACTGAAGAAAAAAGTGGTAGGCAGCCTGGATGGTCACCCTGAAACATGAGGTCAGAAGGAGAAGGGACCCCCTGCAGCTCTCCTTTCAGCAGGATCCGTGGCCACAACTCCAGGAACTGGTAGTTGGAGAAGTCTCCAGCATGGTCCAGTCAGCCCAGGAGAAGGTGGTGACCTGTCACATGGTAGGCAAGAACCATCAGTTCCTGGTCAGCGCAGCATCCTCAGCAGTGGGCTCAGACATCAGATGTATGACATGCAGCTCTTCCTGGAGCTATGCATGAAAGAAAAGAGAGAAGACATCAGATTACATGGTCCTGCATCCATGTACCAGAAGTGACCATCCAGATCCAGCCTAGAGCACCAAGGGAGGGCCAGGTGGGTGAGACAAATGCAATACTTGAAACCCTCAAGGATATTTTGAAGAACCTGGAGAGTTCTGCCTCTCTATCAGTGGTTCTGAACACCACGCCTATAGATGTAAAAGAGGCTCAGAATCTACAGCACATTTCATGTACTATTCAGGAATCCTGTCCTCCTAAACCTCCAAGGACTCATGAACTAAAACCACAGGTGAAGTGCTGAGAGTGCCATAGTCAAGTAGGAATGACGCATGGCATTTTTGGTTGAAAGGTGACCCCAGCAAACCATTGAGATGATGATGATGATGTTAAGATTTGCATTCAATTGGAGTTTAGACCCCTGCTGTCTGCCTAGGTCTGCTACTTTGGAGCTCTCCAGGGAATCCCAGAGAGTTCCCATTGGTTGGGGAAGTGCGGTAGGAGGGAATTCCGGAGGAGGGATTTCCTGTTGGTGTAGTGTGTCCTGGGGGAAGGCCGCGTGCCTGGCATTCGCAGGAGTTTTGGAAATAAAGTTTGTTCCTGCTTGAGTGGCTCGTGATTTTGTGCCTAGCCAGACTGCACCAGTGAAGAATATCAGGGCCTCACTGCAAAATGATCTTGGTGCTTCAGGTACTATTAACCCTATGTGCATTGCCCAGCTAAATGATCCTGTCCAGAGATTCACCAGCACCCTAGCCAAGAACACTATTCACCTCATTTGGAAGGAAGAGTTTACTTTTGAGCTGAACACCAAGTACAGGGAGTTACACCTGCAGATTGCAGAGGACTGGTGGTCCTCGGAGGTCTGCTGGCCATGACCACTGTCTCTCTGGTCCTATTCAAGAAGCAGTTTTCCAGGCTGCAGAACTTTTCACTGGCCCACCCTCATCAGCTTGGGGCTGGGATCAGTCGCTGAAGAGTTTCCTTACATAGAACCCAGTGACTTCAAATCCTGTCAAACCCCTCCCCCTGTTGCCCCTACCAAGATAGAAAAGGACCACACTGTGATTCCATGTGGGACTGTGGTCACTAATGTCACTACCATGAAGACCAAGCTTCACTGTAATATGGGGAGGCTGTCCCAGCTGAGCTCTGAGTCTCTGCTGAAGATGTCCATCAGGTGAAGGTCAACAAGAAGGACACTCCATTGAGGCCATCTTGTGTCATGGTGTTCCTGTCAGCAAGATGTTCTCTTCTTCAGATACAGACCTGCTGGAGTTGAACAGCATCAATCAGATCACTAAAGTTGCCATCCAGCAGCGCACTGAATCTTCAAAGCTGAAACTCAAGTCTCCACCGAAAAAGAGCACTAACATCATTTTGGGGATCTCCAAGATCTCACATCATGCCCTACACACAGGCAGACGAATGCCAGCAACAGGCTTTGACGTGATTGTTTCAAGATTATAGAAAGCAACTATACAGGTATGTCCAGGATCCTGTGTGTCTAGGAGTTTTCCTCTATTTTGCATTAGATGACTGCCAATTTGTTAAGTGTTGATTTTATTTATTTGTACATAAAAACTATACAGAATAGTGGTTTTATTGTGGTATGTTTGTATATGCACATTATAGTTTCATAAATTTAAACCCTCAGTACCCCCTTTCCCTCCTTCCTTCTCCTCCCCTCATTTCCTTCCTCTTCCTTATTGTTCTCCCTTATATTTTCATGAGTTCTCTTTTTTTTTTCTTACTGTATTCTACATTTGAGAGAAAACATGATTCTTGACTTTCTGAGTCTACTTTCTTTTGTCTAACACAATGCTCTCCCATTCCATCCATTTTCCTGCAAATGACATAATTTTGTAATTCTTTATGGCTGAATAAAACTTCATTATGTCTATATATCACATTTTCTATATCTATTCATCTACTGACTGATACCTAGACTGGTTCCTAACTTGGTAATTCATATAGTAATTCACAGTTCACAATAGTGAGTAATGCTGCTACAAACATGAACAGGCCTGGATCACTATAATATGCCGACCTTAATTCTTTTGAATAAATACTGAGGAGTAAATGGTGTAGCTGGATGATATGATGATTCCCTTCCTAATCTTGGGGGGAATCTCCATAATGATTCCCATAGTGGCTATACTAATTTACATTCCTACAAACTGTGTATGAGAGTTCTTTCCTCCCGCCCCCCATTCTGCTAGCATTTATTGTTATTTTTATTTTTGATGGCTGTCTTTCCAAAATGAGTGAAATCTCAGTGTAGTTTTAATTTCCATTTCCCCGATGACTATAGTTGTCTCAAGGCAACTATATTTTTTAAATGTGTTTTATAAATATATATTTTTAATTTTGTAAAAATACACAAACACATTTTTAAATATAATTTTTGACAATTTTTTTACTTTTTTGAGAAATGTCTGTTTATCTTTTTTTGCCCACTTATTAAAATGGGTGATTTGATATTAAGTTTTTTTAGTTCTTTGTATATTAGAGATATTAATCTTTTGCCAGAAGAATAACTAGCAAAGATTTTCTCCCTTTCTGTAGATTCTGTCCTTGTGCAATGAATTTTCTCCTTTGCTGTCTCCTTTGATGTTTTAGTTTGATGCCATCTAAATTATTGCTCTTATTCACTGAGTTGTAGAAATCCTGTTAAGGGAATCATTGCCTATACTTGTATGTTGTAGCTTTTCCTTTTTACTCTTCTGTCAGTTGCAGTTTCTGGTCTTATTCCTAGGTCTTTGGTCCAATTGAGTTGACTTTTGTACAGAGAGAGAGAGAGATAGGTATGTATTTTCAATCTTATGAATATCCAGTTTTCCCAGCATCACTTGTTAAGGAGGCTGTTTTGTCTCCAATGTAACTTTTTGGCACATTTGTCAACCAGATTTCTGTAGCTGTGTGGGTTTGTTTCTGTGTCTTCTATTCTGTTCCATTGGTCTGTGTGTCTCTATGCCAGTACCAAAGTGGTTACTATGACTATGTAGTATAATTTAAAGTCAGACATTGTGATACCTCCAGCTTTAATCTTTTTGCTCAGATTTTCTATGACTATCCAGGTCTTTTGTTCTTCTGGATAAATATAAGGATTTTTTTCTGGTTTTGAAAAGAATATCATTGGTATTTCTATTGCACTTGCATTGGATCTGCAGATTGATTTTGGTAATATGGCCATTTTAACAATATTAAATCTCCCTAACTATGAACATGGGAGGACTTTCTATCTTTTGGTGTCTTCTTCAGCTGGATTTTTTTTTCTTTTTTTTTTGGTAAATTTTTCTTATAGAAGTTTTTAACCTTTTTTGGTTAAATTTGTTGCTAACTATTTTATGTTCTTGGAAGCTATCATTAATGAAAAAATTTTCCTGATTTCTTTTTCAGCAGATCCATCACTACTGAATAGAAAAGTGATTGATTTCTATATGTTGATTTTGTATCCTGTTAATTTTCTGAGTTTGTTTATCAGCTTTAGAAGTTTCCTGGTGGAGCTTTTCAGATCTTCTAAGTTTAGGATAATATCATTGCAGACAGGGGTAATTTGATTTTCTTCCTTTCTATCTGAACCACTTTTATTTCCCTTTCTTGCCTAATTGCTGGGGCTAAAGTTTCATGAACTATATTGAATAGGAGTGGTGAGAGTGGACATCCTTGTCTTGTTCCTGATTTTAGTGCACTGTTGACATTGTGTTTGTCATATATGGCCTTGATATGGTAAGGACTATCACCAGTGTGGCCAGGAACACCAGAAGTGTCAGCCCAACATTGTGCACATCTTGAGCAGAGGATGGTCACCTCAAGTTGGCTGGCACGGTGACTTCAGCATTGGTTGCCAGGTGCTGCAGGGCACTGCTACCCCCTCATCTTTATGGAGAGCCCAGGACCATGGCACCTGGAGACCCTGTGGCAGGGATGCCCTTCCATGGTGAACACAGCACATCTGAGGAGAGGGAGTGAGTACTGGAACACCTCACAGCCACAAGGCCCTGGATGCCACTGCTGGAGGATCCCCTGGCCTCCAGGGACACCAGATGTCAATGTCTCCTGGAGGCTGCTGCAGCAGCTTCTTTGGCCCCCAGTATGTTATATTTCTATTCTTGTTTGAGTCAGAATTTTTTAGTTTCTTCTCAGAATCCTTTGTTGATCAAATCATCATTAAAATGTGTATTGTTCAATCTCCATGTCTTTGTATAGTTTCTGTGGTTTTCTACTTGCTGTTAATTTTCAATGTCATTCCATTATCATTAGAATAGGATACATGGAAATATTTCAATATTTTCATATCTGCTAACACTTGCTTTATTGCCTAAAATATGATCTATTTTGGTGAAAACTGAAAAGAAAGTGTATTCAGCAGTTGTTAGATGAAATATTCTGTAGTATCTTTGTTAACTTTATGTCTGGAAGACCTATCTATTAGTGAGAGAGATACATTGGAATCATCTGGTATTATTATACTGGGGCCTATATGAACCTTTATGTGGCATAGTGTTTTATGTTATTAGGTGTGCACATCTTGGGCAGGCCAGCATGGTGGCTTCGATGGTGGTTTCCAGGTCCCGCAGGGCACTGATACCCTCTCATCTCTCTGAGAAGCCCAGGACCAAGGCATGAATTTTTCCTTTACGAGTATGTGGTGACCTTCTTTTTCTCCTCTAACTATTTTTTGCTTGAAATGTGCACTGTTGGATATGAATAGATATTCCTTCTTGCTTTCAGATGTCATTTACATGAAATGTCATTTTTCATTATTTTTCTTTTAGCCTGTGAATATCGTTGACCATAAATGTGTTTTTTGCAGGCATCAGTAATTGGGACTTGTTTTTTTAGTTCAGTCTCACGATCTATGTCTATGATTTGTAGAAATGAGACCATTTATATTCTCTCTATTTTTTATAGAAATGAGACCATTTATATTCAGTGTTATTACAGGAGGAATGTGTTATTTCTTGTCATTTTGATTTACATTTAATGTTTGCTTCTATCCTAATTGTTACATGTTCATCCACACTTCTAATGTAATTTATTCTTATCCAAGATCTCTCAGTTGTTTTTAATCTTCTATATGTAGAATTCTTCTAAGTATCTTCTACAATGCACCCATAGTAGTAATGATTTTTTTTTCATTTATACTCATCTTAGTAGGTGTTTTTTTCTTCTTCATTTCTCATACTACCATTCTGGTGGTTTATTGAAGACAGTGATCTTGGTTGGCTGTTATTTTCTTTCAGAATTTGAAATACATTATTCCAAGTCCTCCTGGACATTAGGGTTTCTGTTAAGAAATTGACTGTTGGTTTTTCTGTAAATGTGACTTGGCTTTTGAAATTGTAGTAGCTGTTAAAATCCTTTCTTTGAACTAAAATTTTGACATTGTAATTATAATAGGGTGTGAAAAAGAAGAAGTTCTTTTCTGGTCTGGTGTATTTGAGGTTCTAAATGCTTCTGGTGTCAGGAGGATCATCTCATTCCCAAGACTTCAGGCATTTTTCTGCTGTTATATCACTGTCATGATCTTGTATCTCTGATCCTTCTATAATGTCTGAGCATTAAGTTTGATCTCTTAATATTGTTTCAGAGTTCTTGTAAATTATGATTGTAGTTTCTTATTATTTTTAAATACTGTCTGAATGTTCTTATTATTTTTAAATACTGTGTGATGTCTGCATGATCTTCAAGCTGTGAAATTCTGTCTTCTACTTAATCTAATATATTAGAAACACATTCAGTTCAGTTTTTTATTTGATTAATTTTGTCTGTCATATCCAAGATTTCTTTAGTTCTTTTTCAATATCTCTATCTCGTCATTGATTTTTTTATATCCTCCTGTACTGATGTCCTTAATTCATTCAATTTTTTTGCATCATCTTAGAATTCATTAATTAAAAAAAATATTTTAGATGTTGATGGGCCTTTATTTTATTCATTCATTGAGAATGGAAACCAGTACATGCAAGGCAAGGGCTCTACTGCTGAGCCACACTCCCACCCCCCAGATCCATTAATTTTTAAATAATACATTTTTTAATCCAGTATTTCATCCTCTTTGATACTTTTGGAGTCTGTTGGTGTATTACAGACCTTAAGAGGTGTCTTATTACATTGTTATTTGTTTTTTTAATATTTATTTTTAAGTTGTAGTCGGATATAATATCTTTAATTAATTCATCTATTTTTATGTGACACTGAGGCTCAAACCCAGGGTCTCACCCATGCTAGGCAAGCATTTTACCACTGAGCCACAATCACAGCCCCTACATTGTTTTTTGCTATCACTTGTATTCTTATTTTGAGATTTGTATATCTGATAGTCTGGGATTTTCTTCCACTTTTATTTGAGGATATTCTTAAGCTCAGCTTTCTCTTAGCAAGATGTTCTAGGATATCAGGTTGTTGTGGATTGTTGAATATATTTCTCAGTGGTTTTTGTCATATAATTACTCTGCTAATTTTTTGTGATTATTAGTGATCAAAGCAAACATTCAAAGTTGTGTAGTATGTCAGAGCTTGAGAATTCCCCTTTCTTTGTAGATTTCACAGGATTTTTCTAGTAGATCCTACAATTATGTTGCATATATCAGGGTATAGACATACCCTCCATGATTGCTCCTCTACATTTGACAACTCTATATATTCTAAGAGTGTGTAGGAGTGTCTTATGTTGAGGTCTTTCTGTTATTTCTCTCTGCTGTGGCTGTGTGATAAGCAAGAATTATATAAACTAACTAGTTTTAAAAGATGGCAAAAATACATTTCATTAAGAAGGAAGAAAATGGGAAAGGAAAGCAAAAGAAATGTACCCTTAGAGAGAGCAAAGGCTGGGCAGATGATGTGACCCTTACTCTTGTATTGCTTGACAGACTGCTGCTGGAGTGGCCTAGATTCAAAGCTTATTTAAATAGCTCTTGACTACTCAGCCTCACAATGTAGGATTGAATGGTAAGTACTGTCTGTTGAAGTTTGGTTAGGACAGACTAGACTGATGCATCCCCAGATTGGGGCTGATATTGAATTCTAAATGGGAAACTCTGGTGGCTGAGGTCAAACTCTGCATTGAACTTTTTTGGGTGGAGTCTACTACACTGAAATTAGGAGAACACACCCCTAGGGCCTGGCAGATGCTCTGGGGTCTGTATCTCAGGTGACTTCTGAGAATTCTACTTATAGAATCTCCTGGGTGGAGAGGTTGTGACAGGTCTTGGGCACTCCACCATCAACTATGGCCTTTCAAGGCTCAGTCCTCAAATGCAATTATGTCCACCTGTTCAGCTTCCAAATCCTCCTCAGCTGATTGTGCAAGCCATCAGACTGAAAGGGAAAGCAAGTTTCTCTCCACTCCAAATCTCTGACCTCAATCCCCTTTGATTTCAATGGATTTCTGCCAGGTGTACCCTGGCCACATGATAGGAGTTGGCAAGGACAGTCTGACAGTATTTGCTGTGATCTCCCTGGTTCCTGCAGCAGCACTAAGCAATACTTCAACAAATTTGATACACATTTTTGAGAAAGCTACCCTGGCTGCATGTGGAGAGTGGGTGGCATCAAAGGTAGATGCTTGTATCTCCAGTTGAGGTCAAGAACAGGTCACTTGGATTTGGATGATAACAGAAGAAAAATACTTACATGGCTGGATTGGAAGCAGCCTTAGAAGAGGACTGGAATAACTGGCTATTGGGAGACAAAGATGTCAGGAATTCTACTAGGTCTGCCTTAGACAACTGGTGAGATAATAATACCCTACACACAAAGGATCAGGTGTGGGATCATTTGTTTGATTTTACACCTGGTATGTTTGTGGTGTACTTGAGGATTCATAATGAGGCTGACAAATTCAAAGCTGGGACTGGGTCTGTAACTATCATTCTCTTCATAGGTATTAACAGAAGCCACTGGCATGAGAAAATGGATTATTAGATTTTAAAATGAAATCTATATACCCTTCCAGGTGATGATTTTGGGGATGATGATCTTGAAGTATAAGTAAATTTATAATTGTAAGGCAATATTACAGATGAATATTAACATTTAGGCTAAACATGAAATTATGTTTTAACATTTAGCCTAAACATGAATTTGTATTTGAATAACCAAGTTGGCTTTCTGGCATATTCTAATTAGTTATATAATTATATACAATTAATTATATATTCCACATAGCTCCTCTGAACCAGAGTCAATTTGTAGAGAACTTCCTTTTTTTCCTTTCGTTAACAAGTAACATTGCATGAAGCCAACTTTTATTCCAGAAGAAAACTTCTCTAGGTTCCATCCCCAAGATCCTTTGCTTTATCTTTCCATCTTGGGCTGGTTTATGACAGCCATTACTTTATAAACATTTATGTCAAGGTTGACTGCTGGCTCTTCCCACACTTATTGAGTATGTGAACTTTCACGTAAGTGCTCAATCAGCATATAACAAAGATGTTTAATCATCCCAAAGTAATGCTTTGGATTACTTAATAATCAGGAAATTCAAGCAAAATCAAAGGAAGTTCTCTACAAATTCATTATTGCAACAACTGGAATTTTTAATTTAATGCCTGGAATGTATTGCAAGAAATGTCATTTTAAAGAATCATACTACCTTGTTATATTAATGCTTACACTATGAAATCCAGCCAGATGTCAAACAGAAAACAAAGAATGCAGGAAGGAAGCATTAAGAAACAGAATACAAAATAAAGTGACACCAGTATATCCAAACACATTTGACATTCAGCATTTTGTGATAAACTTCTCTAATAAAGCAAAGAATCTATAGTTAATAAAGTTACATAAAGGGACTTAAGAAGTCTGCAGGGTGCAGACAAATGGTAAACCAGGCCTCCTATAGCCTTCCATGATACTTTCTGTTTACCCCTAAAATCAGCTTTGTTTGCCTATTTCTTATACATACATGGGTTTTTCATCTTAAAATTAACACCAGTAAAATTGGTTAGATACTCAAATAAACCTGATATATCTGGGAAGAAATAAGACACAAATATCAAAAGTATAATCAATGATTTGGTCTTACTCTGATCAGTTGAGGAGATGTCCTTAGCTCAGAATTGCTTAGGTAATTGTAGTTTTTGTCCCCCATGAAAGCAGTAATCTAAATGAGCTTTCTTAGATGAGGTTAAATGTTATTTCAGTTTCTGATGTTGTGTCCTTACTATAGGGGACAATGCAGCACTCAGTGTAGGTATGGCACATAGTGGTTGATGAGTATGGCTGTTGTGTCGAATGAGCTAGAAAGAGCCTCTTAGAGGTCTAGAGAAGCATATGTTTGCTCATATTAATAATTTTTCAAAAACTTAATAAGATTAGGAGAGTAGGTCTCTTTATAGCTCCCTCTTCTAAAAAGGATAGAATATGACAATAACATGGATTTATTATCACTTTATGCGTCACACCTGTGAAAACACAATCTATGTTTCATACTCTCCAAAAAAGGACAAATATCATTACAATCAAATAAAATGTGACTAAAAAAGACACACAATCTCATAATTGACCGTACATTTAGAAATACTTGTGACAAGTGAATGGAGATATAACTGAGGTCACTAGAACCAAGTGAATTAGTCTGGGTCATGTTTGTCAATAGAACTGCACTTTGAAGGAAGTTTTTGGGGATAGAACATAAGCTCAACTAAGAAAGAAGATTAGGCAATTATATGTTCCAGCCCCCCCAAAATCCAAACAAATAGATGGCTGCAAGGAAAATTCAGATTTCAGTTCATTTCTCTTAGATATCAAAATCAGAATCTCCAAAGGATTGATGTAGTAAAATAGGTTTTAATGTCCTAGTGAAATCTCTACATTCTATTCAATTTCCTTAGTCCTTTGAAGATAGAGGAGGCTGATTATTTTCTGATTATCATTCTCTTAAATATCTTATTATGTTCATTATTTCATTATTGCTGTTTATTTTTCTGGCCCCATGATGACTTTTACTTTTGTTCATATTCTGGATACCGTGCATAGTCTAAGAGGTAAAGAGCATTAAAGTAAATGTAATTTTGTTTTGTTTGGTACTGGGGATTGAACTCAGGGACACTCAACCACTGAGCCACAACCCCAGCCTTATTTTGTATTTTATTTAGAGACGGGGGCTCATTGAGTTGCTTAGCACCTCGCCTTTGCTGAGGCTGGCTTTGAACTCGAGATCCTCCTGTCTCAGCCTCCCAAGCCACTGGGATTATAGGTGTGCACCACTGAATCCAGCTGAAAGGGAGTGTAGTTTTAATTATCATGACCAAAGTTATATGACTGATGATCTTAAGGCATTTTTTACAATGGAACGTTTCCATGTACAAGGGCTTTCTAACAAAGACCATCTCACTGAATGGCTCTTTCAAAACAGTCTCAGCTTTATTCATTCTGCACACTATCAAAATGGTGGCATTATAGTATGATGGCCTTATATTAATGTTCTACTTTCTCTGCTATGCTTTTTAATGACATAACTTGCATTTTTATATTACTGTTAGTCAGCAGACTACATGATATCAGATTACCTGTTTTCCTACTATCAAACCACTGTATATGAAGCCTTTCAGAATTTTAATATAAAGTCTTAATTAGCAAGTATTTTACCAGAACTAAAGTATCTGTATGCTTATAAATAATAAAATAGTTATAATGATAAAAAGAATATAAACTCAGTAATCCAGATGGCCCATGACATGTTCTTGAAAAAACAATCTTTTGAAACTATCAAATTACACTTTATGCAAGTTTCTAATTCCCAGCCCCTACTACTAGCTCTTGTCTACTAGTAAGTCAGTGAGGATGTGCTAAGCCCCCATGTATTTCTTCATTTGTGATGGCTGAATCTTAGAGAGCAAGTTAAGTGATTTTGCCAACTTCCTGGAGTCTTTTCCTGGCATCCAACTTCACCTAGACAGAATTCTCTGGCCACTAGACTGTGCCAGAGATCACCCAGAATGTGAAATGACATCTGCCAATGATGACTGGTGGTGCAGACAATATGCAGTGAATCAAAGAGTGCACTCTCTTCCTCCAAATCATAATCTCTATTTAAAAGATTGATTTTATCAAAATTTAGTCCTGCCTGGGCTTGTTCTTACCACAGAGTCCATCCTTGTGTAAGTGACAGTTGAAGACAAATCTTTCATCAGTAACTTGATTATTAATTAAACACCTTTGTCCTGGAGAGAAGCCTTACTCCTTCCATCAGAATATAATGACAGAAAAGGTGTTTCAGAACTTAAAAGCTTAAGTGGCAAATGAGTGTTACTTTGCCTATTATCTATGGCTCTTTTTCAATGAGTATACTAGTTTTCTTGGGTGGCCACAGCAAAGTGCCTCAAATGGGGGGGGGGGTTATGTCACAGAAATTTTCTCAAATTTTCCCTTTTTATAGGGACACAGTCATATTGGATTGGATTCTACCCAATGCCCTCATATTAACTTGATTGTCTCCAAAATCCTGTTTCTTTATGAGTTCATATATGTTGGTACTGAGTTAAGATGTCACAATCTTTTGGGAAGACACAGTTCAACCCGTAACAAGTCACATATTGCTCTATCTTTAAATGTTGTCAAATATTATAAAACCCCTTCTTGCTGGTTGTTCTAATGACTACATAACTACTTGTTCTAATTGATCTTGCTAACTTTGTCAACAAGAATCTTTTTCTTTCCTGTATTTCTTCCTTTTTTTCTTTTTAATTTTCTGTCAATGACTTGACTAAGAAGTAATTTCCCATTTCTGTTCTTAAATTCTTTGTCTCTATAATGTATACATTTCATCTTTTTTTAACTTTGCATTTTCATAAGCTTTCAATATTTCCATGTTAGATACTACTACTCAGTCCTGCGAGTTTGTTTTATTGCTTTTAATCTTTTACATCTCACAAATCCTTTTAACCATTATTTGAGCTTGGCAACACTCTAAACATAGAAATGCACTTTAAATAGAGGAAAAAATAGTAACGTTTTGCACTAAAAATAAAGAGAAATCATCACTGAGAGTCATTCAGCACCTTGTTTATTAATATCTCCTGTTGTGATATTGGTTAAATGGGAAGCAGGTACATACATATGACATTCACAACTCTGCACTATTTGGCTCTTTTCTGCATGACATCCCTCAGTAGTGTCCTATGACCATCCCCCATCCTGCATCAGCCTAGCTCCCTGGACTCTGGCAGTGGTTTGCCTTCACCCAATGGGAGATACTTGTGGGGAGAGGTGGGCTGGAAGGGAAAGAGGCCAGGGTGCTCATTATCTGGCCTCTGTGGTTCTTATTTGGAGACAGCCCTGGTAGGGGCTGAGTTCTGAGACCATTGCTGAGGTGGTATTTGTTCTTTAATGACAGCCTCAAGCCAAGGTCCAGGAGCATGCCTCTCCCTGTCACACTTAGATGTGCAGCCTACTTTTAGGTGGTGTTTGTCCATCAATGGTCTCCTCATACTTGCCCACACCTCTGAGAGCAGTCCTTTCCTCAAAGATTCATCATCAGTCCATCTTTGCCATGTATTCCAAGGTCAGGGGATTCTGACTTAAAATTTGAATACAGTTCTCTTTCTTTTCCTATGAACCTTGGAAGAACAACAAACAATCCCTGAGAAAGCACTTGCCTTTCAGCAAGTTATGAAAATGGCCCATGAAAGACCATTTCCATTCAGAAAATAGTTCTTCAAGGGTATTCTACACTTTTGTAGAATGTTCTAAATACGGGGAGATAAAGATGTTTTCTTTAGTTCAGTTAGAGCACCAGCACCCTGGAAGGTAAGACACTAAGCCCTACTGTAAAAAAAAAGTAAAGGCAAATATTATGTGGGCTTAACATCAAGGACGCCATATCTGTACTGGGGCCAGATATTTATTCAGACATAAACATCACCCACATCAGAATGCTCTGCAGTGATTTATTCCACCTGTACTCATAGGCTGGTGTTCCATGGCTCAAACCAGGTAGCTGTGTGGATTATTACAATATTGAAATACTTACATAGTGATTGGTGAAGAATCCTGAATGGCCCCCTGCTGCCAGCCTGTCCCTGTGTCTCCTCTGACAGTATCTGTACCTCCCTGTTCTCCTGGCAGTTGAAGTCCTCTGGGTCAACTCCAACCCTATGGACAGGAAGTTCATTCTTACTGGCTGCAATTTGTGCTATTTTAGTAATTAAGTTTTTAATATCATCTAGTGGATCCTGCTCTTATTTAGCTTTTTGACATTTTGGAGTTCATCATAGCATTTTCATGTTAATTTGGATTTTTGAAAGTTGTACATTCATTATCTTGACTACTACTTTTTGGCATCCCTTAAGTTTTCCACCCCATCTTCATCTTAATTCACTCTGGAACTGGCCCATCTGTACTCATTCTGGCATATAGTTTTCAAACTGTTAGGGCTGTTATGTGATTTTTTTTAAAAAAAAAAAAAGCAATGAAATGATGAGAATGGTGTCAGGTGCTGCTGGACAGAGTGGCAGACCCATGTGAAGGGACATGGGGCCAAGATTGCCATTGGGGAAGGCAGAGTCCACCTTCTCTTTCTCTCTGCAGAAAGGGGTATATAGAGTCAGCTTGGGCTGCCATAACAAAGTGCCATGACAGAGTCACTTGAACAATAAAAATAATAGTTCTAGAGGCTGTAAGGCTGAAATCCAGATGTCATTAGGATGTTTTCTTCTGAGAATTATCTCCCTGGATTATTGTATATGCCATCTTCTCCCTATGTTCTCACATGGTCCTCCTTCTTGTGTGACTTTGTCCTAATCTCTCCTTTTTCATATGTATGTATGCATTTATTTATTTATTACATATTATTGTATAAATTAACAGATTTCATTGTGTAATTTCCATATATACATGTATAATGCATTGTCCTTCTCTCTACCCTTTTTCAACTTCCTCTATCCCTGCTACCTGCTTCCTGGTCCCTAATAATCCTTTTTTCTGGATACCTTTTTTTTTTGGTTTTTAGTTTCCATATATGAGAAAACACATGAAATACTTGCCTTAATGTGTCTGAATTATTTCCTTTAACAAGATCCAGTTCTGTTTTCCTGCAAATGACAGGATTCATTTTTTTTTCTTTGACTGAATCATACTCCATCATTTATACATAGTATATTTGCTTTATTCATGCATCTGTTGACAGGCACCTTGGCTGAGTTCATATCTTACTTATTGTGAATAGTGTCACAAGAAACATGGTCATTCAGGTGTCTTTTTTATTTGCTGACTTCATTTCTTTTGAATAAATATCAAGCAGTGGTATAGCTGGGTCATATGGTAGTTCTATTTTAATTTTATGAGGACCATCCATACTGTTTTCTATAGATGTTGTACTAATTTACATTCTTAACAACATTGTATATGATTCTGTTTACATCCTCATAAGTGTTTTTTTTTATAATACCTATTCTAACTGGAATAACCATCTTACCCAACTTGTTAAGATGTAATCTCCTGGTAGATTTAATTTGAATTTTTGTAATGCCTAAAGAGGTTGAGCATTTCATATATAATTATTGGCAATTTGCATTTGAGAACAATCTTGAATAGAATAGTCTTATTTTGAGCAGTGTCTATTAGGTCATTTGTCCATTTATATCATATTACTTGCTTTTTGGTTGTTAAGTTTTTCCTGTATTCATCCTCTGTCAGATGTATAACTGGCAAAGACTGACTCCTATTTTCTTTGTTTTCTCTTCACTCTGCTGATTATATTCTTAGCAGTGCAGAAGTTTTTTTAATTTGATGCAATCCTGCTAGTTCATTCTCATTCTGATTTCCTGTGCTGTTGGAGTCCTATCTTGGAAATCATTACTTTTGCTACAGTCTTGAAGCATTTCTCCTATGTTTTCTCTAGCAGTTTCAAAGGATCCTGTCTTACATTAAGATCTTTAATCCTGAGTTGATTTTTATACAGGGTAAGAGATAATGATCTAGTTTTGATCTTCTACATGGGAGTATTCCAGTTTTCCCAGCACCATTTGTTGAAGAAGGCTTTCTTTCTCCAATATTTTGGCACCTTTGTTGATAATCAGTTCGAGTGTGTATTTACTTCTGAGTTTTCTGTTCTGTTCCACTGATATATTTGCTTTTTTTTATGCCACTTACTATACTGTTTTTGTTACTATGTCTCTCAGGTATAATGGTGTTTCTAGCATTGCTCTTTTTTCTCAAAATGGTTTTAGCTATTCTGCATTTTTTTTTTTGCTGACATATGGATTTTAGAATTTTTTTTCTATTTCTGTGAAGAGTCTCATTGGTATTTTGTTGGGCACTGCATTGTAGATTGCTTTTGATAGTATGGCCATTTTATATATAATTTTTTTTTAAAAAACTGGTGGGAGTTGCTCCATGGCCTAATATTTGGTCTATTTTGGGAAACATTTACTATGCTGAAGAAAATGTGTATTTCGTAACTGTTGGGTGGAATATTTTGTAGATGTTTGTTAAGTCTATTTGATCTATGCATGGGCTGTCTCTCATCTAGCGAGGAGGTCCACAGAACAGGGTAGAGAAGAGTGTGTCTTCAGAGTCGCCAATCAAGACCTCCAGAGACCATGCAGGAAGCAGGTCTGATTTAATTGCATAGTAAATATGTATATATATATATTTAGGCAGTAGCTAAGCAGATTACAGGCAGCCATCAATGCAATTTCTGGCCAACTGTCCTTGCAGCAACCAATTGAGGAGCTGGTCATAGAGTAAGCACTGGGACCACAACACATGGCCTCATGCCCAGGACTGTGCCTACAAGAGTAAGCAGTTTGCAGCTCACGCGCCTAGCATGAGGGGAGTGGTTTGCGGCTCAGGGGTCCTTAATGTATGCCATGTATGCAGTACTTCATGCACTTGTCCTCACAGATCTATAGTGTAAAGTAAATCTGATGTTTCTTTGTAGATTGTTTTTGGTCTGAATTTATTGTGACCTATCTTTCCAAATTGTTCAAGGGATTAGTACATAATGCACATGATTAGTACATATGATTATATTCATATATAGACTATAAATTTAAAAAGTACAAAAAAATGTATTCATTCTATCTTTCCCTTTATCTCAACTCATGTTTGTTTTTAAAAGTTGGGTGCTCCAAGACTTATTGCTTATACATTTACAAGGGTAATGAATTGTTCCTTTGATCAATATATAGTGATTTCTTGTATCTTCTGATTTTGTTTCAAAGTCTATTTTATCAATTATAAATGTAGCTACTCATTTTTGCTCTTGGATTCCCTTTTCTCAGAGCATCATTTTCCATCCTTTCACTATAGGTGTGTGTATGTTTTTGCATATGAAGTAAGTTTCTTGTAGGCAGCATATTGTTAGGTCTAGATTTTTAATTCATTTAACCAATCTGCATCTTTTATATGGAAAATTAAAATCATTTACATTCAGGGTGATTATCAAAAGGTATATGCTTGTTCCTGTCATTTTGCTCTTTTTTCTTCTGGTGGTTTTGAATATTCCATGTTTTTTTTCTTCCTCTCTTATTCATCTTGATGTTTTACTATATTGATATTGTGTGATTCTTTACTATTTCTCATTTGCTTCTGAGTAGCTCCATGACTACTTCTTTAGTAGGACTTATTTTTTCACATTTGGTGATGATTTGATCTTCCTTCTTATTATGGAAGTATTCAAGCATTCCCTTTTGTATTACGTAAGCATTTCATCACTGTTGACATAATATCTGAGGAAAACTCTTAAAGAAAGAAAGATTTATTTTTACCTCATGGCTTCAGAGGTTTCATTCTGTGGTTGGTCAGCTCCATTTTCCTAAGGTGAGGCCAAACATCATGTCAAATGGACTTGGCAGAGGAAAGTTGCTCATCTTCTGGAAGCTGTGAATCAGAGAGAGGGACAGGAAGAGGCTGGTGACAAGATATAGTTCCCAAGGTCCTTCCCCCAAGGACCCACTCCCTTCAACTAGATCTGACTTCCTACAGTTTTCCACTACCTCCTAGTAATCCATTCATATTATGAAGTCAGAAATGGATTAATCCATTTAGGAGTCAGATTCCTCAAGATTCCATCATTTTCTAAAAGCCCCATGCCTCTATACTATTGCACTGGAGACCAACCTGCCAGAGTATGAGCCTTTTAGGGGACATTCTGGATCAAAACCATAACAAGTATCTTAAGTGATACTAGTCTAGTTGTCATTAATTCCCTTAATTTATTCTTATCCAAGGTCTATTTCTTGAAGACTAAAACTGCTGGATATAGAAGACATTTTTGGCACTCTATTCCTTTACCCAGACTACTTTCTTCTTTTTAATGATCACCAGTCAGAATACTATTCAATTTATTTCAGGAAATAGAAAAAGAAGCAATAATTATCAGCTCATTCTATGAGGCCAATATCACCCTGATCCCAAAACCAGGCAAAGACACATCAAAGAAAAAAAACTTCAGACCAATATATTCTAATGAATATAGATGCAAAAATTCTCAATAAAATTCTAGTAACTTGAATACAAAAACACATAAAAAAGATTGTGCACCATGATCAAGTGGGATTCATCCCGGGGATGCAAGGTTAGTTCAACGTACGGAAATCAATAAATGTAATTCATCACATCAATAGACTTAAAGATAAGAATCATATGATCACCTTGATAGATGCAGAAAAAGCATTTGACAAAATACAGCACCACTTTATTTTCAAAACACTAGAAAAACTAGGGATACCAGGAACATATCTCAATATCATAAAGGATATCTACGCTAAGCCTCAGGCCAATATCATTCTAAAAGGAGAAAAATTGAAGTCATCCCCTCTAAAAACTGGAACAAGACAGGGATGCCCTCTTTCACCACTTCTATTCAACATAGTTCTTGAAAATCTGGCCAGAGCAATTAGACAGACAAAAGAAATCAAAGTATAGGAAAAGAAGAACTTAAATTAGCACTATTTCCTGATGATATGATTCTATACCTAGAAGACCCAAAAAACTCCACCAGAAAATTTCTAGAACTAGTAAATGAATTCAGCAAAGTAGCAGGATATAAAAATCAACACTCATAAATCAAAGGCATTTCTGTATATCAGTGACAAAGCCTCTGAGATGGAAATGAGGAAAACTACACCATTCACAATATCCTAAAAAAAAAAAATAAGTTACTTGGGAATCAACTTAATGAAAGAGGTGAAAGATCTATACCTTGAAAACTACAGAACCCTAAAGAAGGAAATCAAAGAAGAACTTAGAATATGGAAAGATCTATCTTGCTCTTGGATAGGCAGAATTAATATTATTAAAATGACCATACTACCAAAAGCACTATACAGATTTAATGCAATTCCGATCAGATCAAAATCCCAATGGCATTCCTCATAGAAATAGAAAAGGCAATTAAGAAATTCATCTGGAAAAATAGGAGACCCAGAATAGCTAAAGCAATTCTTAGCAGGAAGAGTGAGGCAGGTGGCATCACTATACCAGACCTTAAACTATACTATAGAGCAACAGTAACAAAAGCAGCATGGTATTGGTACCAAAAACAGACTGGTAGACCAATGGTACAGAATAGAGGACACAGAGACTAACCCCCAGAATTACAATTATCTTATATTAGACAAAGGTGCAAAAAACATGTATTGGAGAAAAGATAGCCTCTTCAACAAATGGTGGTGGGAAAACTGGAAATCCATATGCAACAAAATGAAATTAAACCCCTATCTCTCACCATACACAAAACTTAACTCAAAATAGATCAAGGACCTAGGAATTAGACTAGAGACTCTGCGTCTAACAGAAGCAAAAGTAGGCCCTAATCTTCATCATGTGGGATTAGGCTCCAACTTCCTTAATAAGATTCCTATAGCACAAGAATTGAAACCAAGAATCAATAAATGGGATGGAATCAAATTTAAAAAGTTTCTTCTCAGCAAAAGAAACAATTGTGAGGTGAACAGAGAGCCTACATCCTAGGAGCAAATTTTTACCCCTCACACATCACATAGAGCACTAATCTCTAGGGTATATAAAGAACTCTAAAAGCTAAACACCGAAAAAAAAAATAACCCATCAACAAATGGGCCAAGGACCTGAACAGACACTTCTCAGAATAGGATATACAATCAATCAACAAATACATGAAAAAATGCTCATCATCTGTAGCAATCAGAGAAATGCAAATCACTACTACTCTAAGATATCATCTCACTCCAGCAGAATGGCAGCTATTATGAAGACAAACAACAATAAGTGTAGGTGAGGATGTGGAGGAAAAGGTACACTCATACACTGCTGGTGGGACTGCAAATTGGTGCAGCCAATTTGGAAAGCAGTATGGAGATTCCTTGAAAATCTGGGGATGGAACCACCATTTCACCCAGCTATTCCACTTCTTGGACTATACCCAAATGACTTAAAAACAGCATGCTACAGGGACACAGCCACATCAATGTTTATAGCAGCACAATTCACAATAGCTAAGCTGTGGAGTGTCCTTCAGTGAATGGATAGGTATCCTTCAGTGAATGGATAAAAAAAAATGTGGCATATATACACAATGGAATATTACTCAGCATTAAAAAAGAAAAAAATCATGGCATTTGCAGGTAAATGGGTAACAGTGGAGAAGATAATGCTAAGTGAAGTTAGTTAGCCAATCCCCAGAAAACAAATGCCAAATGTTTTCTCTGATATAAGGAGGGTGACTCATAGTGGGGTAGGAATGGAGAGCATGGGAGGATT
This sequence comes from Urocitellus parryii, assembly GCF_045843805.1. Lineage (NCBI taxonomy): Eukaryota > Metazoa > Chordata > Mammalia > Rodentia > Sciuridae > Urocitellus > Urocitellus parryii. The sequence continues at coordinate 1,276,720 of NW_027551763.1, forward strand.
AGATTAATTCTGGATAGGGAAGAGGGGTGGGAGGGAAAGGAAGGGGGCAGGGGATTAGCAAGGAAGGTGGAATGTGAAGGATATCATTATACAAAGTACATATATGAAGACTTGAATTGAATGTCAACATACTTTATTACAAACAGAGTTATGAAAAATTGTGGTATATATATGTGCATTAAGAATTGTAGGGGCTGGAGATGTGGCTCAAGTGGTAGCACATTCACCTGGTATGAGCGGGGCACTGGGTTCAATCCTCAGCACCACAAAAAAATAAAACAAAGATATTGTGCCAACCTAAAACTAAAAAATAAATAATAATTTAAAAAAATAATTGGAATGCAGGGCTGGGATTGTGGCTCAGCAGTAGAGCACTTGCCTAGCTTGTGTGGGGCCCTGGGTTCGATCCTCAGCACCACATAAAAGTAAATGAATGGAATAAAGGTATTGTGTCCAACTGCAACTAAAAAAATAAATATTAAAAAAAGAATCATAATGCAAAAAAAGTACATGTATAAAGGCATAAATTGGAATTGGCTTGAACATACTTGATATTTAGAGATATGAAAAATTGTGCTCTGAATGGGTAATAAGAATTGTAGTGTATCCCACTGTTATCATGTATTTTAAAAAATAATAAAATCAATTTTAAAAATACTAATAATTTACAGTGGAATGCATTACAATTCTTATTACAAATATACAGTGCAATTTTTCATATCTCTGGTTGTATATAAAGTATATTGACACCAATTTGTGTCTTCATACGTGTACTTTGGATAATGATGTCTATCACATTCCACCATCCTTGTTAACCCCCTGCCCCCTTCCCTTCCCTTTCACCCCTCTTCCCTATCTAGAATTCATCTATTACCCCCATGCTCCCCCTCCTTACCCCACTATGAATCAGCCTCCTTATATCAGAGAAAATATTGAGCATTTGTTTTTTGGGGATTGGCTAACTTCACTTAGTATTATCTTTTCTAAAGCATCAGGGTTCTCAGGAGGTGAGCATTATGCTGCTTGGAACCAGGATGGTGGAGGGCCTACTGGAGGAGGAGCAGCCTTGCCTCTGGGGCCCAGGGTGGGTGGGGTTCAGTCCAGTCCCTGGCGTGGGTGGGTGGGGCCCTATCTAACAATGGGTGAAGACCAGATAATGAGGTCCCCCACGAGGCCTCCTAGAAGGCTCCAGTGGAGGCCCAACCTAGGACAAGAGCGAATATCCACCAGGTGGGGAAGAGGCCTGGGCAGTGGCATCTGGTGTCTGAGTTTTGCTCCCCTCTTTCCCCAGTGCCTGCCACACAAAAGGCTGGTGAAGCCTGTTGTGCTGTGCCCTGGTGTGTTTGCTTTTGAATTGTAACAGAATTATCATAATCTACATTTGGCATTTGAGCTCTTGAAGTGGAGTATTCCAGGTGTCAGATCAGGTGGGGGAGGCTTTATTGAGATATCACTCCCGGGCGGAATTCAATCAGACCCACAGAGGGGATAGGAGAAGGGTCTGAGGAGAAACCACATGGAAGCTCCACCAGACTGGACTTTTATGGGGCTTACAGCAGGAAGGGAAGGGCTTGGGACAGGAAAGGGTATTTCTAGGGTCCCTTTGCCCCCTTGGAGTTGGTCAGGGGAGTAGGCTGAACTCCAGGATTGGCCAGGGGGTCCTGCTGATTGACAGACATTACTCAGGAGATCTGGCTGATTGACAGGCGAAACGTTTCCCCTGGCATCTGATTGATGTTCTTTTCCAGAGCAGGCTGCTTTGTTCTAAGTTGCCACTAAGTCGCCACCAAGTCACCGCCACCGACCTAACACCAGGGACATGTGGGGCAGAGCACTTGTCTAGCATCAGTGAGCTTCCACATGTTTCTTTTCTTGTCCTGGGGATTTCCCAGGGGCATTTAACCACAGAACCATATCCCCAGCCCTTTTAAAATTTTATTTTGAGACAGGGCCTCACTAAGTTGCTGAGGCTGGCTTTGAACCTGTGATCCTCATGCTTCGGCCTCCTATGTTGCTAGGATTACAGGCATATGCCACCACTCCCAGCTCTTCCTCACATTTCTAAGGAAAATGGTATGCTCAGCAGCTGGGGTACTCTGCTCTGACAGGACCTGATGCTGTGGGCAGCCTGGTCTGAACACTCCCATCTACCTGCACTACTGGGCTGCTTACCTAGTCAGATTCCCGCCCCGGGCCAATCTGTCTTGAGAACTTGCTCCTGCACCTCAGGACTGGCATGCTTGTCAGAGTGATCTCTGGCAGTTGTCTTCCAGAAACTGGCTGGGGTCCCTCCAAGGGGTTTTTCTGGGCCACCCTTGCATTTTCTGTGGCCTTCATGCCACTGCGTCATAGAGGGTACAACCAGGCCCTCCTCAGGGCACTTGCAAGTCCCACACCATGGTGCCTGCCCTCTTAAAGGCCAGAACCTTGCCTGGGAGCTGCCCCCTCCTAGAGGGCACCTGGCATCTGTTCTAAGGTTGAGGCAGGGTGTGTGCTCTCATGGACCTGGAGGGTCCTCTGTGCCATGCAATGACCTGCAGGTAACTACAAGACCCTGGCATCCATTTCATCCTGGCAGTTGGGACATTGGTCACCTGGACTTAGTTTTCACTTCTGTGAGAAGAAAACAACCTAATCTGAGGTTTAATTATTTGAATTATTAGAAATCTTTTGGTTACAAATTACCAAAATTGTAATTCAAACTGGTTAAGTGGAATTTATTGCTCACATCACAGATAAATTCTGACGCTGTAGGTGAGGCTCAATTTAGGCACCCACATGGAACTAGTGTCCCTAGAAGGGAGTGAGGGAGGAGAGGCCATGCAAGGTTGGGAAGCGTCCTCAGAGGCCATGGGATTGGCCTGGAAGGACTGGACAGTCCACCCAGGCTGCTGTGAGATGCATGGCTGAAGGGCAATCTTTTGGGTTGGGGCTTGGTTACTTATTCTAGACCAAGGACAGATTGGCTGCTTCTGGGAAAAAAAAATCAGGTTAAAACAGCTCAGAGCCCAAATACCTGATGAAGCCAAAAGGGAGTAACAAAAATTATGCAGCTGCTGTGACAAAGGAAAAGGAGCAAAAGAACCAGAAGGCCAGCATGCAGGCTTTCCCCGTGAGGTACCATGAGGACCTGCCCAGGCCCAAGGCACAGGGATGCCAACTGTGCCTCTTGAGAGCCCCTGTGACGTGTTCAGCAGATTTCTCGGGGAGGCAGGCTGGCCAGACCAGGGTCCCACACACTCCTCTCTTCTTCTTGGCCACTCATGGTGGTCACTAGCCAGATGTGAAAATGACCAGTAGAGAATGGAGGAGGTGGGCCAGGCCAGGACCAGTCAGCTGCCATAGTGGTCCCTTCCCTCTTCCAGCTGGCTGAACCCAAAGGATGGTTTCACCGTGAACTTCCATGCCATCATCTCCAAGCCTGTCACCTCTGACCCTAAGCTCCACACTGTGTTCACCAGGAGAGGAGAAGAGCTCAGAAAGCCTGGGTGGAGTGACGCTTGTGAGATGTACTACATTGAGTGAGTCCCAGGGTCCCAGTCCCCTGAGGCATGTGTTAGGGGAGATCAGTGAATCCCCAGGATGGCCCTGCCCCCTGGATGAGCAAGTGTTTGTTACTCCCAGCGTGCATTTCTTAATCTGGTTTATCCATGGCTCTTTTTTCTGTCCTAATTGGAAACGAAGCCCTATTCTAGACATGTCATCTTGGTCAGTGTCTGTTATAGCTTTGGGTCTGTGTTCTTGGTGTGTTTGAGACCTAAATCTTCCAAGTTAAGACTTCTGGATAATTGGTCATGTCTGTTGATTTGCAGGGATGGGTCATTCCCAGGCAACTTTACCAAGATCCTTTTTCCCTCCCCGATTGCCAGTCAAATAACTTGAAAGCATTCCCCATTTTTGCAGAGATGGCTCCTCTCTCAGTCACTCTGCAGCAAATGGCTTCTATTCTACCCCTGCCCCTCAGGAGACTTGCTTGGACACTGAGGACCTCCAGATTGCCACATCATCTTTGTCTTAAATTCTCAGATATTAGGTCAAATTTTAAACAGCTGAATATGCCCTTCTGCTTGATATCTCTTGACTTTTAGAATTCTACAAGAGCAGTTCATTGCAGTTTATGACAATGGCATGAACTCACCTAACCCTTACAGCAGATATGATGGTAGGCTAGAGAGGAGGAGAATAGGCAAAGATATCCTGATATTACAGAGCTATGGCCTTCTGAGAAACTGAGGCAGCATGAAGACCCCTCTTCAAACCCTGGTTCTCATGACCAAGTCAGAAAACTTTCAGACATGTCGCTCAGAGTAACAGGAATGAGTTTATTGAAGAGATACGAAAAGGGAAAGGGGACACTCTCAAGGCAGAGAGTGGGTCCTCTCAGAGAGGAGACGGACCATAAGTCTCTGCCACTCCAGTTTTATTAGGATCCCAGAGAAGTTTCCAGAGAGTCCCACCCAGGTCCACTCTTTGGCTTTTGACTGATGGAGGTGACACCAGACTTTCAAGTCCCCACTGTCATGGCAACTCTAGGTCACCCTGGCCCATGTTGACTAGTTGTAATTGGATTCTTAATCATATATTCTTAAGATTTTATGGTTAGGAGGAACTATTCTTATCTCCCAGGGCTTCAGGATCTGGTCTCCTGGGTTCCTCCCATTGACATTATCTTGGGCCTGCATTTTTCCTGCAGTGAACAAGTAGTTTGCTGAGGAATGTGACATGTCCTGTCCACAGAGGCCAGCAGGGCTGCAGGGGAATTGCTTCTTGAAAAGAAAGCATGTGGGGCTCAGCACTGTGGGCCCATTTTATAGAATTAACTCTCTTAACTCATGTTCCCACCATCCTCATCTGTCTGTTCCCTAACACTGGGAGGCAGGGGACAGACTAGAGTCATCATCCATCAGTGTCAGCCAGTTTTATAAGGCTTGTTCCAATTTCATTCTTGCCTAATGGGTTATAATTGGCACTTTATGAAACTCAGAGTAGATAGAGAGTGCTCGGGGAGGAGAGGGTAAGCATAACTACCAAAGTTTGATAGGACCTCACTCTTGGCTAAGAAAGACTGTGAATGCTGCCTTCTGAAACTAGCTTCTAGGAAGAAGGGAGCAGCAAATACACCTTGCAAAGGCCAACCACCTGCTACGGTCACAGTCTCACCCACGGTAGCCTGCCAGAATAATGCTTGAGACATCCTGGCTGAGGGGTCACTCAGTCTTGCCTGGCCCTTAATGTCGTCCCCTTTGCCCATCCAATGTAAGTCTTGTTTCAAAAATGGCATCAATGACTTCATGCAAACCTTGTGTGATATCTGGCAAAACTAGAGCATGGTATAAATGGAATCCCATCACAGCCAGGAGAGGCAGGGGCTCCAAAACATGGATTATATGCTGGTGAAAAGAAGACAGAACATATTTCATGCAGTCATGATGGCCTTGGGTGACAGGCACCATTCCTTGTATACAAAGCTACTTGAACTAATTACTAAAGGCACTTGCCATGGTATAAAAATCAGAAATGCAGCCTGGGGCATTGGCCATGCCTATTATCCCAGTGGAGCCTGAGGCAGGAGGATTGCAAGATTGAGGACAGCCTCAGGAATGTAGAGAGAGAGGACTGCAAATGTAGTTCAGTGCTAAGCACCCTTGGGTTCAATCCCAAGTACCAAAACAGAAAGAAACAAGAGGGGGAAGGAAGGATGGAGGAAGCAATGCAATCTACTTTAGGTGCCACATGTATTTCTGATGTGCAGAGATTTAAATCTAGAATCTGGACAAAAATGAAGCTTGATTCTACTAATTCATATCTGTTAAAGATTTAAGAAGGGGAAAAAAAATATATATATATATCCATTGCAGAGAAAAACGGCATGGGTTTCCTTTTCTGTTTCTTGGCTAAGGGTGGAAGAGCTAACTCCACACCAGCTTTGGAGCCTCTGAGTGGGTAAATTTAAATTTCCTTCAGATAAATGTTTTCCCAAATGAAAAAATGCTATTTTTAATGAAACCAAATAGCCTTAATTGGTTGTGATGGGAAGTAAACTCAGAGATAAACACTGCATAAATAATTCAAGGCTTCCCATCTGGGGAGACTTCTTTGTGAGTTGGATAACGAATATTCGACCTCAGACAGAGTTTGCATCCTGTGAAAAGTAGCACCCAAAATCTTAGCTTTACTTCCAAACACATAGCCCAGGGCCTAGCCAAGAATCCTAGGATTCTGGGACCACCACCTTGGATCCCTGGCCTCACCCAACACTTTACGATAATAAAAGAAAACTAAAACACATTATCAGGGTCACACTTTTTTTTTTTTTTAATCCTCTCCTCCACCACAATGCTGTTTAATTTAAAATAATTACCGTGCTAGGGTTTGATTAAAAGGATGGGTAAGAAATGGTCCCAAGTTTCCAGGACATACATAATAAAATCCATTAAGTATTAAGGGCTATAATAAACATATAGGGAAAAGTAAAAAAATATAGAAGGGCAATTAATTCTGATGGGTGACAGGGGGAAAGCTTTAATGGAAGTGCTGGCATTTGGGCTGAGCAATGACATGTCTGAGATTAGGAGGATATTAATAAGAAGGAAAATGTTGTGGCAAAACATATGTTATTGATTCTCTTTATTTTTTATTAATAGGCACAGCTAACTACTTTGAACGTAATAGTTCATTTAATCATTCTTTCTTTCTTTCTTTATTTTGGGTAGCAGGGATTGAACCCAGGAGCACTTAACCACTGAGCCACATCTCCAACCCTTTGTATGTTTTATTTTGCTAACTTGCTTAGGGCCTCCCCAAATTGTTGAGGCTGGTTATGAACTTGCAATCCTCCTGCCTCAGCCTCCCAAGTCGCTGGGATTAGAGACATGTGCCACCGTGCCCAGCAGCTCATTTAATCCTACAAAAGCAATCTCATGATTGCACTCTGTATATGGGGAACACTGAAAGAAGGCAGCGAAAGACAATGAAAAATATGGTAGAGGATATTGATTGCTTTGTCATCAAAGCAAAAATTATCTTCCAAATGCATAGAAAACTGAAAATTGCCACCTTCATATTCCACGTTTCAACTAGAGGTTTCAAAATACTAATACTAATCATCAAAGCAGGAGGATTGCAAGTTCAAAGCCAGCCCCAACAATTTAGCGAGGCCTTGTCTTTAAATAAAACATAAAAATAGACTGGGAATGTGCCTCAGTGGTTGAGTGCCCCTGGGTTCAATTCCCAGCCCCCCCCCAAAAAAAAAAAAACTAACCGTCACCACTGGGCCAATATGATTTTAATAAGCAGCTCTGCTTTCTAATGGCCTTTGATGGAGATTTCAAACTTGCTTTCACTCTCAACTTGGTTTCTTTATTTACATATTTCTTTCTTAACTAACCAGATTACTACCAGGGTTGGGTTCTCAATATTTCTGGAACCCACTGGAACCCAAGAGAGCTTATCCTGGTCCCAGTCATTAAAATGAGAAGTTTTAAGAAGAAACACAACCCACGATAAAAGTTTGTTTTTCTATATGGAAACTGAGATGCCAGGATGCATATGAGGTAATCCTCTGAATTACCCAATCTCTAACAGAAAGGAGGGGAAAAAGCCTTATGAATCAAAAGATATACAATAATAGTTTCCTCATCCTTTTAAAACACAACAACTTTCATTCTTTGTGGGCCTCTTTTATTCTCTCATGCACAGGGTTCTCTAGTGTTTGCATAAGGGGAAAATATTCTTATTGCACTGTCCCAAAGCAGAGAGAAAAATTCTTAATAAAATAAACACGACCACATTAAAATCGTTTTGAAATAAATGATAGAAAAATCATTTAGTGACAATTAATGTTGATTTAAAATGTTTTGATGTGAGGCTAGGGATATAGCTCAGTTGGAAGAGTGCTTGCCTCACATGTGCAAGGCCATGGCTTCAATTCCCAGCACCACCAAAAAAAAAAAAAAAAAAAAAAAAAGTCTTGATGGATGCAGCTGAAGACAGTAAATAGGATATGAGAACCAGCAATATTGTATGTTGGAGAACAAAACACTAAAAGTGAGTCTATAGAGCTGATTCTACAAAATAAATACAGAAATCAAATGGAAAAAAATGGGTTTCCTTGTATTTGTTAGGATAACTTTCATATGATCAAATTAGAATAGGAAAATGTTTTTGCTTTTCCTTATGCCTTCTGTTAAAAATGAAATTTTCAATGGCTCAGGAGGCTGAGGCAGGAGGATCATGAGTTCAAGGTCAGCCTCAGCAACTTAGTGAGACCCTGGCTCTAAACAGGGCTGGGAACATGGCTCAGTGGTTAAGTGCCCCAGGGTTCTATTCCTGGTACAAACAAACAAACAAACAAACAACAACAAAAACCTGAAATGCATCTTTCAAGTTGGGAATTTATTTTTACTACAAGTGGTTAATTATACATAAGTAAAGAGTGAAGGTGTGGGTCAAAGGTAAAGGTCAGAACCCTAATCCTATCCTAGACTTCTTCATGTGTTTCTGAGATACAAACATAACATGAATTCATTCAAGCAGGAAATTAATCTTTACTGAACACCTAACCCTGCACCAAGGTAGACACTAAATGCTCATGAGAGACACAGGGAAGTGTAGGGCATGGAAGAAGTTTCCAGAACACACAGAGAGGAAGCTGAACGAAATCTGAACTCTTCCAGGATGCAGCCAGTAGGGTCATTTCCCACGGGGATATTAACAATAAAAAAAAATGGCCAGGGAGGGCTGGAGGTTGTGGCTCAGTGGTAGAGTGCTTGCCGACCAAGTGTGAGGCAGTGGGTTCGATCCTCAGCACCACATAAAAATAAACAAAGTAAAGACATGTTGTCCATCTACAACCACACACAAAAAATAATAATAATAAATTTTTAAAAAGATCAGTTGTACAGAAAGAGGAGGAGACCTGGGAAATGTCAGAAGATCAGAAAAGCTCAATTAGGAAAGGGTTTCAGCATAATAAAGACACATGGCAAAAATCATAGGTCATGGACAGAGCTACCCTGAGACTTGTTCTGATGCACACAGACACCTGGATTCTACCTTCGAAGCCCAGGTTTGTCCCATGCTGGTCTCTAAACATGGCTTCAGGAGAGGTCAGATCAAGGTTGGAAACACTGCCCACATCCCTGACTCTATAACTGCTGTGGACAGTCCCAGTCAAACTGGTCTGACTCTGAGTAGGTCCCCCCAAACCTATGAGGTCTTGAAGGAACTGGCATGCTGGCCTTGCCAGATCTCCCAAGCTCCCTGAGAGGCAGCAAAAATCACTTAAAAGCAAGAGGCAGGACTAGGTTCTGACCTCAGTCCATCATTTCTTGGGTAACCTGTACAGAAACTAAAGCTTGTCCATTATAAAGAGGAAGGGTTATGATGCAGAATTAAGAAGCATCCATGAGGGTTAAATGAGATATTACAGACAAAGCACTAGGCCCTGGGCTGGTCACATGGTTGTCAGCACAAGGGAGCTGCCACCCCCACAAACACTACTTTCATCACCACGTCCACCAACAACATTGTCATTAAAATCTAAAAACAACAGCAGCAGCATCACCTTCACTGTCACCATCATAACTATCATTACGATTTTGTCTGGGCACATGGGGTCTGGGGGAAGATTTTGCTAGCAGAAATGATAAGCTCCTTTCTGTCTCCACTTTAATCCTGTGTCATCTCCCAGAACACCTGTCTGGAGGCAGAGGAGGGAGAGCCACAAGTGGGAGACATCAGAGTCAGGGGTCTGATGTAAGTTGTATCTGGAGGAAGAATGTTTGCAGAATTTCCATGGTGACAAAGAGGGAGAAATTCCAGGACACCCTCGATTCATTGTCAACTTCAGGCTCAAAGTTACAGCTTGGAGTTTCTAGAATTCAGAACCATGTCATCTCAACTTTTTGATAACAATCTTCTTAGCCCTGGAAAAATGTTCCATTGTTCACTGGGTGCTGCAAGGGAAGAGACAATGTTCAGAGTTCTGGAATTACCCAATTCAGCCTCCAGAGAGGCTTCTAAGTCTCCACGTCATTCATTCTCTGCAAAGGATTAAGTCTGCTCTTCAATTACACAGAAGAATAATATACTAACAGTAAATATTGAACGAACAATGAATAGATTGTGGGTGCAAAGACTTCAGTATGCATCAGCTTATCTGATTCCCAATACAAGCAGCAGACACTGGTGCCCACATCACACAGGGAGATACAGAGACGCCAAGAGGTTCAAGGGCATGACCCAGAATGCATGAGAGAAGCAAAGGAGCCATGACTCTATGCAGGGGCCTTTTAATGTCACCTGTGTCCACCTCTATACCTGCCTGTGCAGCTCACCCACTCCAGCGCTTAGCCCCCATAAGAATCTAAGATGGCAAAATTACCCAAACCCAGGCTTTCAGATCTATACCTTACAGAAGGGTTATCCTAATATAGAAATAAAGGTGTATTCTCAGATCTACCTGATGTCACTAACAAACCTCTGACAAACACTTACACGTCACTGCCTTACACACAACTAAAAACTACTTAGGAGAACCACGAGCGGTTTCTATGAAGATGAAATGACTTTTCTGCAAGGTCTCAAGAGAGTTTCAATGGGACAAAGCATTATATATCTTAATCAACACCTCAGCACATTCTCCATAGGTGCTCAGTGCTGGATAAACATATTTCTCCAAGTGCACCTTGGTATCTCACATCTCACAAGACATTGAAACTGATATTTTTTTTTGGGGGGAGGGGTGTCTCCAATTTGTGAAATCTGGAATCTCCTTTGGTCTGTGAATTAAATATGCTTAGCAAATGAAAATGCTTTCTTTCTCACGTTCGTTAGGAAGACATCTTTCAAAATGGAGAGGCAATCCTCACGTTGTGTTTTATACACAGATGTACCAAGAAGCTACAAAAGCTACTTTTTAAATATTAAAGACAAAAAGCTGGTTGTCGGCTGAAAAAGTAACTACCTATAAAAAAACACTTAACACTGAAAACCATCAGAAACCAACAATTTCCTATTAAATCTATTTAATGTCAAGAGTGTCTCACTGCGTGGAATAATTTTTTAAAATATTTAAAACAGAGAGTCACTCGCAAGCTGAGAAGATATTTTTTATTAAACATACTTAATGATTAGCACTGTTCGCAAGGCTTCGGGGAAAGGCGAGCACTGTAACTGTTACCAGCAAAGGCGCCAAGAGTTTACAGCTGCGTTGGCAGTGCGGTGACATCCTTGCAAAGCACATTTAAGGCTCACCAGCTGCAGGAGTCCCTCCAAGGCTGATCACTCAAAAGCCTTTTTAAATCAAATTTAACACACAGCCAGCAGGGAGCAGTGGTGCATGCTTGTAATCCCCTCAGCTCAGGAGGCCCAGCCAGGAGGAACACAAGTTCAAGGCCAGCCCAACAATTTAGCAAGACCTTTTCTCAAAATAAAAAATAAAATGGGCTGGGGATGTAGCCATTCTGGGTTCAATCACTGGTACCAAAGAAACCAACCAAACGTCCAATTTCACGTGTGGTCATTTGTTTAACCAATCATTTATGAAAAGAACTTGTCGGGATGGCAAATAGTAATTCTGTATATAGATGATCTTCAGATCCATCGAAATCTGGGATCTGAAGTTGCCATTTGTGTACAAGACCATGACTGGCCTTGAGAGAAATGTGGGACAAAACACGTACAGCGGTACTCTGAGAACATTCTAAGCTTTTTCATTGCTATGACTCATCTTGCTTCCACAATTTTATTAGAGAAAAGGATTTTTGTCCTTATTGCAGGAAAACACTTAATTCTTACCAGAGATGGTAAGAAACTTTCCAGAGGTTTCTTAGTAGCTTTCCAAAAATAGTTTTGTTTTTTAATTTAAGTTGTACTCTTAAAAAAAAAAAAAAAAGGCCAATCGCCTTCTCTCTCCAAATACGTATTTCTTCATTATTAGAAAAATAGTCTATCTTTAAAGTGAACCTACATCACCCACATAAGGGGCATTAGACTTCTAGAGGAACAAAAATATAGGAAAAAATTTATTTCATGTTAAAAGTTACACATCTTGGGATAGATTATTTAATTTAATCTCCAAATCCAACCAATGAGGCAACTGATTTTATCCCAATTTAGCAAGTCACTAAATGCACTAACAAAAGTTAAATAATTTTTCCAAAGACTCTAAAAGAGCTGGACTGTCTGTTCCATCCTTCCAATGGATCAAAGCTCAGCAATGGACTGAACGTTTGGGCTTCTCCCTGCCACTCAGATGTCATCCCCTAACCCTCATGGTATCTGGAATTGGGACCTCTGGGGGGAAGTGAGAGATAGATGAGGTCAGGAGGGTCGAGACCTCACAGGGGGGGGTTAGTGCACTTTGAATAGAGGTACCACAGACCTTGCCCTCCCTCAAGCTCCCTAAGTGCAGAAAGAGGACAAGGGAAGTTACCTTCCTGAACTATACTTTGACCTTGGATGGTCTTGATCACTTAGAACCACTTGAAATACATTTTTATTGTTAAGCCACTGGTCTTTGGTCACAGCCCTCTTGGCAGAGTAATACACATAGCCACAGACAACTGCTGCTACACAGATTAGAAGATGAGTAGAGACAAAGAGTTCAATTTGGACACCTGAGAGGAGGTGTGTGTTACTTGAGCATCTGGACTACACGTTCTCAAAAGGGGAGATTTTGCTCCCCCGGGGAGTATTTGGCAATATTGAGAGCATCCTGGTTGTCATGACCAAGACAAGGTGCTCCAGGCATCTGACACATAGAAGGATGTTGCCCTATATCCAAGGTGCACAGGACACATGCACTGGGAGAGGTAGATTAGAGACAGGAGGTGACAGTTGGAGACATCCATTAGCCCATCAGGAAGGACAATAATGAGACACAAATTTCATCAATCCTGCTGGGTGGGAGGCTTGGGAAGCTGATATAGGAGGATTGCAAGTTTAAAGCCAGTGTCAGCAATGTAGGGAGGCCCTAAGCAACTTGGCAAGACTCTGTCTCAAAAAAAAATAAAAAGGGTTGGGGATGTGGCTCAGTGGGTAACACCTCTGGGTTCAGTCTCTGGTACCAAAAAAAAAAAAAAAAAAAAAAAAAAAAACCAAAGAACCTTCAATTCTGTTATCTGGCATCAAATAATTAGAAATTACCTATCATGTACTGCCTGGCATTCCCACCCCACCTGTTATCACCCAACTGTCTGCATATCCTGGGCATCACTAATCAAGCAAGGCCCCTGGTCCATACCTGCAAACTGAGGACGAAATAGGCACTTTGCTGATAAGGCTGCTGAGAGATTAGATCCTCCATTAAATAATGCCCATCCCTGACTCCTAGGGAACACTGTGTACGCAGCACTCAGGGTGATGGGGACGTGGTGGCAATCGGGTGTGAGTTATCTGAGTGCAGAGCTCTGTACAGGCGTGTGTCATCCCACCGCCACAACAAAGAGCATGGAGTGTGCCCTGGAGGCCCGGATGATTTGCTGATGGCCATTTAATCAGAGGATGGTACAAATTACCCAGCATTTATCTTCTGGCTTGTTCTGCAGCGCCGCTGCCTTAGCTCTTGCTTTTTTCTTGCTGTTTATTTACACGGTTTCCTTTTGGACCAAAATCTCAGTAAAATTGCTCTAGGGACATTTTAATCTTTTTTTTCCTTCTCAAGAAGTTGCATCTATAAGTGAACCTTTAAAACTGATTCAGGTCAGTGAATCACTCGGAACAGAAATGAAAGTAAAGCGAAAGCTTGCCTCAAGCCAGCACCCACACTTATTAACTCTTAAACAGATCTCACGACATGCTGTCAGCGTCACACACAGATGTCACATTCAGAATTCTCCTGACTCAGAGGTTCGGGGGTCCGCTCCTTGGAGCCCCGGGTGCAGGACACTCTCATCCATCTGGAATCAGAGATGCAGTCCTCCTTCCAAGGAGGAGCTGTGGATGATGATAGCTGCATGGACCGAGTTAATTTAAAAGTAATAGAATGTGACTGTTCCCATTACATTACAGATCTGGCACCTGCCGTTGAGACCAAGTCGATGAAACAGGATCATACAGAAAGCCCATCCAAGTTACGGCTTTGCTCTTATTTATTTTTCAATTATTCATTATTTTCTTCTGCTAGCACAGTCACTAAGAAAATTTCTTTGCAGGGGATGCTGATTTAGGACTGCTGTAATACCTTTCCCTCAAATACTTGCCCACCTTTTTCAATCATCAAAACAGAGAAATGCACCCCAGCTCCTAAGATTTTTTAATAATTATTATTATGATGATTATTTTGGTACCAGGGATTGAACCCAGGGGTGCTTAACCATTGAGCCACATCCCAGCCCTTTTTATATTTTATTGACATACAAAGTCTCACTAAGTTGCTTAGGGCCTCACTAAGTTGCTGAGGCTGGCTTTGAACTCCCAGTCCTCCAGCCCCAGCCTCCTGAGCCGCTGGGATTACAGGCGTGTGCCCCAGTTCCTGGCTGCTGGTAAGAACTGTAACAGATACATACCTGGCAGTAACTGTAACTGACAAACTAGGAAGGGAGAGAGAGACAGAAAAAAAAAAAAAAAAAAAAAAAAAGAAGAAGGCTGTGAAAGACATTCAACCTGCAGACTCAACACAGGGCTTTGATCAGCTGTCTTTCAAAAACTCCCCACCATCAGACCTCCATGAGAAGCTGAGCTCCATCGGCTCTCCTAGATGACTCAACTGGCTGGGTGATCCCAGGTGATTCGATCTCTCTATGCCTCATATAAGTGGGCACAAATTGGCCCTAATGGGTTGAGATGAAGAATGTGATCCTGACACTGTGAACAGGGATGACTCCTCATGCCCTCGAGGAGAATTAAGTTTGTGCCTGTGTCTAGCACCCCTGCCAGTACCCCTTCACTCTTACTCCTTCAGGCTGTTTTCCCATTGCAAATAGATGGCCATAATGAGCACTGGATCCTCATGTAATGGGCACAGAGATAACACTGACAACTCAGGTTTCCCATGAGTTTTCAAAACATCCATATACTCAGCAAACACACTCAGGAAACATGGAATGGAACGTTCACCTGTGGTAACATTTTCACTGCGAGAATCAGTAGTCAACATGATCTCTGGAAACCTAAAACAGTACTAAGGTGGTGTTTAGTCCATTCACCTCCTGCCTCATTTCCATTCACTCAAAAAAAGTACAGGGAGCTGGGTGCGGTGGCTCAAGCCTGTAATCCCAGCAGCTCTGGAGGCTGAGGCAGGAGGATTGTGAGTTCAAAGCCAGTCTCAGCAACTTAGTGAGACCCTAAGCAACTCAGTGAGGCGCTGTCTCTAAATAAAGTATGAAAAAGGGCTGAGGATGTGACTCAGTGACTAAGTGCCCCTGGGTTCAATTCTTGTTACTAAAAAAATACAGGGGACAGGAGATAATGATAGTAGAGAACAAGGAAATTAGATGTCAACAAGAAAGTGAGAAAAGCCTTTCTCCAAAAGTAGCATATGACAGGAAGTCTACTCACAGGCAGAATGAGCTGAGAGAGAAGGTTCAAATGTCCTGAGGTGGAAAGAGGCAAAGGCTTTGGAAGGAAGGTGGTAGCTGGAGCCTGAGCTGAGAAAAAAATTGAAAATATTTCCAGATGCAGCTGGAATAGGAGGCAGGAGCTGGGTTGTGCACGGATAATACTTTTATAGGGCATCCATGCCAGCATGTCACAGGCAAATTGAACATCCAATGTGAGATTAAAACAAGATGAACTCATCGTGTCTCTATCTCAGAACTAGATCGGTCATTCAACCATTTCAATATTATCTTGCGGGAGCGAATTTATAGATAAGCCTGTGCAAATTCTGCCATCTGATTCCCCTCAGCATTAATAGTTCTGCCTGACAAAACCATCTACACGGGGCCCCACACTCCACTCTTTAAGTCGCTTCCACATGAAGAGGCGTCATGATTTTTCACTGATCTGAAATTAAAATTTCCAACCATAAAAAATATATTTAGATCCAAGGCTGTGTTGTCACTTCTGAAATCCTGTCATTTAAATCACATTAGGCGTTGAATGAGATATAGGTGAAATTTAATTTTCGCTGCATTTTAGTCTCGATCACGGAGTAAATCTTGCTGTCAAAGAAAATGTCTTCACTAAATCAGATTTGCCGCTTCCCTCCTTCCTTCAATACTTTGGTAAAATTGGAATGTTCTTCAATAAAATCCAGTGGTTGCCTTCCTCCCTTGGCCACAAAGGCTCTATTGGGGTTGCCGGTTCAGCCACTGGAAACTTGAGAATTTCCTATAACACTGCATTTGATATTCAGGTTTGTGCAGCCAATGGGGTGTTGAATACTTTTATTCTAATCCATTTTGATGAAATGTATAGCGATTGCTTGGGCAGGGGTCACTGGTAAGGTTGCTTGTAGCTGGGAGTTTCTTTTTATTTCTTATCCCCATGTGATGTGGAGGGTGTACCCAGCTCTGCTGACTATTCCTGCATTTCTCCAAGCAAATGGATCCTGGGCTTCTGTGAGCACACATTGTCCTTCTGCTTCTCTGGCAATCCCATCTCTGTAGCCTCTGCTCCCTCCCTGGTCCCCCAGGTGTCTCCTAAAGGTCACAGAACCCAGGGGCACCAGTACACACTCAACCCAACTGTCCCTAGTCACTCTCCTCAGCCCTAAGACATTAATTCCTTTTTTCCATATTTTTTATTGGTGCATTATAGTTGCACATAATAATGGAATTTGTTGTTACATATTTGTACATGCACACAATATAATAATTTAGCCAGTATCATTCCCCAGTATTTCCCTTTTCCCTCCACTCCTCCCTCTCCTGGGTTCCTTTCCTCTACTCTACTGATCTCCCTTGGATTTTCATGAGATCCCCCTGCCTTTATTTCCCATGATTTTCCCTTTTCATCACTAGCTTTTATATAGGAGTGAGAAAACAGGCAACCTTTGACCTTCTGAGTTTGGCTTGTTTTGGTTAACATCATATTCTCCAGTTCCATCCATTTTCCTGCAAATGCTATAATTCCATTCTTCTTTATGGCTGAATAGAACTCCACGGTGTATATATGTCATATTTTCTTTATCCATTGAAGATACCTAGGCTCAACTGTTTGGCTATTGTGAATTGTGCTGCTATACACATAGGTATGCGTGTACGACTGTAGTTTGATGACTTCAGTTCTTCAGGATAAATACCCAGGAGTGGTATAGCTGGGTCATGTGATGGTTTCATGCCTAATCTTTCGAGGAATCGCCATGCAGATTTCCCTAGTGGTTGAACTAATTTATGACTTGCCAACAGCGTAAAAGTGTTAAGTCATGGATTCCTATGTGGGTGCTAATGCCTTTCAGATCTTCATTTCCAGTTCTGACTTGTCCTTGAGTGGCAGATCCATCCACATCACTGGCTTCTTAGACCTCGACAACTAGATACACTGCATATGTTAAAGTAGACTTTATCTTGCTCTTCCCGTGTCAGTTCTTCCAAGTGCTCTCTGCTCATAGCAGCACCTTGGAGCCAACTGCACAAACCACAAAACCTTCACATCTTATATATCTTCCATGCACACCCAACCCCAAGACATGCCAACCTCATTTGCTAAATATCCCCTAAATCTGTCAGCTTCTTTTCCAGGACCCTGCCTCGGGTCAGATCTGGAGAAGTAACCATCATCACTGAGTTGTACTGCTTCCCGAGCCTCCCAAGGGAACTGTAGACCACGGGCTTCTTTGAACCAGTCCACGGTCCAGTCATCTTCCTCAGGGAGCATTCTGATCAGAATGTTGGAAAGGAGTCTCATTTCCCTTAGGATAAAATCCAGGCTCATTATTGTCACATTCTCTATCTACCTGTCCATATTATTTCATCATGCCAATCTGCCCAACAGCCATCTAAGACTCTTTCTCAAATATGCTATCCTCTACCAAACTCTTGTCCTTGATTCCCTGGGACAAACCTTTCCCCATTTCTCCTTTCCAATTCTCTCTCTGTTCTGTTTCAGGGAATATATAGCTCTCTAAGAAAAAAGTCCTTGAGCTTCCTGATCAGGTAGGTTTCGTATTTCCTTACCTTCCATATTGGTCTCTAAGTCACTTAGTGTGCTACAATGGCAGTTAGGGTATTAGTCATACCTCGGACACCTAGCTCATTAAATGGGATTATATTAATGCTCGACACCTATTTCTTGACTGTTAAATAGCTGGGGTCAATCACAGTACATTCCGGTACATTCCAAAGGCAAATCACACTTCATCCTAAATGAAGCAGATAACAATTCTGTGTTTTGTTTAGCATCTTTCGCCATTAATTCAATTATAGAAAATCATGTCATAGCCTCAGATTTGTCTGCAACTCAACAATTCCTCATTTCGTAGTATATGCTGTTCATTAACCGTGCATGAGTGCATCTTGCCTCCCAAACTGGATGCTGTGATTTATGCGTCCCCTACCTCTCCAGGACCCACGCCTCCTCCATCCTCACTTGCTGGTCTACTGATTGATCAATGAGGGCATTTCCAGTAAAAGCCTGATCCCCTTTACCCGTAAAACATGCTCAAGCTGACTAATACCTACTGAACCACAATTCTACAATAAATCCCTAGGCTGAGGTTTTAATTAATAGAAATGTTCTATCATCTGTTCAAAACTACTAATTAGTCTTATGTTTTGTCCGAATCCCTCCCACTAAAAATTCCTTATTGCAGTATTTCAATTAGACCATTTTTAGAAGCAACTCATTTGTGAGAAATCTGACAGTTTGACCTTGGGACACCAGATGCATACTAATAATAGGCTGGGTGCAGTGGCCCATGCCTGTAATCCCAGCGGTTTGGGAGGCTGAGGCAGGAGGATCCCAAGTTCAAAACCAGTCTCAGCAAGTTATAGTAAGGTCCTAAGTAACTTAGTGAGATCCTGTCCATAAATCAAATATAAAAATATCTGACTATGTGGCTCAGTGGTTAAGTGCCCTGATTTTAATCTCAGGTACCAAAAAAAAAAAAAAAAAGATCAATAACATAGTTTTTTTTTTTTTAAACCTTTATTTTATTTTTATGTGGTGCTGAGGATTGAACCCAGTGCTTCATACATGCTAGGCCAGCGCTCTACTGCTGAAACGCAACTCCAGCTCCGTTTTTTTTTTTAAACAAACTATACTCCCCCTTTTTTGTGTGGTCACATGTCATTATAACCTTCATTCAAAAAATTACAGAAAGCAACTTAAATTTAAAAAACACAAGAAACATTTTCCCCATCATTTTAGAATTGTGTATATATGGAGAATATATATCAGCAAACAGTTAAACCTGTGTTTGGATATACATGATTTCACTAAAAGCCTCATGCAATTTAAAACTTGAGTAACTCAGGACACACGAGTGATAGTGGCAAATTGTAAACAATATATTTATTCATCAAACCTATATCCTTCATGGAAATGTGAGAATAATCATGAAAGCAATTTATGAAGTCATTTGACTGGAGCCAGAAAAATGCAAGTTGGAAAATCATATTGGACAATGCCTTGTGACAGGTGGAAGGTGTCCAGGCAATATGAAATGAGGTGCATTATTTTAGGAATGTTACTCTTGGACGGTATTGGCAATTCTCATTTTATTGTCATTTGTAACATACAGTTGAAAATAATGCAAAGTCTCATAAAAGAAAACTTGATCTCACTGAATAAAAGAGGAGCAGGTTCATCAGCATTTGTGCATATTTCTGCTTTTTTCCTCTCTCCTTTTAGTGCAGGAAGGATGGGAAATGGCTGGTTGGGATAAGAGGAGGTTTGAAGGTCACCCCTGATGTAGTCAATTTGCCTTGGGTTTTAATTTATGGGTTTGTTAAATGTGGACAGCATCCAGATGGTAAGTTTTCCAATAGAGGGGGATAAATTAGTAAATAAATAACCCAAGCATCCCATCAGATGACATGCTGCTATTTTGACTCATTCATAAATAATATCTGGGGTTTTAGCCGTCTTTAAAGGACGTGCTAAGAAAGACGAGGACACCCCTGGTCACCTTTTGATAATGAGCCCATCTTTAAATAACAGACATTTTCTTGTTCTAGGAAGCAACTTTGAAGCCCATGAAAGTGAGAGGTGTATTCCTGCGAATGAAGTAAGAAGCATCTCGGAAAAGACTCTTAACTCACACCTCTGTCAGCCCTGCTTCCTGCAGACACTAAACTGTGACCAGATGATGAATAGAAGCTCTTATAATACCATCCTCTTGAGAGCTGATGCTGGCCCAGATGCATCTGGCCTTTCAGAATTTAGAATACGAACCTTTTTAGTGTGTGAGAAGGGAATGTGGTAAGGAATCTGCCCTGCCACTTTTTCTAAGGAAATGTTCATACAGATAGACCACAGGTAGATCATGTCTGCCATGTTTGTTCTGTATCCCAAGGCCACCGGCAACCAGACCAGGTATGAGCCACCTGACCCAAGGATGGACCAGGGTCTTTGGCTTTAGGTCCAAGAGACTGTCAGTGAGGATCAATCTTTAACCTGCGAACTCAGTATCAGTAACCAGCCATGGCACAGAGCCTGTTTATAGCAGAAGAAGAAATACTATGGATGTAGTCCAAATTCTGATCTAGCTCCTCCTCTTTATTCAGTGAGATCAGTTCTTCTTTTATGATACATTGCATTTACTTTAAGCTGTATATTATAAGTAATAATAAAATATAAATTATGAATACCATAAAAAATGCCTATCTTTCACCCAGAGGTGGTAAAGTGGACCCTTAGGCTCAGCCCTCAATACACTTAAAAGAAAAAGGAAGGAATCATGCAGATACAAATAGGAACTAAAGATGTAAAAAAAAAAAAAAAGACTTCTACTTTCTAGCTTCTGTCTCCTTGAGCTCCTCAAGACCCTCCTATATCTTTATAATAAGCTTTCATCTGCTTAAGCTGACTTGAATGAGTTTCTGTTACAAGCAACCCAGAAGTGCTAACAAAGCCAGGTATATGAAGTGATCTGCTTTCAAAATGTGACCTGAATTTCTTCTGGATGGCCAACATGCTTCCCAACATAATACGGCAGGGAAACTTGCTCTGAAAAGTAAGATACGTGTGCTCTTGAAACCACACATTTCATAATGCGTTTGGTAATTCCTTGCAGTTTTGTTTGGAATCAGAATCACTCCTCTCCCAGAATATGACAGATTAAACTATTAAAAATGTATAGTCAGTAATTAGTGTATCATTGCCAGAAACACGAGAATATTTTCTAGTGGAATGTGGATGTCACCAAAGAAAGACCATTTTGAAAGAGCTCTTCATGATAGGGAAAAAAAATGCCTATTTTTCAGCAGGATATTAAAAGAGTATCTTTAAAAAGTGGCTCTCCATTATATGGAAGACTCTTTTTATCCCTTTTAGAACAAAGAATATGTGGCTTCTGACTTCCAGTAAACTACTGTCTCATCCTTTCAGTAATTAATGGATGCTTTGATACCAAGGAGTCCTAAAGAACATTTTTCAAGTCTTAAATGCAGGCTAGGCTGATTCACACATAGCACATCTAAAAAGATGTGGGAATAAATAATCAGGAATTGCAAACACTTGCCCGGAGCATTTGGGTACCAACCAGATTTCCAACAAGTGATGTGATTTTTTATTGTAACAAGGCAAATTACTTACTGAAACACAAAAAAGTGCCTCTCTTCCTAACCCCTAACCCTGTCTTATAGATGAACACACACATTTCCTGGGTGATCATTTAGCAAATCCTTAAAAAAAAAAAAAAAAAAAAAAAAAAAAAAAAAAAAAGTCATGTTGGCTCTGGGGCATACTTTTTGATGGATTTGGAAATCTGTGCTCATGAAGGCAGTTTATTTCTTTGGCTAGGCTCTGACTAGGGTGAAATCTGATTAAGCAAGCCTACAGGTAAATTTTTGTCAGCTGCTTGGTTTAAAATACGAGTCTGCACTTGAAAATATTTGGACGAATTAGATTTAGCATGGCATACAGGCTTTTCCAGGTAAGTGACAAATTATTTTTTAACCAGTCTAGGTTTGAGCCAGGACCCTGGGCATGTAGGACTGTAGTTGTCACATGGGGTCTCTGAGGGATGACTGATCCGACCATAGCCCACTGCATTTTGGAGAGGCAGGGGGGAGGGGGGCACAAGGAATGCTGTGTACCATCTGTGTCCCAAATCAGAACAAAGCATTAGTAGTGGAGTTCAGATAAGAAAGACAGTTCTGGGGCAGGTAGGATGCTGGGTGAAACACAGATCTCCTTAGCCTCACAGTGTTTTCCATACCTGTATTTGCCTAGAGGTCCTCTTTGCTCTATGCATTGGTGGTTTTTGAAATCATTTGCAAAAAGAACATTTTAGATTAATATAATGAGCTTCATCCCTAATTTGCCCTATTAAAAAGTCCTGGGCATGTGGAGGGATGTGGGGGTACTCTGGAGAAAATAATTTAAACTGTACAGGGCCCTTTTGCTCAGAGACTATCTATGTGGACTCTCATTGATTCCTGTAAAAGAGTGTTGCTTTGACTCAGCAATAGTAACAATAGTAAGAGCAGACGATGATAGTAAAAATTGCTACCATTCATTTGCCCATGTTAGGCACCCTGCCAAGTTCTATCAACATAGTACTGATTCTGCTTTACATGACTATCATCTAAGTGTTTTTTTTTTATACCTATTTTTGAAATGAGAATACTGAGGCTTGCACAAGTAAAGTCACATGCTCAGGCCTTTCCAGAGGAGCAGAGGGTCCAAGACACATGTATCCCTCATGCTCTAACTTGCTACCTTATTCTTTTGAGTCTCTTGAGATGAGCATCAAGGACATGTCTATGGGAAGAAACCAGAGTAATTTGAGATATAGAAAAGTCAAGATCATGGAGCATTAAGGATTTGTACAGGAAATAAAAAAGTAAAATAAAAAGGACAAGTAGTGAATATATAACATATTCAAATGTGTAAAATATTACACTTTTAATATTTAAGTATAAAATTACTGAAACCTCTGTATCCAAGAAAGCCCAAGACTAATCAAAGGCCAATGCTTAATATAGTCATCATCAAATCCTTGTTTATGATAAAAGCTGCTTCAGCCTAGAAATCAATTCCATTATGGCTACTTATACAGGGATGCTAGTAAATCTATGAGAAATAAACTGACCTCACTTACACCATTGATTACCCAGGCTTAAGACAGATGGTAGTGCATACTTGAATGCACGGGTTGCAAAATCATTTTTCTCTTTAATAACATACCCTTTATTGAAAAAGAAATCATTTAAGCATCATGACAAGCATTGCAATTTCTATTAACCTTTTGAAAAACTTGTGATTAGAAATGTATCGGTAAAATATGAGAAAGAATATAAAAATGGTTTTGCCTTCTAAATGCCAGTAATGGAGGAAGCCACTGCTAGAGATTCTCTCTCTTAACTTGATAAAAATTGGTTAGGCCATCATTAAAGATTAGAGTAGACATGGCCCATACCACCAATTTTTTTTTTCAAATCGGATTATTTTTACTATGTCTTTATGCTAAAACATTTATAACTTTTGCATTAATTCACAAGACAACTGTTCTGAAATTTGGTGGCTTTTAAGGACAACTAGATACTTGAGGTGAAAAAAAATTAGAAAAAATGAGATCACATGAAAAGAATTCCAAGACAGAGTATTTCACACTTCGTTCCCATTTACAATTTTCAATGAAACAAAAGCCTTGCACCTCTTTGAGGTCCTTAACACTAAATCAAAATAAAGAAAAGATATAAGGTTGATTATTGTAAAAATGGAAAAGTATTCATCAAACGAAGTGGAATCCCTAAAAAAATATCTACAGTTGTAGATCAAGGGAACAGCAAACTTTTAGAGGACTTCTGTGGTTGCAAAACTAAATTCTTCAACACCAATGCAAAAGGAAAAAGCAAAGTTTTACAACTTAATGTGGACACACCCGCATCACAAATATGTGAACTGGAACTGGGACTGCAGCTCAGGTTTGGAATGCTTGCCTAGCAAGGAGGTGGCCCTGGGTTCAATCCCCAGCACCAGCAAAGAAAGCAAGGCAAATAAACAGTGTTGCTCTCTCTATATAGGCATTCAGATGCTATAATTTTTTAAAACAATAAAAATCTCTCAAGTGCAGAGGTGAGTAGTGACAACAAAGACACCACATATTAACATTTTTAGTGCTTCTTCCTACTCCTTCTTACACTAACTCTGACTTCACTGCCCACATGTGAAAACTTTCTGGTCCAAATCCCAGCCTATTACATAAGGATCTCCCTTATAAGGAAGGTCACAGGCTTGACTTTCAGACTCAAGAAAGATAACTCTTGGAGTAATGAACAATGAGAAACTGCTAAGGTTAGCACAACACGAAAGAGGTATCGTCCTGCTTTTCAAGATTGATTACTATGGAAAATGTGGTCATTTTGCATTATCTGGTGGACAGAAACATCGAATGTCAAAAGCCATAAAACAAAGCTCTATTTATGACCCTAAAACCAGTACAATGATTTCAAATCCAAAGCATTTATCTGATTTATGGAATTTAAATTAATTCATCAACTGATCAATCCAAATCGATAGGATAATGCATTAGGGTTAGAAGGAAGATTTGTATCCCCTCTTTTTTTTTTTTTTTGGTTCTGGGAATTGAACCCAGGAGCATTTAACCACTGAAATGAATCTCTAGCCTTTTTATATATTTTTTATTTTGAGACAGGATCTTGCTAAGTTGCTTAAGGTCTCTCTATGTTGCTGAGGCTAGCTACAAACTCATAATCCTCCTGTCTCAGCCTCCTGAGCTGCTGAGATTACAGGCATGTGCCAACCTGCCAGGCTCCAATTTTTTTTACTTTATTCAAAAATCCACTTAATATAAAGGATAATAATAATAAAATGAACAAAAAATTCTGCAGTAGTGAATGAACTGGGTAAACCACTCATAGCCAATGAACTTGAGATCCGTTCTGATTTGAAGTATCCATTCTATCTGTACTTAAATAGAGGGAGAACAGACTACCTACGTCTGATGGAATAATCCTAATTAGTTCATTACAATAACAGTTTCAGATATTCTTCTGAAGTTGCCATGTATTTAAAAAAAAAAAAAAAAAAAAAAACTTTTGTTCAGAGCTGGGAATCGAACAGTAGTAAACAGCTTGCCTTGTATGCACAAGGACCTGGTTTCAATCCTCATCATAGAAAAATAAACCTGAACCTACATTCTATACCTTATTTCGAAAAAAATAAAATAAAATAAAAATAAAAACCAAAAAACCCTCACAAAGATAAAGTAGTGGCTTTATCTATTCCTTCCAAAAGAAATTATTTCAACAAAGTATTGCGAGTTCTCCAAAAGCATTTTTATACAGAGATCTGGACGACCAGGTTGGGGTAAACCAAAAGACTGAATTAATGCAAAACGGACGTGGGAAAGGGTGACATGGGATGTTCAGGAAAATAATTGGCAATGGATCTATTAATTTGCTTGATTTAGACATTCTACAATGTCTCCATCTATCAAAACATTATGTACACCCTAAATATATACAACTTTATTTGTCAATTCAAAAAGTAAAACTGAAGGGGGTGGGGGAGAGAGGGAGGAGGAACCAGTAAACAGGTACCCTCAAGACAGTGTTATTGGGCTGGGGATGTGGCTCAAGTGGTACCGCACGCTTGCCTGGCATGTGTGCAGCCTGGGTTCGATCCTCAGCACCACATACAAAAGAAGATGTTGTGTCCGCCGAAAACCAAAAAAAAAAAATAAATATTAAAAAATTCTCTCTTTCTCTCTCTCTCTCTCTCAAAAAAAAAAAAAAAAAAAGACAGGGTTATTTCATCACTTTCTAATAGTGACAGAAAGCTAGGCTTCTTTAAATCCCTCCTTGCCTGAGAAAAAGGATATGTCCTAAGCTAAGCTTTTCTTTGAGGACTCACATATTCACCAATAATTAACAACACTATTATCACGGTTAATAACACAGTTATTGAAGGATTATTGTCCAGCATCTCACAATCTTATTCATATTTTATATAAACTTATATTTACCCAGGGTTCAGTAACTACATTCCAAAACACTGTCACAACCAGCAACTCCTTCACCATTTGCCACAAACCAGGGACCTGCATCTTAACTTCTTTGTATTCAAGGCTTGGCATTGACAAGGTTGGCCCTGGGATCTCAGAACGTTCACTCAATTGACTGTGGATTCCCTATCAACAAAACAGGCAGAATTTATATACATCCCTAATTCAGGCAGTTACACCATTTTGGCACCTGTGCAGGGAAAAAAAAAATGTTTGTTTGTTTGTTTAGGAGTAAATAGGGATGATACATAGAAAGTAATGCATATTCAAAAATAACCCTTGGAGGAGTACATAGTGATAAGAAATATTCCAAAGCAGATGGAACACTTACTGGCAACATTAGAACAGAAATGGTTGGAGAAATCCCAGCAGGAAGGTGTAAAGAGACTGAAAGAAACAGGGTCTTTGGCGGAAATTTCCAAGGAGACATACCTTGGAAAACACATTAAAAGTACTCAACACAGTTGAGGAAATGTCCTTGTAATTCTGATGTTGATCAATCCCATATTTAAGCCAAGGACAAGTTGTGATTTCCTGAGGTGTTCATTAGTACCATGGGGGTGTGAACCACACTCTCTGCTTATTAACATCTCCACAACATCTGAGGTTGATGTGAGGTTGTGTGTGAAGCATACTTTACTGGCAAGACAATATGCATTCCTATTGCTCCCCCCCCATTTTATTAAATATTTACAACAGGTAATTTAATCATAACATATGTAACAGTATACAGTATAAAGTTAAGCTGCAGCCTTTCGAGGTTAAATTTGATTAATTAGTGAAGTGTTTTCTTAAGTAATGAGTTCATTTTGTTTTGAATTTATTTATTATATTATTTTAATCAACAGGCGACGAACATATTCTTAAAAAAAAAGAACAGCCAAGGAATACAAAAACCTTGAGATAAATGATATATCACCAAGAAATTAATTACATATTTTGCTAAGTAAAATAACAGCCTTTATTTTTTGTAGAAAAATAGTTCCAACACAAAAGCCACCGATAGCTCATGCACAAAATACCTTTGAAATGCAAGTAGCACTGGGTTTGTTATCTTAAGCTACTGCTAGGTGAATTTTAGACCCCCAAGGCATATCATTCCAGCAGCAAATCGATTCACTAATCCACCCAAGACTCTATCAATCCTGGAGCCAATCTTTCTACCTATCACTAAAAACCAGGGTTCCGTCCCCATTCATAGGGACATTAGACATGTCAAATAAATTGAAGGTCCTATTCAAATCCCAGTTCCCTGCCAGTTCTCATCTCTTCCTCCATCATTCACACCATAATCTACTTAAATTGAACAAAGCCTGTTGGGTAAGACCTACTGAACTTTCTACCCTCTCCTGAATCAACAGAAGAAGACAAGCACCGGGCCTGTCATTCAGTGATGTCAAAACAAAATGCCCATTAGCACGGGTACTGGTATGCCAAGTTCCCGTGCTGGACCTAAATGTCATGATAGGGTATCGACATTTTATGATCCAGTTGTCCCAAACCACAGCTGGAACACTCCTTAAATGTCGAAATGAAGTAGGAGAAAAAGCAATGGGTTTATTTTTAATGGAAATTTGAAATAGGTCACCTGTAACACACAAGCCACTCTACTTGGCACTGAGGTTAAGGAAATTAATGAGACAGACGTGGTCCTCCCTGCCCATAGGATGCTGTTAGAAAAGTCACCTACAGCAGCCTGCCTGTGACTTTTTAATGCTCAGAAATTTCACATCAGTAATGAGGTGCTGAATTAAATTATAGGTAAGTTTGATATATTCTGTACATTAGAAAGACAATTAGTCCCAAAGAAAAGAAGGATCTGTTCCTTTTTCTCTAGATATTTTATTTTTGGAGGGAGGCTTGCAGAAGACAAACTGAAAATGATATTTAAATCTGAATGAAGCACTAGATCCCCTCTCATAGAGTACAATAAAAAAAGATATGCATATACACAAAATTTCATATATGAATAGAGGAGATTTATTAGTCTTCTCTTAGGTGTCCTTCTTTGGTATCCTGGTGAAGAAAAGCTATTATACAGAGTTTCAGAATTCACCTATAAATCCACCATTGTTTTAGTCAATCTTTCATTGCTGTGGCCTGTAAGAACAACTTAGAGGAGGAAAGATTTATTTTAGCTCCTGGTTTCAGAAATTCAGTCCATGGTAGGTCAACTCTCTAGCTCTGGGACCAAGAGGAGACAGAACTTCATGGTGGAAGGGTGTGGGAGAGGAAAGCATCTTAGGACATGACCATCAGGAAGTACAGAGAAAGAGTTTTGCTTTCCAGGGACAAAATATAAACCTCAAAGGCACACACCTACTCCTTCCATCCACACCCTACCTCTCTACAGTTACCACCCAGTTAAACCATGTCAATGGATTAATCCACTGAGTAGGTTAGAGTTTTCATAAACTGATCATTTCACCTCTGAACATTCTTTCATTGTCTCACATATGAGCTTTTGGGGGGTCATAGCTTAACCATAACAGTTATATCATATAGTATCACCCCAGGCAATATTTAGTATAGCATCCCAAACATTCCTAAGTAAGGAAAGGAAAACAAAGACAGCTGTAAGACAAAAACCTTTACAACTGAGAGGAAATGTTCTAGATATGAAACCCTAAGTGATCCCCAAAGACCCATAGGTAACCTGTGAAGACCAATGCAGTACATATTAACAGAAAGGGGCTATGTCTGTACCAATATAAATTCCTGGCTTCTTCAAATATATTCCCAGTTTCGTTTGAAAGTTTAAAGTTCTGACTAAGTTGGTTAATCTTTCCAAATATTGTTGAGTCAAATATTATTGTAGGACATCCCTATCTTTCACACTGGCATCCTAAGCCAGGCCTCTCTACAAGACCTGGGTTCATCCAAAATATATGATCAACCCAGCTGTGACATTTTTAACAGGGATCAGTGGAAGGAGCCCAAATGTCCACCAACAATGTTAGGCAAAAAAAAAAAAAATTATGCTGCATGCATTCCATGGAGAGAAGCAAAAAATGTATTGATTACCTACTATGTGACACTACACTAAGTACTTCATAAACACTACAATTTTAATTCCCATAAAAACTCCTGTCAGAGAGGTATGATAAAACTGTGTACAGCATCTGGGCATTTATAAAAGTGTTATCTGTCTGCAAGAAAAACATGCTTTCTTTACCTCACAAGTTTGCTTAAATTATTTTATACTGAATATATATTATTTTGACAATCTGAAGGCCATGAATGATTTGCATTTTAAGGACAATTTGCTTTTATGATTTTATATTGTACTTGTTCTGGTTAGGAAAATAAGGTCTTAGAAATGACATTAAATCAGACTCATTTTTCTGCTCTCTTTTTTTATTTCCTATTCTGAAAAGT
Source organism: Urocitellus parryii (assembly GCF_045843805.1). Lineage (NCBI taxonomy): Eukaryota > Metazoa > Chordata > Mammalia > Rodentia > Sciuridae > Urocitellus > Urocitellus parryii. Next base: position 1,306,178 of record NW_027551763.1, read on the forward strand.
AAAATGCACTAATTGTGGAAAAAAATCTGTATCATGCAGTAAGGTGTAAGCAGGAAAATTAGATTTAATTTTTAGAAGTTCTGAGAACTTTAACAAAGATGGAAAACAGAAATAAGATTTGAAGTCACACAGTAGGCTAGGAACACAACTCCTGTTGATAATGGCTCTACATACATTGGCCCCTGTCCTTTGCAAAATACTGGAAATGCACCATAATGATAGCATATCACTCTGTGATCAATGAGAAATGTCACCTAACTCACCGGGCTCCATATCTGATTTCTAGCAGATCCACATTAGGTTATACAGAGATGTCTATCAGGATGATCCCTTTACCTTATTTTTGTTTTTAAATTCATAAAGTAGAGATATCGGTTACTATTTAAATTAATTTTTTTAGTTGTAGATGGACACAGTACCTTTATTTACTTGTCTTTATGTGATGCTAAGGGTCGAACCCAGTGCCTCACATGTGCTAGGAAAGCGCTCTACCATTGAACCACAACTCCACCCCCAGATACTGGTTATTAAGTGCTTTTTTATTTTCTAATATTTTTCCTAATAAATGATAATTCAATGACAGAATGTATATAGAGCACTGTAAGGAACCATAGTCGAGTACTTTTTGGAAGGTCAACTATCATCATTAGCTCAAGAATTGTTTCTTCTTTTTAATTTTTAACTGACAAAGACAAATTTTACATATATTAGTATTGTGTTTTGCATGTGGCGTGTCTCCCAAAAGCTCACTTTTGAGACAATGCAAGAAGGTTCAGAGGAGAAATGATGGGTCATGAGAGCCTTAATCCAATCAGTGAATTAATTGCCTGATAGGGATTAACTCAGTGGTAACTGAAGTGGTAAGGTGTGGCTGGAGGAGGTGGCATTAGGGGCATGGCTTTGGGGTCTATATTTGTCTCTGGAGAGTGGAGTCTCTCTCTGCTTCCTGATCACCATGTGAGCTGCTTTCCTCCACCACACTCTTCCTCCATGATGTCCTGTCCCTGAGGAATGAAGCTGGCCTTCTAAGGATTGAGACCTCTGAAACTGTAAGCCCTCAAACTTTTCCTCCTCTACAACTGCACTGGTCATGTCATTGAGTCACAGGAGCAAAAAAAGCTGACTAAAACAATTAGTTATAAAACATGATATTCTTATATATGCATACACTGTGGAATGACTACATCAAGTTAGTATATCTATCATCTCATTTATTATCTTATTTATTTTTTTCTGGGATCATTTTAAAATCTACTCTCTCAGAGCTGGGGTGTGGCTTGGTGGTGGAAGACACTGATCTGGGATGGCATGAGAATGCACAAGGACCTGGTTTTAAGTCCATAAAACAAAACCCCTTCTCCTAGCAAATTTCACATATTCAACACTCTGTTATTCACTACAATGACCATGTTGTGCAATAGATCTGAATTTCTTCCTCTTCCAAGGAGCTGTTTTTCATATCATTTTGGGCAATATCTTTTAATTCTCCACACATGATAGAGTAGGTCTCTAGCAGGACAAGTCCCATGGCTAACAGCTGCTGTTGACCCAGGGGCTGTGTCACAAACTGTAATCGGATTCTTCATTAGAGACCACTTCTGTACATCTTGGTTCCCTCTGGGACATCAATGACCAAGCAGATTGTTTCTCTAAGCGAATCCCTTCAAAAAAATGTCAAAACCCTCTATCTGCACACTGCTGTCCATTCCAATCACTTCCTCTGGAGATGAAGCCAGCTCACTCTCTGCAATCCACACCCTCATTCATAACTTATCTGGGTCCTCCTTTCCTGGAAGTGACTCACCCAGGCCTGCCTGCCTTTATTTATCACAATTGATGTCCTAAGCACCTTCTCCCAAGAGATGCCTGACTCTTGACAATGCTCCACTGGGGAATTATGGGATGAATCCTACTAATGTTTACAAACCATCAATAACTCACATTCCATTCCCTCCTTAGGTGAGACTCTGAAAAAGCAGCAATACCTTAGCTCCAAGAGCAGATTATCAAGCATTTTGAGATTGGCTAGAAAACTGACTAGAAAAAAGAGAGTGTCACCTCCAAAGTCTACAAATCACATATTCTTTGACTCCAGGACTCCAGTTTCAGCTTACGTTGTGGGATTCTAGTAAATTTTGGAAAGAAGGTAGTGCATATTATAGAACAATGGAGAGGCATTCATAGGAAATGTTGTATGCATTTTATTAAAACATGGAAATGCAGATGAGAAAGAAGAAGAGGAAGAGGAGGAGGAGAGAAGAGAATGTTTTCATTTACCAGGGGGGGGAAAAAAACAACTCGAATGTGCTTTTAAAAGATAAAAAATGTCTACTTCCTTTTAATGTGAATTCTGGTTAAGATTCACTCTGCTGGTCCCTTAGGTTCCATGAGCTCAAGAGGCTGGTTTTTCGTGTTCCTTCTGACACAGCCATGACTGATTCTCAATGAATACAGAGGAAGACACTGATCTGGGATGGCATGAGAATGTAGCAACCTCAGGACCTTCTGTATGTGGGCACCAGAGCACTGTTCCATGACAGAGCTGCAGAAAAAGGCAGCACACCATTCTTACGCCTTCTGCCTTAGCTCTCGACCAAAACTGATAATCTCAATCTAAAATTCCCAAAGGCGTGCCTTTTAATTCTGCAACAGTAATTGCTCGTGTGCATATTAACAGCTCTCAAAAACCTGGACCTCGTTGACTAATTGGAACAATTTGTCTTGATACTTGGGCGTAATGGTTGTTAATAGAAGAGCTACACTCTAGAAGTACAGACCTTAAAAAGATCCTTTTCTGAGCCACATAACTAACCCTCAGCCTCATGGCATGAGGCAAGAGGATGAATGTGTTTATTTGAGAGTAACTAATTTATTTGGGTCATTCACATTCTTCATACAAGAGGTAGTTTAGGGGGAGGATTTGCTTCTTTAAATATCTTTATAATGAATGAATTAAAAGTTTCCATTCTCAGGAATTCGTTTCTTGCTCTTTAACCAGTGTGCCCACAAGATGAGGATAGAATACAAGAATGTTATTTTCCTAATAGATATGATTGCTTATGCTGTGACGGGACTGTCTTCATTAGTAGCTGAGATTTAGCAGTGAACAGACAGACTCCTTTCCTCCATAGGTTTATAGACAGCGAGTGGGGGTGGTTGAGGGGTAGGAGAGTTTAAAAAAACCTAGTAAACAAATTAATATGTAATTATAAACAGTGGCAGTTGCTATGCAGAAAATAAAACTAAGTAACTGGAAAGGACTGAGTTGGGAGGAGAGAGCATGCTATGTTATACCTGGCAAGATGGTGACAGGAATGAGCCAGGAGATGCAATAAACAGGAAGAAAACATTCTGCAATCAAAGAATGCATGAACACAGGGTGTCGAGGAGTTTAGGAAGGGAGTGGGGGTATAGGAATCAGGTCAAGAGGGCACTGAGGCTCAAAGTATGAACTTTTTATTAAAGATGTGATTGGAAAGCACTAGAAGAATTTAAGCTAAAGCAATCCAAGCATTTAAAAGTAACCTGTCATTACTGTATAGAATCACTTGCTGGGGGCAAGAAAGACCTTTGAAGAATGAGTAGCAAAAGGAAAATCAGAGATGGTAATGGCTGGAGCTAGGGTAGAAATGATGGGAAAAGTGTCTTGGTAGGGAATAGATGAATTGAAGATCAGCATGTTGAGAAGATAATCAAGGTAATGCTAATGGCTGCTACAGAGGCTTCTCAATTTAGAATGGGATTATATTCAAATAAATCCACTATAAATCAAAAAGTGTTGCATATATGGGTGCAGTGGTGAACATCTGTAATCCCAGCAGCTCAGGAGCCTAGGGTGGGAGGATTGTGAGTTCAAAGCCAGCCTTAGCAACTTAGTGAAGTCCTAAGCAACTCAGTGAGACCTGCTTAACAGAAACTATAAAGAAGGGCTGGAGATGTGGCTCAGTGACTAAGCACCCCTAGGTTCAATCCCCAGTACCAAAAACAAAAAGTGAAAAAATGCATTTGATATGTCTAATGCTCCAATCATCTAGCTTGATAACAAGGTCCACAGCCGAGTGGCTATTGGTCCCTTCATGATCATGGGCTGACTGGGAGCTGTGGCCCGCTGTGGCTGCCCAGCATGAAGAGAAAGGGCTATACCTCCAAAAAGATGAAAATTCAAAATGTGAGGTATGTTTTCTCCAGGCTTTCCTTCCAAATCAAAGCATCATAAATGGGGACCATCTGTAGTGAATAAGCTCTGAGAAGATGTGGGGTCTGGCTCAAAGCATTCGATTTAACTGAAATTTACCCCATGAGGAGGAGGTTTGCTTTATTTATATTAGGTTGAACAATCACATCTCTGTGTTCCATTCTTCTTCAGCATACAGCATCTATTATGCAATAAAACTCGTATGTAATAGATAATTATATGAATATTACATAATCAAAAGTTCTAAAGATTTATATTAAACCTACATGAAATGTTGCAAAGTATTAAACTGGTTAGTTATCCTGAAGTCTGCTTCAAATTGTACATTATTATTATTATAATTACTATATATATTTTTGGTAACCAAGAAATACAAATTTGATCACCTGTGATAACAATACTATCCTATCTCCCTCTTAGTGAGCATATTCTTCACTCAAAATAGTCCGAACTGGGCTTCTTGCTGGCCGTTCCTGGCCTAAGCAGTCACCTTTCTACTGATCACCATTATCTTTTCACTGAATATCCACAGATATTTCCTACTCTGAAGTGCAACAAGAGAGATGCTTCAGAAATATTAGCCAGATATCATCACTCCTTTGCTGAGAATATTCTAGCTGCTTCAAACTAGCCTGAAGTACAGGCCAGGACTTTCCCCTGGTGCACAAGGCTCCACAGCCTGGGAACTTAGAGGGTTTGCCTGAGTGCATTTCCTGTTTCTATCCCCTCTGCCTCTCCTTCAGGAGCACTGTCCTCCTGGATGTGCTACCAACAGTCTGGGCAAACCTCTGCCTCAGGCCTTCAGCACCTACTGAAGTTAAAGTCCCTTGAGGGCAGGACCCTGTGGGTCCCACACAAAGAAGACTCCTCAACCTGCTGAATGAAGAAACCCTGTTGAGGATTCAGGAACTGGAAAAGAAGAGCATTCACAAACAATCTAAATATCTATCAACTCATTCCTTGGCCATTTGACAGAAGTCAATACAGAGCAAACCACGCAGCACCAGATAGCAAACACCAGAGAGCCACAGGACCTTCTCTGACACCTGCAAGAAAAGATCCCATGAAGAGACAGGTGCAGGTCAACAACCAGCCTGGTCATCATCTCCACTGTCAAAGGGCTCTGTGAACCCACGCTGGCCAAGGTGGCCTGCAACAATTTCAGAAAGAGACCCAAAAAGTTTACAACGTATGAGAAGAAAAAAATTGAATACTGCAAACGTTATTTTTAATAGAATGGCCCAGTCCCCCAACTTAATAACAAGCATCTAGTTCACAAAGACACTCAACATCTATTTCTTTTTTAACAAGTCAAGATGTTTTTACAGTCTTCAGGCCACGTGAAATGGCGAATCCTTTAAGATGGGTGTCTGCAGACCCTCATGTATGTGTTCTGCACTACAGCCAAGCATGTATGTGACAGCACCTTTCCAAAAACAGATTCTGAAATCTAAAACATCTGGCCTCTGAGGTTTCAGATAAGGGCTTCTAGATCGGAACCATATGGTGATGTGTACATGGTATATATTAAGAAAAACATCTCCGCTGCTTTTCACTTGATAAGATGCTCTCAACAGAGCTGAAATAAGCCACCAGTGGGTTTTGCTTGAAACGGCACAATCATTTTGGATCATTGAGGCTTACTGAAGACATAAGCGCCAGTAAGTCTGAATCAACAACTCCTACAATTTCTTATTATAATCAATAAGATTTTAATTACCTCAGTCAACACACACCCATAGGACCTCTACTTTAATGGAGCTCAGAGGTCTTACCTGGAGGTTTCTCCTTGAATTAAATCCAACTGCAGTTATTAGTGGAAACATGGCCTAATTCAATTCCAATTAGCACTATATGAACCTGTGTTGAGATCACCAACCACAAAACACGGATAGAGCAAGGAACAGGTAGGAGACTCTCATGGGCAAAAGAGCTATCAGAGATGACTGTGGTGGGAGAGATCACAGAAAAGTCCAGCAGTCATGGAAGAACTGGAACATTTCATTTCCAGTTACCATTATAACACCACTATCTTATTCTAAGCTTTATGATCTTAAAGGACACTAAATCACATCTACAATTCCCTTTGGCCATGCGAAGGAACATATTCACAGGTTCTAGGAATTAACGAGTAGATATTTTGGATTTTTACCAAAACCCACCAGGCATGGTCAGCCCCAGGGCCTTTGGACATCCCTGTCCTACCAAAAGGCTCCAATCCATCTCTTCCATCTGTGTAAATATTATTAACTCTACAACAATCTTTCTTTTTTTATTTTTTATTTATTTTATTTTTTTATTAGTTGTTCAAAACATTACAAAGCTGTTGACATATGAAACAATCTTTCATCTGTGGCATAATGTCCCTCTGCTTCTAAGACTAGTCAACCTGGAACTAGATAGCCATTGACATGACTGTTCAATTTTTATGGCATCACTATGTATAAACAGCCTAAAGGCATGGTCTCTGACTTTCTGGTTTACCTTTCTGTCCCCACCCCTCCACAACAAAAGACTCAGGAAAAGCTCACCTTCAGGCAGAGAATCAAGCTCAAAAATGTAAGGGCATTGAGGCTGTTTCAGGACCCAAATAGGGTCTAGTCTCTGAGGCTCGGCATTGCAACTACTGAGGCTTTCTTTTCTGACTTTAACTGAGCTGTCCAGAACACTGGCAAAGGAAGAGTTTTTGTTTTCTTTCGTCTTTACGGGACTGTCTTTGGTTAATTATCAAACTGGAAGTTTCTAAGTGTTGCCCCTGCAAAACCAACTCCAGGATTTCAGCCAGGAAAATGTGGAGTGCTCCAATTTCTGAATGCCCACGTTGTAGATGACCTGAGAGCATTCCTGGAAAGCATCAAAACCTACAAGGCAGGCTTGTTGCCACTTATCCCCAGGGAGCGGGCTCCAGCTTCATGTGGGGGACAAGCTTCAAATTCAGCCTGCAGGGGCTGAAAGACTGAGCCAGCTATTGAAATTCCCAAGGTTGTGACTGTATGAACAGTAGAGTCTAACAGGCAGGACCAGTCATTCTAATAGGGCACAAGGCAAAGAACGATTCCTCTTAACCACCACAAGAGACAAGTCCTCTTTTTTTTTTTTTTTTTTGTACTGGGGATTGAACTCAGGGGCACTTGACCACTGAGCCACATCCCCAGCCCAATTTTGTATTTTTTTTAGAAACAGAGTCTAACTGAGTTGCTTAGGGCCTTGCTGTGGCTGAGACTGGCTTTGAACTCATGATCCTCCTGCCTCAGCCTCCCAGGCTGCTGGGATTACAGGCATGTGCCACTGCACCCATCAAGTCTTCAGTCTCCAAATGTGTTTAAAAGACTCAGTTCCACTCAACACCCTGCTATCTCTGATCCTGTGGCTCATTGTGGTAACAAGAGTAACATCTGGGTACCATATGCAGTGGATACTTGGAAGTTGTGGAGCATCCCTGTCTTCTACACACTAGAATCTAATAGCATATTCCTGCTAACATGGTGTGATAAAAAATGTCTCCAAACAGTGCTTCCTGGACTTTGGCCAGGGTGACAGGGGATAGGACATAACCCTCAGTTGAGAGCCACCACTGAATTATTCTACCAGTCCCAGTGCAATATCCTGTAATGATTGTCCCCTAGCCCTCATTCACAGTACATACAGGATAAATACTATCCTCAATGCTGCTAAATTATTCCATCACACATTAATTATTTTTTTAAAAGTTCACTCTAGTTTATTGAAGTATGATGTAGTTACATGAAAAGAAATAATCCACCCGGAGATGTTCAAACAGTATAAAAATTTCAGAAAGAGTTAGCATTAATAAAGAGCTCAAATAAAGCAACCTAACATAAAAAATTGCAGACACGTTTTGGACAAAAGTGAGCAACTGGGTTGTGCATATTTTAAAGTTAAATTTGCTTCCGTTATCTCTCATCTCTGAAACTCGAGTTCCTCCAAAGATACCACTAAGAAACTGAACATGATTATCACATTTGCAGAAAGCAAGCATGCAACCTGATGGGCTTGGAGGAGAAACCCAATTAATATGGGCATCCTTACCTACCATCTGATAAAAAGAAAAAAAAAAAAAAAAAACCTTAAGCGACTTGGTCAAAACAATCAGTCGTAGATGCCACCGTGGATTAGCTTCTGAATGCAATGGTTTTAAGTAATGGAAAACTGAGACACTTATTTTAAAATAAGTAATAAAGTTTCATGAAAGTATGCATCTATTCTGTGCATTTTTCCACAATAAAATATAAGGAGGAGAGGGGCTGTCTAGGTATTAGAGGAGGTGGTGACAAATGAAGTTGGGGTTCCCAGTTCCTAGCTCCACAGACTTTTTCCTTGCCAAGGTAGCTGCCCGATTAAGTTTTTTCAAGCTTTCAAGCACAGGTGTTTTGTCCAGAAAAACATGAATGGAACAAATGGTAACCCAATTCGAAGACAAAGAGGCTTCTGAGCAGAGCTGGCTGGACCCAGACTGCCTCTTCCACTCTCACTGCCAATGGGAACCCGACAGCAAGACCAGAAGGGAAACCCCACACTTAGAAAAGCATGATGTCATCCGGCTTCTTGAAATCAAGTTTTCCAAGTATAAATAAAGCAAGACTTCTAAGAAATGATTCATCCAATTCAAAGGGAGGAGAGAAGTAGAATCCCTCCACAGGAGACATATATAATTAGTGTGACTAGGACAGGAAGTCCAGAGAGAGAGAACTCCCAGTGCAGGGAGAGGATCTGGGTACTGAGAATCTGTCAGCTCAATGAGAAAGAGTATGAACTGTTTTCCCAGAGTAGCAATCGCTGGTTTCTTCAAGGAACAGTGGGTGGGAAGACCTCTTTGTGCGTCAGTACAAGCATGTGGTCTTAAGATATGCATATTTTGGTTTCCATCCAGGATTCCTTATCCCTTCTCCAAGGTAGACCACAGAAACTAGAATCCCTTCCCCAAGTTGAGTCAGAGAAACTCTACCTTTCTGCCTTGAAGCTGCCCATGAAGAAATTCTGTAACCTATTATGATGGTTTGGATATAAGGTGTCCCCCCAAAAGCTGGCATGTTAATGCAGGAATACTTGGAGGTAAATGATTGGATTATGAGAACTGTAACCTGACCATTCAGCTCACCCTGGTTTGAAGGGACTCACTGGGTGGTGACTGTAGGCAGGTGAAGTGTGGCTGGCAGAAATGGGTCACTGGAGACATGTCCTGAAAGGGTGCATCTTCCCTGCGGCCCCTTCCCCTCTTTCATCTATTCTCTGCTTGCTGGTTGCCATGAGGTAAGCAGCTGTCCTTCTCTGAACCCATCCACCTTGATATGCTGCCTCACATGGGACCCAAGAGACATTGATTCCACCGTCTATGGACTGAGACCTCAGAAATCATGAGCCCCCAATAAATGTCCCCTCCTTTAAGGTGGTCTTGTCAGGTAGTTTGGTGACAGAAATGAAAAGCTAATAAACCTACCTTGTATGCTAATATATCCTAAGACACCTCTTCTGTTCCCAGGCGGAAAGAATATTGCACAGAGAGGCAGAGGAGCACAGAGACAGGATCAGCAATGGTTCACATTCCTTTTGTCCAGTTACCTTTCCTTAGGGCTGTCCGTGTTTAAATGGATCCTCTATTAAATCCCAAGGGATAGGGTTTGCAGAGTGCTAGGATTTGGATCTAAAGTGTCTGCCAAAGCTCATGTGTTAAAAGCTTGGTCCCCATGGCAGCAGTATTCGGAGGTGGGCCCTTGGGGAGGAGACCGGATCATGAAGGTTCTGACCTCATTCATGGATTAATCCATGTATGCATTCATAACTTCATGACCTGGTGGGAGGTAGTGGAAACTATGGAGGTGGTGCCTTCTTGGAGGGAGCACACCACTGCAGATGTACCCTTTCATTCCAGGTCCCTTCTTCTAACTCTTTCCTCTAGTTTCCTAGTGACCAGGAGATAAGCTCCAACAGGCACTTCCCTGCCATGATGCTCTGCCTCACTACAGGCCCAGAAAAAATGCAGGCAAGTGATCATGGACAAAAAACCAGGAACCTTTTCTTGAGTTGATTTTCTCAGGTATTTTGTCAGAGTGACAGAAAACTGACCATGGAGATCTCTAGGACAGATGGATCCCTGGCATCTCACAAAAAAGTGAACAAGGACTAAACCATGTGCAGGAAGGGTGCCACACCCCAGCCCCATGGAGACAGAAGCTCCTGTGCTCAGGACCCTTCTAGACGGTGCCCTATGTATCTCTTCATCTGCCTGCTTGTGTGCATCCCTTAAGATATTCTTCATAATAAACAAGGAAACATTTCTATTTTCCTGAGTTCTGTGAGCCACTCAAGCAAATTAATGGGATGCAAAGAGTGGGTTAAGGGAGCCCCAATTTGGGTTGGACAGATGTTCCAGAGACCTAGACTCCAGAATGGGTCTGAAGCTCTATCAGGTAGAAGGTGTCAGAACTGAATTGATAGAGAGAATGCTGATCTAGAATCTGCTGCAAAAATGATTATGCAATTTTTGGGATCACAGATTTGGGGAATCACAGAACTGAAGAGGTGTCTTAGGATCTATTAGCATACAAGGCAGGTTTATTAGCTTTTCATTTCTGTCACCAAACTACCTGACAAGACCACCTTAAAGGAGGGGACATTTATTGGGGGCTCATGATTTCTGAGGTCTCAGTCCATAGACGGCTCCTTGGATGATAACATGCTACCAGTTCAGAGTCACTCCATGGTTGGGTAGAATCACAGACAGGAAATACATGCATTTTAGACCTTCCATATTCTTGTAAGAATGACCACATTGGGAGCCAACCAACACGTTTATCACAGCAGAAGAATATTCACAACAATGAGTCAGCCACAGAAGGGAAGTCACATCCCTAGCTAATGTTAATAACGGAGTTGGTGACCAGATCCCTCTCCTCCCTGCACAGCAGCACCGAGGGTCTGTAAAAAGGTGTAAGGTATGTCAGGACTAAAGCAAAATGTCACCATCCATCCAGGCAAAGTTAACAGAGATGCAGGCCACTAGCAGAGCATCTTTCTCAACAGCAACCAGGAGCAGAAAACCCTCCAAACAACTTCACAACTGAAAGAAGGTTTTGAGACCCTTCTTCATATGTCACTAGTTTTCCAAAGAGTGACAATGAAAGTCACCCAAGTGTCACACAAAATGTTGGCTTCGGAGAGCAATGAACATTTCAGAAATGAACTGTGAAAAGAGACTGTCAAATCAACAAATGATCAATTGCATTGACCAGGGGAGAGTCCATCAAACCAGGATGCCTGCAATTTCCCTATTTCTCCCCTTGAACAAAGGAGGAGAGGCTTGGTAGGAAGCATCCAGATAACATGCTATAGATATGGGCTTTTATCTTTTTCTTTTGGTACTAGGGATTGAACCCAGGGGCACTTAATTACTGAGCCACATCCCCATCCCTGTTTTGATATTTTTGTTTAGAGACAGGGTCTTGCTGAGCAAAGGTCCTTGCAAAGTTGCTGAGGCTGGCGTTGAACTTGTGGTCCTCCTGTCTCAGCCTCCCAAGCCACTGAAATTACAGGCATGCATCACGATATCCAGCCTATGGAGGATTTCGTGGCAGAAATGTTTCTTTTTATCCAGTCTGATTTGTACAAAAAATGAAGGTAAGGAAAGAGCATGTGACTAACATCAACATTCAAAGGACAGCCATGCTTGCAGATCTCTAGAGATCTTCTCTCACCTCCACAGGAAACCTCCTGCCATTGACCCTGTGTTCGAGCTGGCGGAGCCATTGCTGTGGCCCCAGGGAAACTCCACCTTCTCGGCTTTGAATCTGCCAGGCAGGCCAGCACCACTCATAAAATAGTCGTCTTTGAGAAGGATGGCCACTAAAAGAGAAGGGGAACACACTGTGAGTTTCACACCCTGAGGAAGGATTGCTTCTGTTGCTTCTAATAAAGTTCATGATTGTCATGGTGGGAATTATCTCCTCACCAACCTATTAAACAACAAGTCAAAACCACTGGCATGAAGAAATTAGGACATTCTAGCAGCAGAACATGCTTAGATCACCTGTAGGTTCTCCATCATGACAATTCCCAGAGAGAGAAATCTCAGAATTTTTTATCCATTTAACATATGAGAGAGAGAGAGAGAGAGAGAATATATGACAAACTCAGTTGGTCTGCAACAGTGTCTCCTAAATTAGCATGACAATCAAAACTATCAGGAGAATGAGATGTTTCTTTTTAAGCACTGTTTCCTGGGGCTACCCCAAGACTCAAGGTTTGAAAATGAGACAGGAAATGTATACATTGAGCCAGATGCATGAAGCATGTTTCTTTGATCAGAAAACACAGGCAAGATATCAAGGATGGAATTTGCAAGTTTTCCCAATATTAGTGCAAAAATTAGAAGACAATTAGGACTGGCAATGGCAGTCTTGACATTTGATAAACATGCCCAGGAAACTGCAGTGGAAAAATCTACTTATTAAGTCACTCGAACATTGCAAATTAGAACTTCTCTACTCTTAATTCTAAACACATGAATACTTTCCTTAGTCCACGAGGGAAAACAAAATTGTGAGAGCATGCACAACATTGGGGATCTCTACCTGATCACAGCCTTCATTGCAAAAACACATCTTTCCTTCTTGAACAAGGAGAAAGAAAATTGGAGAACAACTTAGATTAAGGCTCTTGGAGAAATTTATTTTGGCAAAAGAATCTTAATATCTAAATGCATACATATTAGTTTCTATTTTTAAAAGGATATTTTCTTTTTCCTAAAGTGGATCCATTAGTTCATTTAACACATCCTTACTAAGTACATGTAAGATGCCAACCAATATACCGAATGGCTTATGACCAAAAACCAAGCTTGTGTGGGCCATGGGAAAGCTCTCAGATCCTCATTGTCTCCTCTTGCTGAAGAGATCCCAGTTAGAGCTTCAGAGAGAAACCCTGCATGCAAATGAGGTCTCCATAAAAGACAGGGACTAGACTAAAGACCCATTTATAAAACAGGGCAATTAGTTTCAGTACTTCTTCTATATAAAGGAAGCATTAAACGCAAGAGAAGGAACCCTAGTCATATAAATCCCTTTTTATTGCATTCAAAAGGCAGTTTTTCTCCAACTTCTGAGAAAATATACAGGGAACGTTCAATTAGTGGGACAGCAAATTAAAGGATGAAATGAAGTAAAAGCAAGTGTTTCTTGTGCCAATTAAACACGCTAGGGTATTATTCTAATTTTTTTTTTCCTGTTTGGGGCATGTTTTAGAACAGGAGTTGGCACACTTTTCCCGTTAAGAGGCATTTGGTAAATATTTTAGGCTTAACAGAGTAGTTGCCCTCTCTGGTGCACTTATGAGGTCTCGGCTTTATGCCACAGAAGCAGCCAAAGGCATACCCAATGACATAACTGAGGCCAGCCTCCTGTGAAGCCTCGCTTAACCACATGGAAATCTGAATTTGATATGATTTTCACAGAGTGTTTCCTCCTTTTGATTTACTAACCACTTAAAAAGATAAACAAGCCAGGTGTGGTGGTGCAGGTCTGTAATCCCAGCAGCTCTGGAGGCTGAGGCAGGAGGATCTTGACTTCAAAGTCAGCCTCAGCAAACTTGAGGTGCTAAGCAACTCAGTGAGTCCCTGTCTCTAAATAAAATACAAAATAGGGCTGGGGATGGGGCTCAGTGGTGCAATGCCTGAGTTCAATCCCTGATAAACCAGAAACAAAACAGCCAGGCATGGGCTGGGGCTGTAGCTCAGTGGTAGAGCACTTGCCTGGCATGTGTGAAGCACTGGGTTCGATACACAGCACCACGTAAAATTAAAATAAAGGTATGTGTTCACCCACAGCTAAAAAATAAATTAAAAAAAAACACAGCAAGGCATGATGGTGCATACCTGTAATCCAGGCAACTTGGGAGGCTGAGGCAGGAGGATCAAAAGTTGGATATCAGCCTCTGCAACTTAGTGAGGCCCTCAGCAGCTTAGCATGACACTGTCTCAAATTAAAACATTAAAAGGTAAACAAAAGCAAAGAGATTGTTCTTCCATGACCTGGAAAATGTAATATCTTGGAAGATAAAATATTAGCTAAGATAATATCTAAACTGACATATACACAAAGATGTAGCTTCCAAAATATCAGATAATACGTTGCACATACCTTTCAATCCAATGTCAAACACCCAGGTATTGACTCAGTAGAGTCCTAAATACTGTTGCTTATTCTCATGCTGCTATAAATTCAATATATAAAACTTGACATCCAGAGAACGAAGGCAAAGATTCTGAGTGCATCTGTTACAATATGCGCAGGGAGTCAGCATCATCCTATAAATATTTGATTTTATCCTAAATCATTTATGTCTCTGTCAGGGGTCATTTTACTTGTTTTACATGAATAATTAAAGGCATAATTAGGGAACTGTACAATCTGAAACATTAATCTCATTTTTCATTTTATTGTATTTCTCACCAGAGCACACAGTGTGCCTCACGCACATTCGCCCCTTTCAAGAATGAATTCTATTTTTGTTTACTTATAAAACTGGGGAGGGGGCATCATCCTGGCTATCCTGTAACAATTTTCTAATGACCCCTGAGGATGGCCATCATTTCAAAACAGACGGGAGCAAAGGTAGTTACCGGAGAACACAGTATGTCCTATGAGCTTCAGCTCCGAGAGGACTGGCATCTCATCCTGCCACTTGGCAGGGGTGTGACCTCAGGCAGGTATCCTACCCCACTGATCAAATGGCAGTACCAACACTGCCTGCCTGCGCTTTGAGGCTCCTTTGACACGTAGAGGCAATCACATTCCCAAAGAGCTGAGTATAGTGCCAGGAATCTGGAAGGTATGTGAGCAATGGGGGATCTGTCAACTATTTATAGAATTAAGCCTGGAACAAGGGTACAGCACAGGGAGTGGGGTGGCCACACAGGTGGAACTGTCCCTTTAGATAGAGTTCAGCATGAAAGCAACATGGTCTTGGAAGAAAATAAGAATCACATTAGCTGCAGTGGCACATGTCTGCAATCCCAGCAGCTGGGGAGGCTGAGGCAGGAGGATCTCAAGTTCAAAGCCAGGCTCAGCAAAAGCGAGGCCCTAAGCAACAACTCAGTGAGACCCTGTCTCTAAATAAAATACAAAATAAGGCTGGGGATGGGGCTCAGTGGTTTAGTGGCCCTGAGATCAATCCCCAGAACCACCATCCCCTTCTCTCCTTCCCACCCAAAAAAGAAAGAAAATAAGAGGCATCATGACATAGGACCACCACTAAGGCCAGGTATAGCCCAAATACTCTCTTGGAGCAGATCTTAAGGGGTGATTGATACTTCTAGTTCACTAAAACACAGCTGTTAAAAAGATATTTGCTCTTATGGATTCTTTCTATCCCTTGGATCACGTAAAGGAAAAGAAAATCTTCTGTTTGGTGCTCTACAAATCCTTGGCACACACTTCCTTCCCCTTTGCACCGAAAGTATTAAACTAGATTTTGATAACATGGGAAGCTGATTTATTTTCCATAAACCATGCACATAAAATTTCTCACAGTAACTCTATCTATGTCAAAGAGCATGGGGTTTTTTCCTACGGATGATGCTCATAAAAAGCTTTCTTTTAAAATCCAATTGACTTCATGAAAACAAAATAAGCAAACTGAAAAATAAAAGTGAGTATATAACATTACAAGAATAATAAACAAAAGCAGATTTTAAAACAAGGGCTATAACAGCTGAACGTAGATATGCAAGAGGGTCCAAGATTGGCCTCACAGCCTGTGATCGAGCTCCCCTGTCATGGTTTAGATAGGAGGTGTCCCCCAAAAGCTCATGTGAGAGATAGTGCAAGAAAGTCCAGGGGTGAAATGACTGGATTATAAGAGGTGTAACCTCATCCACAGATTAATCCCCTCGGGGGTTAGCTGGGTGGGAACCATAGGCAGCTAGAATGTGGCTAGAGGAGGTGGGTCCCTGGGGGCCTGTTTTGGGGGTATATACTTTGTTCCTGGTGCTATGTCCTGAGCTGCGTTCCTCCTTCCATCATGATGTTGTGCCTTATCTCAAGCCCAGAGCAATGGAGCTGGCCAACTATGAAATGAGACCTCCAAAACAATGAGCCCCAAATAAACTTTCCCTCTTCTAAATGTTCTCATCAGGACTATTGGTGGTAAATTTATGGGTGGTAAAATGAGCTCACTAATATACCCCCCCACACACACACAAACTTCATAAACTCAGAGCCTGATCTCCAACATGAGGGAATTAGGAGGGAGTGGGGCTCATGGGAAAGGGATCAGGTCATGAGTGTGGGGTCTTCATGAATGGGATTAGTGCCCTTCGCAAGGACCTGAAAGAGGACCTCCCTATCGAAGACACAGAGAGAAGGTGCCCTCTTCTCAGCAGGTCCTGACCAGACAGAGTCTACCACTGCCTGGACCTGGGATCTCCAGTCTCCAGAACTCTGAGGATTATTTCTGGTGGAAGCCAACTCACTGAAATGGCATTTTGATATGGCAGCCTGAACTGACCAGGACGGATGGGGAGAGAGGAGGAGGAGGAGGAAACGTATACATGAGAGTGGATTGTCTAGAACGGGCCCCGGGGGCTAACACGGCTTATGGTAAAATGGAAGCAGTAGGATGGAGAAAGCAGAAGAAGATGGGAGCTTCAGGTCAGGGCCTCGTAACCCAGAGGTCAAAAAACCCACGATGGCAGCCACCTACAACGCTCTGGATCCATGACCCCTGAAATGAGAAGTTACATTCTGAGCACAGCTGCACTTCAGGAATCCAGGAGTCGGAATTGGAAACCTAGATTGCACATGGTCAATGTTTTAAGAAAAAATGCATCTTTTGGTACCTCTGCTCTGTAAGACTGGAATAAGACAGCAAGGACTTCACAGATTCCGAAAGAGGATTACAAAGGTGGACACAGGAAGAATACTCAGAAAAGCCATTCACACTGATGTCCCAGCCGACAGCCGGCTCCAGGGAAGTGCTGTTTGTCAAGTAATTAACCCAGGGAGAGGATCCATGGCTCTCCCCAGATTGTCCCCGGGTCTGATGACCCCCATCATATAAGGAAGCCATAGGTTCTGCTCAGGAACGAGGGTCAGTGAGGGAGTCAGATTGCTGGGTGAAGACAGAATTGCATTGGTTTCCTTCTATCTCTAAAAGGATGACCTCGGCCCTGGCATTCGGGGCAGTTTTTCACAGGATATCCAGCAAGAGTTGATAACTGAAGTTGAATGTGTGTATATAATGCCGGGCTAAAGCAAATGTTCACACCACAAATCTATGTAAACAGCAGTTGGTGCTAAAATTTAAACGAAAAATAAGAACCGGATTCCAACATGGCGGCGGGCGCGGAGAGATCAAGTTTCTGACCTCTTCAGCTGTGCAGGCATAGGGAGTCGTAAACAGCCTAAATCTGTTTGCTCAGGATCACTAAGCAATGCTGAGCTGATGTGGATCTGGGATGATCAATCTGGACCTCTCAGAACACACACTGAGCCCAGATCGGCTGAATTCAAGCTCCCATTCGCCTGATTCCCGCAGACAAACAGCTGTGACTCAGCACTAATCCATCCGGCTGAAACAACTGGTCGGCCCTTCTGATCCTACGGAGGTAATGGCAACCGAGCCTTCATAGGTAGTGGCCACAGGTTTGAAACGGGGCTTGGGAGAGACAGTAAGGGCCCACCCTTTGCATTGGTCACCCGGCAAAGGGAAACGAACTGTCGCCATTTGCAAGAGATACCACCATGGCAGAGAACTGATGTCACCAGACTGCGGCGGAGGAGATAACTTCATTGAATCCTGCGGCTACAGGTGTGTAATCCCCTAGCCTTCCCTCTCCACACATCGGGGAAACCTTAAGGGCCCCTCCCAGCTCTCCCTTAAGGGCCCCTCCCAGCTCTCCCGTGAGCGCCGTAGCCAGACCTACGGAATTAGAGGTGGCGAGGGACCCGCAGCGCAGAACTACCACTCCCACCAGAGCTGACAGCTGAGGTCTCGTGCACCAGCTACCGGGGGCGTGGTTACGGGAGGGCAAGTAAAATTTGCTGAGGATTCTCAGCCCTAAGCTCCACAAACTTAGGGTCTGAGGGATAGGCAATCTGGGAGAGTGTGCCCAATCGTCCATGAAAACAGGGCTCCCGGGACCAGCAGACCTGGCGTGTACCCAGTATTGTGGTGAGCGGCACCCGTGAGAGGGGCCTGGCTAGAGGAAAAGTGGGGAAGTGACTAGACACAAGAGGAGGCCCTAGGCACTCAGGATTGGAGACTCTCCCAGTCTGGGAGGAGGAGCTGCTGCACAGTGATTGGTTCCCGCGTATTGACAGGAGAAACTTGGCCTGGTGGGCACAGCGCCACCTACTGGAAGAGAAGTTAATCAAACTCTAAGACTGCATTTATTAGTGTTTTTTTTTTTCTTTTTTCTTTTCTCTTTTTTTTTTTTTTTGATTTTGATTTGGGGTTTTCTTCAATTTTAATTTTTCTTTCTTGTTTTTTAAATCTCTTTTTACAATTTAAAAAAAATTTTTTTCTTCCAATTTTAATTTTAATTTTTGTTTTATTCTTTTTTTATAATTTTTTTTTCTTTTTCTTTTTTTATTTCCTATTTTTTTCTTCTTTTGTCTTTTCATTTCTTTTCAATTATCTTATCCCCCCTTCCTTGAATTCTACCTGCTTACTCTCATTCTCTTTAGTGACTTCTTCCCTTCCCTTCTAATACCTTTCCTCCCAAGCATCAAATAAATTTATAGGAGTAAACAGTAACTCAGCAGTCAAACAGAACAAGAAGTAACATGAGCAGCTTCAAAAAGCAAGGAAGAAAAGGAGTACAAACAATGCAGGACAGCCTAAATATTCAGGAGGACCTAGAGTCATTGGAAAAATGTTCATATAAAGAACTCAAGGAACACCTTAGACAGATG
Organism: Urocitellus parryii; assembly: GCF_045843805.1. Taxonomy (NCBI): domain Eukaryota; kingdom Metazoa; phylum Chordata; class Mammalia; order Rodentia; family Sciuridae; genus Urocitellus; species Urocitellus parryii. The sequence continues at coordinate 1,325,300 of NW_027551763.1, forward strand.
GAATGGAACCTTAAAGAAGATACGAGACAGCAAATTCAAGGAGCCAAAGAACACATTGAGAATGAATTACATAAACAGATAAAAGAAGAAGTTAAGCATCTTTATCAGGAGATAGAGATTATAAAAAATAATCAAACAATAATTCTAGAAATGAAGGAAACGATAAACCAAATTAAAAACTCAATTGAGAGTATCACTAACAGAGTGGAGCAAGTAGAAGCCAGAACATCAGATACTGAAGACAAAATATATCATCTTGAAAAGAGTCTAGCCAACTCAGAAAGGCTGGTAAAAAATCACGAGAAAAACATCCAAGAGTTATGGGATAACATAAAAAAAAACAAATTTACGAGTCATCGGGATAGAAGAAGGTACAGAGATTCAAACCAAGGGAATGAGTAACCTGCTGAATGAAATAATTACAGAAAACTTTCCAGAAATAAAAAAGGAAACAGATATACAAATTGAAGATGCATTCAGGACACCGAGCACACAAAATCACAGTAGACCAACGCCAAGACACATTGTTATGAAGATATCCAATATACAGAACAAAGAGAAAATATTAAAAGCTACAAGAGAAAAGAGACAAATTACATTCAGGGGTAAACCAATAAGATTAACAACAGATTTTTCATCACAGACACTGAAAGCAAGAAGGTCATGGAACAATGTATTTCAAACACTGAAAGACAATGGATGCCAACCAAGAATTCTGTATCCAGCAAAATTAAGCTTCAGGTATGACAACGAAATAAAAATCTTTCATGATAAACAAAAGTTAAAAAAATTTGCAGCCAGAAAACCAGCATTGCAAAGCATTTTGAGGAAAACACTACACGAGGAAGAAATGAAAAACAATAACCAAAACCATCAGAGGGAAGTGCCTCGGTAAAGACAGAGGGCGAGGGGAAAGATAATCATGGAGAAACAAACTAAATTTTTTAAAAAAAGGATAAATAATCAAACATGGATGGAAGTACAAACCATATATCAATAGTAACTCTGAATGTTAATGGCTTAAACTCTCCAATAAAGCGACATAGGCTGGTATCATGGATTAAAAACAAATCCAACAATATGCTGCCTCCAGGAGACACATCTGATTGGAAAAGACATACACAGGCTGAAGGTGAAAGGATGGGAAAAAATATACCATGCACACGGTCCTCGTAAGCAAGCAGGGGTGGCCATCCTCATATCGAATAAAATCGACTTCAAGAGTAAGTTAATCAAAAGGGATAAAGAAGGACACTATATACTGTTAAAAGGAACCATTCACCAACAGGACATAACAATTATCAATATTTATGCACCAAATAATGGCGCTGCGATATTCATAAAACAAATTCTCCTCAAGTTCAGGGGTCAAATAGACGAAAACACAATAATTATGGGTGACTTCAACACACCTCTCTCACCATTGGACAGATCCTCCAAGCAAAAGTTGAATAAAGAAACTATAGAACTCAATACCACAATCAATAACCTAGACTTAACTGACATATATAGAATATATCAACCATCATCAAATGGATATACTTTTTTCTCAGCAGCACATGGATCCTTCTCAAAAATAGACCATATATTATGCCATAGGGCAACCCTCAGTAAATATAAAGGGGTGGAGAAAATACCATGCATTTTATCTGATCATAATGGAATGAAACTGGAAATCAATGATAAAAGAAGGAAGGAAAAATCCTGCATCACATGGAAAATGAACAATATGTTACTGACTGATCAATGGGTTACAGAAGACATAAAGGAGGAAATCAAAAAATTCTTAGAGATAAATGAAAATACAGACACAACATATCAGAATCTATGGGACACAATGAAAGCAGTTTTAAGAGGAAAATTCATCGCCTGGTGGTCATTCCTCAAAAAAAGAAAAAACCAACAAATAAATGAGTTCACACTTCATCTCAAAGCCCTAGAAAAGGAAAAGCAAAACAACAGCAAATGTAGCAGAAGGCAAGAAATAATTAAAATCAGAGCGGAAATCAATGAAATTGAAACAAAAGAAACTATTGAAAAAATTAACAAAACTAAAAGTTGGTTCTTCGAAAAAATAAATAAGATCGACAGACCTTTAGCCATGCTAACGAAGAGAAGAAGAGAGAAAACTCAAATTACTAACATACGGGATGAAAAAGGCAATATCACAACAGATGCTACAGAAATACAGAAGACAATTAGAAATTATTTTGAAAACCTATATTCCAATAAAATAGAAAATAGTGAAGACATCGATAAATTTCTTAAGTCATATGATTTGCCCAGACTGAGTCAGGAGGATACACACAATTTGAACAGACCAATATCAATGGATGAAATTGAAGAAGCCATCAAAATACTACCAACCAAGAAAAGCCCAGGACCAGATGGGTATACAGCGGAGTTTTACAAAACCTTTAAAGAAGAATTAATACCAATACTTTTCAAGTTATTTCAGGAAATAGAAAAAGAGGGAGCTCTTCCAAATTCATTCTATGAGGCCAACATCACCCTGATTCCGAAACCAGACAAAGACACCTCAAAGAAAGAAAACTGCAGACCAATATCTCTAATGAACCTAGATGCAAAAATCCTCAATAAAATTCTGGCAAATCGAATACAAAAACACATCAAAAAAATTGTGCACCATGATCAAGTAGGATTCATCCCTGGGATGCAAGGATGGTTCAATATACATAAATCAATAAATATTATTCACCACATCAATAGACTTAAAGATAAGAACCATATGATCGTCTCGATAGACGCAGAGAAAGCATTCGACAAAGTACAGCACCCCTTTATGTTCAAAACATTAGAAAAACTAGGGATAACAGGAACTTACCTTGACATTGTAAAAGCTATCTATGCTAAGCCTCAGGCTAGCATCATTCTGAATGGACAATAGTTAAAGGCATTCCCTCTAAAATCTGGAACAAGACAGGGATGCCCTCTATCACCACTTCTATTCAATATAGTTCTCGAAACACTGGCCAGAGCAATTAGACAGACAAAGGAAATTAAAGGCATAACAATAGGAAAAGAAGAACTTAAATTATCACTATTTGCAGATGACATGATTCTATACCTAGAAGACCCAAAAGGATCTACAAAGAAACTACTAGAACTAATAAATGAATTCAGCAAAGTGGCAGGATATAAAATCAACACGCACAAATCAAAGGCATTTCTGTATATCAGCGACAAAACTTCTGAAACGGAAATGAGGAAAAACACTCCATTCACAATATCCTCAAAAAAAAAAAAATACTTGGGAATCAACCTAACAAAAGAGGTGAAAGATTTATACAATGAAAACTACAGAACCCTAAAGAGAGAAGTAGAAGAAGACCTTAGAAGATGGAAAAATATACCCTGTTCATGGATAGGCAGAACTAACATTATCAAAATGGCCATATTACCAAAAGTTCTCTATAGGTTTAATGCAATGCCAATCAAAATCCCAAAGGCATTTCTTGAAGAAATAGATAAAGCAATCATGAAATTCATATGGAAAAATAAAAGACCCAGAATAGCAAAAGCAATTCTAAGCAGGAAGTGTGAATCAGGCGGTATAGCGATACCAGATTTCAAACTATATTACAGAGCATTAGTGACCAAAACAGCATGGTACTGGTACCAAAACAGGCGGGTGGACCAATGGTATAGAATAGAGGACACAGAGACTAATCCACAAAGTTACAACTATCTTATATTTGATAAAGGGGCTAAAAGCATGCAATGGAGGAAGGATAGCATCTTCAACAAATGGTGTTGGGAAAACTGGAAATCCATATGCAACAAAATGAAACTGAATCCCTTTCTCTCACCATGCACAAAAGTTAACTCAAAATGGATCAAGGAGCTTGATATCAAATCAGAGACTCTTTGCCTGATAGAAGAAAAAGTTGGCTATGATTTACATATTGTGGGGTCGGGCTCCAAATTCCTTAATAGGACACCCATAGCACAAGAGTTAATAACAAGAATCAACAAATGGGACTTACTTAAACTAAAAAGTTTTTTCTCAGCAAGAGAAACAATAAGAGAGGTAAATAGGGAGCCTACATCCTGGGAATAAATTTTTACTCCTCACACTTCAGATAGAGCCCTAATATCCAGAGTATACAAAGAACTCAAAAAATTAGACAATAAGATAGCAAATAACCCAATCAACAAATGGGCCAAGGACCTGAACAGACACTTCTCAGAGGAGGATATACAATCAATCAACAAGTACATGAAAAAATGCTCACCATCGCTAGCAGTCAGAGAAATGCAAATCAAAACCACCCTAAGATACCATCTCACTCCAGTAAGATTGGCAGCCACTATGAAGTCAAACAACAACAAGTGCTGGCGAGGATGTGGAGAAAAGGGTACTCTTGTACATTGCTGGTGGGACTGCAAATTGGTGCGGCCAATTTGGAAAGCAGTTTGGAGATTCCTGGGAAAGCTGGGAATGGAACCACCATTTGACCCTGCTATTGCCCTTCTCGGACTATTCCCTGAAGACCTTAAAAGAGCATGCTACAGGGATGCTGCCACATCGATGTTCATAGCAGCACAATTCACAATAGCTAGACTGTGGAACCAACCCAGATGCCCTTCAATAGATGAATGGATAAAAAAAATGTGGCATCTATACACAATGGAGTACTATCCAGCAATAAAAAATGACAAAATCATAGAATTTGCAGGGAAATGGATGGCACTAGAGCAGATTATGCTTAGTGAAGCTAGTCAATCCCTAAAAAACAAATACCAAATGTCTTCTTTGATATAATGAGAGCAACTATGAACAGAGCAGGGAGGAAGAGCAGGAAGAAAAGATTAACATTAAACAGAGACATGATATGGGAGGGAAAGGGAGAGAAAAGGGAAATTGCATGGAAATGAAGAGAGACCCTCATTGCTATACAATATTACATATAAGAGGTTGTGAGGGGAATGGGGAAATTAACAAGGAGAGAAATGAATTACAATAGATGGGGTAGAGAGAGAAGATGGGAGGGGGGATAGTAGGGGATAGGAAAAGTAGCTGAATACAACAATTACTAATTGGGCATTATGTAAAATTGTGGATGTGTAACCGACATGATTCTGCAATCTGCATTTGGGGTAAAATTGGGAGTTCATAACCGACTTCAATCTAATGTATGCAATATGATATGTCATGAGCTTTGTAATGTTGTGAACAACCAATAAAAAAAATAATAATAAAAAATAAATAAATAAATCAGGCTTAATGTACACATGAACAGCTATTAAAAAAATAAATAAATAAATAAAAGAAAAATAAATGGGAGGCATGCCAACTGCTCGCTATCTGAACCCCCTCTCCCATTTGCAGCTCTGTTCAGCCAGCAAAGCCTGCGAAACTGGATCTGAACACAGGACTACATACCACCCTCTACCATACTGACTTCTGTATTGTCCTGGGGCTCTTGGTGAAAATGAAGGGCCAGGGTCTGAAAGCCAGGAGGCCTGGGATCTAGTTCCAGCCTCCCACTGAGGCAGGGTCTCATTGAGTTGCTAAGTGCCTCACTAAGTGGCTGGCTTTGAACTTGCAATTCTCCTGCCTCAGCCTCCTGAGCCTGAGGGATTACAGGCATGTGCCATTGTGCAGACTCAAAAAATAGTTACAGAATAATTGCTGAGGAAGAGAAGTCAGGAAAATCAGACATAGTTCCTGCCCTTGTGGAGCTGAAGGTCAATTGGAATGACAGGCACTGAGGACTAAACAGATGGCAGAAGCAAAGCTACTAGCAAATGGGCATCTAATTCAGGGTATGTCAAGATTTGATAGGAGTTGCATGACCAGGAGAGCTCCCTGAGGAAATGCTCACAAGAGGACCAAGTCAAGGGAGAGAGAGTTTATGCAAAAGTCCTGTGGTAGTGGAAGTGGTGGGAGTAGGACTAAGGAGGAGGTAGCCAGAGTGACTTCTACCCAGAAAGCAGGATGTAGTAAGAGGTAGAGATAGTAAGCCACCTGTCTCTGGCCCAAGAATAATGGGAAGTCATTGATATGTTTACCAAAGAGAAAAGGAAAGAGAGATGAGCAAGATCAGATTAAGAGAACTAGGTAGATTCCTATGGCTACACTATGGAGAAGGCTTGAGAGGAAACCAAAATTGGTCAGTAGAAAACAAAAAAAAAGGTTCCTGTAGTTATTCAGAAAAGACACTGGACATGCTGTGTTGGAACAACAGACATCCAAGAGATGACAAGCCACGGATTATCCTAGGTCTCAGTTAACTCACTAGTAAATGTAGCACAGATGAACAACATGGACTTGGTAACCCTCTGACCATGGAGGATATGACAGATAGGAGTCTCGCAGAAGGTTCTGCACCATAAAAAAGAAAGGGGACTTCCAAAGTGACCTCGAATTTCAGGGCAAGTGGTTAACTGTGCTTCTGTCTCTGCAGCTACTCTAACCTACAACCTGAATGCAGAGTATGGGGCCGAGGGGACAAGAAAAAAGGAAATGGAGCTTAGCAGACAAGAAACAGAGCTTGTGGTGCCTCTCACTCAACAGAAAGGCGGGGAAATCAGTCCTAACTGAATCCCAGGATTCAGTTAAGATGAGATAGTTAATAAGCAGAAGGAAACAATGATTTGGGGCTTCTGGAACAAAATAATTTATAAAGTTAAGAGCCAAATCATGCCTAGTATTCCTCAAAAGAATAGACTCCTTTTGTATACCAGAGGATGACTTTTTATATCAGAGCATTAGAATTACATATACTAATTGGGTTCATCCCGACAAAATCCTACATGCATGGAATTCAATTTCAGTTTACGAACCCCATTTGCCATCTGCCAGACCCCTGCTCTCCTCCCCCAGACCCCCGTTATCCTTCCTCTACTCTACCAGTCTTCCTTTTGTCTGTCTGTCTGTATGTCTACCTAACTAGTACTAGGGATAAAATCCAGGATGCTTAACCACTAAGTCATATCCTCAGCCCTGTTGATTTTTTATGTTAAGACAGGGTCTCACTGAGTCGCTTAGGGCCTCACTAAGTTGCTAACATTGATCTCCAACTGGCAATCTTCCTGCCTCAGCCTCCTGAGCTGCTGGGATTACGTGGATGCCACCAAGCCTGGCCTGTCTATATATTTTTGATTGGGTCTTTCTACTTATGCATAAAGGTAAAAATTCCCTGTGGTATATTTATAGATGCACACTTGATTTTCAAAGAATTCATTCTGCATAACCTCCCCTTTCCTATCTCACCTCTCCATCTTGATCACTTTCTTGTATACCACTGATCTTCCCTGTGCCTGAATGTGACCCTAGCCTTCCATCAACCCTTCTGTCCTTTATTTTATTCTGGCTTCCACATAACAAGACAAAACATTCAACCTTTGAGTTTCTGAGTCTGGTTTATTTAATTTAGCATGATATTCTGTTTCCATTCATTTATCAGCAAATGCCATAATTTTATTCTTTAGGACTGAGTAGAACTCCACTGCATGTGTGTGTGCGCGTGTCTGTGTGTGTCACAATTTCTTAATCCATGAATGGACTTATAAAAATTTAATCTTAAACTTTCTCTTTTGGGCCACCTTGAGCTAAGCAGAGATGACCCAGTGTAATATGCACACAGGGTCAGGGATGCCCAGTACAAATGATGCTGAATCAGAGATTTTTTCCAAAAATCCATTTTTGTTTGTTTCTATATGGATTGATGGCTAAGGAGCTTGGCAGCCTACTTAGCCATCAATCTGTAGCGACACCAACAGAACTTGGAGATAAAAAGAAATGAGGAATTATTATGAACCCCAAACTGGTCTTTCTTCCATATCCCACATTCATACCAATTAATGGTCATTAAAGAATTGAAGTGGGTTTGGAGATGTTGTCATAAAAATAAAGGTAAGGATTTGGCACAAAGCAAGTTGGAACTCCTAAGGAAATACTGAAATGATCCAGGTCATGGTCAGCCAAGAGGATTATTAGGGTTAAGATAGATCTTAATGAGATGAATGGATATATATTTATATACTATTTATATACTATATATATATATATATATACTATTTATATACTATATATATATATATAGTATATAATGGAATATTACTCAGCCTTAAAGCTTGAAATTATGGCATTTCCAGGTATATGGATGGAACTGAAGAATAGCATGCTGAGTGAAATAAGCCAATACCAAAAAACCAAAGGCCAAATGTTTTCCCAGATACGTGGATGCTGGTGCATAATGGGGGTAGGTGAGGGAAGAATGGAGGAACCTTGGTTTGGGCAGAGGGGAGTGAGGGGAGAGGAGGGGAAAGAGAGTGGGAAACATGGTGGATGAGACTCACATTATTATCCTATGTACATGTATGATGGAATGACTGGTACGACTTAGCATTGTGTACAGAGAAATGAAAAGCTGTGCTCCATTTGTGTACACATAAATAAATAAAAATTCTAATAAAAAAAACCCCAGAAACAAAAAAAGATAGTTCTTATTGAAATGAGAATGAATTTAGGGTACTGTCAATACCAAAATCTCTGCTCCATAGATATTATGAATTAAAACAGTTTTCTCAGTTGTAGATGAACATAATACCTTCATTTAATTTATTTATTTATTTTTGTGGTGCCAAGGATCGAGCCCAGTGCCTCATTCATGCTAGGCAAGCACCCTACCACTGAGCTACAGCCCCAGCCCTAATACATATTTTTTTAAAAAAACTTTGATTCTTGGGGCTGGGGGTGTAGTTTGGTGGTAGAGCGCTTGCCTGGAGTGTGCAAGGCCCTGGGTATTAACCCCCAGTGGGGATTAGAGGCAGGTGGGTGTGGCTGGAGGAGGGGGCATTGGGGGCATCACTTTTATTTGTCTCTGGAGAGTGGAGTCTCTCTCTGCTTCCTGATCACCATGTGAGCTGCTTCCCTCCACCACACTCTTCCTTGATGATGTCCTGCCTCCCCTTGAGCCCTGAGGGATGGAGCCTGCTGTCTGTGGACTGAGACCTCTGAAACCCTGAGTCCCCAAATGAACTTTTCCTCCTTACACTTGTGCTGTCCAGGTCCTTTACTCACAGTAGTGAAAAAACTGACTAAAATACTTCCTTTCCAATCTCCAGATGGCAAAGGCTCTTGCCTGCAAGTGACATTAGGGTGACCAGGTTGGTATGGTGGTGGGGTGGGGCTAAGCAACATAGCCCAGGAATTTGGGAGGGAGCTTATGTATCATGAAGAATGCACCTGAAAACCCAGCTGGGCGCCCACCGTGGCAGCCCAGTGCTGACACTCAAGAGCCAGGCTTGGATCGTTGTCTCTGCGAACCTTGGAAGAGAACATCGACCCTTTGGGCTGCACAGAGGCAATAGGTGAGCTCCAGCTCTGGATTGCAGGAACCCGACCACGGAGCAAGTTTCAGCATTAGACTCTCACTGCTCCATGGGGCAGTGTGTGGGCAAAAGAGTAAAGCTGCATGTTTCTCTGCCACTCAACCTGGGTCACACAGTCACTTGGGAAGACAGTGTATAGAAATAACCAGGAGTAAAATTCTGTGTTTCTCCAGCAATTTGTTTGTTCATAAATGTGTATGTTCTTGTGCTTATACTCTCCCATAAAAGTTCCAACGCCAGGTGAAATAAAGTGAGTACAGTGATCTTCGGATGCTCATCTGAATTTTATGAGGAACATACTAGGAAATGGCTCCTGATCTATCTACACCCGTGCTCTTTGCCATCCATCCTTTTTAAATTAACACCTATTTCTGGAAAAGAACTGTGGTCTCTGCACTCCAATAGGAAAGAATGTAGGCTGGGTTAGGGGGAGTGGCTCAGTGAGCACTTGTCTAGCCTGTGTGTGGCACTGGGTTCGATCCTCAGCACCACATAAAAATAAATAAAATAAAATAAAGGAATTGCCTCCATCTACAAATAAAATAATAAATTAAAAATAAAAAAAAAAACAAAATATAGGCTAACAAGAAATTCAGCAAATCAACAGAATGTGGGGGAAGTACTTCATGGAGAACATTTCCTCTTTATCCTTAGTGCAGAATTTAAGAAAAAGTCGTGGAAAGCCAGGTGTGGTGGCACATATCTATAATCCTAGCAGCTCAGAAGGCTGAGGCAAGAGGATTTCGAGTTCAAGGCCAGTCTCAGCAACTTAGAAAGGCCCTCAGCAACTCAGCAAGACCCTGTCTCTAAATAAAATATAAGAAAGAGCTGAGGATATGGCTCAGTGGTTAAGTGCCACTGGGTTCAGTCCCTGATATATATATATATATCAATGTATGTGTGTGTGTGTGTGTGTGTGTGTGTGTGTATCAAAAAGCACACCTAATAGTTAAAATTTACGGACCATGGTTATTAACACACATCCAAAAAATGCCATCGAAGTCTTCAATTCCGAGCGTTTAACAAGAAGCTAATGCTAGCAACAGCAAGATCATCTTGAAGTGCTCCTGATGAATGCATTATCTTTTCATCCCTCGAAAATGAAAGAGAGAGAAATAACTTTAGATGAAATGAAATGAGTACTGGCACAACGGACAGTTAGTTATGGCTCCTTGGGAAGAAATAGAGAGACGCTATCTGTCTTGTAAAGATATTTGAGACAACTTTCGGGAAGTGGGCGAGGTGAAACGAAGTCGCTCTATTGATTCTGCCGGATGGGGATATATAGCAGTCTCGGGGGTGAAGACAGATCTGAACATTAAAACTGTTTCATGGGAAAGTTACTGACTGTATGTAATAGGCTGCTTTAAATATTAACTTTCTATATTCATATTTTAATATCCAAAGACAGAGTCTATTTTACAGATAAGTGACCTGTAAATTTCCATCAGGGATAAATAAATAAATAAATAAATAAATAATCCCTCTTGAATTTACTTTCTGGAAAGATGAAGTTCACAAAAATACTTGGAGAGGAGAAAAAAATCTGTGTTGCTTAAAAATTAATGATGTAAGCAAAAGAAGCATTTTCTATAACAAGGTATGAGAGGCAGATATAAAATGAATGATTGCAGCCACGACAAGACCATGTGGCTCCTGTCAGATGCGTTATTTAAAAATTTAAACTTTTAATTTTTCTGGTAATTGTAGATTCATGTGCAGTTGTATGAAACACCTTGCTCCTACAGCTCTATTTCCTTCACTCATAACATCTTTCAAAACACATAATGATATGTGTGCTTAAAAAAAAGGACTGCAATTATTCAGGTTGCCTTCATTTAATATATTAAATGAATTCTCGTTTCTCTTAAATACTCGAATATTGATGAGCTAATGTGGCATTTCAAGATATACAGAAGGAAAGCTTCCTAGCCTTCTGCTTATTAAAAAAAAAAGCAAAAAAGAACAACAACAACAACAACAAAAACCCACAAGTTGATTTCTGCATCAAACTTTCTGTGAATTGACACTTTGTGAAATGAAGAAAACAATTTTATGTTCTTGTTTTAAATTGCATATAACTGGCTGTCACTTTATAAAAACCCCTCCTCTAAAGCCATCTCAGAGGATTTATGACATGGGGGCCTAGGTAGTATGAATTTTCACAGGAATCAGTACAGTAGCAGGGATTTATTCCTGTGGCTCAGCGCTGAGCTTCTGAGCTTGCTGAGACAGATGTGCACGGATCTGGCTAGCTGGGCTTTCAAACCAGAAGCATGCACTGCCCTAGAGGCAGCAAGTTGTGGATCACTTGAGAAAGTCAGCCGAGTGACAGAGATTTATAATCAGCTTCTGGAAGACCAAGGGTCATGAATCAACTTCCACTGAGTGAACCCTATGCGCTTCTCAAACCTTTCATTGGTGATTCCCAACTGTCAGTGAAACGTGCTATCTTTGCAGAAGGCTGTCAAGCATGGTAAGTCAAGTAGAAAACCGCATCAGAAAGCCCAGCGCATTCCACTGACAGGCCCCAGAATGGGCCACTGAGGTGGCTCGGAGCTCTGATCACACCCATTGTGGCAAAGCTCTCCTCCGCTACGATCAGATGGTCAAAGAGGAGCATTCCCACTGTAGTTCTTCAAGGGACAGCTACATCTGACATATAAGCCAGGAGCACGGGTAGATACTGTGAAATCTAATGATAAGCACACAGCCCAGGCTGAGGAGCAGAGGTGAATGGATGACAGGTGGGTTCGGCAAACACTGCAGGTGCACAAAGTTTTTCCACAGCAGCTACTGAAACTGATGAATGAAGGTAGAGGAGAGGGTAGCCAGCTGGTAGATGCGAAGAAGTGTTTATGAAAAAGCCCAAACTCAGGAATCACTGTTCTGAATGGGAAGCAATTCTACGAACGAGCCAGGCTATGGTCCATGAACCATCTCAGGCCATGGCGGGCACACAGGAAGAAAATGGATCCCCCAAGCTGCAGGGGCAGACAGTCAGGTTAAGAGAAAAGTCAGCTCTGCGGCTCACACAACATGCTTCAAACCAAAGGGTTGAAAGTGAAGTCATTTTAGCCCAGCATGGGGCCTCAGGCTGTCCAGGATTTAAAAGGGATTGCTCAGAGTGGTGCAAGTACAGGGAAAGGAAGAAAAGGAGGAAAAGAGAATGTGTTTCAACGGGTTAAAGTTGTAAGAAGTGAAATATGAAGATGTAGAAAATATCTTTAGCCATCAACGTAACCCCAGGCAGCAGAAAGCAGGAGTATAATATCACATCTCAGTGTTTATTTTCAGATCGGACACTGGGGACACAGCGACTTACAGGGAAATCCTGAAGCTGAGAGCTACCCAACACTAATGAGCGGGGAGGCCACTCTCCACATTAGCCATGGTGAAAAGACGATGACACCTACTCACAGATCCCCAAAGGCCAAGGCGGAGAGGTAAAAAGAAAGTGGAGGGATCGAACAACACAGAAAACACACCAAGGGAGGAGAAGTTCGCCCACGCTTTCATAAGAAATGTTAACAAAGCCAAACGTCAAAGAAAATCATTTTATTTCCATCTGCACATAGGACCCAGTGCTATCCGACATAACTGTCTCTATCTGCAATACGATACCAGTTGCTAAATGTGGCTGCTGAGCTTTGGAAATGTGCCCAGTACAACCAAGGGGCTGAATTTCCATCTTATTTAATTCTTAATTAAAACTTGAATTTAAATAGCCACATGTGGCCAGGAGCTACCATACTGGATAGGTATCGGAAAGATCATACTATGTACCTTACATGTTTTAACTCGTTGAGTCATTACAATGCTATGAGGGTGAAACAATGTCATTGTCCATATATATATATATATATATATTTTTTTTTTTTCCTTTGTGTGGGAGGGTACCAAGGATTGAACTTAGGAGCACTGGGCCACTGAGCCACATCCCCAGCCCTATTTTATATTTTATTTAGAAACAGGGTCTCATTGAGTTGCTTAGTGCCTTGCTTTTGCTGAGGCTGGCTTTGAACTAGCGATCCTCCTGCCTCAGCCTCTCATGCAGCTGGGATTACAAGTGTGTGCCACCACGCCCAGCCACACTTTATATATTTTTGATAAAATTGAATCTCAGAGTGGCTGTGCTCTTTGCCCAAAGTCACATGATTAATTTAGGCTCCATATGGCCATGTGCACTATTTAAGAGCAAATTCCGGGAAAGGTAAACACAAGCGATTACAAAATATTTCCTGTTAATCCACAGACAAGTAAAGATGCCTACCTGTTTTCCCTGTGTTTTTCATCCAGGTTTTGTTAGAAGATTCATTGTCAAAGCCATCGAGTTGTAGCTCCTGGTATTCTTTACCGACACGTGCATGATGGTCTAAGATGTCTATTGGAGACTGGTGACGACCCCCACAGCTGACACTGGACATGAACCAGTGCTCAGGACCATAGGCACCTGTGGAAAGAAAGCAACACTTCAATCTTCAGGGCTCAGGGATCAGAGATGGAATGAATAAGACTCAGGAAGATGGACCCCACATCTACCAAACTACATTTTCCAATACATGCCAACTCTAAAGAGGTCATATTGTGCAGTATTACACGTTATAGGTTGATGTCATTGGTTTGATTTCAGAAAAGATGTATGACCCAAGATAGTTTATCTTCTTGATATGCAATCAAAACATTTGCTATGTTTAAAAAAAAAAAACTTTAATATCTTTATTTTTTTAATGTGTTGCTGAGAATCGAACTCAGTACTTCATATGTGCTAGGCAAGTGCTCTATCACTGAGTTACAACCCTGCTAACTTAATCTGTAATCAGATTCAGGGAGTTGCACAGAAGGGCTGTCAAGAGTTGTTCACTTTTTTGACAATTTTGAAACAAGTTTCTTAAAATAAGCAGAGCATTCATTCACAAGGAACTGACTTAATCAACTTAGCATGTTTTGTTGATGTGAAGAGTATCCGAAACACAATTTTTTTCTAACAACACAAAAGTCTGTAAACAGAGAAAGGAAAGGAAAAAAATATATCAAAATTAAAAGTCACAGAAACGCACGCCTGTAATCCCAGCGGCTCAGGAGCCCAAGGCAGGAGGATTGCAAGTTCAAAGCCAGCCTTGGCAACTTAGTGAGGTCATAAGCAAATAAGTGAGATCCTGTCTCTAAATACAAGAAAGGGTTGGGGGTGTGGCTTAGTGGTTAAGCACACATTGGTTCAATCCCTGGCACTCAAAAATAACTAACTGACTAACTAAATAAATAAAGTAAGTCACAGAAAACTAGATGAAATTTATTAGAAATGATATAAACAATAAGGCAGGCTTTTCTTTTGGTGAATTGTGACAGATTTCCCAGTTTGATTAGTTTGTGGTCTCAGATGTTAAACTATTCTTTTTCTCCAAACCTCTCTCTCTTTAGAGAGGGAAGTATGAGATTGCCTTCAGATTGGATTTGGGGCTCATAGAAATAATAGACACCTGGGGAAACCATATGCCATAAAAATAAAGGAAGAGGTACAATTATACAGCATGATTCTTATAGGTCCCAATCCAACACGAACACAGAAAAACCCCTATATTTTCTTCTCTGCCCTATTTGGAAATGAAATGTTGTGGGGTCAATGTCTGTTAAGTGGATAATGAGCTTTTAGGATTTTCTGCATTCTACTTTTAACCTTGTCAATATAACAAAGCAGGGAAAGACACAATCTTTGCTAAAGAGATTAGGAAGAATCTCCTTTTGAGAATGAGACATAGAGTAAGTCTAACCTGGACAACTTTAGGTAGATAAAACCCAAGGTTTTCAGATAAGAATGTTGAGTATATGTCAATACACAAGCTAATATATGTAAACATGCAGACACTCATAGAAATGACTTCACAGATCAGACAGAAGAGGAGAAGAGCCAGGGGATCAACTCGCTCATCCACTGGTATTTCTGTGCATTAGTACACAACCAAGCTTGTGCAAAGGAAGATACAGGTCTTGCTATTTGAAAATTTTCCCTAATTGTCATCCCAAACAGTAAGAAAAAAAAAACACATATAAAGAACATCCCCTGGGGACGGCAAAGATGGGCGATCTTGGGACACTTGTAAGTCATTTGCAAATGCCATAGTAAGTCAACTTTCCTTACAGTAGCACTCCAACTAAACTAGGAAACATCATGAGCATTTTATTCATGCTGTATCACCTCTTGCTGGAATTTCCAAGAAGGTGAAGCACAGACTGTCCATTTCCATATCTTACCCAAACTTCACTTTCACCTTACACACACACACACACACACACACACACACACACACACACACACACACACTTTTCTGTCTTCTTTTTGTTGTTTTGAGGTACTGAGGATTGAGCTCAGGGTCTTACCCATGCTACACAAGTACTCTACCACTGAACTACATTTCCAGCCCCATGCATCTGTATAGTTTAAGAAAAAGGTGGGGTAAGAGAATGTGAAGATGGCCTCCGATTACAGGGACAAGTTTAAATTTTCTTCCACATGTCCAAAGACTAAACAAACGAAAACCAATCAAACAAGGTGACAGAAATACAAATTTTAGTTAGCTATAACTGGGCCTGTACGTCTAAAACATGGGAACTCATTTGTTAATATTGTATGTGTGTATAATGTGTGGTGTATATATACACACTATTACTCAGCCATCAAGAAGAATGAAATTCTGCTTTTGCCTGTAAACAGATGCATTTGAAAGATATCATGCAAAATGAAATAAGCCAATCCCCCAAAACCAAAGGTCAAATGTTCTTTCGGATATGTGAATGCTAACACACGATAAGGGGGGGAGGGATAAAAGTTCATTGGATTAAGACAAGTGGGAATGAAGGGAAGGGAAAGGGAAAGGGAAATAGGAAAGACAGTAGAATGAATCTGATATAACTTTCCTATGTTCATATATGAATACACCCAGTAAAAGTCCACATCATATGCAACCCCAAGAGTGGGATACTAGTGAGAATAACATATACTCCCTGTTTGTATAAATATGCTAACATTGACTTTACTGGCATGTACAACTAAAAAGAATAAATAAATAATGCCTTACAGGAATTTACTACTACAATAAAATCACACTCAATGAGGAAAAAAGGAACAGAAGATGGTAAAATACACCCAAACACATATGACTCCAAAGAAACAATAAATGCAAGTCATCCTTTACAAAAACACAGATACCTGATAATGATCCTACCGCCAACAACAACAATAATCTGCAGTATCAGAAAGGACTTCCATTCATGCCATTTCTCATAACCTTCCAGATATGAGTGAGATATAATTTAGTGCTCTATAAAAGTATAATCAGGGCTTGGACTCACGGGGTTCATTTATTTAGTAGTAACAATCTGAAGGTTTAAGCTGACGCCATGCTTGCTTTCACACTTGCACCAATAGACGTTCAAGTGCAATTTCAATGAAACTGATCTTCCACTTCGGATTTTAAATTAATTCTTCTTTGGAGCGCGTCATGCTCCAGACACCCCTGCCTTGCAAAAAACCCTATGTCATTAGTGGAGGAAATAGAAGCCATTTCTCCAAGCTTGCAGATATTGATTACCTATTCTCACATCCAAGCACTACCACCATTGCACACTGTATACATCTCTCTGGTGTTAAGACACTTTATAAAGGGCTGAGAATTACATCATTAATCATTTGCACTTGCCCAGAGACTCCTAGTATTGAATGCTTTGTTTTTGAGAACTTTGAATAAATGTTTCTAAGTAAAAAACCTGACACTAAATAAAGACTGTGGTTAGCTGAAACCTAGGAGTAGGGATGGGGGACCAAAACAAAACAAAACAAAACAAAAAACCCCAGCAAGAAGCCTTCCTTCCTTAGGTATGATGTTATCCATCTAAAATAGAAGAAGTCATTTACACTTTAGTTTCCTCTTACTAGCTTTCTTAGAATGCAGGATATTTGCATATTGGCAGCTCATCTCATTCTGAACAGCTAACCAACTCTGACTTCACTACCTGATAGACAAGCCTACATTCTCAGAGAGGAAAAGGGGAGGGCAGAGGAAGGACCTTCGAGGCAGTTTAGCAATGCTGAAAGCCATTTCCCATCCACCTGTTACAAATCTTGCAAGAATGAGCCAGTGCAGTAGCACACTCCTGTAATCCCAGAGACTCAGGAGGCTGAGGAACAAAAGTTTGAGGCTGGCTTCAGCAACTTAGTAAGACCCTAAGCAACTTAATGAGGTCCTGTTTCAAAATATAAAATAAAAACGGAGAGGGATGTGGCTCAGTGGTTAAGTGCCCCTGGGTTCAATCCCCAGTATCCAAAAATCAAAAAATCAAAAAAATCAAAAAATAAACCTTGCAGGAATGAGATCTGGATACAGACATTCTGCCAACCGTTCAATACCAGGGGAATCTAACAAGGCTTCATATTCAACAAATGATGAGAAATATTCCTTTGATCTCAGGGTAAATGTCCTTTTCTCAGGGACACAGAGAACAGAGGGGTAGTATGCGATCCTGGCATAGACATGTGGGTTTCCTGTGAGCCTAGTTATATCATCGTTGCAATTTAGTGTTTATTATACACTAATAAATATATGTATGAAATGTCTTGCCCATTAGAGGGAAATTCTGTGAGAAGTGGTTCCTTTAATATTTTGTTCAATTTGGTCTCAATGCCTGACACAGGGTCTTCCACATAGTAAGGCCCTAAAACAATTTACGTACATGAATGATAATTACAGGAGGAGATCAAAGAGTGGCCGGCCGAGCTCTGTCTTCTAATTGTACTACAGAAACCTCTTTGTGAGTGATTTGTTGTTAATTTTACCCATCTCTCTGAGGACACGTCACTGAAGAAAATGCAACTTTTTTTCACTATTACAGGGAGTCAGAACATTATCTGAGGAGATGGGATACACGTATCCAAATCTATGTGCAAATTTAATAATTTGCACAAGGGTGACTTATTATTTTCTTTTTTATTTAGTTTGCATCATTTTTGTAGAACATAGTTATGTTTCAACTTCTCTTATTTCATGTATTCTTTCAAAGACTTCTCTCATCAAAGAAGGTCAACTGAGGAGGAAATTTAGTCTTATTAACCAATCCATCAGTGTTTCCATTCAAACACTGATTGGATGGTTGCATAGTACCAGGCATGGTCCTGAGAAATGGGGTTAGAGAACAGGGCTGCCCCAGATTCCTTAGGTTCCCTTGGTCGACTTAAACCTTCTGTGGCTTAGGCCCCTTATCTGTACAGAGGGTGCTTGTATGTGCAGATTACACAAGATAATCATGTAAGTCAAGTTCATATGCAGTATCACTCAACAAAATGTCACCAAGTGGTTGCTCTTATTTGCTGGGTTACAAAATATACCGCAGGCTGTATTCCATAGAAGAAATGGACATGCAGTCCAACCAAGGGCTCCTGAAGTGGATGCAGGTATTTTGGGGTATACAAAAAAAGAGGAGGGGCCTCACCTCCCACAGTGGGAACAAGAAGAAAAGGGACATTTGAATGATATTAATTCCAGTGCACCCAGGTTTACAAAGCTCAGGTCATTTAATTCAAGGATTTCCCACTTGGGGAGAGGCCACTTGATTCCACTGGGAAATGGAGCTGAATCCCAGCTTCAGCTAGTTAGTGACTTGCTTGCAAAGATTTAAGCAGGAAAAGATAAATACAGTAACTTCATTCAAATGAAGCAGCCTGACTAATTAATGTCAGCTCAACTAAAGGCAAAGGAAGACATCACTGACGAGATCATGATGCTATATGTGGCCATCCTGATGGTATATGCTAACCTGGGTGGTACTCTTTCCAAAAGTCCATAGACCCCCCTCAATCACAAGGAGTACACATGATAAACCGAAAGTGAGGAACAATGCACAAAACAATTCACCATCCCTCCTCAAAAACATCAAGATCATGGGAAATATGGAAAGAGTAAATCCCTGTCCCAGACCAGAGAAGAACAAGGAGTTGTAATCATAAATACAATGTGTTGTTCAAGATTGAAGGGTCAAACCAAAAATGGGAATTAATGGAAAAACTCATGAGCTCTGAATGAAGTTTGAAATTCAGTTAATAAAACACCAGTGTTGATTTCCCAGTCGATCTTGGTCCAAAGATTATTTTTAGTGGCTATTCTGCAAATAAAATGAAAAACTACTTTTGAAATCCTCCACAGGTACTAGGCTTGTAGCTCAATGGTAGAGCGTTTCCTTAACATATGTGAGGTACTGAGTTCGATCCTCAACACCACATAAAAACAAAGGTATTGTGTCCATCTAGAACTAAAAAATTATATTAGGAAAAAAAAAAAAGAAATTGCACAGAGACTGGTGCAGTGGTGCACCCCTGTAATCCCAGTGGCTCGGGAGGCTGAGGCAGGAGTATGGCGAGTTCAAAGCCAGCCTCAGCAACATCGAGGCCCTAAACAACTTAGTGAGACCCTGTCTCTAAAGAAAATACAAAATAGGGCTGGGGATGGGGCTCAGTGGTCAAGTATCCCTGAGATCAATCCCAGGTATCCCACCCCACCCCCCTGCCAAAATAAATAAATAAAAGAAAAAAATTGAACAGAGGCCAAGTACGTTTTTTTAAATGACCTAAAATTTAATATGCCTATTTGATTGCATTTGCTAGTATGAATTTGTGACTGTGTCGAGGGCATAACAGGTGGGGGATAAACGAGAGATGATATCATAGCATCTTTCCTGCAGGAAAGGAATTTGCACAGAGAAAGATGGAAGGAAGGAAAAAAAATTTAAAAAATTTAAAAACCCACTGAGCTACAGAAAAAAAATCCACTGAGCTGGTAGGTGATATTTCATTGTTTAAGGTTATATAAAATTGCATAATATATAAAGTTGGAGAAATTCACCTTTAAAAATTGTAGTTAAGAAACAACATTATGAGCTTAATTTATCGCTCATTTGTGCCTTAAAATAACCCACTTTTCCTCCTCAGTGTGCCATTAACAAGTCACTGTGGTTTTTCTCATTTTGAGAAGCTACAATTTAGTTGACTAGCATCAGAAAGACATATTTCTATAGTATGGAGCATAAATCATGCAATTGAAGATTAATTCCAACTGGCCTCTTTAAGGCAGACACAATTCTCCATGCAGAAATAATAGCAAATACTATAAATCTGGGCTCATGTTTGAGAGTCAATTTGATACTCAATGTTTTATTTTTTCCTTAGGCAGATTCAGCCCAAGGAATCTGGTTGCCATGTATGAGAGAAGCATCTAAATTTTGTTCCACCTCCACCTCTACCCATACCCTGAAGCATTCCTAAAAGTCCAGATAAAAACAGAAGCTGGGCACACACCTATAATCCCAGTGGCTTGGGCAGCTGAGGCAGGAGGATCTCCAGTTAAACAGCCTCAGCAAAACAAAGTGTTAAGCAAGTCAATTAGGCCCTGTTTCTAAATAAAATACAAAATAGGGCTGGGGGCGTGGCTCAGTGGTTGAGTGCCCCTGAGTTCAATCCCAGGTACAAAAAGAATTTTTTTTTAAAAGTCAGCAACAAGAGTTTTGTAAAATTTAAGAAAAAGTATTTTTTGAGCATATTAATCATATCTTTGTCTAAGACCAAGGAATTTCAAATACCCACCTATGATTTGTATTCCAAACAATACTTTCTTTAAATACATAAGAGGTATTTTGCTGAAAATAAGCATGCATCTTGAATTTATTTTACCATAATACATCCAAATAATGGTTTCTATTCACTAATGAAAAGCCATTAAAAATAATGAATTCTGTCCAAATCTAATTAAAAACAAAACTAATATACATGTTATGTGCTGTTTCTAGTCAAATATGCTTATCGATGCCCCCCTCAGGGAACTTTTATTAAAAATAGTACCTGGATCTAGGCTTATTACTCTGCATCCTGGAATCTACTTTTAACCAACATCAACAATCCAAAAAATATGTGCATTCATTTTTTACCTAGCATTATAAGTAATGCTTTTTCTCCCAATCTAGTATACATCTTTAAACAATTCCATTTTTTAATTAAACTCCTTTATGGGATTTAGCTTACAATTCCTTTGCATATTGTAGTACTGGTAGGTTAATTTCCTTTATGCATTTATTGTTATACAAATGAAAAATGGGAAAAGCACTAAAACACGTTCCTGTAACTCTCCACTGTTTTTTACTTTATTAACATATGATTATGAAGTTGTTCAACTTTGTTTATAGGAATATTGTTAACTGTTGAATCAATTAAAAAAATCTACAGTGACCCCAGATAACAAATCACATTTTCCAAAATTTGAGGTTCTGAAATTACAGGTATGAAAACTTCATTCTCCCATTCCACATCAATGGTGCGCTTTGAGGAAACTACCGATAACTACCCATAATACCAGAAATACCAGCAGACAATAGCACCAGAAATGAGAGCTCCTTTCTTCATTTTTTACCACCATTATCTGTCTAATTTCCCAGGGTACCTATTTGAGGGCTGGAAGTTAAAAGTAATTTCAGGTAAAATTTTATATAGGACCATCAAATTTGACAACTTCCACATTCGACTCCACTCTCTCTATAGAGTTAAAATAAGAATGGAAAAAGCAAATGCAGGACCTGGCTGTCGCCAACTGCCCCTCTTCACCTTCGACAGGTGTGCGTCAGCTTTTGGGGGCTGTGACCAAAATATATGACAAGAACCAAGAGAAGGGGAAAGTTTATTTTGGTTCAGGGTTGCAGAGGTTCAGTCCATGGATATCTGACTCCATTGCTCTGGGACAAAGATAAGGCAGAACATCATGTGGAGGGGTGTGGCAAAGGAACACTTCATGGCATCCAAGAAGCAGGGGGAGACCCACCTCCTCCAGGCACAATCCATCTGCCTATAGTTACCCCCCCCAGTCAGTCCATTCAAAGTAGGATGGACGGATTAGGTTACAGCTTTCAGACTCTAATCATTTCACATGAATAATTCTGCATTAACCCAGGAGCTTTGGGGAGACACCACATATCCTAACCCTAATATTAGGCACTGCTAACAGATCTAGTTTTCATGGATCCTAGGATAGGTGAGTCATCTAGAGATAGCCTGTGAATCACCGCTATGTGTCACCCTTGAACTGGGATCCGAGTTGCTATCTTCTTTGCCTAGTGCTCTTTTCACCATACTGTATGACTTTCCTACTTACATAGTCCTTAAAATCAGGGCAGGGAATGAGGTGGGGGGGGCAGGAGGCGGGGGGTGTCCCAGGTTCTAATCGTAAGGCTTTCTGGATTCTATTTTGCTATTTTAAAAAATGAGGATATCTTAAAGATGGGTCAGTTGAAAGGTTGAAGCCACCAGGAGCCTATGTGGAGGCTCCATGAGTTGATTACCTGGGTAGATGAGAGTAGTAAAACTTGCACCATGAACATGCCTGCAATTCTTACACCCAGAGACTCTCGGTTCTTCCAAGTCATAGTCTGAAAGCATGCACTATCAGATCCATCTCAGACAAATAGATGTAACTTCAAATTGCATCCACCCTGCATCCAAATATTTAATGAAAGTTGCTACCAAGCACTGGGAATGTAGCTCAGTTGGTAGAGTGTTTGCCTCGCATGCACAAGGGCCTGGGCTCAATCCCCAGAACCAAAAATAAATAAATAAATAAATAAATAAATAAATAAATAAATAAATAAATAAAAAATCCTACCATTAATTCAGATCATTTATTCACTCAAAATTTAACTACTATGGTTTCAAGTTGGGGTACCTTTACTGTTACATTTTCCAGTTGCAACATGAAATTGGTTAAAATAAGCCTCTAAGTTACTAACAGAGTCATCACATGTTTTATTGTCCCAATGCCAAACATATTATATTTTTGTATAAAATGGAGCTAAGCAAATTCCAGATCTAAAGCTTTCAACTTTCAAGGGAGGTACATCTTCAGGAATCCTTGCCTTGTATCTGACAACAGAACTAATTTTTTAAAAATTCTAATTATCTACACAAGCCATAATAATAACAATTACCCACATACAAAGTCATAGAGCATAGAGAAAAGAGCAACAGTCAAAGATGCTAGCAACTAGAGTTCATCTTCAAGAGTGGCAAGTGAGTTTTGACTAACTCCTTGGCTCTCAATGTCTCCCAGATTGTAGGATTCCTTCACCATGAGGGCCACAATACACTAGCAATGCCTGTTGTGGCTACCAAGGGACAGGTGGGGACAGCATGTCACACAATTGCTCTTTCCCCTCAGGTTTCAATTCTGGAGAGTGCAGTTGACAGTGGAAGGAGTCAAGTTCAATAATGATTCAGTTTTTTTATATGTAAATTACAAGGTTACATCACCTCATCTCCAAAACTCCTGAGAGTTCCCAATTTTATAAAAGCATTTCCAGTAACACCGGAAGAATCAGTCAGGCATGTAAGATATTTGTGGATAGTCTCCAGTGAATCTCCAACTCCGCCACTGCTTCCTCTTTCTTTCTTAAAAGTTAACTGCAAAGATATGATGAGTATTAAATAATTATATCAAAAGCTTAGGCAATAGTGCTTGGCATACAGTAAATGCTCAAAGACATGACCCTGACCCATCTCCACTATAGCATTTGGCAATTAGCAGAATATCATCCTTCTTGATGGGAGACTGAGCCAGGAAAGTGCATTAGCGTGGGCCTAACCCTATGGGGGCACAATATCATGTCCATACAGTGTATGGTATCCATCGGGATTTCCCTGCTCAGAGAAACTACTTTGGGCTGGTATTATTCACAAGGCAGTGAGAACTTTCAGAGTCTGTGGGAGGAAATTACTTTCCAGGAGGTACATAAAGAAGAATTGGCAGTAAAATCAATGCAAGAAAAATTAGAAGGCAAAGTGATTGGGTTAGGAGAGTCTCAACACAATCAGTGAATTCATCCACTGGTGGAGTAACTGGGTGGTAACTGTAGGAAGGCAGGGTGTGGCTAGAGGAGACAGGTCACTGGGGGTGTGCCTTTGGGGTATATATTTTGTCTCTGGTGAGCAGATCTGCAGATTGATACCCCTCCTTCTCTGCTTCCCGGTGGCATGTCCTGAGGTGCATTCCTTCTGTTATGATATTCTGCCTCACCTAGGGCCCAGAGCAATGGAGTTGGCCATCTATGGATCGAGACCATTGAAACCATGAGAACTAAATAAACTTTTTCCTCCTCCAAAATTGTTCTTGTCAGGTCTTCTGGTCACAGCATAGAAAAAAAAAAAAAAACAAAACAAAAAACCTGACTGCAATAGGCAGGAACTCGCCTGAAAACAGAAGAGAATCAGCTTAAATCAGCTGTCAAGTGCAAAGTCAGGAACATAAGGAAGGTAAAAGAAATGGAGGCAGGGACCCAATGAAACCATACTTCAAATTTAAATGTGATCTCCATAGTTTTCTATTTCAAGTGTCTTTGCATTCAAACCCACTAGAGTAAGCTCTCTGTATTTGTGACTAACAACATAGGGTGTAAACAAAATGTTGGTTTAAGAGACCAACAGTTAAGTTATTCAATGCTTTCTTCATTCATCACTAAGACAAAAATGTCAAATTATAAAGATAAAAATCAGGAATGTGTGCTGAATGGAATATACACAGATAACATCTCCTGCTTCCTCTTTCTTCCTATCCTCTTTCCCCATAAGAGAAGAATAAACTAGGGTAAGGATTTAAAGATCTCATTTAGACAAAAGGATAGGAAATAGGCTCTCTGGTCCCTTGGCATAAATTTTTACTCAGGTAACACTGGGGTCATGGGATAAGAACCCATAAGAGACTAAATGGGATGAGTTGTATCTCACTGAAGTTCTTCACCTTAGAGACCAGCCACAGCTCAGGCTATTATGTAGGGAAGACCCGTTAAGGTGACCATGAATTATTCTGCAAGGTCAGAACTGCAGCCCAAAGTGCAAAATGAAACCTGGTAGTTGAGTCTGGATTAAACATGGCTGGGATTCTTGTCTTTCTCAGAAAGGACTTTTTAACATGGCTTCTCTACTATCAATATCTTATGCCACAATACTTTGTTTATTCTAAGTCACTCTAGGTCATCAGAAATTCCTTCACAATAAGACAGGGGTGTGGGGGAGGATTCCCAGAGACATCATTTGGGAGTTTGGGAGAAGAGAAAGTCTTATACCAACCCATCAGAAATGAAAATTAAAAATATGGACCACGCCACTGCTGAGGGTGCGCACAGGATGATTGACACCTTTGCTGTGACAACTAGAAAAAAAAAAAAAAAAGCGACGTATGTTCCAAAATACATTTAACTATTAAACACCATCGGGGCAATGACAGGAAACAAAGTGCCCCATTTACCAGGTGAAGCCAGAACAACATGAGGGAGTCCCTGTGTCACTCTCACAGGTGAGGACTAGATGTTAAATTGTTCTTTTCTCTATTTTGATAAATTCATAGTATAAGCAACTTCCAACAACTGGGATACAGAAAGAAAATTAGAGAAAATTAGTCAAAGTTGTAGGGATAAAACCCAGCTACCGAAGGGGCCTCTCCCCTTGACCACTAAAATCGCATCCCACCCTCTCTGTTTACTTCACCATCTGACTCCATATCCTGGTATAAGGACCAGTAGCAAATAAGGTCCCTGAGGTCACAGACATGTTCACTTTCAATACATATCTGCTCAACTGGGATAGGAGTAGAGCACCTACCATAATCCTACTTATCAACATTATATACTATATTTTAAACTGTAAAATACATGTGAAAAACATCCATTATAAGCAAAATATCAAAATTTTAAATAAAGATAATTAAGAGTCTGGGGCCAAAGGAGAAAATGAGGAATTAAAAATGTTGCTCTAAAATATAACTGACCTTGATGACCGAGTTTTGGCAACCTTAGTCATAGTCCTGGTATTAACTGATCGAGAGACTGATAGTTAAAAGTAGATAGCAATAGGATGACATCAACCGTGCTTCATCAATGGACAGAATATTCACTGGGAATGTTCACTATATTTTACGTTTTTCTCATTTTACAGATGGGAAAACGGAGGCTTCCAGAAGCTAAGAAACTTGCCCTCCTGTAGTAAGTGACAGATAAGGAAGTCTCATCTGCTCTAGAAAATGGGGTTGCGACCTATGGCTTATTGGCAAAAATCTGGTCTAACACATGTTTTTTTGTAAATAAAGTTCTTCTGGAATACAACCATTCTATTCATTTACATATTGTGTGTGGCTGCAAATTGTCATAGCAGAGCTGGGTAGTCATGAAAGAGATACCACATGAAAATATTTAGCCTCTGACTCTTAAAAGAAATGCTTCCTTTCCCTGGCTTTAGAATACCATAAAATGTTGCTTCTCTAGCAGAAATAGAACATATGTAAATATTCACCAGAAGGGATTTGCTAAACTGATTGTGTTCAGTATATAACATTATACAAATCGTCCAAAAGTAGATAAGCTTACTGTGGGAAAAATTCCAAATGAATCCACATTTAAATATTTAAAATAAATAAATAAAAATGCAAGAAGAAATGAACGACACTCAAAATATATTTGTAACCAAAGGAAATATCACATTATTGAATAAAAGCCTCTTTACTGTAATAAGAGATTACAGAAATCAATAAATCCAAAACCTCATAGGAAGGTAGGCAAAGGATATGAACCCATAATTTAAAAAAAGGAAAATTTTAAAAAAGGAAATGCAAATTATCTCTTCATGGGGTGAAATTGTTTCTGAGGAATAATGAGAAACATATACTACAATTAATAGGAAAAAATTTGCATACTAAATTTGCAAACATCAAGACTTTTGATTCCACATAGTTAGCAATGATGTGTTGAAATAACTACATTCATTTATCACTACCCAGATATTAATACAACCCTCACAGAAGGAAAATTGGTACTAGCTATGAAAATTACAAATATAAACTAGTTAAGACCCAGTAGGTGTTAATTCTATAGAAATGTTTGCATTTGTATAAGCTTAAAGTTAATAATGGTAGCAAGATCAGTTTTTGTGACTGGAAACATGACAAATACACGTCACTAAAGGGCTGGTGAACTAAACTATGGTAAATCAATTCAATGAAATAATCTAAACTTGAGGGAGGAAAGGAGATAATTGTTTAAGCTAAAAATGGAAAATTTATATTTTTAAGTTAAAAACCCAACATGTATTATAATACGCTGTTGCTTGTTTTTAAAATGAGAAAAAAGAAAAAACAGATGACATCAGTGATAGAACTTGCTAGGTAAGTGCAAACCTCCAGGTTTCACTGCCTAGCATGATGAAATGAAAAAAGATGAAAAAAGAGGAGAATAAATGACTATAAGTATTTACTTATAGATGTATCAAATACTTTGCAAGCATATTTAAAAAACTGTACCACCAATGAAGAAGAACTAGCGGGGGCAATTTTTCACTGCTTATTCTTTTATACTCTTTGAACACTGAACTATATAAACATTTTTCCTACTGTTTAATTTTAAACAGTACACAGAAATTTAAAATGGAAATAGTAGTATCCGACACCATTCTCAAGAAGAAAAAAAAATCCTGGGTTATGATTACAGAATTACATGATAACATGTAAAGAAAAAAATAAATAAATACAAATCACAACAGAAAATAAAACAAGATTAAGATGAAGCCTGTTGATTGTTTGATAATGATCACCTCTGAAAAGAGAGTCAAATGAGAATAGCATGATGTGGGGTGACACTTACTGTGAATATTCAATTCATTTTGAGGATACATATGTTATTTCCCCAATTAACCAAAAAAAAAAAGTGTTTGAAAATGTGGGAAAATACACTCACCAGACCTTGACCCCTGAGCACTCTGGATGCAATCTGAAACTCTGCTTTCATCCCAGCATGCACTCTCCTGGGGTAGCATTGTCTCTAATGGAGTTGAAGTTTGCACTTGGGAAGTTAAAAGAGCTCACCATTTTTACCTTTAAAGCACATAAATCTGGAGTACATCATCAGATATACAATCTACCTGTGATACCAAAGTTTCATGTGCTGGGCCAGTAGACGGGGCAGGGATTAGGAAAGCTGTATCTGACAAGGCAAAAATTAAAACACAGGGTTGAGGAATAATACCTTGTTGAATGATGTGGGGACATAAAGGCACCCTAGGCATTTTATGTGACTGTCAAGTGGGATCATATTTTAAACTAAATATGAGACAAAGGAATCCACAATTATGAGAGGTCAACAGGGTGCTCGATTTTGCTTGATTTTGCTTTGTACTTTAATCCCACCTGAAGACCTGACAAATTCCCTATTCACAGACTACTAGAAACGTGCACTCCAGCCTCCCTCATGGGCTGAGCAAGGGCTGAGGCTGTGATCTGAACCCACAGCAGCACAGTCGGCTGTACTGCCTGTTGCTGCCCTCCTCCACTACATTTCATTTTTAGTCATCATTCTCATCCTTCAGGGACTGGGAAGATCCTGATTTTGTCTTTCAATTTGTGACCCATCCCTCCCAGCAACATGCCATACGAAAATTTAATAAATCCATCTCCTTTGTCAAGTTGTTTGATTAAAAAAAAAAATTCAAAAGGCCAGGGTCAAAGATAGAACTCTTCATCATGAGAGTGGTGCTTTTTCCAGAATTCCCTGGGAAGGATTTTTCAATCTGTTATGAATCCTCCCGTCTCCCTCTCAATGCTAGGAATATCAAGAGAGAATCTGTCAAGGTTCTTGTTGAAATCCAGACACCCATGTCGGCTGAACTTGGAAAATCAAGTCGTGTTTTCAACACACTGCAGTGTTCCAAAGCAGCGGGTAACAGAGACTTCCCGAGTGAAATATCAGAACACTGTTCTCCAAGGACCAGACACTTCAATCTCCTCGCTTTGGTAGACCAACAGGTGGCGGAGTGGGCATCCAATACAGGAGGGCTAAACAGATCATTGTAGAAAAAAACAATTCCATTACAAGACTTACAGAAGACTGATAAAGAAAAAAGTTAAACACTTTTCTGCTAAGTATCATACAGAGAAAAACCCTGGAATGTGTGTGTGTGTGTGTGTGTGTGTGTGTGTGTTTGTGTGTACTGGGGATTGAACTCAGGAGCACTTGACCACTAAGCCACAACTCTAGCCAGTTTTTTTTTTTTTTTTTGTATTTTATTTAGAGATAGGGTCTCAGTGAGTTGCTCAGCACCTTGCTTTTGCTGAGGCTGGCTTTGAACTCACGATCCTCCTGCCTCAGCCTCCTGAGCTGCTGAGATTACAGGCATGCACCAGTTGAAATTTTATTTGTAAGTGAAACACACTTTCTGTTTAGGATTTATATGGCAAGACACTGAGCATAGCTGGGGATAATAAAGACAGGGGTTCTAAACACTGAACCAAAGCCTGTTGCTTGGTGTTTGGGACCTGGGAACTTCATTACAAACAAAGTCCACATTCCTCAGGCCTCATATCAGCATCACCAACAGTTAAGGTAAAGGAAAATGTGCCTTAAGAATAATGAAAATATCCTTGAAACTATGAGCTGACATGGAGTGCTAGCTGTTAGCAGACATTTGTGCAAAGTAAAAGAGTCATCTCACATAATTCTCAAATCAACTATAGGCCAGAAATTCCACTATTTCCCTTGCATTTTAGATGGGGCATGTGAGGGTATGAGGGTTGAATAAGCTGTCCAACATCTCTGCCGCAGTAAACAGGTGTCACATCCCCACCCCTCCAAAACCATTCTTTATTAACAGGTAATATATACAGGCCAGTGATAATAGTCTAGGTCCACCGATGATCTTACTTGCTCCAGCCAAAAAATTATCTCCAATTTTTATGAATGGAGAAACCATAGCCTAGAAAGATCAAGCTCTTTAGTATTTACATCAGACCATAAGAAAGTGTAGAGGGGCTGGGGATGTGGCTCAAGTGGTAGCGCGCTTGCCTGGCATGCGCGGGGCGCTGGGTTCGATCCTCGGCACCACATAAAAAAATAAATATGTTGTGTCCACCAAAAAACACCTAAAAATAAATGTTAAAAAAATAAATAAAGTATAGAGGCAAGATTCAAACTCAGAGGGCTCCAGATGTCCTCTTAACATTCCTACTACAGTCCCATTTAAATGAGTAAGTCCTTCTGGGCTGTTCTGGTGTTAGTTAAATCTAGAGGTCAGTTTCAACTCTGGATCTTTATTAGGTTTGAAACCTGAGCCCATTACTCAGCAACATCAAAGATTGGATAGAATCACCTATTGGCACCTTTGAAAATAAGAAGATGCTGATAATTAATTACCCAAGTACTTACGAAAACACTGTAGTATTTTCAATAAAACTATGTGTTAAAACTATGTGTCTGTAGGCGGGGAACAAAAGAAACATGTGAGTTAGTAACTGTTTTTGTTGTCTGAAGACAACCAGCCACAGAAAGACACATACTCCCTAATTATCACACCACCTTTGAGAAGACTCATGCCACAAACACGGAGAGATTAAGATGAAAGGAAAAATTGATGGAAATGTTACCTTAATGAAAATTAACTAATATCATAGACTTTTGTGTACTAACAGGTTCTGTCCAATTTAAGGGAATAAAATCCTTAAGAAACAATACCAACCCGATTATATGAAGACTGTTATGAGGGATTATGATCAGTAATTGCAGTCAAAACATGCTGACTAGAATTGATGAGAAAAAATGTGGCCTTCAAATGTGACTCTATAGTGTGGTTCTGCAATCCTTCAATCTTTTATTTAAGTATCACTAATATCACGGAGAAAAAAATTGTCCCTGACGACAGTTTTTTGACACCATGAATTGACAGTTTCATGGTGATCTCTCTCTATGTTTAAAACAGAGAAGAAAAAGGAAAGAAAAGAGAGGTAAATATCAGAAAGGAATAATTGTTTGAGACAATACAAGGAAGAAACATGTTGGGCAAGATGGATCTAAAAAATAGGATTAATAGGGAAGATCTAAGTTTGTGACTAAGCAGGAGGCAGAATATACTTTTTTTTTTCCTTCCAGATCCTAGAACTGAACATTGAGAGGTGCAAGCATATGTCAATTCCTGTCCACCACATTGATGAACCTAGCTGGAATTCTTTAGTTCAAGAGCTCTGGTCCCCCAAAAAAATGCTTAGTGATTTCCAAAACAGTTGGATCCTGCTTTTTTGTTTTTTTTTTAAGGTGCTCTAATTAGCAAATTAGAAGTCCTTTCCTTGCAGATAAAACTGCTAATGCAGACAAAGTCTCAATATGAATAACCATTTTCAGAAGATACTGGACAGAGGAGGAAGCATGCTGTAATCAGTTTATATTCTCTTTGCAACCTTGGTGTTCAACTGCATGACTACTTTTTAAGGGGAAATCGAGAACTTTCCAGCATTTCTTTTTTTGTTGTTTGTTTGTTTCTTTTTATTTAATTTTTTTTTTTTATTGGTTGTTCACAACATTACAAAGCTCTTGACATATCATATTTCATACATTAGATTGAAGTGGGTTGTGAACTCCCAATTTTACCCCAAATGCAGATTGCAGAATCATGTCGGTTACACATCCACAATTTTACATAATGCCCAATTAGTAATTGTTGTATTCTGATACCTTTCCTATCCCCTACTATCCCCCCTCCCCTCCCCTCCCATCTTCTCTCTCTACCCCATCTAATACATTTCTCTCCTTGTTTATTTTCCCATTCCCCTCACAACGTCTTATATGTAATTTTGTATAGCAATGAGGGTCTCCCTTCATTTCCATGCAATTTCCCTTTTCTCTCCCTTTCCCTCCCATATCATGTCTCTGTTTAATGGTAATCTTTTCTTCCTGCTCTTCCTCCCTGCTCTGTTCATAGTTGCTCTCATTATATCAAAGAAGACATTTGGTATTTGTTTTTTAGGGATTGACTAGCTTCACTAAGCACAATCTGCTCTAGTGCCATCCATTTCCCTGCAAATTCTATGATTTTGTCATTTTTTATTGCTGGATAGTACTCCATTGTGTGTAGATTCCACATTTTTTTTATCCATTCATCTATTGAAGGGCATCTGGGTTGGTTCCACAGTCTAGCTATTGTGAATTGTGCTGCTATGAACATTGATGTGGCAGCATCCCTGTAGCATGCTCTTTTAAGGTCTTCAGGGAATAGTCCGAGAAGGGCAATAGCAGGGTCAAATGGTGGTTCCATTCCCAGCTTTCCCAGGAATCGCCAAACTGCTTTCCAAATTGGCCGCACCAATTTGCAGTCCCACCAGCAATGTACAAGAGTACCCTTTTCTCCACATCCTCGCCAGCACTTGTTGTTGTTTGACTTCATAGTGGCTGCCAATCTTACTGGAGTGAGATGGTATCTTAGGGTGGTTTTGATTTGCATTTCTCTGACTGCTAGAGATGGTGAGCATTTTTTCATGTACTTGTTGATTGATTGTATATCCTCCTCTGAGAAGTGTCTGTTCAGGTCCTTGGCCCATTTGTTGATTGGGTTATTTGTTATCTTATTGTCTAATTTTTTGAGTTCTTTGTATACTCTGGATATTAGGGCTCTATCTGAAGTGTGAGGAGTAAAAATTTGTTCCCAGAATGTAGGCTCCCTATTTATCTCTCTTATTGTTTCTCTTGCTGGGAAAAAAACTTTTTAGTTTAAGTAAGTCCCATTTGTTGATTCTTGTTATTAACTCTTGTGCTATGGGTGTCCTATTAAGGAATTTGGAGCCCGACCCCACAATATGTAGATCGGAGCCAACTTTTTCTTCTATCAGACGCAGAGTCTCTGATTTGGTATCAAGCTCCTTGATCCATTTTGAGTTAACTTTTGTGCATGGTGAGAGAAAGGGATTCAGTTTCATTTTGTTGCATATGGATTTCCAGTTTTCCCAGCACCATTTGTTGAAGATGCTATCCTTCCTCCATTGCATGCTTTTATCCCCTTTATCAAATATAAGATAGTTGTAACTTTGTGGATTAGTCTCTGTGTCCTGTATTCTATACCATTGGTCCACCCGCCTGTTTTGGTACCAGTACCATGCTGTTTTTGTCACTACTGCTCTGTAATATAGTTTGAAATCTGGTATCGCTATACCGCCTGATTCACACTTCCTGCTTAGAATTGCTTTTGCTATTCTGGGTCTTTTATTTTTCCATATGAATTTCATGATTGCTTTATCTATTTCTACAAGAAATGCTGTTGGGATTTTGATTGGCATTGCATTAAACCTATAGAGAACTTTCGGTAATATGGCCATTTTGATAATGTTAGTTCTGCCTATCCATGAACAGGGTATATTTTTCCATCTTCTAAGATCTTCTTCTACTTCTCTCTTTAGGGTTCTGTAGTTTTCATTGTATAAATCTTTCACCTCTTTTGTTAGGTTGATTCCCAAGTATTTTATTTTTTTTGAGGATATTGTGAATGGAGTGTTTTTCCTCATTTCAGTTTCAGAAGTTTTGTCGCTGATATACAGAAATGCCTTTGATTTATGCGTGTTGATTTTATATCCTGCCACTTAGGCGTGTTTGTTTTTATTTATTAGCATCAAATTTTTTTCAGTAACTCTTTCCAAAACACTCATCTCAGAAAACCAAGAGGAAAAAAAATATTTGGTAAAGAATAGATAATTCTTTGAGCAGGAACCTCTTAACCATGTTTACTGAGACAGGTCACATAAAGAATCATCACTTAATACTGTGCTTAGTATTAAACTTGGAATTTCTATAAGGATCAATACGGTATAGGTTGTTCCTCTCTCTGAGATCCAAAAGAGAAGCAAATTGCAGGACACCAAGAGAAATCGATCAAACCACTCCACTGACTCTTTGTTCCTGGCAGGCTAAAGTGCTTTTGAGACCTCTACTCAGCCCCAGTCTCAGGAGGAACATGCAGGCATGATTGGAGCAGGACCACTTCCAAACATGAAGATTTTCTCTCTCAGGCCCAGAGTAATGAAGGTATGAAGACCTACTTGATATTATTTCTGACATTACATTAGCTTCCAAATGTAGCAACAACAAATTTGAAAAGGCAACTGTGTTTTCTTCAGGCCACATTAGATATTTCCCTCAGTTTTCTCCATTACTTTGGTGGTCATTTATAAAAACATGGACTAATATATAGACTTCCCAACATAAAACACAGATACAGATGAGAAGATGATAGGAGTTAAAAGCATTATTTCCTCTTCCTCTTGAGATGCGGAGTTTCTCAGCACAATTTAAAATGCCACCCAGGTAGCCTACGCTGGTGAATTAAAATAACTTGAGTTGACATGATAAACACAAACAATCAGAAGATGGATCTCACATCATTCCAAAAAAAAAAAAAGTAGCACTTCACTACCTCGCTTAAGGATATTTACGACCAAAGTCAAATGAACAATTATCTTTGCTAAAAGGGATGATAGGAATCTATCTACCACTGAAGATCGTTCTGCCTCAAAATTCAACTCAGAATGATCTTCAGCTCATTTTGAAATGCATTAATCTCAAAACAACCTCATTGGTTTCATATTAATTTGCACTCCCACATAAATTAATCTGTCCCACCGGTGTGATTGAGAAGGCACACAGCCACGTACCACCCATCCAGGGCCACTTTCCAAGGTGAAAATCACGATCCCTGTGTTCCTACTCTCCTGTTACCCCTCAAGAGGCTCCCCAGGCTATCCCTTGGCAGGTGAAAGATGCCAAATGTATTTGTGCTAATAGCCAGATGTGCACACCAGGGTCCACAAAACACACTCAAGATAGAGGGAGTGGAGGACCCTGAATCTGAAGTGTATTTCCAGGGACGGGGCCGGGGGGGGGGGGATTTTACCAAGGTTCATCTTGCCAAGCCCAGAGCCATCTCACTTCCTTGCTTTAGTCCCAATCATCCTCTACTATCCACCACACCCACTCCCTGCTTACCTGAACGACATCTACCCTGTTTTCATCAATCTGAGAAAGATAATTCACATAAGTTACATAATTCAACATGAGATTACTATTTGCCCAACTTTTTAATTATCTTACTAATTCAATAATATTCCCCATGAAAATAATCAATTCATTTGCAACATAATTATTTGTTACCACTCTTATTATATATTCATTAATCCAAGTATTCAAAGCATTTTTCAAGTTATTTATTTATTTATTTGGTGCCTGGGATTGAACACAGGAGTACTTAACTACAAAGCCACATCTCCAGTCTTTTTTAAAAAATATTTTATTAGAGACAGGGTGTCACTGAGTTGCTAAGTGCCTCACTTAGTTGCTGAGACTAGCGTGGGGTCCTCCTGCCTCAGCTTCCCAAGCCATTACACCCGGGAGGCCTCATATTTCTCGGGACCTGCATCCAGGATACATTAGACTATGAGTGAGGGATAAGGGTCTCTGGCTCATGAAGAACACTCCTGTGCACACAGCTCCTACCATTGCTGTGGTTTTCACTACCTCCCAGGAACATTTCACTGACCCAGGTGGTTGGCCTGCATTGTTGATTTTATTCCTTATTCTGTCCTAAGTCAAATCTAGTATCACTTTCCCATTACACAAGTATGTAAACTCATGCACCAAGGCAATATAGCACATGTGGTGAGAATACAAATCCTAGTGAATCTAAGACTCAAGGTTTTGCTCTTGATCTTAATCCTACATGACCTCATCTTTTCAGTAAAATATGCAGAGTGCAGACACCATCTCTCAAAGAACTTCAGGGTTTGAATGAAGGTGAAGCTTTCTTCCACCAGGTCCTTACACCATGATGTTTCCAACTAGGAGCCAGCTGACCTTGGCCTAAATCCTCTGACACCATGAGTCAAAATAACAGTTTTCCCCTCTATGTTGTTATCAGGATTCTTCCCCCCCCCACCCCGCCCCTTTTGGTCACAGGAACAAAATGCTGACTAACACTAGTTAGTCATAATATGTATATAAGATTTTTTAACAAATTTCACACTTCCATACGATGAGTCCACATGCAGGAATATAAGAATCCAAGAAAATGCAATTAAGCAAAGGAGCAGTTATGCCCAGATAACCTTCCTACCCCTATTTTTAATGTGAAAAGGGGAATAATAGACTGCCTGTCCCAACAATGAGAGGGTATACCTCATGGGATGGTACCAGCAGAGCTCTGAATTACAGAGGTGAAGGCCACTGAAGAAAATCAGAGCATGAAATTATATATCCACGATTGTAAAAATCACCACTCTACAAATGTTTGATAAAATATGTTTTATGCTTAAGGGTTCTGACCATTTTATGAGTCAAATGTAGTACTTGTTCAAGACCCAAAAGGCAGCAACCACTTAGCTTAAAGTCTGCACCAATTGTTTCATGGAAGAAATACCCAGAGAAGGTTTCTCAAACAAGACTGAATTTTCCCAGTCTGAGTTTTTAAGATAGGGTATAATTCAGTTAGAACAAGACTTCCAGACAAGAAAAGAGTGTCCAAACCAAAGGAACAATGCCTAACCATTCTTATTTGGGGCATTAAAGGGTCAAGATACAATTACCCCAAGAATACCGAAAAAAAATGAGCACAACTAAAGTGCTAAACCACGGTATGGTTATTGGAGGAACTAATTTCTGCAAATTGTAAACAGCAAGATTCTGTTTTTCAAAAGATTTTTCAACTTTTCCAATGAGCATGCACAGATTGCCCCATGGACCAGCAAGTTTGACCTAAAGTCACTGAAGAAGAGAAAGTTCCCTGTTTAAGGCCTCATACATATTATTTGCATCTCATGCCCCTGATTTAATACCTGGAACAAGCATTTGGTGCATGTGTAACAAGTAGTATGGGCAAGGGTTACAGTCTTTCCCTGCTGTGACTAGAAGATCTGACCAGAACAATTTTAAAGGAGGAAA
This sequence comes from Urocitellus parryii, assembly GCF_045843805.1. NCBI lineage: Eukaryota > Metazoa > Chordata > Mammalia > Rodentia > Sciuridae > Urocitellus > Urocitellus parryii. Next base: position 1,362,461 of record NW_027551763.1, read on the forward strand.
AGTTTATTTTAGAGTTCACAGTTTCAGAGATCTTAGTCCACAGAAGTCCAGCTCCATTCCTCAAGGGCTCAAGGTGAGGCAGAACATCATGGCAGGAGAGTGTGGCAGAGGGAAGTAGCTCACATGGTGATCAGGAAGCAGAGAGAGACTCCACTCTCCAGAGACAAATATAGACCCCAAAGCCACACCCCCAATGCCACCTCCTACAGCCACACCCCTCCTACCTCTAGTTCTCCAGTTACCACTCAGTTAATCCCTACAGAGGATTAATTTACTGATTGGCTTAAGGCTCTCACAACCCAATCATTTCTCCTCTGAACCTTCTTGCATTGTCTCACCCATGAGCTTCTGGAGGACAACTCACATCCAAATCAAGGCACAGGAATCTGTCAATCACTCTTCATCTAGCTGAAAGCACTCCTAACAAGAACACCATCAAAGGTAAACAAAGAAGTCAGAAGCCCACAAAAACCCAGATCCTTGCGGAGCCCACAGATGTGTTTACCTTGCAGCTTCTCATCCTCCAATAAACAAACTCACTTAATTGCTTCTCTTTGTGTTGGTGGATTCTCACTTCCTGTGCACTGGCCATCACCAGGCTCCATGAGGAGTCCCACTCTAAAAGTTTGATTCTTCCACTACCCAAAGTGCCAAGCTTAAAACCATCTTGTCCTCTGATCCCAAAACAAGGAGGCCAAAACTGTCTCTCTCACTCCTCAAAAAGTAAAAATAAAAACCCCATCCCTTGTCATATATGGACCATTAGTCCTGCATTTAGGAGGCAAAATACAATGACTCTAGTCAGCTGTCAGGCAGAGTATATTAAATTTCTTTTTCCCGAGACAGATTGAATTGATCTGTTTTACTTAGGCTCAGTCTCCAGAGTAGACTTCATAACTTAGGTTTATGACTTGATCCAATGATGCAGAAAAACAACCCCAAAAGCTCAATGATTGTATTAGGCTCATAATGGAGTGCCACATTCATGGCAGGGCAGCAGACTGAGAATTAATCGCCCTCATGTAGATGGCCTAACAGAGGATTCAGTGTCAGTTGTTCAAAAGGATGAGCCCCCGGGAGATGAATGACAACCACACAGATGCACGTGAAAGAAACATATATGGAGCTCCCACTGTATACCAAGCAATGAGCACCAAGGGAAACAAGGCAGAAGAGACTTCAGGGTCTTGTAGTCTAGAGAAAGAGAAAGGCATTAATGGATTAAACGAGCACCCATTTGTACAACTCCAACTTGTGAAAAAGAAAATGAAATAACAGAATGGGAGGTGCAACTATCTGGGAGAATCCACAACAGCAGAGGGGATCTGGAGAGGTGACATTGCAGCCCAGCTCTGATGGCTATATGAAGGCCACATTGAAAACAGGAACAAGGGGCAACATGGCCCAGGGTTGGAAACTCAGGGGGATGCACTTGCCGAGCATGTGTGACTCTCACAAATAGGAACAGATCATTCTCTAAAAGCATAAAGAAAAAACTAGACCACTCTGGGCTCCAGTGTTCCAGAAGGGTTTCTTATATAGGATGGCATATGGATCAAATATTGCAGGTGGTACATTTGAGAGAAGTAAATACGACTTTGGCAAGGATACAAAAATTTGAGGGAAAAAAAACAAACATGGGCATTATTTTCTCCCTTCGAATATGTTCACTGCCCAAGGTCTTTGGTGAACTGTACTGTAGATACCGAGCACATGATTTCACCAATGACTTCTGTCCATCTATAGTCACCCTTTAGAGAACCCATCTATCTGAGGGCAAGGTAGCTCTCCAAATCAGATGACACCTTTTTTTTTTTTTTTTGGATATTGGGGGTTGAATCGAGGCAGACTTAACCACTGAGCCCCATCCCCAGCCCTTTTTACATTTTTATTTAGAGACAGGGTCTCAATCAGTTGCTTAGGGCCTCACTAAGTTGCTGACACTGGCTTTGAACTCACAATCCTCCTGTCTCAGCCTCCCAAGACATTGGGATGACAGGCATGAGCCACTGCGCCCAGCTAGAATGACCCTCTGTTAGATGTCTTTCTTTCCCCAAGGCTTTGGATTAATCCACCACCCTGCCCTCCAAAAAAACAAAACAAACAAACAAACAAACAAAAAAACCCACAAAAAACAAAACAAAACAAAAAACTCTGGATTCACAGAAAACCCATAGTATTGTCTCTACAGGGAATCTGAAGTTAGGCTTATAGAAACTAAAGGAAACACAGCCATCTGGATAGATCCTTACTTAATGGGACAGAGGGACAGAGCTCTATGGACAGGGAAAGATGCTGTCTCCATAGACTGACAGATGCTGAGACAACAGATCATGAATCACATGACAGTCCATGAGCGATAGTGCAGGGATCTCAGGACTCTAGCATAAACTGTCTCTTTCCCTGAGTCCTGGCTGGATGTGCTGCCCGGCTGAATCCAACAGACCCATTCCTGTATTCTCCAAGTAAACTCCTGCCTTTGCTTTAAAGAAACTTTCTACTGATTTCTATTCTCAACACCAAATGGTCCTTGACTGATACAATGAGGGTCCAGAGGGTATTTAGACTTGAAGAACTTGACTGTCTCCAACTTAACAAGTAATTATCAACTGTATATTCTATGCTCTGCAGCAGGAAACAGAGATGAGAAGGACACCATTCCTGTGTCTGTAGATTCTGCCTTCCAGCAGCTAAGCAGATCATAACAGCAATGTAAAACAGCATATAAAAGGGGAGGAAAAAAACTCTAACAATGGATGCATACCAAAGATAGCAATTAATTTAAAAAACAAAATCAAGAGTGGCCTCATTAAGACCTTTGACCCTCATCAGTCCCGAGAGATACCATCAACACCACTCCCTTGCTATCATCTTACCAGTTTCAAAAAAAGTTCTTGACTATTAGTAACCCTCCTAGGACAGGCAGATTTTTTTTTTAATTTTCTTAGCTGTAGATGGACACAATATCTAAATTTTATTTATTTTATGTGGTGCTGGAGATCGAGCCCAGGGCCTGCTAGGCAAGCACTCTACCATTGAGCCAAAACCTCAGCCTGAACAGAGTGAAATTTAAAACAATAATAAAGTCCATAATAGTTTGCTTGGGGGGATGGACAGGATGTTCAACAAAACAAGGAAACATATAACACCTCATTAAGGCAAGTCCTCCAAGCCAGGCAACAGAAACAAAGAGTCACAGATTATTAACCAGCTATACACACTGCTTTCAGATGAAGCAAGGGGTGGCCAAACCACTTAAGTGCCATTGTCTCAGTCCAAAGACCCTAACTGAGGCTTCCAGGTGGGAGGGGGCGGAATCCAGGGTATAAGGCTGGCAGCTGAGAATCAATTAAAATGGAATTGAAGCCAGATGTGGAGGTGCAAGCCTGTAATCCCAGCAGATCAGAAGGCCGAGGCAGGAGGATCCCAGGTTCAAAATCAGCATTGGCAAGTTAGCAATGCCCTCAGCAAATTAGCAAGACTATCTCAAAATAAAAATAAAAAGGGCTGGGGATGTGGTTCAGTGGTTAAGTACCCCGAATTCAATCCCTGGTATCAAAACCAATCAATCAATACAATTTAAAAAAGGAATTGATATGACAAGGAGTTCTTTACATCTTCTATTTTAGATGAAACAGATATAACAGAAAAGTACAAAAATTGCCTGTAGGACACAAGATGATATTCTGAGCAGTGTTTCCAGATGAAGTGGAATAAATTCCTCCCATCTGATAGATATTACTGAAATACACCAGAACTAAGAGAAGAGAGAGCATCACCTAATTATCCACTGGATGGGAAAGAATTGGCAATCACCAACACCAGAAGACCTCTGCTCAGTGATTACATGTTTGCATGCTCTCCCTACCAATGCTGCATCCAAGTCAATAAATTTGTGGAGTGAATTATACAGCACAGTACATCATTCACCTAGAACTGCACAGCCAAAGAAGCAGAGCAGATGGCAAGTGCGAAAGAAATATTGATCACCATGAATATTTTTTTACTAAAAAGCATATAAAAATTGGATTTTAAAATATTTCAAAATAATTTATTCACTGTGGTCTCACTGTTTTACATTTCTGTTTATAAATATTTACAATGAACTACCTTTGTAAAATAATTATTATTCAGTGTTCACAGTAAAGAGAAAGGCATTGGAGACTTGACTGTGTGTGTGTCTGCTTCTACTAATCTGTGTGACAATATTTTAATTTAGCATTAATTTTCAACTGTTCCCAGTTAAACATACACGGTTTTATTTGTTCTCTTTTTTCAGGTGGTATTTATAGACATGCAACATGCATCACAGTACCAGTTTTTATTTGTGGTGATTCAGTGATACGAGGGGGAGATTTCGAGTTAATACTAATGTGGAATCATAACAAGTCTTCAACTCAACTTTCTGTATATGCTCAACAAGGCAACAGAATAAAAGAGAAAAATCAGAAAAATGGAACGTTCCAATGCAATTTCATTAATGAGTGTTTTAAGGAGGTTAAGAGTCACACTGTGGTACTATTCCAGGATGAAAAAAAGATAGCTATGACATGAATAACCAAGACTCCTTCCAATGTCACACTGTCAATGAGAAAGGACACTATATTCAAAAATGGTTTTGAAAAGAAGTATGAAAGTGTCTTCTTCAACTATTGACAAGTGAAAAATCCCAACACATGGATATAAGAAGGCAGTGTAGTTTTTCATTTCATTATAGCAATACTAAGTCTTTTTTAAAATTTTTTCTTTTGGTGTGAGGAGGGTGTTGGGGCTATTGAGCTCCACCCTCAGCCCTGTAATTCTTTTCTTGTGAAACAGAGGCAAAGTCTCACTATATTGCACAGGGCTGGCTCCAAACTCTTGAGCTCAAGAGATCCTCCCCCATCAGCCTCTCCAGAAGCTAGAACCACATGCACAGGTCACTCCGCCTCGTAAGATCCTTTCTGTCCTGCTTCATCTTCTTTATTGTCTTTCAATTTCCTTACATTACTCTCTAGATGGACTGTCTGGTAGAGCTACTGAGTTAAATGTTGACCTGGCTTTGAGATAGGAATTAGTAAATAAATAGATGGTCTTTCTTGGTCTCTTTAACTAGGCAGGGACGTACTCCATCCTTCTGAAACATTTTTCCAAGGGCAGTAGTGCTACCTCTAACCCACAGATGTGATAAGAAGGTTCTGACATGGTTATGCACATAGCTGGAATAGAACTTTCTAGAAGTGTTCCATCTGTGATCTCTTCTTGGCAGAATAAACAGGTGAGGATGTAATGGGGTGGTGGAGGGGGTGTGCCAGGGGGTGTTCAAGAGCTGGGTATTACACTGATATACAGTATATAAATAATTAATGAAAAGAAAATTAAAAGTAATTCCTCATGGCCCATTTCAAGGAGGGGAATCCAACATCTGCTGTGGGGAGAAGAAAAAGCAAGAAAATAACTACAACGAAACTCAAAGAGAGAACATTCCATTTTTTAATAGATATATTTCATTTGTCCACATGCTCTTTCATTGCAGAAGTGGGTTGGTGTATTTGTTCCTTTCCCAGAAATAATGAACTTGGCAATTCCATCCCTGAAATTGAAACTCTGTTCTTTAATGAGCATAACATATGTTGTCTTACCTATTTCAGGAGTGCAGAAAAAAAAATAAGAATGGTATGACACTACTCAGTGATAGGAAACAAAGCTTTTTTAAAAAGTTTATTTCAGACAATATTAGAATCATCTTTTGTTAAAGGGGAACTGTCTCAAATACATTTATGTATACATGTAGATACGTGTGTGGCGGTGAATGTCATTATTTTAGTGAAACTGAAATATAATATAAAATTTTTTAACTCCCTAGAGTAACACGAAATGATAATCACCAAGCACATTCCCCTGACAAAGTAAATTTAAGACACAGATATTTTAATAATGGGAAACTGTAGGTGAATCTGACATTTTGTATAATTGGTGCAGGTGGGTTTTTAGCCAGACACTGACATTGCTTGGGATGCAAACACACATAGGAAGAGATTTAAGCCATTTTTATGCCTGGTGCCTAACTTACATACATTTATGTAAATGTTCATAAATTCTTCCTAAGTCTGAAAAGCAACAGAATAGCATTGCAGGTTATAAAAATTATTTTACAATTAAAAAAAATTTGAATATCACCATCATTAGCTAATGGTTTTTTTATCATCCTCTGGGACCATAAAAGCATTAAAGTTCAATTTATATAACATGTACTTCTCCTAAGCGTTGGGGGGAGGTGGCTGTTAACATTTTCCAGTTAAAAACATTTAACATCCTATTGAGCCACAAATAACAGACTCAGTTTCAGGGATGAAGGTCTGAAAACACTGAAGCTGAAAAAATAAATAAATGAAGTCCAAGGATATGACACATTATATATTGGTCCAGAGTACCAGAGCAGCCAATGACTCTTATCCATCATGTTTTCAGCCTAAACCATACTTTATGTCCAGGAACTAAGCTGGGGTTTAATGTTAGATTAATTGTGGGGAGATGCTATTATGTAAGGTCATTAAATCAAAATAATACTATGATTATAACTATTAATCATGAGTTAATCCATCAGATCAGTATTAGACAAGGCTGTTCCTTCCCCAGGATAAGTTGGTGCTGTTCAATCAAACTCAGATGCACACCATTCCTTTCACCTCCACTGATTTCTCCTCAAGCTTCTCCTTTCCCATCTGATTTCTTAAACTGCATTCCACCTCTCACTGAGATGTTCTCACCCGTACATCCTGATCTTCCTTCTTCAAGGCACCAAATTCCCATAATTTCACCACAAAATATTTCCAGGGGACCCCTGAGATACATTAGTTCACCAAACAATCATGGATGTAGTTTGAGATTTCCTAAGGGATTAAAAGGGAGGTGTCTTCCTGCTGAGTCTCATCTGCCACTCTCCTGCTTGCTTTTCTTAAGTCCAGTCTCCCCACTCCAATCTTGCCTGTCCAAATGGTGCAATTTTTCAGGGCTGTAATAAACATCTCCCCCGTGAATCTCTGCAGGTCCCTATTGCTTATTTCATTAAATAGAAAAGCTCTACAAGCCAACCCTGTCTTTATCTACAATTTTATCTTATACAGACCATCAAGGTGATGGGAGCAGATGGTATTTATAGCTTTCCCCAACACTCCAAGTGTGGGAGCCTGTGTTTCATCACCCTTCCCTGCCCAGTTTCTCTCAACATTGTGTTTGCTTGTGAAAAATCATGGGAAAATTTGCCACTACCCAGCTTCCCAACACATCCGAGTTATACAGAAATGAGCATCTTATAAGAGGGACTAATGGGGATCTCTGCAGACCCTCCCACCTTAACCAAAGGCCAGGGTATTTGGTGGAGGAGGGGAGCTGGGAATGGATGGAATCAGGTGCTGATGTCAACAAACTATTAAACCAAGCAGAGTATCATCAAAATTATCCCTCCAAAGTCCTTCAGAAGGACACATAAGTCTGCCCTCTCTCCAGATTTCCAACTCAACCTTCTGCCCAGGGAAGTATGAGAGACAGCAACTGGCTTGCAACTTAACCATGGGTAGGAAATAGATGTAGCCAGAAATGGAGAATCATGGAACTCACTGGATGAACAGGTTGCAATATCTGACTGATTTTATCAGTCCCCTGAACTTTTTCTGGGGCATATATACTTCAGGGTGGAGTGACCAGTACAACTATGAACACTGTATCTATAGGCGGGTTTTCCTTTCCCTCCTTTCCCCTTATAATAAGAGTACATATTATGAGCTAAAGAAAAAAAATGGCACCCATCTGATGTCCTTCTATACTGGAGGAGAAATGCTGCAGTGGGCCCTAGGCAAGAAATTATGTTAATGAGAGGAGCAGCAGGAAAGGAGCCCAGCTTGTGGGAAGAGTCTCTCTAGACCCACAGAATAACCTTAACAACCCCATTTATTACACTGCTTACCTGCCACTGCATCTGACATCAATTTCCTAGGGGGCTCTTAGGGAAAGCTTTAGAAGTGAACTTGGCATGGAGAGGTGCCTCTGCAGGAGCAGGGGACACTGACATTCAGTGTTCTACCCAGGTTTGCAAAGACCAAGGGACAAAGTCAACTACAGCAAGTTGATCCCTCAATTCCTGGTCTAACCATGCCTTTTGCCTGAATGCCTGTGCCAGAATCTCACTTCTATTTCTGCCCCTTTCAGGTCATCCTTCATTGTTTTATAGCAGAGCAAAGAAGAACAACCAATTAAAGCTTACCTGGGGGCTAGGGAAGCCTCCTAAAGAAGGAATTTAACCTGAGCATTGAAGCCTGGGAAGAGTGAAAGAGGGTCCCAGTAGAGGTGGCTGCAGATTCAAACCAAGTGCATGGAGAGAGGGTACAAGAGAGGTAGCAGGGCTAGGCCATGCTGGAATGTGCCCTGAGACAGATGGGAATCCACTGACAGGGTATTTGTTTATTTACTTTTTCACCTGAAAGGTTGCTGTCCTAGTCAGCTTTTTCATGCTGTGATGTAAAGACAAGACAAGAACAATTTTAGGGGAAGAAAAGTTTATTTGGAGGCTCAGGGTTTCAGAGGCCCCAGTCCATAGACAGCAGGCTCTATTCCTGAGGGCTGGAGGGGAGGCAGGACATCATGGAGGAAGAGTGTGGTGGAGGGAAGCAGCTCACATGGTGATCAGGAAGCAGAGAGAGACTCCACTCTCCAGAGACAAATAGAGACCCCAAAGCCACGCCCCCAATGCCCCCTCCTCCAGCCACACCCACCTGTCTCCAGCCACCACCCAGTTAATCCCATCAGGGGTCCATTCACTGGTTGGGTTAAGGCTCTCACAACCCAGTCATGTCTCCTCTGAGCCTTCTCATTGAGCATTTGGGGGATCCAAACCATAACAGTTACTGACACCAACATGTGTCCATTAAAAAAAATAATAATCCTCCAGATTTCTGTGCAGATAACAGCAGGTCCCAAGAGTAAACTTGGAGAGACCATTACTGAAAGGTGGGCTTGGGGGTGGGGAAAAAGAATGGATTCCAGGGACACTGAGAAGGAAAACTGACAGGAACTAGCTCACAGGGAATGGACCTTGGATTCTGCCTTTCACTGGAACAGGAAGAAGAGGAGGTTGGACATGAGGAAGTAGAAAGGGGGAGGGGCGGGTACTGAGCTAGATTTGAAGGTACCCTGAGAACCCCAATGTCAAGGAGAGATCAGGGAGATCTCAGCCAGAATTTGAGAGTGCTCTTGGGACAGACAGTAATTTTTGCCATGAGGAGGCAGCTTGGGGAAAGAAGTGAACAGAGTGAGAAGAGAAGGGCCCCCAGATGATCCTTAGAGGAATCCAACAGTTAAAGAACTTAATGAAAGACAATGATTCGACCCTTTTATCATTCAAAGCCTTCACTTGGTTAATGATTTGTCATTCCTTGATCACAAATCTACAGAGTATGCCCCTCCACTGCTTAAAGCAACATTGCCCACAGAAGTTTCAGATTCCTGGCTTAGGGACTGGGTGTCACTGGGCTCTATGTGATCATCAACAGGTCCCTGCAGCCCTGTGCTATCTTACCCCTTAGGGCTACTAAGCATTCACTGCCTGCAGGTTTGAGGAACAGTGGGATTCCACTGAAGTCTACCAATTCTTATTTGGGTTTGAGTTATATGTTAATTTCAGGCAGACAAAAAGGACTTCACAGAACCAAATGAACAACTCTTTGTCTACTCAGTAAGACAGCAGGAGCCATTCAACTGCTCCCTGGGTGAAATCCTTGCACCTTCCCAAGCATCACTATTTGCAGACTAGCTCTGAAAGGGGAACTGGAGATACCCCAGAAAATGAGGGCAACCCTCAGCCCTAAGAAGACCAGCAGGGGAGACTGGGAGACATCATGCTGCCCAATAATCCAGACCAAACATGGGAAGACTTCCTACACACACATAAATATGAAGAATGTTCCTGGAAAAAAAGAAAGTCTCCCAAAGTAACACTACCTGGTACCACATTTTCCACATGGAAAGAAATATCTTGCTCAATCAGCACAAAGGCGGATGATCATCCACCGTGGGCTAAAGAACTATAAGGAAAATTTTGAAAAAACTGAATTCTTATGAAACTCAGAATAATAAAAGCTGCAGGTCAAGCAGGTATTCTGATCTGCTTGAAAAGGACAGTTTCAGCAGAGACCTCAGGAAACACTGCAGCAGCTGAATGGGAAGTTGGCCCAGGAGGATGGAGCTCAGTGGTAGAGCATTTGCCTAGCATGGGTGAAGCACTAGGTTCAATCCCCCAGGACCGCAAAGAAAGAAAGAGAAAAAGAAAAAAAATCAAGAATTGACTGTCAATTCCAATTTTAGTAACTGGGAGAAAAGAGTACAATTAGGGATTAGACAGCAGAAGGTTCTTTTCAAATATAAAATATATGACCAGGAGGGGCTAAAAGACTCAGAAGCATTTCTAAAGTCTGAATGCACATACAGATAAATGTTATCACATCTGACACCAACTGCTGTCTCTCTCAAAGTTGGGGACAATCTTTGGCTTCCTGCACTACTCAGGAAAGTTACATTTAACCAGTTCCAATTTCCTGCAATGAAAATTCTGCAGTGAGCTGGAGGGAGAGATGGTAGAACCTGGGTATGCCAGGGTTCACCTACACAAAAAGGACTCTTCCATATTGCAGGAGAAGGAACTACTTAGTTCCTTGATTTATCCTTAAAAGGCTTATATCCTTATCAAGCTACCACGATTTAAGCTAGATTTTTTTTCCCTTTAATAGGAGACTGTTTGTGATTACAGCAAGTCATGTAGCAACCAAGCCCTCTTCCCAGTTGTTATGCCTCATCTTAATAATTTCAAACTAGTGATCTAAAAATAGCAATTTTCACATATCCTTTGGCAACCATAAATATGATAAAATAAAAGGGGCTTGAATCAGCCAGTAGAACTATGAATCAAAACTTCCCAAGTTAATGAACACATTTTCATCCAACTACCAGAGGCACAAGGATACCCATTCTCCCTCAAACAATCAAACAGAAAGAACTTATAGCCAATGAGTTTTTCAAAATATTAATAGAAATCATTTAAGGCACTGTTCCTCCTCCTAAACTTCATCTTGGAACTTCAGTCTGAAAAGAAATACTAACAACTGCTGGGTGTGAGCCTATAATCGCAGTGATCTAGGAGGCTGAGACAGAAAGCTCCAAAGTTTGAGGTCAACCTCGGCAACTTGGAAAGGCCATGTCTCAAAATTAAAAAAAAAAAAAGACAAGGGCTGTGGATGTGTATCAGTGTTTAAGCGCCCCTGGGTTCAATCCTCAGTGTGTGTGTGTGTGTGTGTGTGTGTGTGTGTGTGTGTGTGTTGGGGTAGGGATACCAATAACTAATGAGCCTCTCAAACCCTCCATTTGCACTTTTCCTCCAGCCTTCACTTCACTGTACATTTACCACGTGTAAAGCATGAAGGTGATTAAAAAAAAGAAGATACAATTTCTGCAAGACCGGAACATCTGAGAGTTCCTGCAGTCAAGCATTCAGAAGAAAAAAATGCAATTTGGAGGCAAAAATATCATCACAGGTATAAGCAAAATTGCATGGACACAAGACAGTCAGACACCAGCAGATGGGAGATGGAAAAGAGGAAATGGTTCAGAACAGGAGTGTCAATCGTCAGCTTGATCAGGCTCAGAAAGCATCTTGTAATCCATGCAATGGAAGGCTCCATTTTATCAGCTCCACCAGGCCATCCAGGGTGTTTCTCTGGAGGATCCTGACCTCATTTGCTATGGTGACAAGATAATTTGAAGTACAACCAGCCCGCTGTATCCACGGATGATACCTCAGCATTTTCAACCAACCACAGCCAGAAAAAAAATATTTTTTAAAAACTCCATACGTACTGAACATTTTTCTATGTCAGTATTCCCTCAATGATATAGTATAACAAATATTTACATAGCATTTACATTTTATTCGGTCTTACAAGTCATCTAGAGATGATTTAAAGTATACAGGAGAATTGCACAAGTTATATGCAAATACTATGCCATTTTATTTAAAGCATTTGAGCATCTTTTGTTATGTGTGAAAGATCATAGAATACCATCCTTGGTACCCAATTCCCACTGGATACCAAGGGACAATGGCATTGAAAGCATTGGGGGGAAAACCAGAAGCAAAAAACCAACCAAACAAACAATCAAAAAGCTAAAAAAAAAAAAGCTGGCACATTTGCCCACACCTATAATACCAGCAACTCAGGAGGCTGAGGCAGGAGGATCCTAAGTTCAAAGCCAGCCTCAGCAATTTAGCGATGCCCCTTAGCAACTCAGCAAGACCCTGTCTCTAAATACAATACAAAAAAAGGGCTGGGGATGGGGCTTAGTGGTTAAACATCTCTGGGTTCAATCCCTGGTTAAAAAAAGAAAAAAAAACCAACAATAACCATAACAACACATCAAAAGCTTCAAGAAGTGGGATAAAAATATGACCTTGTGAGTTAGCATTTGCCAACTGAGCAAACTTAGTTCCTGAACCTCTATCACAAATTCTTCACATGTGAAATTGGGACAATACTGGTTCCTGGTGAGTTATAAAAACAGTAAGACATCCCACCCTCGTGAAGGGGTGCAGCATGTGATGAATGCCCCACCAAAGCCTTGTCTCAACAATGGATTCTGCCAACCAGGGACAGTCCCTGATTCTCCTCTCCTCTGTGATTTCTGCTGTGATGTCCCTCAGACAGTTTTTAATCAGATGCTCTCCTTCCCGTTGGTATCCCTCAACAAATAAATCCTCATTCTGCTACCATCAACAAGAAATGCATTATTTTTATTTTCCCATCTGTTCGTTTAAATCTGTTTTTCCTTCAGTTATAAATACCCCCATCACACCTGTTTTTGTTTTCTCTGGTTTAGGTTTTTGTGTTTGTTTGCCTTATAAGCCATCAGGTCACACTCTGAAAAGCTGAGACCTTTGGGGACAAAAACTCCAGGTATTAGTGAGACCATTTGCACACTTGAATTAAAAGTCTCCATGTGTCAAGGTCCCGAGGCAGGTTTTAGCTTCTGTTTTTTCCACTAAGTGCCTTTGCTTTAGCAAGTTGAGCTGCTTTACTGATAGTGAAGGAGAAATGCCTTTCTCTTTCCCTGACAGCTATATTCCCACTGTGACAAAGATAATCATAGACATTAACAGTGGTAACAAGCTATTTGATCACCAACTAGTGCTTCTTCCAGGGCAGGCGAAGCATCTAAAATAATACAGTATCATGACTGCATTTTCAAAAGTAAATACATTAACTCTCCCACTCCCAATTAACCAGAAAGGCTTTTTTGCACCCAAGTTAAACCCCTCTGTGCTTGATAAAATACACCAGGTACCCACTGCCTGCTTCCTCTTCAGAAGTCCTCAAACCTCTCTCCATCCTTGTTTTCTAAACATGCCCATCTCCTCTTCCCTCGATTTCATTTCACAGAATTAGTCCACCCCTCTGCCCTTTTCTGTAGCTACAGCAACCAACCACTCAATATCTGGGAACAACCCCCACTCCTGACCCCCCAATAATAGCATGAAGACATTATGAGCTGCAAGAAGAAAGGGGCTGCAGGTGTTTTGTTCACTGCTGAACTCCCTGCACCTAGAAGAATGCCTGGCCATATTAGGTGCTCAATTTTTCTTTGGTGAAAGGAGAGAGTGAATGAATGGATGAACAGATTGCTTTTTGATTCCCTGGGAGACAGGTGTTCTTCGTGGCCTGCATCAATATCTCTTCTTTTCAAGACATGCTTGAGATTCCTTTTGGAAGTGACTCCCTTAATCCATATTCAGCTTTTCTGAAAGGCAAGCAGGGTGTCAGGGGTCTCATCTGAAAATCAAAGCCGGTGGAAATCCAGATCTAACAACTATCTATTTCCATCCGACCACCAGATGTAGAGTGTGACTGGTCCAGAGATCAGACCTCTGCAGGAAAGTATAGGTCAAGGAGCTCTCGTTCCACTGACATTGTAAGCTCTAAGGATGATTTAAGCCCACTGATGCTGGAGGCCACCATGAAGAAAGAGCTGGCTAGGAATAAAGCCAAATCAGGCAGAACCCTGCAGGTGCAGGGATGGGGGAAGGCAGAAACCGCCTCAGACTTTGCAGTTACTTTAGTTAATAAATCTCAGTTTTTGCTTCAATCCAGTTTGTCCTGGATCTTCTAGTACATGCTCCAGATGGGTCCTAATTAACAGAGACATATACCTCCTCACCTTAACCTGGGTAACCTCCTGTGCTTCAGTCCCAGGTCAGTGACATTCCTTCACACAGCATCTCTTTGAATTTCACCTCAATCCATCATTAGCATGGTGCCCAGGCACATGTCAGAACCACAACTGCAGAAATGATTCCTTCCCTGTGTCATGTATTTTCTATGTATAATTCCTAGGGTGCAAATCATGTACTGTCCTTTCCAATCTAAGATGGTTTCATAAATTGTTGTTTGTGATTAAGTAATCACCCTCTATGCTTGGAATGGATGCTCGTTCACAGGCAACCACAAAGCTGACCTTTAGCCCACCAGAGTTTCTCTCCTTCTGCAGGCTCACAAATTAGCATGGGATCAAAAGCTCAAATGCAGACGCAATTAGGTTGGGCTAATTATCTTTGCTAATAAAAGGACTGTCACCCTGGTGGATCCACTTGGGTGATTTTGGAAGGCAACAGGGGCCTTTTCTATTAGAGAACTGAATCTCTGTTGAAAACCCTCTGCGACTCTTCCTTACTTAACCCCCAGCACACATCCCCCAAGCAAAGATCACAGCAGAACACTCTTTCCATTATTAGAAGCTGTCATTTCTCATCATGCTATGTCTAAATTTGCTCAAATGTTTTCACTAATTTTCTGACAATTTAGGAAAAATGTTCTAGAAGAGAGAAGATACCGCAAAGAACTCTAATGTAAGAACAAGCTCATGTCCTACCAATTGAGGGTGCTTAAAAAGGTCTCTGAGAGTTGAAAGTAAACAGATGTCTTCGAATTTCTGCAACAGAAGAGTGGGGTGCCAAAATAGAACACTGATGCTATAAGCGACACTAATTACTAAGCACAGGTATTTCGGGCCTCTCATTTACAAAATCAAGACAGCTAAAATCCACTGCCATGGACTGTGGTATCTGTGCTTGGCTTACCTGTGGGTAAGCATCCCATCTGGATTCAAATATGCTCACAGCAGTTCATGGGGTTCAGAGGACACCTCCTGAAGGTGGGAGTAAGCTCACTATCAAACAGTTCCACAAAAAGTGTGCGTGTGTGGGGGGGCAGGCAGGGCCTGATCCTTTCCTTCAGTCTTCTTAATTATAACCTAAGTCTTCATGAAATCATTTTCAAATTAAATCCTTCTGTGCTCCCTAAATTAAATCCTTCTCTGTTCCCAGATCCAAACCTCTTAGGCATAGCAGGCATTAACATTTTTTTTTATTTATCACATTAAGAAATATATGTTGTTTCCTCAGCTTCTGCCAATTGTGGAGTTATTTGTTTGCACAGCCCAGTCTTAACCTTCATCTGATAGAAAGAAAATGTGAACCTTATTATCCAGGATGATTTTATTCACTGCTAGGCAAAGTGGAATCTACTATGGAATTCTAAGATGATGACCCCCCCCCCAAAGAAAAGAACAAAGAAAAACGATTCCCCAATTGGTGCTAATAACCTTCCAGCAAAGTATTATAAGTGGAAAATCAAATAAACAGTGTGAAACAATTGTAAAAACAACGATGATGATGAAGATTGAAGGAATCAGTCAGGAAACTTGGCTTAGCCAAAGAAAGCACTCTTCCACAGCCATGTTTAATAACTCTACAGTCTGGGCAAGCCACTTCATCTTCCTGAGCTTCATTTCTCCCCTCTATACAATAAAAAGAGCAATCTTGTCTACTGCAATGCTGGTCTTCCTGGCTAATGTCCTCAGTTTTTACTCTACATTTACAGATCTCAGGACAATGCCTAGGTACCCATTAAGTGCTCAATAAATGGCAGCCTTTGTTGATCTTATTAATTTAGCAACATTTCTTGAATAGAGACGATAAATTATTGTTTGCTGTTCATCAATATCCTTTTCCGGAAAAATTCCATCTGTTCATTTAAATCAATTTTTTTTTTTTTTTTTTTTTATGATTTGTAGGCGCATCCTTTCTGGCTCAGATGAGTTCATGAAATCTTCTTGCAAGGCCCTGATTTAAGTTTTCCTTGACTGAAGGGCTTTCAGTGTCAGCTGGAACAGAAGTTTGCCAAAAGTATACAAAAGTTCCTACTAGATTCGGAAGTTCCTGGTACTGTGCATAAAACTCACTGGCCAGGTCTGCACCCCTTGTAACATACATTGATTGATATTCTACTTCCTGATCGTAAACTTAGGTATGTCCTTTGCTGTCTGTTCTAGTTTTTGTGAGATGTCCCCCTAAACCTCCTGTGGTAGATTCAGAGGTAAAACAATTAGATTGTGAGAACTGTGACCTATTTGGTCCATCCTAGTTTGAATGGACTGACTGGGTGGGTGACTGTAGGTAGGTGAGAATGGCTGGAAGAGGGGACATGCTCTGGAAGTATGCATCTTCTGGGGAGCCCCTTCTCTTCTGCTTCCTGGCTGTCTTGAGCTAAGTACCCTTCCACCATGACAGTCTGCTTCACCTTACACCCCGAGCAATGGAGTTGGCCCACCCCAGACTGAACATCTGGAGCAGTGAGCCTAAATAAACTTTTCCTCTTCTCAGTTATTCTTATTAACAGAATGAGAATATTTTAGTTCAAGATAATAATGATGGTAAATCAATGGCATGTTGAAAGTTCCCCTGTAATGATAACGATTTCACTTGTGTTTGTTGTTGGGGATCTAAGGTAGGGCCTAGCACATGCTAGGCAAGTGTTCTACCATGAAGCCACAACCCCAGACCAATATTTTTCGTTGCTGTTGTTGTTTTGATGGTTGGAGACACTGAGTTGCCCAGGAGGGACATGACTTTCCAATCTTCCTGCCTTGGTCTCCCAAGTCACTGGATTACATGTACCCCTGTACCTGGCTGAATATACATCTTGTCACTTGCAGTGTGTTCTTCAGTACTATGCAAGCATTACAACCCTAAATGGTAAGAATTGTAAGAATCAGTGTGTGTGTGTGTTTTCCCTCAGTGTGGGAATGAAACCCAGGGCCTCATTCATGCTAAACAACTACAGTATCACTGAGATATATCCCCAGCCCCGTAGATGTATTTTTATGATCATTTACATATTAGGATTTTGGAAAAGCAGGCTGACAACAATAAAATGAACCTCAAAACTCCAACCAGGAATTCAATTTGTTCCATATGACAAACAATGTATCTGCGTTTTATACAGGCATTTTACAACATCTGCTGCCTTAAATGAGTAAAAGTATTTGTTAGGAAAACAAGGGTTTACATGTGACTCCCTTCAACTTTGGAATAACCCAATGGCACAACTGTAGTGTGGAATGTTGCAAAGTGAAGTCAGTCTCTACAACTAGTGAACTGTGAGTTTGTCTCTGTGTCTTCTATTATGTTCCACTGCTCTACATGTCAATTTTGGTGTCAATACCATGACATTTTTGTTACTATAGCTTTGTAGTATAGTTTAATGTCTGGTACTCTAATGCCTCCTGCTTCTGACTATTTACTAAGGATGGCTTTTGCTATTCTGGGTCCTTATTTTTCCAAATGAATTTCACAATTGCCTTTCCTATTTCTATAAGAAATGGCAATGGGATTTTAATGGGAGTCGCATTGAATCTGTATAGAGCTTTGCATACTATGGCCATTTTGACCATATTAATTTTGCCTATCCAAGAACATGGGAGATCTTTCAATCTTCTTCAATTTCTTTCTCCAGTGTTCTGTAGTTTTCATTGTAGAGGTCTTTCACCTCTTTTTTTTTTTTAAGGTTATTGTAAATGGGGTAGTTTTCCCAATTTCTCTTTCAGAGGATTCATCACTCATGTATAAAAATGCCTTTGATTTATAGGTATTGATTTTATAACCTGCTACTTTGCTGAATTCATTAATTAATTCTAGAAGTTTTCTGGTAGAGGTTTTTGCATCCTGTAAGTATAGAATCATGTCGTCAGCAAATGATGATAGTTTAAGTCCTTCTTTTCCTATTCATATCCCTTTAATTTCTTTTATC
Source organism: Urocitellus parryii (assembly GCF_045843805.1). Classification (NCBI taxonomy): domain Eukaryota; kingdom Metazoa; phylum Chordata; class Mammalia; order Rodentia; family Sciuridae; genus Urocitellus; species Urocitellus parryii. Next base: position 1,380,625 of record NW_027551763.1, read on the forward strand.
TGTCTAATTGCTCTGGCTAGAGTTTCAAGGACTATGCTGAATATAAGTGGGTAAAGAGGGCGTCCTTGTCTTGTTCCAGTTTTAGAGGGAATGCTTCCAATTTTTCTCCATTTAGAATGATGTTGGCCTTGGGTTTAGCATTGATAGCTTTTACAATGTTGAGGTATGTTCCTACTATCTCTAGTTTTTCCTAGTGTTTTGAACATGAAAGGGTGCTATATTTTGTCAAATGCTTTCTCTGCATCAATTGATATAATCATATGAATTTTATCTTTAAGTCTATTGATGTGATGAATTATATTTATTGATTTCCATATGTAGAAGCAAACTTGCATCACTGGAATAAACCCCACTTGATCATGATGCACTATTTTTTATTATGTTTTTGTATGTGATTTTCCAGAATTTTATTGAGAATTTTTGCATCAATGTTCATCAGGAATATTGGTCTGAAATTTTCTTTCCTTGATGTGACTCTGCCTTGTTTTGGTATCAGGATGATACTAGCTTCATAAAATTAAACCAATCTGGAAAGCAGTATGGAGATTCCTTAGAAAACTTCGAGTGGAACCATCATTTGACCCAGCTATCCCACTCCTCAGTCTATATCCAAAGGACTTAAAAATAGCATACAATGATAACAGCTACATCAATGTTTATAACAGCTCAGTTCACAATAGCTAAACTGTGGATGCCCTAGATGCCCTTCAATAGATGAATGGATAAAGAAACTCTGGTATATCTACACAATGGAATATAACTCAACATTAAAAGTGAATAAAATTATGGCATTTGCAGGTAAATGGATGGAGTTGAAGAATATCATGCTAAGTGAAGTTAGCCAATCCCAAAAACCCAAAGGCTGAATGTTCTCTCTGATAAGTGAAGGCTGATGCATAATGTGGGGGACATGGGAAAAATGGAGAAACTTTGATGGCGCAAAGAGGAGGAAGGAGTGGGGAAGTGGCATGGGGTAGAAAAGATGGTGGAATGAGCTAGACATCATTACCCTAGGTCCATGTATGACTACACATATGGTACAACAACTACATTGTGTACAACCATAGAAATGTAAAGTTGTGATGCAATTGTATACAATGAATCAAAATGCATTCTACTGTCATATACACTAATTGAAATAAATTTAAAACAAAAATTCAGAGAAATTTAAATAAATAAATAAATAAATAAATAAGGTCGGCCTAGGTCTGGGTGAAGGCCTAGTTCCTCTGTTTAATAGCTGTATAAATTAATGTTGGTTCACCAACCTCTCTGAGACTCATTTTCTTCATTTCTCAGAAAAAATGAAATAATACTCATTATCATCCATCTCTGAGATTGGATGAGAGAATTAAATGAGGTATTGAAATGTACCCAGCACAATTCTTGGCATAGAGTAGACGAGGAATGTGTCTTGGGACTGAATTTGACCCCAAAATAAATTCAAAATGAAAAAAAAGCAGTCATACAGTAAACTTAATTAGTGTTGAAGGAAATACTGGATGTTATTAGGATGACTATTGTTTCCTCTTATTTAACAGATGCAAGGAGAAAATATGTGTTTACTTCAGGGTTCTGATTTGCATATTTAGGAAATGGGACTTTTAGAAGATTGGACAGGGCTATCATTTTGCTTAAGAAAATACAGTAACTGTTTGCTAGTGTTGCAATCTAACTGTCAATCCATCCACCCAAGTAGAGAAATTCTCCCTTCAAAGCCTATGTTCTACCATCAAATAATAACAACCTACTGAATAGAAAGAAATCTTTGAAAACCAGAATGCAACTTGGTCCCATTCCTAGAAAAAACATATAATCCTATTGATGGAAAAAATCTTGAAATCATCATAATTCACACAAGCCCATACCCCAGGTC